>NC_058189.1:21053765-21761131 GCF_907165205.1 Coccinella septempunctata | reverse complement strand
GCCTCGCAGTTGGGACAGTTGGGCTTCCTCCTGCAATCTTTTCTATTGTGCCTGCCTCCGCATCTTCTGCATTTGATCTCTTTTTTGCATGTTGTCTGGAGGTGTCCGATCTCGCTGCACCTGAAACATATGGTTATTTCCTTGGCCGGGATTACCTGTATATCTTTTTCAGGGAGAATTTACCCTTCCCAGTGAGGTAGATTTCTAGTACTGGTGTAACCTTCATTAGCCATTCTTCATGTGCTCCGTCCTTGGTCCTTTTTAAAAGGTTCATTGCTTCCCAGTCTGCCTTGAATCGAGTTGCTAGTTCTGGGTTGTTCTTAAGTCCCTCCTCTATTAGGTATTTCGGTCTCATGTCCTTCCTAATGTTTCTGAAAATGACTTGTTTGTTGGTTTTTATATTGGTACTTATCTGTGTCTTCTTTTTCTTCCCGTCTTTTCTTTGGTCCTCTATTTCTCTTTTCCTCTTATCTTGCCTTTTCCTCTGTTTTTCTGGGGTGGCAGTGGGGGTTTCTGAGGTCAGTGGGGTATCGATGTCTTCTGTTCTGCATTGAGTAACCTGGACTTCGGTTTTCTTCAGCTGGAATCTGCCGGCTGATACTAGGTAGCTCGCAAGTGTTGGGGCTAACTCTACTGTCCACTCTTCTTTTCCTGCTACCTTTAGCCGGTCGAGTACTTTCATTTCCTCCCATTCTTTTTTGTAGTCGTCCCAATTGTCGGGTTGTTCTTAAGGCCCTCTTCCATCATATATTCTTGTCTCATCTCATTCCGTATGTTCCTGAAAATCACTCTTTGATTACCTTGTTGACTACTGGTAATACTTATCTGGGAACTCCTGGACTGGCTCGGAGCCTTCTTCCTTCTCCTCTTTCTGCGTGGTTGGTCGTTGTGTTCTTCCCGAGTAGCAATATTAGCGTCCACAGCTCGGGGGTCCTGTGGGGCTACGCAGTAGCTGGATTTCGATCGGCTGGTGCCTGCGCTGCACACTCCACCTACCGTGCTGAGGTATCCCTCCTCCGCTCGTTCAATCTCCTCTCGGTCCATATTCATCATCATTGGTGTTTGGGCAGTAAGAGGCACACATCCCTGTTGGGGAGTAGGAATGGGAAGGACGGGAGGCATAGGATGAAGGTAGAGGAAAGGTAATGAAGAGTTGGTCATTCTTGGTTTCGTTGCTCCCCTTAAGAACAAAGAAGTCTTAAGCTTCCTCGCAACTACTTAAGCCCGTGCACCACGACAAGGTGATGACCATCGCACGGGATTCTCCTGAAACCTAACTTAACCTAACCTAACCTACAAATATTTTCTAATTTTGACTTCAATGGTTTGAACAGTTGCTAGACCAGGGCTTCTCAAACTTATTTCAACTGTGACGCCCTTGGAAAGTTGCAATTTTTTTGCGATGCCGTCTTGCCATACATCTATCTACCAGTTGTACTTCTAGCCTAATAATAATTTGTCAGAAAAACACCAAATAGCATCTAAATTTATGATTAGAAGATGTAAAACATGAAAACAAAAATGTTCGTTCGGTATTAATGAGACGGATGAGCATAGTTTCTCCAAATGAGATTCAAGTTTCTAAATTGCAACTATGAGGTGATCTATTCAGATCACCTCACGGGGCCCCTGTGGTAATACCGAGGCGCCCCAGCCAGGGCGTCGCGACGCACAGTTTTGAGAGCGCAACGCTAGACCATATACTCCAACTCCAGTAATCTGAGCACTGCCATGATTCAGGCATGTTGAAATTTTTATCTCTAAAAACCGGGCGCGAAAATATTAATAATATTCATATTATGCAAAACAATATAATTTTCTTGTCTGAACAAGTGAAAAACATTTCCATGACTGTTATAAAATGGCACGGTGCATCAGGAGAACCTTTTTATATTCTCAATCTTCAATTGGCTGATTCTCATTTCAATGTTCCTGGTAATATCGACTTGCTGCTCGGCGCTGACATCTTCCCTAGAATTTTGTTGAATGGTAAAATATCCGGTAACTTAAATTAACCAGATGCTGTAAATACAGTGCACCAGTGTGAAAGCAACCACGAGATCCAGCCACGCGTTTGCCTCGGTGAATCGTTCGGCCCGCTCGCGGTGTATCTTGATTCGTAATCAAGACTGGTACGGGATTGACATTGAAAAGTGGAAATGACAATGCAATTTAATGATGTTCTCGGAAAGGGGTGAGGGTACTAAGTATCTACAACCATTCTCAACTATTTCTAGGAATGAATAACGAGTTAGTAGGTCGATAAAATGGAAATTTTCTAGTTTCGAATAAAATTGGAATATTTCTATTTTTTTTTCAGTGAATATATTCTCCTACTTCTGCTCTTCGAGGATCATATACCCCCTGATTTTGTCGGGCACGAATTAACCCCCCCACTATCCCCAACTTGTGTGTCTGAAAAATTATGCTAAGTCGGGTAAAATTGAGATGTTTTAATTTTTTTTCAGTGGATATATTCTCTTGGGATGCCCTTCAAAATCAGGGGTTATATGATCCTTGAAGAGCACAAGTAGGATAATATATTCCCAATATATTCAAGCGAGCGGGCCGAACGCTTCACCGAGGCGCCGTGGCTGGAAGTCGTGGCTGCTTTCACACTGGTATACAGTGCTCGGTTATATTTTAATGGGAACCATGCAGACAGCGTCACCGTCTGTTTCGTCGTTCTTTATTCAATCATCGGAACCAGTCAATGTTGAAAATACCTTGAAGGCTTTTTGGGAAGTAGAGGTTCAGGTTATGAACAAACCCACTCCTGATGAAGATTTTTGCGAAAATCATTTCAAGAGTTGTCATTCTCGGGACGAAAGTGGTAGATATACCTGTGGCGTAGCTTGCTCTATTGGGGCCCCGTATCAGTGTTTGACAGGGGGCCCTTATTATCTAGCCAAAAGCAAATGAAGGGTAAACTTTTGTCCTATGGACACGAATGGATAATAATTACGGTGCATTAATTCAACAGGGGAATTGGAATATCATTGAAAATATAGTTATATTTCAGAAAAGCAAATAGACAAATATCGGCTATATCCGCAAAGAAATTCTGAACTGTTCAACTAATTTTTCAGAGGGGTCTACACCGATTTAGTTGTCAGTTCAAAAAGAGAAAATGAATCTTACGTTAAAAACCACTAATTCATATGGGATTTTCATTTTAATTCAATTCAATCAGTTCATCATCTCTGAAAGTCAGAAATTTTCTTATTCGTCAAAAGGAAAAAAAAAATTCTTTGAAGAACAAATATTCTTTCATCTCATCGACTTTCCGAGGTGAAATTTGCTCTTCTATGAATTTCCATATAAAAAAATTCCTCGAAAAGTCTCGCCATTGGCTACAATTCAAATCCTGGTGAAATTCGTTGAATGCTGCCATCTTTTCTACGAAAGTGGAAATTATTATAATATTCGTAACTTCTACTTGTCCTTAAAGTGTTCTGGCAACACCCCACATTCTGGTAGTTATTCCCCCTTTTCGTCTTATACAGATAGCGAGAAAGTCCCGTGGTATAAACTCCTCTAAACAATTATTTACGAATGAAGCTCATAGAAGCAAAACTATTCAAATAAATTATAAATTTTACATTGCTGAAGGCGATTCAATTTTTCCATGGCTCCTTCTTATAAGTAAGTAGTAAAAAAACAAGTATCTATTTGTCTCCTAGAAGCCCTGAGATAATATCAGATCAATTTTAAGTTCGAAAAGATTCCTTCAGTTGTTGCCGTTATTACCAGGTTGGTCAAGAAAGGAAATCATGCTGATGATATGACCTGCGAAAAACTGGATACTGAGTTACTGAATTTTATCAAGAACAATTCAGTTAGCTCCTTACTTGAATTGTTTTCCTCAATTTCAGAGTTCAAGCAAACTCTTGAAGCAATCAATTGATCATATACAGATCAAAAACCTTTGGAGTCCTTTTTTATTTCCTCGTTTAAAAATGATGAGAATTCCGTAGTTATTATTCTTCGTAATCATAACAAAGTTTTGAAATATAATGTAGGGTCTGAAATCCTCCCATCTCCTGATATCTCAGTGCAGGAGTGTATACAGTATACAGTATACAATAAATGAATATTATTAACATGGAGACTAGGCGCAAAATTATCCTTTGAATCTCAATCCCAATTAAAAATTTTTATCTAACCTAACCATTCGATGGGGTAAGCGTCTCGCTCCTCCTCCCCCCCGAAAATATTATCTATATACGCCACCGACTCAGTGGATAAAAGCTCGATTTTACGAATGAAACGAAATGATCGATTCCGGAATTTGAATGACCAGATATGATTTTTATCGAAAAGTTTAGAGTGTATGATCTAAGCTTGAGTAGATCATTGAAAAAGATTCTATTTTTGGTTATACAAGTCGGGGCCCCTAAAGATCGGGGGCCCCGTATCATTGATACGGCTGATGCCGCGGTAGCTACGCCCCTGAGATATACGGTATCCCATTTCGAGATTTGAATCCGGTGTTTCCCGGTATAAGCGATCTGGCCATCAGTTATTTTTATTCGCTAGAACGGCGCTTGTCTAGAAATCCCGATAATCTTGCTCATTATTTGGACTTCATGCGTGAATATCTCGATCAAAATCATTTGGCGTTAGTACAGGACGATGAAATCAATGATGACGCATATTATATTCCACATCGTTGCGTCTTGAAACTGTCAAGTTTACGACTAAGTTGAGAGTCGTTTTCAACGCCTCAGCTAAACTGCCCGGTCAGAAATCTTTGAACGGTTGTCTTCATACCGGACCGAAGTTACAACAGGACATTGTTGAAATTCTGATGAATTTCCGTTGACATTTCTTTGTGCTATATTCCGACATTAAAAGTATGTATCGGATGATTTTGATTAATTCGAATGATAGAAAATATTAAAGAATTCTGTGGAGATTTTCACCTGATGAACCCGTTCCTGATTATAATTTGTTAACAGTTGTCTATGGAATATCCAGTTCGCCATATTTAGCTTTGAAAGCTCTTTTGCAATTGGCGGACGAGGGAGAATCGTTTCCATTGGCGGCCGAGCAGATTCGTGAATCATTTTACGTGGAGAGTCTCGAGTGAAATAATGACAAAAGAATACGTGCTATAGTGCTCCATAGTGCTATAAAAGTGAAAGCGGAAGAGAAAGTCGAAGTGAAAGTGCCCACTTACAAAGCTACGGAATATTTGATTCCGTCTGTGAAGTTTGTGTTGGTTCCATATTTGTTATCGGAATTTTAATTTGTTAAAATTTTCAAAGTTGGTGTTCATCCCCAGTGTCCTTTTTTGATCGTTGGTACTGCCGAAAACATCAGATGAGCTTATTTTTCGTATTTTTTTTTTCTGATTTTTCTCATAGCGTAGAAAACTTGGCTTTATACCATACTTCAATATCAGACGTACAAGTCTTGAACTTTTGTGGGAAACAAAATGTTTGTTTTTGATATAGAATGCTGTAGTAATTTTGTTATTGTGATAATTTTCTTGGGAGCAAAATAAACATTCTAATTAATTAATTAATTAAGATTCCTGAATATTTTATTATTTTCAAATTGTTTGATATTTTGAGAAATCTGAGTATAAAACCATGTCGGAAACCTCAGATAATGAGGGTTCCTATATGGAAGCGACCGATGCTGAAGAATTCAGCGACAGCGAACACGAGGAGCTTGTAAAGCTCAGGGAAGAGAATGGGCAGTTGAAAGCTCAAATTGTCAAACTGATCGAAACTGTGTCACAGTTGGTCGGTGAGATGCGCCTCTTGAGAGAAGAAATGACCCGAAATAATATGCCGAAACGCGCCCCCAACTAAACGCGCGCGAAAAGAAAGCTCCTCTTCTGATGAGGAGACCGTCAAGAAGACAACGGTAGTACCTAAAAGGGATAAAATCCCACCCATCACGATGATAGGTACATCAGATTGGGTAGAGATCTCAAAAGCTGTCTATACCAAGAAATTCAGCTATAACCGGGCTACTGTAGTGAAAGACGGAATCCTACGAGGAGAAAAGATTAAAATTCCACCCCTACACGGAGACTGGAGAATGGCTTATACCAATACTGATAAGGCAGATGCATTGGCGGACTCGATCGAACGAGAATCGAGAATAAATTACAGGATAGACGACGATAATGAAGATTTGGAAGAACTGGTTGAAGAAAATGATGAAGAAATGGATGAATTACCAGCGACTGCTGAAATAGACAAGCCAACATCGCCAAATGAAATCAGGGAAATAATTAGAAGTTTGAAGAAGAGGAAAGCTCCCGGAAGCGATAAAATAACGAATGTTATGTTAAAGAAATTACCTAGAAAAGGTATAGCCGCTCTAACAAATATCGCGAATGGAATTATGAGGACAGAACACTACCCAGAAAAATGGAAAACAGCAGAAGTCATAGTATTCAATAAACCATTCAAAGAGAAGAAGTTTCCACAAAACTACAGACCGATAAGTCTACTGTCGGCGTTAGGAAAAGTAGTAGAAAGAATTATCGCCACGAGGCTAAATGAGGAACACAAAAATCTGAAACTAATACCACCAGAACAGTTCGGATTCAGAAGAGAGCATTCAACAGAACAACAATTATTAAGGCTCACAGAGTACATAACAGAGGAATTCCAAAATAAACAAGCTACAGGTCTTGTTTTACTAGACGTCGCCAGAGCATTCGACAGAGTATGGCATGAAGGATTAATATATAAGATGAGATGTGCTGGATATTCGATCAAAATATGCAAGTTGATCAGGAATTATCTCAAAAATAGAAGATTTTACGTGAAAGTGGGAGGAGGATGCTCCTCAACAAAAGATATAGAGGCTGGAGTACCCCAAGGATCAGTACTTGGGCCATTTCTGTACAACATATACATCCACGATATTCCGAAAAATCCAAGAACCATGCTAACGTTATATGCTGACGACACAGGCATAGCAACTCGACACCGCAACCCAGAAGTAATAGAACGAGTTCTACAAGAGACGATTGACGAAACAAATGACTGGTGCATAAAGTGGAAAATCAAACTCAATGGACAAAAGAGCCAAGCAATATTACTACAGAAGAGAAGACTGCGACCCACAACGAAACTGGAAGTTGAAGTCGAAGAAATCGACTGGAAAAATGAAGCCAAATGTTTAGGAATAACGCTTGATAAAGGACTTACTTGGAAAAGTCATATCAAACAAGCAATCGACAAAACGAAAGCAGCGATGAATAGATTCTATCCTCTGATAGGAAGAAGAAGCCACATGTCGAACCAGACAAAATTGAAGATAATCAAAGACGTTGCTAGGCCTCAACTGACTTATGGATCAGTTGCCTAGGGTTTCGTGGCAAAGAGCCATATCAAAACAATTCAGGCCACTGAAAACAAGCTGCTACGATGTGCAATAGATGCACCTTGGTTTGTCAGGAATAGACAGATTTATAGGGACCTAAAATGGGAAACCATAATGGAATTCATGAACAGAAAAGCAGAGAAATTATTCGAAACAGCGAATAACCACCTGAAATCATTCGAATTTAGTCCAGGTATTGCTCAGAATTACCTAGCCTTTCAAAATTTAAAATTCAACGAAATTTGTTTCCTTTCGAATCAGCCCACTATGAGCTTCATGGGTTAGGGATGCAAGTGAAAGGGGCTACGCTTGCATTGTTTTTGTACGTTCCGTTGATTCGAAACAGAACATAAATGTACAGTTCGTGTGCGGAAAATCCAATTGAAACGAATTTTAATTCCTAGACTGGAACTGTGTGGTGCGGTTCAGCTGTTTAAATTGTTGGAGTGCTCACGTCGTACTCTGGGCCATCGAGTTCAATTCAATAAAATTTGCGCCTGGTGTGATACAAAGATTGTCCTTCAATGGATAAAAAATTCTCCTCATCTATTCAAAACTTTTATCTCTAACCGAATCGCGTATATACAAGACAAGAAGCCTCCCGATTCGTGGTTTTATATCGAATGCCGCCGATGTACGTTCACGGGGTGTTTTTCCTGCCGAATTGTCTAACGACAGTGTGTGGTTTCAGGGATCAGATATTTTATATGTATCTCTGAACGCATGGTTGAATGTTCAATCGGAGATTATTGATTGCTTAACACCCTCTGAAGAAAACAGAAAATTTGCATTTCATTTTGATATACAATCTGTTTCGTTCATCGATGAATTAATGAATAAATTCTGTCTCTGGAAATTCTACAAAGAATTATTTCTTTCATTTTGAGGTGCACATTTAATGGTCTACACCCAACGCAAAAAAGAACTGGACCGTTATTAGCCTCCTAGCTTTCTGAATCGCTCCAATCCAAAAGATTTTCGAAACCTTTACGAAAGCTGCACGTTTTTCTTGATTCGGATTGCGTATTGCGTATAGGTGTGAGATTAGAATATTCCTCTCTACCTCAAGATATGGAATACCCCATTTTATTGCCAAATAAGAGCCGATTTACCACATTAGTAATCGATAATTTTCATCGAAAATGTCTTCATTGTGACATTCGCACTACCCAGTTTCTGATATCTGAGGAATTTTGAGTTTTATCCCCTAAACGCGTTCTTCTGAGTAAATGTCATAAATGTTGGCGTACTAATCCAAAACCGTTCCAACCATCTATGGGAAATTTGCCTATTTCCAGAATTTCTCAAGCGAAACCTTTTAGTCACGTAGGTGTTGATTTCGGAGGTCCATTCAGTTTAACTATGACGCGAAATCGAGGTATCAAAACTTGTGAAGGATACTTCTGCTTATTTGTTTGTTTCACTACAAAAGCGCTTCATTTAGAATTAGCGAGTGATTTTTCGTCGGAAACCTCTTTAGCCGCATTTCAACGTTTTATAGCTCGTCGTGGTCGTGTTGAAACTGTGTAAAGTGATCATGGTACTAATTTCGTAGGTGCCGCCCGAGAATTATCAGTTCTTCTCAGGAGTGCAGCTGAAAAAGAGGGTATCAAGCACTCATTGATTCCCCTCGCCTCTCCCCATTTTGGTGGCTTGTGGGAAAGTGGGATCAAATCCATAATTGGACAACAAATATTAACTTACGAGGAGTTCTATACTATCCTAAAATTAGTAAAATCTGTATTGAATTCATGGCCTATCGGCACTCTCAGCAATGATATTCAAGATATCAATGCTCTAACGCCCAACTATTTTTTAATGTTAGAGCCGGTTTCAGTTTTATCACTACCTGACTTCTCAAATTCAAAAATGAATAGCCTTTCTCGGTGGCAATTGTTACAAAAGATTCATACTGAATTGTGGAAAAGATGGCACTCTGAATACTTACATACGCTTCAACAACGAAGTAAGTGGCTCGATTCTAGTTTCATGGGCGGTCCTACGGGGGGGGTAAAGGGGGTAATTACCCCCCCCAGAGCCCAACGAATACGATTTTTTGAATTGAAAAACTAAGAAAACAATATTATGATGAAATGAAAAGGAGAGATTCCTTTACAGTGCATCTCATCTTGGCTTAGACAGCCAGGTTTCTCGCTTGTTATTTAAGATAGAACTTTTTTGTGAAACTCAAGTTATCATAATCAGATTTTGCATAACTGTTTCCGTTTATGAGATACAGGGCGATGTTGGAAATTGATACTTTTCGTATCCCTCCTTTATCTCCGAAGTTTTGAGAAATAATGCTGAGCTGAAAACTACGTCTGATACAAAATTTTGGGTAGAATACAGTGTCGTCCTCAATTTTCTTTTTCGGGGTATCGTTTTGAAGATACGACACAAACTTATATATTTTTCAATGGAACACCCTGTACTTTATTACTTCGTTGAATTCAGAAATGCTGAAAAACACTAAAACATCACATAATGATGATTTTAGAGAAGAAGAATCAATTAGATGGCAAACAAAGATAATAAACTCATCACTAACACGAAAAACAAAACGAAGGTACCGTTATGGTTTGAGTTTCCCCAATATATTATTGTTTAGTTTAGTTTTTCCAATGAGTATTAGGAATTAGAAGGAATTTTAGTTGATTTATAAGAAATTTATTCATCATAGATGCTATGCTAGGAAATTTTTGATGGCATGGAAACATAATAAAAATAATAGGGAGTTGTCAGTCAAGAATAGTTTTCAGAAAAGTCACTCTTGAATAGACTAATTGAAATAATTTGCTTTTTATAAGTTACGATTGTGTTGATGGATTTTAACAAAATAATATATAAATAAAATTTGAATTCAGCGGTTCGTAACAGTACCTACCTAGTAGCAGCACATAAATAATACAAAAATTCATAATACAAATTAGATAGAGAAGAAATACAAATAAAATATTTGGTATTGATACTAATTTTCAACATTAAACATAATATTTTACCGAGTATTTTACTAATTAAACTGTTCAAATTGCTGTCAGTTTTGCCTAATACACAATTGACAAACCTTTTCAATACGTGGTATAAAGACTTTATACTTTATAGGTCTTTATACAATGCCTGAGTGCATTTAACATTATAAAAGGGCTGCTTTGTAATTTCTCTGTTTATGCACGAAGTTCTTCGGGACTGTTGTGCCTAAACACAATAACAATTCATAGCGATGACAGCTAGATCAGATTTGTTTTTTTCTCTTCAATGCCTACTTGATTAAACAATGTTTCCAAATGTATAGTAGCCATAATAACAACGAGGATGTTTGTATCATACATGAAATACTACTCTTAATAATCAAAAGTAATAATCCTTTTATTGAAACTTGGAAAATTCATGGCTCACTAACAAAAAATCATCATTACGTGATGTTTTATTGTTTTTTAGCATTTCTGAACATCCGACCTATATAATGTTATACATAATTTTGAAGGGAAAAAAATAACGAATTCAACGAAGTAATGAAATACAGGGTTTTCCATTGAAAAAAATATAGGTTTGTGTCGTATCTTCAAAACCATACCCCGAAAACAAAAATTGAGTACGCCACTGGATTTTACGCAGAATTTCACAAAAAAGTAGGAAAGAAACGTGAAAACCGCAAGGCTCTATCTTAAATAACAAGCGAGAAACCCTGGCTGTCTCACCCAAAATAGTATGCACTGTACAATTTAAAAAAAAAAATATGGTACTGCAAATGCCAACTAAAGATACCTACAGGGTGTTATTTGAAGTCTTAATTTGAAATTTCAATTGTTCTTTCAATTAATACCCCCCCCAGAAAATCAGTCTAGGACCGCCCTTGTCTAGTTTTCGGGCAGCTAAGGAAGAAAACACCTTGTAAATGGGCTTTGGCTCGTGTCATAAAGCTTCATCCTGGTCGTGACGGAATACCGATGGTGGCCACTGTTAAAACTCCTTCTGGAGAATTGAAACACCCTCTGATGAAACTTTGTCCGCTACCATGAAATGACGAAATTTATGTGTGATGCGTGCAGCATTGACGTTTCATATTTAATGTTTTTTTTTTCTCTTTTTTTTCTGGTCCCCTTAAAAATGCATTGTTGCATTTTCCCGGATTCCCGGGCCGGAATGTTCGGTATTCACGTAAGTGGTTCAAATACTCACCAACGACCCCCGTACTTGCACCTTTCCTTACGTGAAACCGACATATGCAGGAAAACGTTTGTTATTTGAGAAAAAGGCAAAAAGACAATAATCAAAAACAGTACGATTTTGGTTTTCGAGCGGTGAACCAGTCGATTGCCTCCGTCGAATGCGACGAACGAGTTCTCGTTCGATCAATTATCAAGTGCCTCAGTCACCATACATATGTTCAAGACGAATTTTACGTACTTTCATAGTTTTAGTTCAGTTAAGTGCTCATAAAGGGGATTTGGTCTCTTCGGAGCGTCCCTTCCAATACGGCCAGCAGTTGCCATCTTCAAGCGGGGCCCCTTCAGCAGTCCATCACAACCAACTCATCGTTGAAGAAAGCATCAGGAGTTAAGTAAGTCGGGTGCAACAGTGTCGGCTCGTGGTCTTGAGAGCTAAGGAGGCTAAAAGTTTTCGAGGACAGTTGGAACAAACTCTTATCAGTCAATATACAGGGTGTTTCCTAATTGAATGTCGATATTTATGGGAGTGATTTTTGGGCCCATTTCAAGAAAAAAACTTCATATGAACATATGTCCCAAACGTCTTACCTTTTGAGATACAGGGTGGTAAAGTTTTCAAAAATAAATAAGACGCGAAGAACTGAATTTAAAGACTGATGAACTGTTGCACGAAATAATGACAACCACCTTGACAACAGAAATATCAAATTCTTTGCCACAGCCCACTACGATAAATTACAATTCTTTCTTACTTACATACATAATTTTAATTTATTTCAATGCAGAAAAACGTTTTTTATTTTTATAAGCAGAAACCGTGCATCGGATTGAAAAAAATCAAGGGATCAACTTTGGTAAGAAATGACTAGGAATTTCAAAAATAATTTTTATTTCAGGAAAAATCTGTGGCGTACCATCAATGTCTGCCAAAATAGGCAGGTCAAATTTCGTACGAACGTCACTGGTGGAAATTAAAAAAAAAGTTATACATTAAAAAATGCTTCTTCCACATATATGACAAGTTTCATTTAAATATCTGAAGTGGTTTTGTAGATATTAATAATAAATGACTTATTTTTGATAATATTGCCACCCTGTATCTCAAAAGGTAAGACGTTTAGGACATATCGAGGGACATATGTTCATATGAAGTTTTTTTCTTAAAATGCGCCCAAAAATCACCCCTATATATATTGACATTCTATTAGGAAACACCCTGTATAGAAGAAGTATACTTTTCAATATAATGAAAAGTTGCCAGTTCTAAGACTAATTTTCAATGCAAGAGGATGCTATATGCTCCTTCGACTTGTTGTGCCTTTCGAAAGAATGCGGTAAATTTTTCAAATCTGAAAACCCCGTTTTAAGCCATAAAGACCAGCAAAATAATTTTTCCCGTTTGATCGATCCAGTTAACCAATCACATTTATCGTACCAAACAACACTGAAACCTCTATTCTGGCGATTTTCGGTAGACTTTAGTGTAATTAAATTTGGTGGAGGTCTTAAGGTTTTAACAACGTATACAGTTTATTCGATTTCATTTTATTTTTTGATCCGTGTCAGTACTTACCCCTAACAAAACAACCTAATATATCAAGAATATATCACAAATTTCCCGAAGTTCAAGTTCTCCAGGAAGTCGTTACATTCAAATTGAAATCATAACAAACTACGCTGGACAACGCCCCTACCGCCGGAGATCAAGCAAATATAGTCGAAGACGGCAAGAAAGAATCGATGGAGAACAGCGGAGCTGTGCCTCCTCTCATACATTTTACGGCGAATATGGTACAGAACACACCCCTTGACTTACTTTATGTGGTACAGTAAGTCAGCTGAATTCTTTTTCGGCTAGTATGTGAGTACAAAGAACGTATGCGTCAAAGATTATAAAGCCTATAAACCTAACCTAACCTAACTCTATAATCTTTGGTATGCGTGAGTTGCACTGTCAACGCAAGCAGCAGGCCCAACAGCCTCCGTCCGAATAGACAGTCCTAGGAAATATTTACATTCGATGCGGCGAACGCGGACGCGGCCGGTGTATGTTGATTGTATGATTGGTATGCTGGCTTTTTATGAGCGGAAGACCGAAAAATGAACTAATTTTTATCTGAATATCTAGTTCAGGTGTTCGGAAAATTCATATAGAAATAACTTTCTGAAAATGAGGACATGCCCTCAAGTGAATGTATTTTAGCTCTAAGCTTCATGAGGAGGCTTAGCCTCCCGTGCCTCCTCTGACGAGCCGCCCTTGGGGTGCAAGTATTTAACATTTTAACGCTTTCTGCAGGCGGTACTGAGATCTTAAACGGTTTGGAAATATGTAATAGAATTTCCATTGACTTTCACCTCGGATCTCAAGGGATCGATCCTATTCAGAGATCTACGAGTGCCAATCACTATTGATTGTGTTTTTGCTGGATTTAGAAGAAGACCACAGTTGGATGCCGTTTCAGATAAGAGAGCTACATCCTCCTTGATTATCCGTACAGAACTCTCAAAATTCTCAACGGAAATATAAATATATATCTGCGAATCATCAGCAAAGAGATGGTACTCACATCGTATTTGTATTTAGTAAATGTAACCAAGAGGGGTCTCGGTTTTGTGATGTTATCATTGACAAGCCTACCGTAATGATTAAAATCATTCACGCATGTATCAGTAGAGAGATCTGATTCAAGTTTCATTGTATTAATCACATTTTCGATGAGTGCTAGAGGCACCTCACTCTTTGTCTCGGCTACACCGTGGACAAGAATGCAATTCCTTCTTGATTCATTTTCCAATGCGTCAATGCGATCATCAAAATTGACAGAAATTAATTTTGTGCTGCAGCCATATTTTCTTTAAATGACGAGAAATCTTCCTGCAGGTGGTTGAAGGATGGAGGTATACCAATGGCATCAATCGCTCTTTGCAATCTGGAGCTGAAACTCTTGGTAGAACTGTTGAAATGTTCCTCCAGTTTTTTGAATTCCGCTGGTAGATACATAATGCAGTAACAATAGACGGAGAGGCAGAGCCAGAAAAAGTCTCTGAATTTATTAAGCCTGGTTTTTTCTCAGGTGATTACAATTATAATATACAATAAAATGCTGCGGTTAGTCAAGTGGATGTTAGAATATGTGCCTCTGGTGCACGGTCAAACATGTCGTGATCACCGACATAATAAAATCAATTTCTCAAGGCTGAAACTTTATAAACTTCTGTTTTTTGGTATGTAAATCAAAATTATGATAGTCAGTCAACGTCCAATCGGGACACAGCTGGTCAGTCAGCATTAGTGGGCGTAGATAGAAGTTGGGACTAGGAATCATCAAAGGATGATTAATGTCAGTAGAATGCATCATTTTCAACCTCGAGACGTTGAAGCAGGTAGATGTGTTGAATGATACCAGTGCGATACGTCATCTCTCGTGTTGTAAAAGAGAAAGTCGAAGTGAAAGTGTACACTAGCGATGCAGTGCGATACGTCATCTCTCGTGTTGTAAAAGAGAAAGTCGAAGTGAAAGTTGACACTAGCGAAGCTACGGAATTTTTGATTCCGTCTACGAAACTTCCGAAGTTTTTTTTTGTAAGTTCTATAAGTGTATGCGTTATAGAGCGGAAATTCGTTCAAATTCAGTGTGTTCAGTGTAGAGTCCAGATCACCTCCAAGATCGCTGGTTCCACGGATATCACTGGTGAGTCGATTTATTTTTCTCATAGTATAGAAAATATATAACTTAGCCATTTTTCTTTTGTCTTGAAAAATTTTATTTCCAATTTCTTTGAGTAGCAAAGTAATTATTAATTAGATTCTAAAATGTCTGACCATTCGGACTGCGATTCCGTAATGGAAGAAGACGCGCCAGAAATCGCTAATGTCGTGTCCGAACACGATATTTTGAGAGAGGAGAACGCAAGTTTGAAAGCGAGGGTGAATGAGTTAGATAGATGCGTATCTAGCTTAGTTGCTGAGATTAAAAATCTCAGGGAGAGGCTCGAGTTGCAGGAGGGAAATAAGGAAAGTTACTCCAAAGCACTCAAGAAGAACATTATTTTGAAAAATGTCCAAGAAGTGAACTTACCGGTTCCAAAACAGAAGATGGAGGTGGTCAAAACCCCTCAAACCAAAATTTCCCCACCCGCCAAAAGAGTGAGAAAGGATAGCTCCTCGTCAAATGAAGATGCAAACAAGAAAAGAGTCTAGGAAACCCCAGACCAAGAGAAAACCACTCCAGTGGAGAGAAAAGAAAAAATCCCCCCTGTCACCCTGAGAGGTACGTCCGAATGGACTTCAATTTCGAACGCGCTAATGCGAAACGGTATTAAATAGCAAAGAGCGACGACAGTAAAGGACGGTATAAGAATCGTCCCACAAAGCGCCGATGATCATAGAAGGATGACGGACTTCCTTCATAAAATAAATAGGGAGTTTTACACTCTTCAACGGGAGGAAGAAAAGAAAATATACGCGGTAGTGAGATACCTACCGCTGGATGCAGATATCCCGACGATCCTTGACGACCTCAAGGATCAAGGGATCGTCGATGCTGAGGTCATAAGGATGACCTCAAATAAAACAAAACAGCCGATGCCCTTATTGCTGGTTAAAACCCAGAATAAGGGTATCTTCGAGGTGAAAAGGCTCTACAACATGAACTGTGTTGTTGAACCTAAGAGAAGGACGATTGGGCCTGGACAATGTTACCGCTGTCAGCGATATGGACATGCCCAAAGTAAGTGCACTTTTCCATGGAGGTGCGTGAAATGCTCCGGTAATCACAGCTCCAAGGAGTGTACGCTTACCAGGGAGAACGAGGAGCGAAATGCCTCTTGTGTTCTCTGTGGAGAGCAAGGACATCCAGCTAGCTACAAGGGATGTAGCGAATGGAAATTGGTCACTAAAAAGACCAAGAGATCGCCAAGATCGAACCAGACCAGCTCGAGGCCAACACAAAATACACCGAGGCCATCCCAAAACTCTTCGGAAGTGAAGAAACCCCAGGAAACTGCAACCAAAGTGGTCAAAGAGACGAAGAAACCAGAGAAAAAGACGGAGAAGGCAAAAACCGTCAAAAAAGCCGAAACCAGAAAAGGAATTTCTGGAATCACTGAGGAACTGGATAAGTTCACGAAAAACCTCCTCAGCACGATGATGCAGAATCTGGAGAAAGAGATTGAGAAGAAGATGCAGCAAATTATTAAGAATATTTAATGGCTGACACGACGATAAAGAACAATCTCATAATCGTCTCTTGGAACGTCGAAGGATTGAGAGCCCGCAGATCAGAATTCGAAGAACTGATTGAAGAGAAGAGACCGGATGTCATAGCTCTCCAAGAAACGAGACTTAACCCCAACGTTCGGATAGCATTTCCCAATTACGATATTTACAGAAATGATAGACCTAACAGCACAGGTGGCGTTGCTATACTGGCTAGAAGGAATATGGATCACCATTTCGACCAAATATTCAATGGACAAGAAGTAGAAGCAATATCGATTATTGTGAATACTAATCGAGGGCAAGTGAAGATTATTTCAACTTATAAATCACCGGATAAGGACATGCTGGAAGAGGATCTAAAAATGCTACTAGAAGGAAGACACCCGAAAATCATAATTGGTGATCTTAACTGCAAATCGCAGGAATGGAACAGTAGGGTGGAAAATACAAACGGGAGAAGACTGAAGATTTATGCTGAAAAACTTAATGCAGTTGTGATAGGACCTGATATACCGACCTACATACCAAGAGTAAATGGACTACCCGATGTACTGGACATTGTCGTAATGAAAGACATCACTGAAGAAATCAGCATTGATACAATAGAACACGGAACTTCAGACCACAATCCCATAGAATTCATAGTGGGACATGGCCCAAGAAACGAAGAAGAGACACAAACCAAGGATCGCACAGACTGGGAGAAATATAAGAATTTACTGCAGGAGAAAATCAGGGAAATTCCCCAAATAAACACCCAGGATGAATTAGATGAAGCAGTTGAAAAATTGGAAAATCATATAAAAGAAGCCTATGAAGAAAGCACCAAGAGAATAAGGAAACCAATTCCGAAACATTCACACGGAGATACGCCAAGGGATATAAAGGAACTTATAAAAAAGAACAGAAGACTCAGGAAAATCTACAGAACAACAAAAAGAGAAGAAGACAAGAAGAAACTGAATAAGCATAGTCAAATATTGAAAAATGCTTTAACAGAACTGCGTAATAACAGATGGAACCAGAGATTAAGGGAACTGAATACAATAGATCAAAACGCTTACGACGAGAACGGACAGTTATACCTCCACTGCATGGAGCAAACGGAATGGTATATACGAGACTTGAAAAAGCCGAAGCACTTGCCGACTCAATTGAGAGAGAAGCCAGAATAAATTACAGAAATGATGATGACAATGAAGATCTAGAAGAAGAAGTGGAGGCAAACGAAGAACTGATGATGGAACCACCGGAAACCGAAATCATTCCAAAACCGGCTTCACCAACAGAAATCAAAGAGATCATAATGAAACTGAAAAACCGGAAAGCACCGGGAGAAGATAGGATAACGAATTATATGTTGAAGAAATTGCCTAGAAAAGGAATAGCAGCCTTGACGAATATAACAAACGGAGTGATGAGGACCGAATACTACCCAAAGAGATGGAAAACTGCAGAAATGATAGTTTTCAACAAGCCTGGAAAGGAACGGAAATTTCCTCAAAATTATAGACCAATCAGCCTACTATCAGCACTAGGAAAAGTCGTCGAGAGGGTTATCGCCAAAAGGCTGAATGAGGAAACAGAAATGTTGAAGATAATCCCACCCGAACAATTTGGATTTCGACGAGAACACTCGACTGAACTCCAATTACTACGGCTCATAGAATACGTCACCGAAGGAATGCAGACAAAACAGGCCACAGGATTAGTTCTGATGGATATCGAGAGAGCTTTTGATAGAGTATGGCACGAAGGCCTAATCTACAAGATGAAAAAAGCAGGATATTCGACCAAGCTATGCAAGATTATAAGGAACTATCTGAGGAATAGAAACTTTTATGTGAAGATAGATGGAGCAACCTCTCAAACCAGACAATTGGAAGCGGGAGTGCCTCAAGGATCGGTACTTGGACCTCTGCTTTACGTAATATACGTTTATGATATCCCGAAGAATGCTAGGAATATGCTCACCTTGTACGCAGATGACACAGGAATAGCGTTCAGACATCGACGCCCAGAGATCATACACCGGAGACTGCAGGAAGCCATAGATGAATTACTCAAATGGTGCATCAAATGGAAAATCCAAATCAATGGAAGAAAGACTCAAGCAATATTACTGCAAAAGAGAAGATTGAGGATGGAAGAAAACCTTGAAGTTGATGGACAAGAGGTTGAATGGAAAAATGAAGCAACATACCTAGGAGTGACGCTTGACAGAGGACTTACATGGAAAAACCACATCAAATGTGCTGTTGATAAAACAAAAGCCGCAATGAGTAAACTTTATCCACTCATAGGCAGAAGAAGTCATATGAATAAGAACATCAAGTTGACGATGATTAAAACTATTGCGCGACCACAACTCACATATGGATCGGCGGCATGGGGCTTCGCAGCCAAGACCCACATCAAGAGAATACAGGCCACTGAAAATAAACTCCTTAGAATGGCGATGGACGTACCCTGGTTTGTTAGGAACAAACAAATCTACAAAGACTTGGAATGGGAACCAGTTACAGAATTTATGAAGAGAAAGGCGGAAAGGATATTCGACAAAGCCAAACAACATCCAAATGAGGAACTACGAAGATTAGTTGACTACGATCCAACAGAAGAAGCTAGAAGGTCAAGAACCTACCACCGAAGACCGAGAGATCAGTTAAGGATTTAAATGTAACCAAAGAAGAGCTTAACCTATAAAAGCTATAGGCAGCAAACAACTATCAACACGACTATGATCGTGTGAGAGTCCAGAAACCATAAGAGTCAACTGGTTAATAGGCAAAATGCCCGGAACCTATGAAGAAGCAGTTAAGGGTTTTTAGTGGGTCTCGAGCTCAGAGAGTGAGAATCCCCACACTGTTCCCCCTCAGCAGAGGGTGTGTTCGTCTGTTTGCAGATTTTCCCCCTGCTACACCAAAAAAAAAAAAAAAAGAATGCATCAAAAATTGTGAAATTCTGTTTGCAATGCTATTCCTGGACTGCATGCTCTGACTGGACGTGATTTTAACCCAGCTTTTTATGAGAAAGGTAAAAAAAACCTCTGCAGATAATGAAGCAAAGCGAAGATTTTCAAAAAACATTCGCTGACCTTGGACTTGCAGTTGAAAGCAACCAAAATAATATGTTAAATAGAGTTCAAGAATTTGTTTGCCATTTATACGTCTTGAGAAAAATAAAATCAATTGACGAGGCACGATTCGTTTTATTTTCGAAGACGTATAAATGCCCGTTTTCACCAACGATCCCTAAATTTTAAGGAATACCTAAGCCCATTTAAGTGACTCTCAGCTTCAATTTCGTTTTCACCAACATTTAGGGAACTCTAGAGCTACATTCACAATCAATTCACGGGCCGAAGTGCACTTCGGCACGGAAGCTTAGCAGATGGCGTTCTCCGTTACCATTCGCAATGAAATTCGAGAGAAAATTTCTTGGAACCAAATACTCAAATGAATCAAAAATGTAACTGATCAAAACATAAGCATCAGCATCATCTATAGCCGGCACGAAATTCTTTGCCCAAGTGATAGTTTGCAACTTGCAAGAAATCTTGTCTTGAATTTCATTGTGAATGGTAACGGAGAACGCCATCTGCTAAGCTTCCGTGCCGAAGTGCACTTCGGCCCGTGAATTGATTGTGAATGTAGCTTTAAGTGCTAGATGACACCCTAAATTATAAATGCCCGAAAGTCTATCCCCTATCGAATCCCTAATAAAGTGACAGCGGATTTTGACATGTCTACGATACGCAAAAAGAATCTTTCCATTAGGAATATTTCATATAGGTAACTCCCGAGGTAACTTCTTTTTTTATCTAACCTCTTTGTCAAAATTCTGCCAAGAATTTGGTGTGTACTGATCTTTATTATGAAATGAATTTGAAACATTTTTCGAAGATATCCACTTCCACTTTCTGTTTTTAGATAGATCACATAATCCAGTGTTATGTAGGAGAGTGTATGTGTAGAGCGGAGTACTATGTATTCTATAAAAGCTCACTTGTATTTTCTCTTTTCATGATTATTCGGATTTGAAAGCCAGATACTGGCGTAATTTCTCTCAAAAATATTAATATTTTTAACGTCAAACTACAACGACAGGTCAATGTCACGAGCACAGATCCTTATGTTTATTACAGGGAAACAATAAAAATAGGACCCAGGACATTGGAATATTTCAGGAGATTATAAACGTAAATCTGTTTGCAAGACATAAAAAATCGTGCGATTCGGTGAACCATTACGTCTGTACCCTCGTAGCCAAATTTCGTAGCTACGAGCTCCTACCCATTCCCTAGATAAGTATTCCTTAACAAAGTGTACCTTTGTACGATGAAAACGAATTTATATTATGGGTAGAGTTAGGCACTCCCTAAAGCTAAGGAATACTTAGGTAGCAGCTTGTTTAGGGATCGTTGGTGAAAACAGGCATTAGTACCACAAACGATCGTTTTAAAATTAAAATAATCAATGTAGATGGGTCGAGTATGCCACCATGCTAATCAGAATTGATGCAGCAGTTCTTAAGAGCGGCGAGATTCATTACAAATATTTGGCGTTATGCTCACCGTCAAATTCCAACGGAGCTATCTCCTACTGACTACGCCTGGAAATTGGCGGATGAGAAATATGAGTGTGATTGGTTCGAAGGCGATCAATTACCAGAACTTGTACAGGATGTTATTATCATTCCGAGTCATTCGCTTGACAAAAGAAGACGTGCTACAGTGTTCCTAGTGCTATAAAAGAGAAAGCGGACGAGAAAGTCGAAGTGTCACAGTGCCGTAAAAGAGAAAGCGGAGGCGAAAGTGCCCACTAACCAAGCTACGGAATATTTGATTCCGTCTGTGACGTTTGTGTAGGTTCTATATTTGTTATCGGAATTTTAATTTGTTAAAATTTTCAAAGTTGGTGTTCATCCTAAGTGTCCAGAGAATTTTTTTTTTCTCGTTGGTACTGCAGAAAGGTGAGCTTATTTTTCGTATCTCTTTTCTGATTTTTATCATAGCGTATAAAACATTCGGCTTTATACCATAGTTTTATATTAGACTATTTCAGTGAAGATTTCTGAATATTTTATTATTTTCAAATTGTTTGATATTTTGAGATTTTTGAGTATAAAACCATGTCGGAAACTTCAGATAATGAGGGTTCCTACATGGAAGCGACCGATGCTGAAAAGTTCAGCGAAGGCGAACACGAGGAGCTTGTAAAACTCAGAGAAGAAAATGGGCAGTTGAAAGCTCAAATAGTCAAACTGACTGAAACTGTTTCACAGTTGGTCGGTGAGATGCGCCTCTTGAGGGAGGAAATGACCCGCAATAATATGCCGAAATCTCCCACTTACGCCGCAATCACCAAGCCGGTAGCGGGTTCCAAGAATAATTCCCTTATAGGAATTGTTTCACAACCCGAAACAAGGAAAAATGATTCAACGCAAGTCGCGAAGGCCCCAAACGCGCCCCCAACTAAACGCGCGCGAAAAGAAAGCTCCTCTTCTGATGAGGAGACTGTCAAGAAGGCAACGGAAGTGCCTAAAAGAGATAAAATTCCACCCATCACGATGATGGGCACCTCAGATTGGGTAGAGATATCTAAAGCTCTCTACACAACAAGGATAAATTACAACCGTGCAACTACAGTTAAAGACGGTATAAAAATCATCGCGTCAACCGTAGATGATTTTAGAAAACTCACTACATTCTTCGAGCAGCATGGTAAAGAATTTTTTACCTACCAAATGGAGGAGGAGAAGAAGATATATGCCGTTATTAGGCATTTACCAATCGACGCTGATCTTGCGTTGATTAAGGACGACCTGATATTCCAGGGAATAACAGACGCTGAGGTGTCCAGAATGACATCGAACAAGACAAAGAAACCAATACCTCTCTACCTGGTTAAAACCCAGAAAAAGGAAATCTTCGAAGTGAAGCGACTCTACAACCTCTGTATTGTGGTTGAACATAAAAAGAGGCCTGAAAGTCCAAGCCAGTGCTTTAGGTGCCAAAGGTACGGACATGCACAAAACAAATGCTCCTTCCCGTGGAGATGCGTGAAGTGCTCAGGAAGTCACAGCAGCAATGACTGCACACTCACCAGAAAAGGTGAAGAGAGAAATGCCACATGCGTCTTATGTGGAGAAGAGGGCCATCCAGCTAGCTACAAAGGATGTAGCGAGTTCAAGTTGGTGACCAGAAAGAAAAATTCCCGAAAATCAGTTGAACAGAAAAAGAAGGTAACAAAAACAACAACTTCTGAACAAAAAATTCAGGAAGTAGCGAAGACCCAACCTACAGAGCAGGAAAAGAAGAGGGAGACTCCAAAACCCGTCCAGAAAAAAGAAGGACAGAAAAAGCTTACAATGAAACAAGCTGTGAACAGTCAACAGGAGAAGAAAAAGATATCTGAATCAGCCGATGATTTAGATATCTTCACGGAAAAAATTTTCAACAAGATAATGTTGAAAATTGAGAGGGAAATGGAGAAAAAACTCCAAGCCTTATTCAGTAAACTGAATTTATCTCGGAATTAATGGACCTTACGGATATTAGGAAGAAATCCCTCAAGATAATCTCGTGGAACATAAACGGGATCAACACTCGGAAAGCCGAGATAGAACAAATAATATCAGAAAGACAACCTGATATTATAGCCCTACAGGAAACAAGAATAAACCGGAACAGAAGACTGAATTTCATGAATTATGAAACATATAGATGTGACAGAATTACAAACACCGGAGGAGGAGTAGCAATATTGGTGAGAACAGATCTGAAACACTACTTCAAAAGTAGATCCGACGAAACACAAGGAAAAACAGAAAAAGTGACGATTGTTGCCGAATTAAATCGGCAAAAAGTCGAAATAACTTCGGCGTATAAGCCACCACAAAACAATCTATTGGAAGAAGAGATAAACAACATGTTGGAAGGATCAAACCCGAAAATCTCCATCGGAGATTTCAACTGTAAATCCCCATTATGGAATAGCATAACAGAGAATAGAAATGGCAAAAAACTCAAGGATTTCGCCGAAAAACAAAATGCCATAGTTATTGGACCTGAGCTACCGACATATCTTGCTTTTGGAAGAGGAATACCAGATGTAATAGATATCGCGATATTGAAAAATATAACTCAAGAATTCTCGATTGAAACTTTGGAAGATGGAACCTCAAACCACAATCCCGTGGAATTGACAATTGGAGAAGAACCAAGAGAAAAACTGCTGGAAATAAGAGAATATACCAATTGGACTAAATACAGCTATTTAATACAATCGGAAATAACAGAAATTCCAACAATAAACACTCCAGAAGATCCGGAATGTGCGGTTGATAAACTGGAAGAGATTATATTGAAAGCTTACGAAAAAAGCACGAGAAGAGTGAAGAGACCAGCTCCAAGTCATCCGCATGGCGATACGCCTAAAGAAGTAAAAGATTTTATACAAGAACATCGAAGACTCAGAAGAATATATAGGCTGAACAAAAATGATCTGAATAGAAGGAACCTCAACCGACATAGCCAAGTTCTGAAAAATGCCCTGAAAGATCTAAGAACAAGCAGATGGAACAAAAGGGTTCAAGAACTGAATACAATCGATCATTCTGCATGGAGAATGCAAAAAAGCCTACGAGGAGAAAAGACTAAAATTCCACCCCTACACGGAGAAAGGGGAATGGCTTATACCAATACAGATAAGGCAGATGCATTGCCGGACTCGATCGAACGAGAATCGAGAATAAATTGCAGGATAGACGACGATAATGAAGATTTGGAAGAACTGGTTGAAGAAAATGATGAAGAAATGGATGAATTACCAGCGACTGCTGAAATAGACAAGCCAACATCGCCAAATGAAATCAGGGAAATAATTAGAAGTTTGAAGAAGAGGAAAGCTCCCGGAAGCGATAAAATAACGAATGTTATGTTAAAGAAATTACCTAGAAAAGGTATAGCCGCTCTAACAAATATCGCGAATGGAATTATGAGGACAGAACACTACCCAGAAAAATGGAAAACAGCAGAAGTCATAGTATTCAATAAACCATTCAAAGAGAAGAAGTTTCCACAAAACTACAGACCGATAAGTCTACTGTCGGCTTTAGGAAAAGTAGTAGAAAGAATTATCGCCACGAGGCTAAATGAGGAAACCGAAAATCTGGAACTAATTCCACCAGAACAGTTCGGATTCAGACGAGAGCATTCAACAGAACAACAATTATTAAGGCTCACAGAGTACATAACAGAGGGATTCCAAAATAAACAAGCTACAGGTCTTGTTTTACTAGACGTCGCCAGAGCATTCGACAGAGTATGGCATGAAGGATTAATATACAAGATGAGATGTGCTGGATATTCGATCAAAATATGCAAGTTGATCAGGAATTATCTCAAAAATAGAAGATTTTACGTGAAAGTGGGAGGAGAATGCTCCTCAACTAAAGATATAGAGGCTGGAGTACCCCAAGGATCAGTACTTGGGCCACTTCTGTACAACATATACATCCACGATATTCCGAAAAATCCAAGAACCATGCTAACGTTATATGCTGACGACACAGGCATAGCAACTCGACACCGAAACCCTGAAATAATAGAACGAGTTCTACAAGAGTCGATTGACGAAACAAATGACTGGTGCATAAAGTGGAAAATCAAGCTCAATGGACAAAAGAGCCAAGCAATATTACTACAGAAGAGAAGACTGCGACCCACAACAAAACTGGATGTTGACGGCGAAAAAATCGACTGGAAAAATGAAGCCAAATATTTAGGAATAACGCTTGACAAAGGACTTACCTGGAAAAGTCATATCAAACAAGCAATCGACAAAACGAAAGCAGTGATGAATAGACTCTATCCTCTGATAGGAAGAAGAAGCCACATGAACAGAAAAGCAGAGAAATTATTCGAAACAGCGAAAAACCATCCGAATCAAGAACTCAGGAGACTAGTGGACTACGACCCAGAGGAAGACAAAAGGAGAATGCGAATTTACCGAAGGAGACCAAGAGATCAATTAAAAAGAGATTAAAATAACAACAGAAACTTATTGAAAAATTCAATAAAGTGTTAATCCAATAGAGGATAAACACATAAATCCCAGCACGATAGTGTGCGAGAAGAAAACCGACCAAGAGATGAACGGTTTATAGGCAAATGCCCGGAACCAAAATTCAAGAAGCAGTAGGGTTTTTAGTGGGTCTCGAGCTCAGGAGAGTGAGAAACCCCACACTGTTCCCCCTCAGGAGATGAGGGTGGTTCGTCTGTCTTGCAGATTTTCCCCCTGCTACACCAAAAAAAAATTATTCAACCTTTACAAGAAAATACAGGTATAGAAATATCTTTATCTGAATTGAACGATCACAAATTTATTTATTTTTTAGATTCTGCAACACCTGAGCTTGACGTGTCAGATCACGATAGTGAAAATAATAATATGAAAGATTCAGATGATGAATTATGTGATGATTATTTATAGCTTGTTATCCCTAATGAATTAAATGAATATTAGTTAAAAATGTTTGAAAATCAAGGAGTTCTTACCTGTGCGTATACCTGCAATAGTTGAGTACACTTTTGATTTCGAACGAATTTTATTTCTGATATTTTAAGGCACGATTGCGACACGGAAGTGCCTTATTACTTTGAATGATTATGATGTAATATCTATAGAGAGCGAAAAAAATTAAATTTTTTATCCACCGACTGACGGGCGTTGTTCTACGGAATGGCTGACTGACCATTTTATTTTATAATAATATACTCAGTAGTAGTTACAAAAAAAATTTCACGCTTAATAAACGAATTGCACCCTTACAAACGACGCTACGCCTCGCGCTACGCACATTAAAGTTGACTGACCACCTGTGTCCCGATGGGACGTTGACTGACCATCATAATTTTGATTTACATACCAAAAAACAAAAGTTAATGAAGTTTCAGCCTTAAGGAATTGATTTTATTATGTCGGTGATCACGACATGTTTGACCGCGCACCAGAGGCACATGTTCTAACATCCACTTGACTGACCGCAGCATTTTATTGTATATTATGATTGTAATCACCTGAGAAAAAACCAGGCGTAATAAATTCAGAGACTTTTTTTGGCTCTGCCTCTTGGACTATTAGGTTGAGTATTTGAATTTGTGTTGATTTGAAGGTTGACATTTTATTTCGTTATGTTTCGGCTTCGGGTTTTTTCTGAGCGTGGGTTGCATATTGTTTTTTCCTTTTATTCTTATGCTTATATTTCTATAATGTGATTGGTCGAACTGTAACATGTGATATGTAATACTTTACCCTATAATTGTGATTTTCCTGTTTCGTGAAATAAAGATTCATTATTATTATTATTGCAGCAAATATGCATCTATTAACCAATTCAATCTCATAAGCTCCAATTATTTGCAATGAGACAGTACAAATCATTTGATCCACAGTGAGCTTTATTGAACCAAGGTTTCTTTTTCTAGGCAATTGGATGTGAAGATGGCACGTTGGCATATTATCAACTCATTTTCAATACTGTGCATGGATTATTCAAAGAAAGATATGCATTCAGAGAAAATATGACTGATATAATTATACAGCATCTTATCACCGAACAGAAAGTCAGGATAAAATGTAGAGACCTAATAAAAAAAATTGCAATTTACAAGCATAGATTAGCTGTGAGTATTTTTAGCACTTACTAAGTAGTATTTTTCGTTCATCTTGAACACAAATTCCTCCTTCAGTATTGGGTATATGTATTCAGTGAAAAATCTTTTACAATATGAAATACAACTGCTGCTGAAGAAAATTTTTTTGACGTTTTCGTTATGAAGCTGAGAAAACTTTCCTCTTCATAGATTCTAGACCAGGGTACCTTTCGTTGAAGTTCCTGCATGTACAAATAATAGCGGCGTTACACTCAGAGGGCACCTCAAAGAATATTTACAATTTCTATGCCCTCGTTGCTCACCATTCAGTTTATTTTGCTTATCTATGTACACGGTGGGCAAAATTCGTTGTCTACTGAAGGGATCTCGAGAACTATAGTAGCTAGAAGAAAAGGGATGACACATTTCTGAGCTCTTTTGGAGAAACAAAGAATGGTGAAAACCGCCTTTTACGGTGCTTCATTTTTGAGTTTAACAATTTCGTTGAGTTCTCATAACTTTTTTGTCTTTGAAGTTACAAATCTGAAACTTGAAACTTCTACAGGCACTTTTTTACGTAGCTTACACTGACGAGCTCGAAATATTTTTTCATTCGAATCATTCATTTTTTTAAATGCAAACTTTTATTGAATTTGTTATTTTTGAATTATAAAAATATCTTTCGTCAGTAGATTCTACGTATGAAATTGCCTTAGTAGGTTCAAGTTTCAAATCTGTAACTTCAAAGACAAAAACGTTATGAGAACATTAAAACAATTTATCAGGTATTTGGACTATGCTTATTTATATTCCTAAATTGTTGTCATAAAACCGACGTTTCGGTCACATATCGGACCTTTATCAAGGTTTAATGATCATACAGGATATTCCTTTGCCTCCGATAAGCGATAAGATTTGTTGACGTTCGTTCTTAGATTCCTTGAGAAAAATTGCAATTGTGAGAGAGAACATTTAATTTTATGCCTATTTATGTTCAAATACTACCTTTTGACCTTGTTCCTGTATGATCATTAAACCTTGATGAAGGTCCGATGTGTGATCGAAACGTCGGTTTTATGACAACAAATTAGGAATATAAATAAACACCTCAACGAATCATTCCAATATTGGTTTTGAAAGCTCTCGTTTTGCTTCATTTTGCTCATCAGACCGTTCTAATTTGCTCCTGATTTTTTTTTAATTAATTTTCAATGTATAATAACCGTACATCTATGGGAGATGATTCCCCAACATTAGGGTCCTGTAGCGTTCCTCGAACATCTGAAGAACGATTGAATCATCACTTGGAAGACCGGGCCTGTTCTAAAAGAATCTCCCGGTTAGAGAGTGGAATTATTAGAGTTATTTCGTTGAAAATTGAAGGTATCTCCAAAGACAAAAGCGATTATTATTATTATTATTATTGATAATTTAGGAGTTTTCGGAGAGAATTATGTCCATCCTGTACATTCCTGAATAAAAACACCTTTGGATATTATACTGGATGAAAACTTATATTCTTTGACAGCAATCTCAACCACAGATAAGTTTCACAGAAAAATTGTATGAAATCCGAATTTAAACCTGAATAATTTTGCACCTGTTCTTTGTACATTAATGAAACTTCCTACAGAGGTGGACATACATCATGGTAATATATTTTGAAAGTCACTAACAAAGTTACATTCACATACTTACACAGCTTCATGGAATAGCCTGTATAACGAAACTCAACGTGGTGGGCGGTGTTTGGATATCTGTGATATCTTGGTATTCAGAACCCAAGGCATCATGATGAAATTCTGAAAATTAGAAGAATTATCATCAAAACTTAAAGATTCATTTTTCCGTAGCTGCAATACGCCCTATAGAACAAACCGGATGTAAGACCTTCGTGAAAATGAATATATTGTTCTTAAGGTTGATATAAATATAATATGTAGAAATGGGGAAAATTCACTGGACCCGCTTTTCCTAAGTAAGTGTGCGGGGTCCTTTGAGGTGGCCATAACTTTGGAATGCAAGGTCGGATTTCGATCAGGGCTTCAGAAAGCCCTTTCAAACGGTTCATGAAATATCAATATTTGCAGGGCAGTACTGAAAATATCATGATTTTTCTTTCAAGCCCCAAAATCTATATTTTTTACATTCCTTATATTTCGTTATTGACATGAAAAACTATATAATTTATTCTACGGAACAATTGTCAGAAGAGAATAAGTCTATAGCTCAATGTACAAAATGTGGGCAAAAGAAACTGAGTGCTGAGCAAAACGAGGGCATTGAAATTGTAAAAATTCTTTGCCTGCGAGTGTAACGCTGCTACAAATAATTTGACCTGAATTTCGTTCATGTTCGTATTCGTGTTAATTTTCGGACCTTTCCTATGACATAACTACAAAGGTTTTTATTATTCGCGATTTCAACTATTGATAGGGGCGCTGCGATAACTAGATGATGAGTTATCTTTACGAAAACTATTGGGAAAACAATGTTATTGTAAATTTTCTTCCATATCTCGGTATTTGTGAAGGAAGTGAATTGAATTATTGGATTATTAATTGAACTCAAGTTCCTCCAACACTTTTTTGAAGGTGTTGGTGCCGTTTGATGAAGATTTTACAAGAACTGAAATCAAAAAAATTCATTTCCATCATTTCACTTACATGATTTAATGTAATTTGTGGAAATACATAAATGAATTTAAATATTTCAGATGTATGTATTTATTTGAATGAAAACATATTATTTCAAAATGCCAACACAATAATTATTTTCCAGCAATTACAAACAACTCACCAACACAAGTTGGAAACCGAATTTAAAGTTCTAATGAGAGAGTTATTGCAGTGTCAAATTTTGTCCCGCGCTATTACCGCAAACGTTATATCGACATGTACGCCATGTGCAGATTGGGTTCATATACATGGTGAGTTGTTGAGGTCAAAAGGAACATTTTGTTCTTATACCATTTTTTCCGGCTCCACCCTGATAAAAATATATAGGCATTTTAAGTTTTCATAATGAGCTGTGCCACCCCTGGATAAATCAAATTACCTTCAGAATAAGTAGCTAAATCTGTGACATTACAAATCTGTGGATCTTTTCAACAGAGTTGTATTCAGCCAAAGTACCCCATATTTCAAATTTCACAGATACTTTAGAATATCAAATTGCTCGAAAAAGGCAAATATTCATTAGTTAGCGTCCAACTCAGTTTCAAGTGTTGGGTTCTTCGAATTTTTGTTATTTTCATGGTGGGTAATGGTCATAATGAGAAAACTGGAAGACGTGGGTCGTATATTGTGTTCGTAAAAGATTAATCAAATAAATGAAAAACCGAGTGAAAAACTAACTTCCTAACATTCATTTCATTCGATAAAAACGTTTGTGAGATAGAACTAAAATAACATTTTTTATGATTTTTCAACAACCTGTATCTTTTAAACCGAGCCGATTCGGAAAGAATGATAAAGGGAAAATGTGATTCTTTTGACCACAAGAATCTACTGATAAAATATTCGTACGAGTAAAAGACGCACCCTGTATAACGCTGCGGTGATAGCGTTAGCGCACGACTTAATTTACGGAATATTACACTGTACGCTAAACGTTGCGCTATTCTATATTGGAAAATTCGGAATTCGATCGGTTACCATCTTACATAACCAATATAACCAAAAAGTAACGAAATAGTTAATCTTTGTTATAGCCATCTCATAACACAAATATGAAAATAAATAAATAGTGTCGTCGTTGTTGATTAATGTTTAAAAGTTTACTTGTAGAAATTTGAGAGAGAATTTGAGGCTTTTATAGAACTCTAAGTACTCCTAATTATTAGCATAAAAATAGATTATGTTAACTATCAGCGCAGAACGTTTAACTGAATATCTACAATGATTTAAAAAAATATCAAGAGGTAACTGCAATTTCTATTGCCAAAGCTACAATATGATATGAATAGCACCCAAATTCATTGTGTCAGAAGTTTAGGAAATTCTCAGCAAACTCTGTTAAACTGGAAAATAATTTGAGTTCAGATTGTTTATAAGTATAAGTTATCCTAAAAAAGCAATATGACAAATCGTCATTGTCTTCCGGTTTTGTGAAGTTATCCACGGCTTGTGACTTAGAGACAGTCGAATCGGCGTTACAGGGCAGATACGAGTTATTGCCATATTTATTTCGTGGTTGGATAATTAAGTCTTACGAATTCCAGGTGATAATGCGACAATATAATATGATATTTGATTTAGTAATTATCGATCACATAAATCAAAACCAGCTGTATTGCTTTTTGGATGGCAAACGAAGTGTTAGAGAAAGACAAAATCTGTACCGGAAGAGGTGACAGTGTGACCAACATAAATATATTTTTGGTGTTTCATGTACACTAAAACTGCAATTATTTTTTTTTGAATGGCCGGCCAAGTGTTAGGAAAAAAATTAATTGGTCACTTGTGGGGTAAAATGGAAAGGAGAAGCGGTGTTTTGGTATGCCTATTGACCGCATAGACTAAAACCTCAGTGAATTTTTTCTGGATGGCCGTCGACGTATCAGAAAAAAAATTAAATCAGTCACTGAAGTGGAAAGGGGATGAGGTGCTATCTGAAAAAAAATTGTTTGGGAATGCCGGCTGGAATTCGGAAAAATTCTTCCAGCCTCGACTTTCGGTAATCTTAAAAACTTCATATCCCCGAAAATAGTTCGTGCTCATTGATGATTTTTTCACTGAAATACTCGGGGGGACATATAATATGCATATTATATATTCTCAATTCAGAGGAAATATTTGAATGGAAATATGTGTTTCCATTCAAAAGCTTGATCTGATGGGGGGCACAATAGACGTTAAGGTCGCAGTGACATGTAACCGCCTTATCAAAATATAAGTATAACTATTTTGAAACTTACACTTGGTTATTATATCAACAGCGTATTATTGAAGAGTCGAAGCATGGGCGTGCGCAGGGGTGGTGCCCTGGCATGAGATGGGGCTGATGTATTTTTTAAATTTTTTATCGGTGATGCCGAAATTGTGTTACTTCACAACTTTATGAATACAGTCTCACAGAGTAACGGTGTCGGGATTTACGATTTGTTATGTTTGCGATGCGTTTTTTCCCCCTCCCTGTCTCGCCATTTTGTTTGGCACCCCCTAATGAAAAGCCCTACGCACACCTATGAGTCGAACTAACTGCTCATTTATTAAGATGTATATAGTTCAAAGAAAAAGAATTATCCTTTATGTTTCTATCCATCAGAAAATAATAGCTGCTTCACTTTGATTTCTTGTAGGTTCAACTCCCTGAAAGAATTATCATCTATGAATTATTTTCGAATGATTCAAATGATATGCACTATAGAGCAAAAGAAAAATTTATGCAAAAGATAGACTGCAGCCTCTTGGTTGTTTGCTCCGAGCACTTGGTTATTTGTCAAGATAAGAAATTATTGAGTATGTCTTTTAATGGGTCTATAGATAAAGAGTGGAATTTTTCTAGTTTTATAAGATATATTAAAGTGACAGGAGGGCCACCTGGAAATGAAGGACTTATTTTAGGATTGAAGAATGGTCAAGTATGTAGTAAATCTTATAAATGTTATATCCTTTATCGGTGAAATTTATATTCAGTTATAGAAATCAAGAATTTGGGATTCAACTTTCAATCCAAAAAAAATTAAAGTTCAGATAAGCTTGCTTGTGAAATTCTGTGTTTGAATCTTTCTAGAACATTATGAGTATCCTTCAAGATTCCTTTAAATTTCTTAAAATAAATCCAGTGGATAGATATAATTTTCTATTATAAATGTACTTTTATTTAGTGATAATGTAATTTTTTTTCAACTTTTCTCAGGTGTGGGAAGTACACTTAGATAATCTTCACCCCCTTATGAAAGTTAAAATTAATAATCCAGTTCGCTGTCTTGATTTGAGCTCTTGCAGGGAAAAATTAGCAGTCGTAGATGATTCAGGATTATGCCAAGTTTTCAATAATATGAACAGAAGTCTTATATATCAGGTAATTCCTACTCAAATCCATACTAAAAAAAATGATATAAATTTTTTTGTAGGAGCCCAGTGTCAACAGTGTTGCATTCAATAGTCTATATGAGGATATGCTTGCTTTTAGTGGCAATAATTCCCTGGCCATAAAAGTATCTGAGATCATTCCATTCAAACAAAAATTACCAGGTAAGTAGGCACAAGTTAATAATATGTATAACACATACTGATGTGAAAGTTCAAACGTTTTCCGATGGTTATTGAAATTCAAGACTTATGGTTGTATTCTGCTTTTCATCCGTTCAGTTACGAATCTGTAGCGTACGATCGATCTGAACGTGTTCGATTTACAGATTCGTACAATTCTGAAAATTTTCCTGTAACTATCTTATTTATAGTCTTACTTTTGAACTAGTTATCCTAACTAGGTACGGCTTCCTGTAAGCTACAGATCACATCCAGAATTCCAATTACCATAACGTACAGCGTAATCTGTACATAAATTACTGTAAGTAAAAACTGAAGAAATCTTTAGGTGTCATCATGTTAACAAAAATTATACTCGGTTCCATTTTCTTATGAAATTTTGGTTTGCGTCGTGGTGTCCCACCTGAATTGCCCAATATAAATTTTCGAAGAAATATTTATTATGACTTTATAGCCTTGCGGCTTTCACACTCCTCTCCAGAGGAACATTCACTTATCCCAGATATCTCAGATATCAAAAGGATTAAGCTCTGTTGGAGCCCTTTCCAGGTTTTTGAGCCCGTGGTGGTGGTCGGGTTCGGGCCGCTCCTCGGCTTATTGCTGTCGGTTGGATTCCTGATGCACCCGCATTTCCTGTCGAAGCAGACGGTGTTACTCTGCATTCGCCATGTACTGGCGTACAGTTCTCGCCGTTCACAGCATTGCCGCCTTCTGCATGACTCTATAAATATTTTCGTTCAACTGAAGTTTCAAGTTCTCTGGTAGTTTCTTCGGTATCAGGCCTGTAGATAAAATAACAATAGGGATGGTCTTTATATCTTTCAGCTTCCACTGTCTCTTGGTTTGTTCCTCTAGATCTCTGTATTTTGAAATGTTTTCGGTGTGTCTATCTAGAAGATTGTTATTATTTGGAATCGTCACGTCGATGAATGGTGCTCTGTCCTCATCCCCATTGAGTAATATGGGGTCTGGTCTATTGTGAATTAATTTCCGGTCTGTGAGAACCTTGCGATCCCAGTAGAGCTTGTGGTGTTCATTTTACAATACTGCATCCGGATGGTAATTGTAATAAGAAATCTTTTTCGAACTCAGAAATCTGTGTTTTAATGCCAGCTCTTGGTGAAGAATCTTGGCAACAGCATCATGTCTACTCTTGTACTCCGTGCCCGCGAACTTCTGACATCCCTCGGTGATGTGCTGGATAGTTTCATGTGTCGCACAGCCATAACGACAGCTATCGTCCTGATCCTGGATGGCGAACATGAAGCCCTCTGTCTCAGGAAACAACCTTCCGGAAGTCAACCAGTAGTTCGACGCAGATCTGTCGACGTAATCATGGTTGACCTCGTTCTGATGCCTTCCATGCAAAGGTTTGCTAATCAGTTTTTGCATTTTACTTTCTGCAGAGTGTTCGACGGTTTCCAAGCGGTCCTGTTGTAGCTTTGACAGTGTAGAACTATCAGTAATACAAACTACTCGATGGAGTTCTGACGAAGCAGCCTTGCTCAGGAAATATTTTCGAAGTCCTTCAATTTCCTGGGACATACGGTTGGACAAATCAACAATCCCTCTACCCGCAAGATGTCGTGGCAGCTCTGTCCGTTCTATTGAGCTTTTGGGGTTATGTTTATTGTGTTTAGGCAGCATCGTCCTTATTTTTCTCTATAAGGCTGCTGAATCGGTGGTGGTCCAAGAGATGATACCGATTGAGTAGCTTAGCGCCGAGCAAGCGTAGGTATTAAACGCTTTTATCAGATTCTTGCAGTTGAGGCCAGTTCTCATTATCCTTCTCAATCTTCGGGTGAACTCCTCCGTTAGTTCATTCTTCAAAGAGCTCTGATTGATTTTTCTTGCCTGTTTCATGCCTAGATTCGTGTATTTGTCTCCTTCCCTTAATGCTTCAATTTCTGCACCTTCCTCTTCTATTTTTCCTTTCGTTATGTTCAGCAGTCGACATTTTTCTAGTCCAAACTTCATTTTGATGTCTTCGAGAATCCTTCAACCATTTTCAGCATCTGTTGCGTCCGCGTATTATTGGAATAGGTCCTGTTGTAATGGAGCCATCTGCTGCTTTCATTTGAAGACTAGTACGCCAGGTTGACATGGCGTTTTTCAGGAACTTAACAATATTAGGATCCAACTTGTAAATCTTCAAGATCTTCGAGAGCCATTCGTGAGGTATCGAATCGAATGCTTTCTGGTAGTCTATGTACGCAGCGTATAGATTCCTTCGCTTGGAGAACGCTTGATTGCAGATAACTGAATCAATTATTAGTTGTTTTTTGCACCCTCGGCTCTCTTTGGTGCATCCTTTCTGTTGCATGGCGATGATGTTATTCCTTTCGCAATGGTTGTGAATTCGATTTGAAATGCACGATGTAATTAATTTGTACATCGCTGGAAGACATGTGATTGGTCGGTACTTGGATGGGTCTTCTGTATTCCTTTGGTCTTTAGGTAACAGGTACGTTGTGCCATGTGTAAGGAATATTGGCATTCTTTCAGGATTTTCAATGACATCTTTTATTGCGGAGGTCAATTTCTCATGCATATTCATATTCATATTATCCTGATCCTCCATAGGTACCGAAGTACCCCTTAGGAGCTCTGTAAGCTTCGTGCGAGTTCGGAGAATTGGATCAGCATGAACCAAAGTTGCTCGATCCAGAAGTTCCGTAATCCATCAGGCCCAGGTGTTTTCCGGTTGTATAGTCCTCTGATAGCTGATTTTACTTCTTCAATTGTGATCATGTCATGTTGCATCGGCTTATATTTTATAGCTTCAGACTTTTCATCTTCAATCCATCCGGTATCTCCATTGAACTGAGGTTTCGTTGATAATGGTTCGGTCCAGAATTGTTCAATGGCTTTCTTTGGTGGTGACTTTCCATTTTCTCCATCAGACGATGTGAGTGACCGGTAGAAAGTTTCTTCCGACTTTTCGAATGAATTATTGTCTCTTTTCCGGCTATAATTGCATTTATATATTTTAAGGCGTTCTGCATACATACTTAACTTTTGCTTCAGAGTGTAGAGGCAGTGGTGAGCTGTAGCATTCTCCGCCTCTCGTTCTGTGTGTGTTCTCTTTCTATCCATGATTTCTTTGGCAGCTTTCACAACCTTTCTTCCGCTATTCCTGTTCAAGTACTCCGTCAGTCGTCCAATGTCTCTTCTTAGTCTCTCTGTTTTGTGTTGAAGACGTTTCTGTTAGGTGGCGCATGAAATTTGTGTAATTTTGGACCATCGTTGTTCGTTCGGCGATTTTTTGCCCATATGGTGTTCGCTGTTAGCGTTGCACAGTAAAAAACTAGATGCAGATATTCCAATGAACTTCCGTTCTGTAGGTACTCAGGTAAAACGTCCTTATTCAAGATGTTCATTATGAGTGACAGTTTCTTGGATGTATTGAGTCAGGGAGGTGCTATTCGAGGAAGAGGATCTGTTCCTTCCAGTTCGGCAAATTATCTTCTCATGTCAGAGTCAACTTGTCGGTGGAGTTCATCCTTATCCTGGTATTCAGGCTCACTTGCGTTGCAAGATGGACTTTCAGTATCAATTTCTTCTGGCTGTTGTCCCCCAGGCATGTGAATTTCATCAGAGGTGCTGATGTTGCTTTTTATTGCTAGCGGACGCTGAAGTTCTTGTTTAATTGCGTCATTTCTCAGAATTACGCGGTACTAGTCTGCCACCCATTGTTCAGGGATATTGAGATTTGGGTAGGCGTTGCAGAATTCCTCAACGAGCCTTTTCCTATACTTGTTCGTGTTCTGCCCTGCTCCCGTGATGCTCCCGTGATGCGCTTTCCAACTAACCCTGCTTGGGTGAGCACTGGCTGAATATCCTGCGCAGCACATTCAGCGGTTCGAGTCGGCAATTGAATTGGACTCGTTTGTTGCTGTTGTTGCTTTGGTGCTTCTTTTGCAGCAGGAGCCCGCTTGCTCAACATCCTACCACCGACGTCCCCTGTCATGTCCAGCGCCGGCTCCAGACATGCCCTGACGATCCCCAGACAGCGACTTGTTTCCGAGGCTTCTCGTTATCACCATTTCCATGACAAATTTTTCAATACAGGAAGATTCCATTTGAAAGAATTGCTGAACCATTGATGAGAGATAAATTTATATTTACATAACATTCAATACAGGACATTACTAAATTCACTGCTGAACTTGAATCGAGTATTATTTTGTTTTCAACCATGTTGCACAATTGAATAGAGTTGAGTATCACACTATTACAAGAAAAAAATTGTTATATTAATCATTGAAATTCTGAAAGAAAATAATGTAATAACAATCCATAAGTCTTAAAATAATCATTATTGTGTACCACTATATTGTTGTATTTAGATATGAAATAGAATAAATAACGTTGCAGCACCTTTTCATTCAGAGCTTGATCTTATGCAAGATAAAGGTAACATTGCTCAAAATATCTTCTCTACAGATTGTTTGCATTATCTGCCAATGGAGCACATCGTTCCATATTCAGCTGCGTTCTTATTCCAGTGGAATAGGATATAAATCTATTCCCGATGCCGAAAATCGTAATGTCAGATTCAACAAATTCAATGTTTCATTTCAAAATTTGCTCAGAATATAATTAATTTTTCCATTTGAAGTACTGCCGTTTGACCAACCCTTTACTCTGTAATGTATTCTTCTTCTAAGGCTTGGAATCATTATGTATCTGAAGTTTTTGATAATTCAGAACCACTCAGTTTTGAGGACTCCCCAACTCTACCAACATCTGATGAGTCCTGGGGGACATGGGCCTTTTGTCTGAAGCTGCTAATGTGTTACTTGAAATGAAATCAAAAGATAAGATATTAGGGTTCTTAGTACCCAAGATTCATTATAGTAACATTATTTAAATGATTGATTTCACTTAATACATTTAAAGTATTCAGTACACACACCAGGATCAGGCGATGAAATCCTGGATGGAAAAGCTTAAGTTTTCAAACATTTTTTTTCTGATATAAGGATGAAATCTTCATCATAGAAATGGCCAGAGCAAACATATACCTTGAAAGATTTTGTAAGTTTTAACTGGTCCATATCCACAATCTTTGTCGAGCAGTATCACTAGGCATTCTAATGAGAGGAAAAATTATTTGGTTATGAGTTAAACAATACGAATGAAAAGAGCTAGTCCCAAGCTACGCCTATGGAAACATAATGTTTGTTTTTGTTAACTTACCAGTGAATGGATTTCCCACTGCCTTTACTGCCGATTTCTTTGCAAACCTCACAGCAATATATCATTTTTGCAGTTTGTCCTTCCAAATAATCATTGTCTATCACCATTCTCACATAAATCGCCTAATAACAACGCCGTTTCAAGAATATGTAGATATGTCGACCATTCGAAGTGGGTTGTTAAATAAACAACGTTGCCAAACTTCTTTCTTCGTCTTCTCCTCATTTTTTTATATTAAATTTATGAACATAATTTCAATCTGTACCTTCGCTTAGAACATATCACTAAGCATTGGTATTGTCAGTATCATCATTTATTCAATAGCTGATACATTTCAAATTGAAATAATAATATCACATTTCCTCTCGAAAGGAAACGAAAACCTGGGATTATATACATTTTAAAAAATATTGCCAACGCTGCTCAACAATTCGGCACCATTCGTATACCTTCGGAAAACACAATTCTTTCAACCAATCGTTGCATGTGGTTTATTGTTTCGGTTTTGTTCAAAATATAAACATATAGCTATCGTATTTCGAAGACGTCAGTCTCGAGTGAAATCTTGACAAAAGAAGACGTGCTATTGTGCTCCATAGACATAGAGACATGGACTGAGTAATGCCAGCATGAAATTGGCTATTTATTAGAGAGAGAGAAAAGCTCGTCGGGACATACCTTTCTCTTTTTTGTTCACATAGAGGTGAGTGTAGACCAATCAAAATTCTAGAAAAAGACAACTGCATTCCCGACGTGTTTTTCTCTCTGTCACTTTTTTTGACCGTATTTCATGCATAGATATAAAGGGAAGGCACAGTCCATGTCTCTATGTCTATGTTGTGCTCCTAGTGCTATAAAAGAGAAAGCGGAAGAGAAAGTCGAGGTGAAAGTGCCCACTAACAAAGCTACGGAATATTTGATTCCGACTGTGAAGTTTGTGTAGGTTCTATATTTGTTATCGGAATTTTAATTCCAATTGCTTTGAGTAGCAAAGTAATTATTGACTAGATTTTAAAATGTCTGACCATTCGGACTCCGATTCCGTAATGGAAGAAGACGCGCTAGGAATCGCTAATGTCGTGTCCGAACACGATATTTTGAGAGTAGAGAACGCAAGTTTGAAAGCGAGGGTGAATGAGCTAGATAGATGCGTATCTAGCTTAGTTGCTGAGATTAAAAATCTCAGGGAGAGGCTCGAGTTGCAGGAGAGAAATAAGGAAAGTCCTTACTCCAAAGCACTCAAAAAGAACATTGTTTCGAAAAATGTCCAAGAAATGACCTTACCGGTTCAAAAACAGAAGATGGAGGTGGTCAAAACCCCTCAAAACAAAATTTCCCCACCCGCCAAAAGAGTGAGAAAGGATAGCTCCTCGTCCAATGAAGACTCGAACAAAAAAAGAGTCTTGGAAACCCCAGCCCAACAGAAAACTACTCCAGTGGAGGAGAGGAAAGAAAAAATCCCCCCAGTCACCCTGAGAGGTACGTCCGAATGGACGTCAATTTCCAACGCGTTAATGCGAAACGGCATTAACTATAGCAGAGCGACAACTGCGAAGGACGGAATTAGGGTCGTCCCACAAACCCCACAAGATCACCGAAGGATGACTGAATTCCTCCACAAAATCAACAGAGAGTTTTACACTCTCCAACGAGAGGAGGAAAAGAAATTTTCTCGGTAGCGAGATACCTACCGCTGGATGCAGATATCCCGACGATCCTTGACGACCTCAAGGATCAACGGATCGTCGATGCTGAGGTCATAAGGATGACCTCAAATATAACAAAAAAGCCGATGCCCTTATTGCTGGTTAAAACCCGGAATAAGGGTATCTTCGAGGTGAGAAAGCTCTACAACATGAACTGTGTTGTTGAACCTAAGATAAGGACGACCGGGCCATATCGCTGTCAGCGATATGGACATGCCCAAAGTAAGTGCACTTTTCCATGGAGGTGCGTTAAATGCTCCGGTAATCACAGCTCCAAGGAGTGTACGCTTACCAGGGAGAACGAGGAGCGAAATGCTTCTTGTGCTCTCTGTGGAGCGCAAGGACATCCAGCCAGCTACAAGGGATGTAGCGAATGGAAATTGGTCACTAAAAAGACCAAGAGATCGAACCAAACCAGCTCGAGGCCAACACAAAATACTCCGAAGCCAGCCCAAAACTCTTCGGAAGTGAAGAAACCCCAGGAAACTGCAACCAAAGCAGTCAAAGAGACGAAGTAACCAGAGAAAAGGACGGAAAAGGCAAAAACCGTCAAAAAAGCCGAAACCAGAAAAGGAATTTCTGGAATCACTGAGGAACTGGATAAGTTCACGAAAAACCTCCTCAGCACGATGATGCAGAATCTGGAGAAAGAGATTGATAAAGAAGATGCAGCAAATTATTAAGAATATTTAATGGCTGATACGACGATGAAGAACAATCTTATAATCGTCTCTTGGAACGTCGAAGGATTGAGAGCCCGCAGACCAGAATTCGAAGAACTGATTGAAGAGAAGAGACCGGATGTCATAGCTCTCCAAGAAACAAGACTTAATCCCAACGTTCGGATAGCATTTCCCAATTACGATATCTACCGAAATTATAGACCTAACAGCACAGGTGGCGTTGCTATACTGGCTAGAAGGAATATGGATCACCATTTCGACCAAATATTCAATGGTCAAGAAGTAGAAGCAATATCGATTATTGTGAATACCAATCGAGGACAAGTGAAGATTATTTCGACTTATAAATCACCGGATAAGGACATGCTGGAAGAGGATCTAAAAATGCTACTAGAAGGAAGACACCCGAAAATCATAATTGGTGATCTTAACTGCAAATCGCAGGAATGGAGCACTAGGGTGGAAAATACCAACGGGAGAAGACTGAAGATTTATGCTGAAAAACTTAATGCAGTTGTGATAGGACCTGATATACCGACCTACATACCAAGAGTAAATGGACTACCCGATGTACTGGACATTGTCGTAATGAAAGACATCACTGGAGAAATCAGCATTGATACAATAGAAGACGGAACTTCAGACCACAATCCCATAGAATTCATAGTGGGACATGGCCCAAGAAACGAAGAAGAGACACAAACCAAGGATCGCACAGACTGGGAGAAATATAAGAATTTACTTCAGGAAAAAATCACGGAAATTCCCCAAATAAACACCCGGGATGAATTAGATGAAGCAGTTGAAAAATTGGAAAAACAAATGAAAGAAGCCTATGAAGAAAGCACCAAGAGAATAAGGAAACCAATTCCGAAACATTCACATGGAGATACGCCAAGGGATATAAAGGAACTTATAAAAAAGAACAGAAACTCAGAAAAATCTACAGAACAACCAAAAGAGAAGAAGATAAGAAGAAACTGAATAAGCATAGTCAGATATTGAAAAATGCTTTAACAGAACTGCGTAATAACAGATGGCACCAGAGATTAAGCGAACTGAATACAATAGATCACTCGGCTTGGAAAATGCAAAAACGCTTACGACGAGAACAGACAGTTATACCTCCACTGCATGGAGCAAACGGAATGGTATATACGAGACTTGAAAAAGCCGAAGCACTTGTCGACTCAATTGAGAGAGAAGCCAGAATAAATTACAGAAATGATGATGACAATGAAGATCTAGAAGAAGAAGTGGAGGCAAACGAAGAACTGATGATGGAACCATCGGAAACCGAAATCATTCCAAAACCGGCTTCACCAACAGAAATCAAAGAGATCATAATGAAACTGAAAAACCGGAAAGCACCAGGAGAAGATAGGATAACGAATTATATGTTGAAGAAATTGCCTAGAAAAGGAATAGCAGCCTTGACGAATATAACAAACGGAGTGATGAGGACCGAATACTACCCAAAAAGATGGAAAACTGCAGAAATGATAGTTTTCAACAAGCCTGGAAAGACACGGAAATTTCCTCAAAATTATAGACCAATCAGCCTACTATCAGCACTAGGAAAAGTCGTCGAGAGGTTTATCGCCAAAAGGCTGAATGCAAGATTATTAGGAACTATTTGAGGAATAGAAACTTTCATGTGAAGATAGATGGAGCAACCTCTCAAACCAGACAATTGGAAGCGGGAGTGCCTCAAGGATTGGTACTTGGACCTCTGCTTTACGTAATATACGTTTATGATATCCCGAAGAATGCTAGAAATATGCTCACCCTGTACGCAGATGACACAGGAATAGCGTTCAGACATCGACGCCCAGAGATCATACACCGGAGACTGCAGGAAGCCATAGATGAATTATTCAAATGGGGCATCAAATGGAAAATCCAAATCAATGGAAGAAAGACTCAAGCAATATTACTGCAAAAGAGAAGATTGAGGATGGAAGAAAACCTTGAAGTTGATGGAGAAGAGGTTGAATGGAAAAATGAAGCAACATACCTAGGAGTGACGCTTGACAGAGAACTTACATGGAAAAACCACATCAAATGTGCTGTTGATAAAACAAAAGCCGCAATGAGTAAACTTTATCCACCCATAGGCAGAAGAAGTCATATGAATAAGAACATCAAGTTGACGATGATTAAAACTATTGCGCGACCACAACTCATATATGGTTCGGCGGCATGGGGCTTCGCAGCCAAGACCCACATCAAGAGAATACAGGCCACTGAGAATAAACTCCTTAGAATGGCGATGGACGTACCCGGGTTTGTTAGGAACAAACAAATCTACAAGGACTTGGAATGGGAACCAGTTACAAAATTTATGAAGAGCAAGGCGGAAAGGATATTCGACAAAGCCAAACAACATCCAAACGAGGAAGTACGAAGATTAGTCGACTACGATCCAACGGAAGAAGCTAGAAGGTCAAGAACCTACCACCTAAGACCGAGAGATCAGTTAAGGATTTAAATGAAACCAAAGAAGAGCTTAACCTATAAAAGCTATAGGCAGCATACAACTATCAACACGACTATGATCGTGTGAGAGTCCAGAAACCATAAGAGTCAACTGGTTAATAGGCAAAATTCCCGAAACCTATGAAGAAGCAGTTAAGGTTTTTTTTTAGCGAGTCGAAGACGTTTTGTATCCACAGGCCTATAACACCAACTGCAAAGATTATAAAGTAGAAAGATAGGAAACGAAGCGACTAGAGTTATGTGAGCGCCATATGTAATTCGAATGTGTTTTTAAGGCCCTAAGATTGGTTAAAATTTTAATTCGAGGCACATATGAAATTTTGCGAGATGTCAGAGTCATATGGCCATTTTGATCAAACAGGTTTTGAATGTTTTGATTCTCGTATCCATAGACAACCTCGTATCGCCTTTTATTTTTCAAGCCCGTTCTAGTTGCTGATTATTGAAATTTGTGTCTAATTTCTTGGCGAAAAGCGCAGAATATCCTTCGAAAATTATTGAATGGTGAAGAACTGTGGATCAAATGAAACGAATTTCACTAAGGAAAATGGAAATGTAAGTATTAAAACTGATAACATGTGACTCGGTCATTCATTGATTTTTATTTTCAGTGCTACGAAGTGGATAAAATTTTCAGGGCGTAGTATGCAGGAAGCATTCCTTGCATGAAGGGCCCATTAAGGGGAAATTATGACTTTTATACGTCCATTCAAAGATTCTCAATTGCCTTCAATATATTCAGAAATGCAAAAGTTTTATGGATTTCGACTTTTTTTTTTTGGTGTAGCAGGGGGAAAATCTGCAAGACAGACGAACCACCCTCATCTCCTGAGGGAGAACAGTGTGGGGTTTCTCACTCTCCTGAGCTCGAGACCCACTAAAAACCCTAAACTGCTTCTTGAATTTTGGTTCCGGGCATTTGCCTATAAACCGTTGATCTCTTGGTCGGTTTTCTTCTCGCACACTATCGTGCTGGGATTTATGTGTTTATCCTCTATTGGATTAACACTTTATTGAATTTTTCAATAAGTTTCTGTTGTTATTTTAATCTCTTTTTAATTGATCTCTTGGTCTCCTTCGGTAAATTCGCATTCTCCTTTTGTCTTCCTCTGGGTCGTAGTCCACTAGTATCCTGAGTTCTTGATTCGGATGGTTTTTCGCTGTTTCGAATAATTTCTCTGCTTTTCTGTTCATGAATTCCGTTATGGTTTCCCATTTCAGGTCCTTATAAATCTGTCTATTCCTGACAAACCAAGGTGCATCTATTGCACATCGTAGCAGCTTGTTTTCAGTGGCCTGAATTCTTTTGATATGGGTCTTTGCCGCGAAACCCCAGGAAACTGATCCATAAGTCAGTTGATGCCTAGCAACGGCTTTGATTATCTTCAATTTTGTCTCGTTAGACATGTGGCTTCTTCTTCCTATCAGAGAGTAGATTTTATTCATCGCTGCTTTCGTTTTGTCGATTGCCTGTTTGATATGACTTTTCCAAGTAAGTCCTTTGTCAAGCGTTATTCCTAAATATTTGGCTTCATTTTTCCAGTCGATTTCTTCGCCGTCAACTTCCGGTTTCGTTGTGGGTCTAGTCTTTTTTTCTGTAGTAATATTGCTTGGCTCTTTTGTCCATTGATCTTGATCCACTTTATGCACCAGTCATTTGTTTCGTCAATCGTTTCTTGTAGAACTCGTTCTATTACTTCTGGGTTGCGGTGTCGAGTTGCTATGCCTGTGTCGTCAGCATATAACGTTTGCATAGTTCTTGGATTCTTCGGAATATAGTGAATGTATATGTTGTACAGAAGTGGCCCAAGCACTGTCCCTTGGGGTACTCCAGCCTCTATATCTCTTGTTGAGGAGCATTCTCCTCCCACTTTCACGTAAAATCTTCTATTTTTGAGATAATTCCTGATCAACTTGCATATTTTGATCGAATATCCAGCACATCTCATCTTATATATTAATCCTTCATGCCATACTCTGTCGAATGCTCTGGCGATCCCAGGAAAACAAGACCTGTAGCTTGTTTATTTTGGAATCCCCCTGTAATGTATTCTGTGAGCCTTAATAATTGTTGCTCTGTCTCATTTAGCCTAGTGGCGATAATTCTTTCTACTAATTTTCCTAACGCCGACAGTAGACAGTAGTTTTGTGGGAACTTCTTCTCTTTGTATGGTTTATTGAATACTATGACTTCTGCTGTTTTCCATTTATCTGGGTAGTGTTCTGTCCTCATAATTCCATTCGCGATATTTGTTAGAGCGGCTATACCTTTTCTAGGTAATTTCTTTAACATAACATTCGTTATTTTATCGCTTCCGGGAGCTTTCCTCTTCTTCAAACTTCTAATTATTTCCCTGATTTCATTTGGCGATGTTGGCTTGTCTATTTCAGTAGTCGCTGGTAATTCATCCATTTCTTCATCATTTATTCAACCAGTTCTTCCATATCTTCATTATCGTCGTCTATCCTGTAATTTATTCTCGATTCTCGTTCGATCGAGTCCGCCAATGCATCCGCCTTATCAGTATTGGTATACGCCATTCCCCTTTCTCCGTGTAGGGGTGGAATTTTAGTCTTTTCTCCTCGTAGGCTTTTTTGCATTCTCCATGCAAAATGATCGATTGTATTCAGTTCTTGAACCCTTTTGTTCCATCTGCTTGTTCTTAGATCTTTCAGGGCATTTTTCAGAACTTGGCTATGTCGGTTGAGGTTCTTTCTATTCAGATCATTTTTATTCATCCGATATATTCTTCTGAGTCTTCGATTTTCTCGTATAAGATCATTTACTTCTTTAGGCGTATCGCCATGCGGATGACTTGGTGCTGGTCTCTTCACTCTTCTCGTGCTTTTTCCGTAAGCTTTCATTATAATCTCCTCCAGTTCATCAACCGCACATTCTAGATCGTCTGGAGTGCTTATTGTTGGAATTTCTGTTATTTCCGATTGTATTAGATGGCTGTATTTAGCCCAATTGGTATATTCTCTTATTTCTAGCAGTTTTTCTTAAGAGAAAAACTTGACAATTGACAATTGGAGAAGAACTAAGGTTCTTCTCCATCACGCACCAAATTGGACAATTCTTTTTTTGTTGTGTTTATTATTGTTAGTGCAAGGTTTATATAACAAAATATTCCCGAAAAAAATTGTACAAAACAGAAAAAAAGGCATTCCTTTTTCTTACGACCAATCGAGCAATTAAAGAGTACTTATAGGTTTTCGACAATCACGATGAGTTATTATTATCTACCCTAGAAATAATTTAAATGGCAATACTAGGTTTGCCGGGTCAGATAGTGTTTCATAATTCATGAAATTCAGTCGTCTGTTCCGGTTTATTTTTGTTTCCTTTAGGGCTATAATATCAGGTTGTCTCTCTGATATTATTCCTTCTATCTCGGCTTTCCGAGTGTTGATCCCGTTTATGTTCCACGAGATTATCTTGAGGGATTTCTTCCTAATATCCGCATTGTCCATTAATTCAGTTTACTGAATAATGCTTGGAGTTTTTTCTCCATTTCGCTCTCAATTTTCGACATTATCTTGTTGAAAATTTTCCCGGTGAAGATATCCAAATCATCGGCTGATTCAGATATCTTTTTCTTCTCCTGTTGACTGTTCACAGCCTGTTTTATTGGAGGCTTCTTCTGTTCTTCTTTTTTTCCGGTTTTGAAGTCTCCCTCTTCATTTCCTGTTCTGTAGGTTTGGCCTTCGCTACTTCCTGCATTTTTTGAACAGAAGTTTTAGTTACCGGCTTTTTCGGTTCAGCTGGTTTTCGGGAATTCTTCTTTCTGGTCACCAGCTTGAACTCGCTACATCCTTTGTAGCTAGCTGGATGGCCCTCTTCTCCACATAAGACGCACGTGGCATTTCTCTCTTCACCTTTTCTGGTGAGTGTGCAGTCATTGCTGCTATGGCTTCCTGAACACTTCACGCATCTCCACGGGAAGGAGCATTTGTTCTGTGCATGTCCGTACCTTTGGCACCTAAAGCACTGGCTTGGATTTTCGGGCCTCTTTTTTTGTTCAACCACATTACAGAGATTGTAGAGTCGCTTCACTTCGAAGATTTCCTTTTTCTGGGTTTTAACCAGGTAGAGAGGTATGGGCTTCTTCGTCTCGTACGATGTCATTCTGGACACCTCAGCGTCTGATATTCCCTGGAATATCAGGTCGTCCTTAATCAACGCAAGATCAGCGTCGATTGGTAAATGCCTGATGACGACATATATCTTCTTCTCTTCCTTCATTTGGTAGGTAAAAAATTCTTTACCATGGTGGAAAAATTTGGTAATTTTTCGATAATCATCTACGGTTGACATGATTCTAATACCGTCTTTAACTACGGTTGCGCGGCTATAGTTCTACGTTTGGTGTAGAGTGCTTTAGAAATCGCTACCCAATCTGAGGTGCCCATCATCGTGATGGGTGGGATTCTGTCTTTTCTAGGCACTTCAGGTGCTTTTTTGGTATTTTCCTCGTCTGACGAGGAGCTGTCTTTACGCGCGCGTTTAGATGGGGGCACATTTTGAGGTTTAGCAATCAGCGTTGCTTGATTCCTTTTAATGTCAGAAGTGACATTATTTCTCGCTGCCGAACTCGCAATTTCGGCAAATGTAGGGGGTTTCGGCGCTGAAAGCTTATTTATTCCTTCTTTCGCTAGGCGGAGTTCGTTAATCAATTGGCGGACTGTTTTATTCAGTTTCGCGATTTGATTTTTCATTTGCTCGTTATCCTCTCGTAAAGTAGTCTGTCCTTCAGACTCATTCCCGCTGAAGTCATCGACTTCTTCTGTGGCTTCCATGTAGGAACCCTCATTATCTGAGGTCTCCGACATGGCTAAACGTTTTTTAATCTTTTTACAAAGGTGATAAATATCAATGAGAGAGAAAAGAACGAAAATCACCAATTATTATATAGAAAAAGTCTCACCTGATGTGATTTGCACAACCATCGATCGATTCGATCTGGACTGAATACAACACAACACAACAAAACTCATTCACAAAACTCGTGTAATCGAAAAATCACTCAACACGTCTACTCGCTTCGACGTCTCTCTCTCGACTCGATGGCACTATATGTATGAAATATATCAAAGACCACCTGCTGGTGTTTTATTAACCCTGAAAGTTTTAACCAATAGGAGTGCGTTCGTTTTGGGAAGTTTATTGGAATGAAATGAAGAATTTGTGCTCTCCTCATTCCACACAAACAATTTTTTTACGTGCTTACGAATTCTTGTATGGGAAAAAATTGGAAAAATTAATTATATGAATAAGAAACTCGTCGAATTATTTTGTATAACCTGTCCGGTCTCCCCTTACACAAATATAGAAGCTCTTTGAATTTCACAAAAAATGTCGAATAAATATCTCACTATTTCAAATCAAAACTGAAAGAGGAAAATTTTCGACCCGAACGAGCCTCGAACTCTAACGATTCTTAAGAATACGGATTATTTTTTCATTTTAGGGTAAATATAATTTATATCGAGCTCATTTTCCATTATCAGGAATGATGAGACAGAAAAGACCAAGAGTGCGATATGAGAATACATCTATCATTTATATAAATTAAAAATACCATTACAATCCCATAATTTGAAATTTGAACGTAAAATTCGTATTGTCAGATGTGAAATGTTTCAATAAATTCTACTACAGTCGATTGATGGTTTTGAATTTCAATTAACCATTCCCGATCTCGATTTGCTTGTTAATGAAGCTTCTGCACCCGAAATGATTCCAAAGTTTTTAAATTCGAAAGCAATACTCCTCTATCGTCCGAATTATTCACGAGACTACGAGACCACTGCGAGACTCTCGTACGAGAATCGAAACGAAACCAAGAAAAGTCTCGTCTCGTCTCGTTCATGGAATATCAGGTCTCGTCTCGAAAACGAGACGAGACGAGACTCTCGAAAACGAGACTCTCTTGGGCATCACTAACAACTACGGTGATAGGAATTTCTGCTATAGTCACACTGGCTGTAACATACTTATGGATGCGATATCTACGCCCACTTCTTCGAACCAAAAGAGCCAACAGATCAACCACTTAGATAAATAAAACAGAAGCAGAAATCCCATTGACGGAGATTCCACCAATACCAAAACCACGCCAACTAATTTTCGACCTTGACCAGCTTTACGCCGAGGCGAAAACGGAACTCCAGACAAGAGCCCAACTCCGGACGTCAGCACGCATTTCTGACCATATCTAATAAAGCACTTGATACGAACAATGATCGAGTGTCAATTCCAAGCCACATCCATCACGTCTGCAATACTTCGGCCTTTGGATAATGTTCGAAATTCGAACATTATTTCAAATTATCCATTCCGATATTCATTTCCGATGGAAAATTCCATTAGAATTCGAATTGATGAACAATCGGAGTGGATCACGGCACCTACCGAAATCTGCTGACTGTAAGGAACATGGTAGAACAACCGGGGACTTCGCGAATCCATTTGTAACCAAATAAGGAAATGTTAGTTCATTGTTATGATTCGATTTAGTATATAAGCATAGATTGTAATCAATAAATCATCATTCACTTATCGTTTGATCAATTTACCTTACCGGCAACTGTGGACTGAGTTAAGACTTCCCTTTAACGTTCTGAGTCTGGTCGTTCAGTTGTGTCAAGTGTTGTTTCAAACAATAGAAGCAACACTGGAGTTTCATAAATACAATATATTTACATATGTTACAAATTACAGTAACAAATCATAGAAAACTAGGGAGGTAACATCTAACAGTTAAAAAAATTTTTTCATGTATTCAATCCAATTGTTAATTTTCACAATTTAAGGCCTGCAGCAGTGGCCACATTCGAAACATTGCTATTTCAAAAATCATCTTAGTACTGCTTCAAAAATTTCAATTTTAGATGTCTATCTTTCTTTTTTATTTTCAGGATTTGTTGTTGGATTATCAGGATCTAAGGCGTTTTGCCTCAATGGACAAACAATGACTACCATACAGCTACCATTAAGCGCACCTATGTATCAGTATATCGACAAGAAAATGTATAGAGAAGCTTATCATATTGCTTGCTTGGGTAAGAGATATTTAAAATATAAAGTAACTGATATCGCGCTGTGGATGTTCAATTTATGTATTTATTTTTACACATGGTGATCTTGATGCAAATTTCAGACTTTCAAATTTTCACAGACTACCTGTATTCGTTAAAATTCATAATTTCACATGATAAGAAATATAATGGGGTAATGGGTACTGAATTCAATGTATTCTTGGATACTTTGTAGTGGATGTGTATCTTGGATGAGGCAATCCAAGCTTCTGATTTTTTAGTAGTGAACTACTCCCCTTGGAAGAATGGAATTTTGCCAAAGATTTTTTCTCTATTGAATTGTATATTTTCTGAAATAATTATAAATTTATTCAGTTTGGTTTTCATCCATGAATATGATTTGAGTAAAACAGGTTTTCAGGAATTTGGATGTGTATTTATTCTCAAATATTAATCTATTTGCCTACGTTCCTCCTTCTTCAGGGCTCAAAAGACAAACATGTGAATGAACATTCATGAAGGACACTCAACAAAACACTAATTCAACATAAGAAATGGACCATGAAACTAACCTCAAGATTTTCAATTGGTTAGAGAAAATACATGTGTAGGTCTTAAAAGGCAAAAATATTTCCTTATGTTGAACATAAATCTCGAAAACATCAACCACGAGGACGCTAACGCTAACAGGAATGTCAACTACAAAACATAGATTCAAAGTGAAACAGAAACGTCAATTATAAAACATAGATTTACAATGGAACGTCAAAATTCAAAATTGATACAATCATAAATAATTGGCAGATCATCTTCTTCATTCTTAGGCTGGACCCTCCAGTTTAGGTGACGTCAAGTAATATACGAATTTTTTATGTCCTCTCTAAAATTTGCCTTGTTATTACTTATGGAAATCATCTCACTTTTATTCCTTTTGTAACCATGGCTCTCCACATCAAGTATTTTTATATCGTCAAAGTCGAAAACATGACCTTCACTCTTCACTGAACGTATGATGGGTTAAAGCAGTCTTCTCTTGTTGTTACTGTTCCTCACTTCGTATCGGTGTTGTTTCATCCTATCCTTCAAATACTGTCTCGTCTGTACTATGTAACTTTTGACAAATCCTTTTTAGTAGGCTCTTTCAGTTTTGAGAAAAATTTTCCGGTGGTGCAAATGTTGTAGTAGGCGCATGTGATATTTAATTCTCCAAGTATCCCTCCAATCTTGTAAGATAGGCCCTCGATAAAAGGGAATCTATGAAATGTTCTAGTGTTTTCTTCTGATATGGGTCTAGGTGTATTATTCTCTCTTTCATTTTATATTTCACTAATGAATCTATCTATGAGGTATTTTGGATAGTTGTTCTGTGTAAGGATATTCCTTACATTTCTCAAATTTTCAGCATGAAACTCCTCATCGCTTAATTTCAATGCTGTATTTACCAAGTTTTTCACTATGTTCATCTTCTGTGTGGAACTATGGTTACTGTAGTAATTCCTCAATTTGTTTGAGTTGCTGGGTTTAAAAAACCAACTTGTCTTAAGGGTGTTTTTCTCCTTTTTGATTAGAATGTCTACGAATGGAATTGAGTCGTACACTTCATAGATTAAATGAACAGAGAATAGATGGACCACTCGAAAAATACAGTGACTCTATCAAACACAGTGGCGACAATTGTGGTCTCGTTTTTCATCGTTTTAGCAAGAACATGGCGGATTTGGTCACATGACGTGACGTGAGCCAATCCGCATTCCGAATTAGAGATCATAGCATTGAAATCTGTGCTTCTAAGCCGCCATATTCTCGCTAAATTTCCAATTGTCGCCACTGTGTTTGATAGAGTCACTGTATCGAAAATCAAACTTCAGCGTCATCTTTTTTTTTTCAGAGTTTTTTCTGTAGTTCAACTATTTAATAAACTCTATGACTTTAGCCTTGCGGCTTTCACACTCCTCTCCAGAGGAAAATTCACTTATCCCAGATATCTCAGATATCAAAAGGATTAAGCTCTGTTGGAGCCCTTTCCAGGTTTTCGGGCTCGTAGTGGTGGTCGGGTCCGGGTCGCTCCTCGGCTCCCTGCCGTCTGTTGGATTCCTGCTCCACCCGCACTTCCTGTCGGAGCAGACGGTGTTCCTCTGAATTTCCCATGTACTTGCGTACAGTTCTCGCCGTTCCCAGCAGTACCGCCTTCTGCATGATTTTATAGATATTTTCGTCCAATCGAAGTTTCCTCAAGTTCTCTAGTAGTTTCTTCGGTATCAGGCCTGTAGATGATATGACAATAGGGATGGTCTTGATATCTTTCAGCTTCCACTGTCTTCTGGTATGTTCCTCGAGATCTCTGTATTTTGAAATTTTCTCAGTGTGCCTATCTACAAGATTGTTATTATTTGGAATTGCCACGTCGATGAATAGTGCTCGGTCCTCATCCTTATTGAGCAATATGAGGTGGTCTATTGTGGGTTATTTTCCGGTCTGTGAGAACCGTGCGATCCCAGTATAGCTTGTGATGTTCATTTTCCAATACAGCATCTGGATGGTAATTGTAATAAGGAACCTTTTTCGAACTTAGAAGTTGGTGTTTCAGTGGCAATTCTTGGTGAAGAATCTTGGCAACGGCATCATGTCTATTTTTGTACTCCGTGCCCGCGAACTTCTGACATCCCCCGGTGATGTGCTGGACAGTTTCATGTGTCGCGCAGCTATAACGACAGCTATCATCCGCCACTGAAGCATCCTTGGCGATATATTTCATGTAGTTCCTTGTTGGAATCACCTGATCCTGGATGGCGAGCATGAAGTCCTCTGTCTCTGGAAACAGCCTTCCGGAAGTCAACCAGTAGTTCGACGCAGATATGTCGACGTAATCATGGTTGACCTCGTTCTGGTGCCTCCCATGCAAAGGTTTGCCAATCAGTTTCTGCATTTTACTTTCTGCAGAGTGTTCGACGGTTTCCAAGTGATCCTGTTGTAGCTTTAATGGTGTAGAACTATCAGCAACACAAACTACTCGATGGAGTTCTGACGAAGCTGCCTTGCTCGAGAAATATTTTCGAAGTCCTTCAATTTCCTGGGACATACGGTTGGACAAATCAACAATTCCTCTACCCCCAAGATGTCGTGGCAGCTCTGTCCGTTCTATTGAGCTTTTGGGGTGATGTTTATTGTGTTTAGTCAGCATCGTCCTTATTTTTGTCTGTAAAGCTGCTAAATCTGTGGTCGTCCAAGAGATAATACCAAATGAATAGCTCTGCGCCGAGCAAGCTATTATTATTATTATTATCTGTTTTTACGGTACATGTACTCATTTCCGACGAAACCAAATAAAATAGTGTAACGTTTTCTTCGCTTGATTAAAACGTCCAACTTATTAAAATTATTTATTTACACTTAATACACATATAACTCACAAACTAACTATTACACTACTATTTATTTCCACTCTTGTTTATTTCCACAAGTCGCTTGCACTGTAACTGTACTTGTACTTCTCTACCTGCTCCTCCGCTGGGCTTATTTAGGCGCCGGAAACATTCAGGTACCTTCGCGGTTATTCTGGAATTTCTCGACCGCTCTGGTTCTCGAAAGGTCCGACCGCAAGGGCCGGACTGGTTACACTGTCCCCTCCTTAAGCCTGTTCTGTCCCAGAACAGATTTAGTGAATTCCTCCGAGGACCGTGGCGAAACTTGCACTCATCACCATTCCTACAGTAGCCATTCTGATGGAAGTAGCACTCCACAGTTTTTCCAGGCTCTCTGGCCTGCTTTGTGTTGAAACTGCACACCAGGATCCGTATACCAGTCCCCTGAAATACCACCTCCAACATGCTTCGCACAACTCGCCAATTTAGCTGGTCCAATCCACAACCGAGCTTGGGAACAGCTAATTTCCTAACCCCAAAGCGTTGATGGTCTTCTTTCAAGCTATGCAGTGCCGTCCATAGATTCTGATAGGTTGGCTTCTGATAGGAATGTTGCTTTGTGACTAGGTAATAAATGAACCGACCTTCAGCCTTCAATTTCAAAACTTTTCCGATTCTTGGCTGCTGTCGCAATAGTTGTTCCTGACGTCCAAATTTATTTCTGAATACTCTTGCTATTCCTTTGCTCATACGAAGGTCCTCCGCTACGCAATGAGCGAGAGAGTATTCCTCAGACACGGTAAAGAGATCTTGATGTACTTCCTGTGTAACGCCGAACCGTGCAACGCGTGTCTCACCATAACAATCCATAAACGTCTGGTAATCGCTGATACTGTAGGAAATGTAATAATTTCCTCGAAAATAAATTCATATGCCGAATTCCTACAACAAATTCGACGAGAAAATCAGAACGAAGAAACATAGGAAACCACTCCTCCTTCGTCGTACAATTTCATTGGTGCAGGGAAAATGTTATAAAAAGAACCCATATGGAAAGCAAAACACATTCACATTCAGACTCAGCGATAGAGACAGACGACCACCAGCCAAGAAAATCACGCATATCGCTTCCGCATTCCAAGCCTGCACACAAAAGGTTTTTCTCAAAACCACTCCAGCTACCCGAAGACGTGCAGTCCCAACACATCTGTTAACAATTATCAGGGCGACACTTGACCTGCATCCCGAGCCTGCATTCCGGACGTCAACAGTGACCGCACATTAGGGCGAAACAAATTCGTTTTTGTTAAAACGACATTGCACATATTTTGCTCTTCAGGGCAACCCTCATAAAGTTGGGTTGAATAAAAACTGTGATATTCTGTTGGAATATTTCATTTCACTTCCCTTTTCCCTGGAAAAACTAACGATAGTTCCAGCTCAACAGACTATTCAACCCACAATACCTTGCATCGGGGCTTCCACAAGACGTACTTCTTCTTTGTACTGCGCGTAGGGGGCTAATCGGTTGAAATGGACAACCTTTGGTTTTCCTCTGGGGAGGTTCCTTATCCGGTAAACTACATCATTTATCCTCTTGATTACTTCATACGGTCCCTCCCACTGCCTCTGCAGCTTTGGTGAAAAACCTTTCCTCCTTTGTGGATTATAGCCACACCAGATCTCCAGCGGTGAATCCACCTTCAATAGCCTTGATGTCGTAGCGCATTTTCATTCGGTCACTTGCTTGCTGCATTTGATTGCGCACCTTGCCATGAATGTAATCCAGCTTGTTCCTTAATTTAATAACGTAGTCCTCCCCAGCTACGTCTTCTCCAGGCTTACATCCAAACTCCAAGTCGCAAGGCAGCCTTATTTCTCGGCCGAACATTATACTGGATGGAGTTTCCTTGGTAGATTCTTGAACCGAAGATCTATATGCCATGGTGAATAGATGTAAATATTCATCCCAATCCCGCTGGTGATCAGAAACTACTTTGGCCAGATGTTTTCCCATGGTCCGATTTATTCGTTCGACCATGCCGTCTGATTGTGGATGAAGAGGTGTAGTCCTTGTTTTGTGAATTCCCAATTTGCTGCATACTTCTTGGAATAGCTTCGATTCAAAATTTCGGCCTTGATCACAATGCAGCTCCAGAGGTATTCCAGATCTGCAGAAGAATTCTCTGACCAATTTATCAGCTACCGTACTTGCCTCTTGATTAGGAATACCGTAGGCTTCCACCCATTTCGTGAAATAGTCCATCGCTACCAAAATGTACTTGTTTCCATGGTCTGTTTCGGGAAAGGGGCCAGCGATGTCGATAGCTACTCGTTCCATGGGGGATCCGACGTTATATTGCCTCATTGATGCTTTTCCTTTATCATAAGGTCCGTTAGCAGCAGCACAAACCTTGCATCTTCTACACCAATCTTTAACGTCCCTTTTACAATTTAGCCAATAAAATGGCTGCCTGACTTTTTCCAACGTCTTGGTTATCCCGAAATGTCCACCTGAAGTTCCATTATGTAGTCTGGTCAGAATGTCTGTCACACGGCTCTTTGGCACAATCAACAGAAGTCTCTGCTCAGTTCCATCTTCATTTTCCCAACAACGTTTCAGAAGACCTCCATCAATCTTCAATGTTTCCCATTGTGCCCAATACGACTTTACATTCTGGCTCAGTCTGGATACTTCTTCCCAAGTAGGTCGTCTACCGCTCTTCTTCCAACTCAGGATTACTTTCAAGTCGTTATCTTCCTCTTGTGCTCTTTGAATTTCTTCAGGTAGCCAGTCGTCTTCGATTACGGTGGTCCGCCTTAAATCGATCTTTTCTTCCAGGCGCGAACAATGGCTGCAATTCTCGGGACAAGGTCTTCTTGATAACGCGTCTGCATTGCGATGGCTAGTCCCCGCTCTGTGTTCAGTGTCAAAGTCATACTCTTGCAGCCTCTCAATCCATCTAGCCACTTGTCCTTCCGGGTTCTTGAAACTCAGGAGCCATTTCAAAGCAGCATGGTCCGTTCTTAGTAAGAATTTCCTTCCGTACAAATATTTGTAGAGATGTTCTACGGACTTGATGACTGCTAAAAGTTCTCTCCTGGTCACGCAATAATTCCGTTCTGGTTTGGACAACACCTTGCTGAAGTACCCGATGACTCTTTCCTGTCCATCCTGGACTTGCGATAGAACGCCGCCAATGGCTGTATTACTGGCGTCGGTGTCGAGCACATTTTTACCTTCAGCCCTTGCGTAACTCAGAACTGGAGCTGTGACCAGAGCCTTTTTCAATCGTTCGAAGGCTTCAGCGCAATCATCGTACCAAATGTACTCCTGTCCATCTTCCGTCAATTTCGTCAGCGGCTTGGCAACGTTGGCAGAACCAGATACAAATCTTCTATAATAAGTGCAAAGGCCTAAGAAACTCCGCAACTCACTCTTGTCTTTCGGTGTTGGCTATTCCTGCACTGCCTTGATCTTATCCGGATCAACTTTCACACCTCCCCGTGAAACTACGTGTCCTAAATATTTCACTTCTGTTCGAAACAGATTACACTTATTAGGACTTAGCTTTAGGTTGGCATCACGAAGTCGCTGGAAAACTTCGGATAGGTTGTGTAGGTGATCTTGGAATGATTTTCCCACTACTATCACATCATCAAGATACACCAGACAAGTTTTCCAGGAGAGCCCTCTCAATATTGTCTCCATCAGACGTTCAAATGTGGCAGGGGCATTGCATAGACCGAAAGGCATAACTTTAAACTGCCACAGACCCGTTCCAATACTGAAGGCAGTCTTTTCTTTGTCTTTTGGATCCAAGCCAACCTGCCAATACCCACTCTTCAGATCCAAGGTGGAAAACCAACGTGATCCCGAGAGTGTGTCCAGGGTATCGTCAATTCTCGGTAAGGGATAGCTGTCCTTTTTCGTGGCCTGATTGAGCTGCCTGTAGTCTACGCAGAATCTAGTGGTTCCATCCTTCTTCTTCACTAATACAACGGGCGATGTCCAGGGGCTATCGGAGGGTTCAATTACACCTTCTCTCGCCATGTCTTCAATAATTCTTTCAGCTTCTTCTCTTTTTGCCAGAGGAAGACGTCTAGGATGCTGTCGGATAGGTTGTGCATCACCCGTATTGATTTTATGCTGCACAACATCGGTCTTCCCTGCTCTTTCGTCAGTGGCAAAAACGTCGGAGAAGGTTTGAACCAATTTTCTCACTTCGAGTAGTTGGTATCGGTCGAGCTCTTGACACTTTGAAGTGAGGAGGGACACCAGTTCTTCAGAATTCCTTTGTGACTTTGAGATTTCTGCAGTACTTATCCCACCCGAAATATGGTACACTGGTACACCACGTCCAATCAAGGTATCCTTCTTCAGGGTGACTGGAAACATGTTGACATTGAGCAGTCGGATGGGAATGCTGTCTCTTACCCTTACCAAGGTCTTCCCAAGTAATAGTCCTTCAGCTAATGTTGTATCGTCACAGGGCTCAATTACTCTCACGCAGCCACTCCTCGTTACATCGTCACATCTACCAGTCACTATGCCTTCAGTTCGCCCTGGCAACGTGATGTCCTCGGCCAGTCGAATCCGATATATCTTGTCCTCCACATCATTGAATGGAATCTCTTCACTTCCTAGCCGAAGTACATCACTCTTCATATCCAATTGGCATCCAAGCTTCTTAACAAGGTCCAATCCCAGAATAACTTCTTCCGTGATTCCAGCTACCCGAACTTCGTGGCTAATTGTTGTGTTTCCCAATTCAATAGTGGAGACGATCGATCCATAAGTCGGTATTTCTTGTCCAGACGCAGTTCGGAGTTTTTTTCCTAACTGGGCGAGTCTTGAGTCCTTCAGCAATTTCTGGACGCACAATGGTTTTGGTCGAGCCAGTGTCTACCAGTATTTTCACATTTCGATCATTTATCTTTCCAGGGATAATTATGCTTGATAAATCCTTAGACATTATTCCTCGGATTATCACTTCGGGGGCATTTTTGGCTTGGGTCGATTTATGCCCCTTATCACCGACCCCTTTCAGTTTCCCTGCTGTGACTCTTTTTCCAATTCTGGACAGTTTCGCTTGAAATGCCCACTTTTGTTGCAGTTCCAGCACACAGCATCCTTTTTCCTAACTTGTGATATTCTGCGGATTTCTTCTCTGACAATGTCCTCAATAGATCGGTCTGTTTCTTGGACTTGTCTTACACGAAGGTGTCCCCTATGCGACGCTTGCTTCGCTGCTTCGATTTCCAAAGCCTGGGCTAAGGCATCATCTACGGTTCTAGGGCGTGCTAGTCTCAGGGCTTGTTGTATTTCGCTATCCTTTATCCCGTCCACGAATGTCTGGATTGATAGCTGTTCTAGGAAGCTATCTGGAGCAGATGGATAAGCCAGCCTGACTAATCTCGCCACATCACCTTCAAACTCTTGGAGATTTTCCCCTGTTATCTGCACTCGATTCTTTATTTGTGCATGGTATACTTGTTGTAGATGAGCATCACCATATCTCATCTGAAGTTTCGATGTAAGAACTTCGTAACAGGCTTGTTGGTTCTCCGGAATCGTTTGCAGAATGTTGAGTGCCTCTCCTCGTAGAGCTATTATTAATGCCGTGGCTTTTTCGTTATCGTTCCAATTGTTTGCCAGCGCAGCAGCTTCAAACTGTTTTTGGTAAGTTGACCAGGGTATTTTTCCATCAAAAGTTGGAGGCTTGATCTTCATTCTACTACCTTCGCCGTCATTTTCCGCTTTCGCTGTGCTGTAGGGTGTTGAAGCCAGAATATCTGTTCTGTTTGACATTCTTTTCAAGGAATCTATCAATTTGGAATGATGTTCAATTATTCCTGCCATTTCTTCCAATTTTCCATTAACGTCGTCATAAACTTTGTCAAACTTTTCGTCAACTCTTTCATAAACTTTGTCAAACTTTTCATGAACTCTTTCATAAACTTCGTAAAATTTTTCGTTCACTATATCAAACTTCTCGTCTACTTTTTCAAATTTTTCATTTATGGTTTCCAGTTTCTTATCCAATTTATCTGTAAGTTGACTCACCACATCATTACAATTTTCCTTAATCTGGTCCATTTTCTCATTCAATTTTCGAGAATTTTTTTCCATTTGTTCATTCAACTTACAAGAGTTCTCGTCCATTTTCTCATTCATTTTACAAGAGTTCTCGTCCATTTTCTCATTCAATTTTCGAGAATTTTCTTCCATTTGGACCATTTGTTCATTTAATTTTCGAGAATTTTCTTCCATTCTTTCGTTCATCTTACTTAAAAAGTCCATTACCGCTTGAGTCTCCATCGCGTTCTGTAGTCTTGTGGTCACTGGCATGAACTCCAAATATCCAAAATTATTTATTTAATTTGAGCGATGTTGAACCGCACACTTGACACCAATGTAACGTTTTCTTCGCTTGATTAAAACGTCCAACTTATTAAAATTATTTATTTACACTTAATACACATATAACTCACAAACTAATTATTACACTACTATTTATTTCCACTCTTGTTTATTTCCACTTATCGCTTGCACTGTAACTGTACTTGTACTTCTCTACCTGCTCCTCCGCTGGGCTTATATAGGCGCCGGAAACATTCAGGTACCTTCGCGGTTATTCTGGAATTTCTCGACCGCTCTGGTTCTCGAAAGGTCCGACCGCAAGGGCCGGACTGGTTACAATAGGAATCTGTAACGCACATTTTTAATTTACTTGTAATGATCAAGGCAGAATAAATTTGAAAATTTCTGATTGAAACTCAGAGAAAGATTCGAATAAATTGCTCACTAAGAAATTACAGTGAGATAACGAATGATACGAATCTTTATCTGGATTTTTCTCTGATCCGAAGAATCGAAAAAAAATCAGTTAAAAATTTATTTCATTGTTCTTCGAACACGGATTCATTTTATGATTGAAATTAGCTTTTAAATTCACTTTATTCTAATTACACAACTTATTCATTACACAAAAACATTTTTCATAAACTACCATAATTCCTTATCACAAAAACAATTCAATATTTATACATAATATACGCATATCCTATTGAATATCAGAAATACATTTTTGAATATCAAACATTCATTCATTGCTGTATCCCGTTGCCGGGAATGAATCTACAAAAAGACGAAAAAAGGGAAAAAACAAAAAGAAAAGAAAAAGAAAGGAAAAAAAAAAAGGTGCGAACAGACTAATAATTTTTCAGGGCTAATTGCCACTGTGTGCTCTCCTGTGACTGTAGACCTACATATCCTACCACACTCCGGGCATGGATAGTCACCAACCAGATCTGGCCGCAGCTGTATCCTTCTCGAGTCTCCATTATAACTGTGTACCAAAGACCTCCACTGTGACCTGTCTAACGCTAGTTGTTCCCAGTTATGATTGGCATTAATTGATTTTAGGGATTGATGTAGTGTAACCTTAAACCGCTTGTACTGGCCTCCTGGTTTCCGAGCTCCCTCAGTGAATTCCCCATATAGAGCTATTTTGCGGAGTCTTGTGTCTTGCATCCTCAGAATGTGGCCGCTCCATCTGAGTCGGGCCCTCGTCACTTGAGTCTCAATTGTTGTACAACTCGCGCGTTTCAAGACTTCTGCATTCGAAACTCTGTGGAACCATCTGATGTGCATTATCTGTCTTAGATCACGTTGTTGCGTTTGTTCGAGCTGTTTAATATGTCGCCTGTAGGGCGTCCAGCTTTCGCTTCCGTAGAGGAGCGTTGGGAGGACCACTGCTTTGTAAACAGCTGTCTTGGTCTTCAGATTGAGGTCGTGATTTTGAAACACCCTCTCCTTTAGCTTCCAGAATGCCCGTGATGCCGTATTGATACGGTTGTGTATTTCCGTGTCAAGGTTAGCCCTAGTATTTATGAAGATTCCCAAGTATTTGAACTGCTCGAACTGTTCTAGAGTTTCATTCTCCAGACTGATATCTGTTCGAAGGCTTTCTGGCGGACTTACCAGGATTTCAGTTTTGTCGATAATGAGTCCAAGGCCTAAAGCTTCGTATATATGTTCATAGGTGTCCAACCTTATCTGTAGATCCTCCGAGCTGCTAGCGATAAGTGAACAGTCGTCTGCATATCGAAGTTCAGTGATAAACTTGGTACTGGTTTTTGCTCTGAGGCGCTTCAGGTCAAACAGGCCTCCATCAAATCTGAATCTTATCCCAACACCTCTTACGGGCATACTCATGTTAGCAATTATCGACAAAGCTATGGCGAAAATATTGAACAGTAAAGGCGCTAATACGCAGCCTTGTTTTATTCCAGAGTTGGTTGAGAAATGGTCGGTTGTAGAACCATTATGTTGTATTCTAGCGGTGTTGTTGGTATGAAGGCTTTTACACACTGCTAAGAATTTTTCGGGTACTCCAAGACGTGCCATGATTTTCCAGAGCGCTCTCCGATTCACCGGATCGAATGTCTTATTTAGATCGATGTAGGCTGTATAGATCCTTGATTGTTGTTCACGGGCCTTCTCTTGCAGCTGTCGCAGTGTGAAAATTAGGTCCACCGTTCCTCGATTTGATCGAAAGTCGCACTTGGATTCAGGCAATAGTTTTTCTAAGAGTGGAACCAGACGATTAGCCATAATCTTCGAGAGAATTTTACCGGCCACACTAAGCAACGATATGCCCCTGTAGTTGTTGCAATTCGACGTATCGCTTTTGTTCTTATAGAGGTTGATAACTAAAGCGTCTCTGAAGTCTTGTGGCACATCTCCCTGTTCCCAGATATTGCGGAATAGTGTTAGGAGACTATTGACAATGTCTTCATCCAAGGCTTTGAATATCTCCACTGGAATGCCGTCTAAACCAGTTGACTTATCATTTTTCATATTTCTAATCGCACTTATGATTTCCGACATTGAGATTTCGTCATCAAGGATGTCATCTGACTATACGCGGGGAGCAGGTCTAAAATTGATAAATCCGAGTCGTTATTTTGATTTAAGACCTATGAGTAATGCTCCTTCAATCTTTCGAAAATTTTTTTATCATCAGTTAGAATAGCTCTATTAGCATCTCTTATAGGAAAGTTAGCTTTTCTGCTTATACCATAAACAGTTTCAATAGCTTCGAAAAAACGCCTGATCTCGTGGTTATCGGCGTAAGCTTGCATTTCCCTAGCTTTTTCTTTCCACCAGCTGTCCTTTCTGATTTTTCTTATTTCTTGACGGACCTCGCGTTTTATGTTAATAAAACATTTTTGGGCTGCAACATCGCCAGGCTTGTTAATTGCTGTTTTCATCGCTTTGTGTTTTGCCTCCAGAAGGGGTGTGATATGAGTTTCTTTGTCGGCGAACCAGTTTGGAGATTTTCGGGAGCGTTCTGTGCCCAGTATTTCTTTCGCTGAATTTGTAAGAGATGATTTGAAGCGAAGCCAATGACTCTCAATGTCGTCGTCATAATCCGGTGGTGCTATCTTTGACGGCAGCTGTGAAGCTTTCCTTTGTAGAAGGGTTTTGTAGTTTGGAGATTTGAAGGCGCTCTCTTGGTAATTTTGGCCTGCGTTGGTATTTTGGGAGCATTGAGATCTTCATTCCCGAGATTACCAGCCTATAATCAGTCCAGCACTCCAGAGCTGCTCTGGGTTTAGTGACCAACACCTTTTTGAGATCTTTCCTTCTCACGATCACATAGTCAAGAGTATGCCAATGGCCTGAGCGCGGGTAGCGCCAGGTCCCCCTTGAATTGGGTCTCGTAATAAAATAGGTGTTCGCTATACAAAGATTGTGTTCTGCACAAAGAGCCAGCAGACGTTCTCCGTTCGAATTAATGCTATCTGTACCGTGTTTCCCTATTATTCCTGGCCATAGTTCTGAGTCTTGACATCTGCCCACTCTGGCGTTGAAGTCTCCAAGGAGGATAATTCGTTCCCGTTTTGGGATTTTACTTAATGTAGCAACGAGTGATTCGTAGAAAGTGTCCTTTGAGTTGTCAGAGGAGTTCAAAGTGGGTGCGTATACTGCAATGATGTTCACAAACGTGTTGTTTGCTGCAGAAAAGCGTAGGGTCATTAAACGTTCTGAGATGCCAACTGGATTTTTGGTTACTTTGGCGGCTAGGTCGTTTCTAATGGCAAAGCCTACACCATGTTGTCTGATTTGGCCTTCTGACAAGCCCTTCCAGAAAAAAGTATAAGCATGTTCTACCAAGCTACCTTCGTCCGAGAAGCGTGTCTCGCTTAAGGCAACTATTGCAATGGATGTTCGTTGCAGTTCCTTATCGATTAGGGCAGTACGCCTCTCTGGTCGGTCGGCCTATCAAACAATAAAGCGTATGTATGACACCTCAGTAGAGGTTGCTGTAATGAGGTACCATACAATTCGGCGTATGATACAAGAACTCAGAGAAGAAACCTCAGTGAGAAAACCCTGCCTCCTCCAGAGTATTTTAGGGCGATGTTTAATTGTACTTGCGAACATTCTATGAACTTGTTTAATAAAAGTTTCAAGATCTTTTGAATTCAATATAATATCGCATAATTACCTTCTTGCATTACGATTTTTGCACCTAACAACACAGCAGGACTCCACTCTTGCAGACATTTCGCTTCGCCTATTGAATAATTTATTAGAGAATTGTGCCAATTCGTAGATTGATAGATAATCAAAAATACATTTAAGTCTGTCGGTCTATAGATATCTTGATTAGTCGTTTGAATATTCGGCGAAGATTGCCGAATGACCGAGATGTCATTCACGAGTGATAACGATCGAAAGCTCAAAATGCAGTGGCACCTAACGATCAAATTTAGAATGATTTTTTGTGATTAGTGTACCATAGCAATAGGTGGCGCCACTTGTTATACTGATCCAACTATATTTTAAGTTAATCTATGGTGCACCTGTAACTCCATGGTGAACTGCAGTTTTTAGTCACTACTGGTATATAGAAACCAATCTGTGCTGAAACCCAACTGAACAAGTCATCCATCACAAGGTTTGCATATGTGGGGCTGGATGGGGATCCCAAAGAGGAGCCAAAGATTTGTCTGTAGTATTTTCCATCGAATACAAAATAACTGTATTCAAAACACACGCCCACCAACATCAAGAAACATCCTTTACTCAAAGTTGTAAAACCTTGTATATAGTTGTTATCTTTTTTTAATAACAGCTACTACTAGTTCTTTGGATACCCGGGTAAACAGCGAAACTTTTTGTTTTGTATAGCAGGGGGAAAATCTCGGTAAATTCGCATTCTCCTTTTGTCTTCCTCTGGGTCGTAGTCCACTAGTCTCCTGAGTTCTTGATTCGGATGGTTTTTCGCTGTTTCGAATAATTTCTCTGCTTTTCTGTTCATGAATTCCGTTATGGTTTCCCATTTTAGGTCCCTATAAATCTGTCTATTCCTGACAAACCAAGGTGCATCTATTGCACATCGAAGCAGCTTGTTTTGAGTGGCCTGAATTCTTTTGATATGGCTCTTTGCCGCGAAACTCCAGGCAACTGATCCATAAGTCAGTTGAGGCCTAGCAACGAATTTGATTATCTTCATTTTTGTCTCGTTAGACATGTGGCTTCTTCTTCCTATCAGAGGGTAGACTCTATTCATCGCTGCTTCCGTTTTGTCGATTGCTTGTTTGATATGACTTTTCCAAGTAAGTCCTTTGTCAAGCGTTATTCCTAAATATTTGGCTTCATTTTTCCAGTCGATTTCTTCGCCGTCAACTTCCAGTTTCGTTGTGGGTCTCAGTCTTCTCTTCTGTAGTAATATTGCTTGGCTCTTTTGTCCATTGAGCTTGATTTTCCACTTTATGCACCAGTCATTTATTTCGTCAATCGTTTCTTGTAGAACTCGTTCTATTACTTCTGGATTGCAGTGTCGAGTTGCTATGCCTGTGTCGTCAGCATATAACGTAAGCATGGTTCTTGGATTCTTCGGAATATCGTGAATGTATATGTTGTACAGAAGTTGCCCAAGCACTGACCCTTTGGGGTACTCCAGCCTCTATATCTCTTGTTGAGGAGCATTCTCCTCCCACTTTCACGTAAAATCTTATATGTTTGCCAGCGAAATTACATCTGGAGATACTAAGATGTAACCTTCTCGAAGATGGACATCTAGTAGATCTCTCTCAAGGTCAAATGGGTTTTTTACATTGTTGGTGGAGGAGGTCTGAATAAATTTAGTGTTGAAGTCATACAGGGCGAAATAACAATTTTTCCCAATATTTCCAGTGGCTCGGATTCTGTTGAGGTATCATATTGAATCACAAAACTTATCAGCAGCTAGTCATCAATATATTTTAGCGAACATTTTACAAAAAATGGGGATTACTTCAAATGATAGAAAGAACTAAACAATTTACTAATAATTCAACTTGAGCGGTAAAAACGGAAAGAAATGAGAGGAATTATGTTGAGGAAGTGAATCTACAATTGCTCAAAAATAGCAATAACTTCTTGGTTCTGAAGTAGCAGCACCAAACAACGTATAATCAAAATAAAGGGTGTGTCAGATGTTTTCAGATATTGAATAAAAACAACGATATCAATTGAAACTTGTTTTGTTCATTGTTAAATTAAAGAGCAGTTCTTGAAGTTTATTCACGAAAAACAACCGATTGCTTATGCGCACCATTCACTTGTTCAAATTAAGAGAAGCTGCACGCAATCTCAACGACTGTCGTGGACAGACGTGGGAGACTGGCGAACGCGGTCGACGTTCAAGCTCGTTTTTGATATCCTTTTGCCCAGACGATTTGTCCGGAATGGGCAAGTTTCATAAAACTCCAGAATCGAAATTAAGGTTATTTATGGAAACCCTTCTCCATTAGTTATCCAACACGTGAAACATTCGCTTCAAAATTCAGAAATTTCAGAAATACACTCTTCCAAACATAGTAAACATTCGAATATATGAAAGTTTGTGACTTAAAATGCCTTTACTGATAGTCCGGGAGGTGGTGTCACTTTTATATCAGTGATTTATCTCCAACTCATTTTTTTTTTTTTTTTTTTTTTTATAGCAGGGGGAATCTGCGACCGTGAAAACACGGGGCTCTATCTCTCGCCCAGAGGAACCCATTTCTAGGGAACACTGTGGGGTTACTCACTCTCCTGAGTTCGCGACCCACTAAACCTAACCTGCTTTTTGTTGGTTCCGGGCATTTGCCTATAAACCATTTATCCCTTAATCGGTTGATTTCTTCTTGCACATTGTCGTGCTAGGGTTTTCATGTTCGTCCATTTCGGATATCTCTTCTTAGTATAGTTTTAATAAGTTGTCGTACTCATTTTAATCTCTCCTCAATTGATCTCTCGGTCTCCTTTTGTAAATTCTCATTCTTCTTCTGTCTTCCTCCGGATCGTAGTCCACTAGTCTCCTGAGTTCTTCGTTTGGATGTTCCTTCGCTGTTTCGAATAACTTTTCAGCTTTCCTCTTCATAAATTCGGTGATGGTTTCCCACTTCAAATCTCGATATATCTGTTTGTTCCTGACAAACCAAGGCGCATCTATGGCACATCGTAGTAGCTTGTTTTCTGTTGCCTGAATTCTTTGTATATGGCTCTTTGCCGCGAATCCCCAAGCACCTGATCCATAAGTCAGTTGCGGTCTAGCAACGGCTTTGATTATTTTCAATTTTGTCTCATTTGACATGTGGCTCTTTCTACCTATCAGCGGGTAGAGCATATTCATCGCTGCCTTGGTTTTGTCAACGGCTTGTTTGATATGGCTTCTCCATGTTAGACCTTTGTCTAGGGTGATACCTAAATATTTTGCTTCGTTTTTCCATTCGATTTCTTCTCCATCTACCTCTAGATTTGTTGTAGTTCTTAGTCTCCTCTTCTGCAGTAATATCGCTTGGCTCTTTTGTCCGTTGAGTTTTATTTTCCATTTAATACACCAGTCATTTATTTCATCTATAGCTTCTTGTAACATTCCTTCTATAATTTCTGGCTTGCGATGTCGCATTGCGATTCCTGTGTCGTCGGCATATAGTGTCAGCATAGTCCTTGGAGATTTTGGTATATCGTGAATATATATGTTATACAGTAACGGCCCAAGTACTGACCCTTGAGGCACCCCTGCTTCCATATATTTGGTTGTGGAGTTTTCTCCTTCCACTTTCACGTAGAATCTTCTGTTCCTCAAATAATTCCTAATCAACTTGCACAGTTTCATTGAATATCCAGCATATCTCATTTTGTAAATCAATCCTTCATGCCATACTCTGTCGAATGCTCTGGCGACATCTAGTAGTACAAGACCGGTTGCTTGTTTATTTTGGAATCCTTCTGTTATGTATTCTGTGAGTCTCAGTAATTGCTGTTCAGTTGAGTGGTCTCTTCTGAATCCGAATTGCTCTGCTGGAATGAGATTCAGATTTTCAGTTTCTTCTGTAAGCCTCCTAGCGATTACCCTTTCTACTACTTTTCCTAGGGCGGACAATAAACTTATCGGCCTGTAGTTTTGGGGGAATTTCTTATCTTTGCCTGGTTTGTTGAACACTATGACTTCTGCAGTTTTCCACTTTTCCGGATAGTGTTCAGTCCTCATTATACCGTTTGCAATATTTGTGAGAGCAGCTATACCTTTTCTAGGTAATTTCTTCAACATAGCATTCGTTATTTTATCACTTCCGGGAGCTTTTCTATTTTTCAAGCTTCTGATTATCTCTTTTATTTCAAATGGAGAAGTTGGTTTTTCTATTTTGTCGTCTACTGGTGGTTCGTCCATTTCTTCTTCGTTGTTCTCTACAAGATCTTCCAGCTCGTCATTATCGTCATCAGGTCTGTAATTTATTCTCGATTCTCTTTCTATCGAGTCCGCCAGTGCTTCTGCTTTATCGATATTCGTATATGCCATTCCTCTTTCTCCGTGGAGAGGTGGTATTTTAGTCTTTTCTCTTCTCAGACATTTTTGCATTTTCCATGCAGAATGATCGATAGTATTTAGTTCTTGAACTCTTTTGTTCCATCTATTTGTTCTCATGTCCTTCAGGGCATTTTTTAGAACTTGGCTGTGTCGGTTTAGATTTCTCTTATTTATATCTGTTTTGTTGAGCCGGTATGTTTTTCTTAGTCTCCGATTTTCCCTGATGAGATCTTTGATTTCTCTGGGTGTATCACCGTGTGGATGTATCGGTGCTGGTCTCGTTATTTTCTTTGTGCTCTTTTTGTAGGCATCTATTATATTCTTTTCTAGTTTATCAACTGCTCTTTCTAGGTCTTCCGGTGTGTTGATTGTCGGTATTTCTGTTACCTCCGATTGTATCAGATGGCTATATTTCGTCCAATCGGTGTATTCTCTTGTTTGCATTAGTTCTCTTCTTGGCCCATCTCCTATTGTTAATTCGATGGGGTTGTGGTTAGAGGTTCCGTCCCACAAGGTCTCTATCGAGAATTCTCTAGTGATATTTTTCATAATTGCGATATCAATTATATCTGGTAATCCATTTCCGAATGCTAGGTACGTTGGTTCTTCAGGTCCAATAACGATAGCTTCATGTTTTTCAGCGAGATCTTTCAGTTTTCTGCCATTTCTGTTTTCCATCCTGCTGTTCCATTCTGGAGATTTGCAATTAAAATCTCCGATGCAGATTTTCGGGTTTGTTCCATCCAGTAAGTTGTTGATTTCTTCTTCCAATAGGTTATTTGGGGGTCTTTTATATGCCGATGTGACTTCGACTCTTTGTCGATTTATTTCAGCTACAATCGTCACTGTTTCTATTTGTGACTCGTCAGATCTTCCTTTAAAATAGTGTTTCAGATCTCGTCTAACCAGTAAGGCAACACCTCCCCCAGTGTTTGCGATTCTGTCACATCTATATATCTCATAATTCATGATATTCAATCGCGTATTTGGTTGTATTCTTGTTTCCTGTAAGGCTATAATATCAGGTTTTCTCTCTGATATTTCGAGTTTTCGAGTTCTGACCCCGTTTATGTTCCAGGAGACTATTTTAAGGGAATTTTTCCTAGTTGTATGTTCCATTATTTCAGTTTACTGAACATTCCTTGGAGTTTTTTCTCCACCTCTCTTTCAATTTTCAACATGATTTTGTTGAAAATTTTTTCAGTAAAAGTGTCTAAATCGTCGTTCTGTTTTCTTTTGTTTTGTTGATCTTAGGTTTAGCTTGGGGCATTTTCGGTGTCTCCTTCTTCTGTACTGGTTTGGGTACTTCTTTTTTCTTGTCGTCTACTTTGGAGGGGGTGGGCTTCTTTTTCTCCTAGACTTTTAGAGGAATCGTGCTCTGCTGAGCCGATTTCTGGCCTGTTTTCCTCTTCCTTGTAACTGATTTGAATTCGCTACATCCTTTGTAGCTTGCTGGATGGCCTTCTTCACCGCACAGAACGCATGTGGCATTCCTCTCCTCACCTTTTCTGGTAAGTTCGCAATCTTTTGTGCAATGATTGCCCAAACATTTGACGCATCTGTATGGAAAAGAGCACTTGTTTTGGGCATGTCCGTACCTCTGACATCTGAAGCATTGGCTTGGATTTTCTGCCCTTCTTTTTGATTCCACTACAATGCAGAGATTGTAGAGGCGTCTTATTTCGAAAATCTCCTTTCTTTGAGTTTTTACCAGGTATAAGGGTATAAACTTTTTGGTTTTATTGGATGTCATTCTGGACACCTCGGCGTCATGGATTCCTTGGATCTTTAGATCTTTTTTTATTAAATCTAGGTCAGCATCTATTGGGAGATGTCTTATAACTGCATATATCTTTTTCTCTTCCTCCATCTGGTACGTGAAGTACTCCTTACCAATCTGGTCAAAATATTTTGTTATGTTCCTGTAGTCGTCCACAGTCGAGGCTACGATCCTGATCCCGTCTTTTACGACGGTTGCTCTGTTGTAGCTGAATTTCTTCAAGTAGAGAGCTTTTGAGATCTCTACCCAATCGGCTGTACCCATCGTCGTGATGGGTGGAATTTTATCTTTTTTAGGTAACTCCGTTGCTTTTTTTGCGGTCTCTTCGTCTGAAGATGAACTTTCTTTACGCGCGCGTTTTGTGGGCGGCGCGTTCTGGGTTTTAGCAACTTGAGTTGCAAAATTTCTCTTCTTCTCCGGTTCTGGAGCTACTTCCTGTTTGGAGGAATTTTTGGGGACCGCTACCGGCTTTGCAATTTCTGCAAATGTGGGGGATTTCTGTGCCGTATTCTGTTTTGCGATTTCAGCAAAACTAGGGGATTGAGGCGCTTTATTTTTGTTAACTTCCTCTCTCAAGAGGCGTATCTCCCCGACCAACTGAGACACGTTTTCAGTTAGTTTATTTATTTGAGCCTTCAACTGCCCATTCTCTTCTTTGAGCCTTACAAGCTCCTCTGCATCTCCATCGCTAAATTCTTCGGTGTCCGTAGCTTCCATGTAGGAGCTCTCATTGTCTGAGACCTCCGACATGGCTTTTTGTTCGTATTGAACTATATGAGGTATTTCGGAATAATAATGAATATTGGAAATCCTTACTACTATGTTACTATTAAGCTATGTGGCTAAATTAAATATTTTCTATACTATCAGAAAAATAAATCGACTCACCAGTGATATCCGTGGAACCAGCGATCTTGGGATCTGGACTCGACACTGAATACACTGAATTTGAACGAATTTCCGCTCTATAACACATACACTCATAGAACTTACAAAAAAACTTCGGAAGTTTCGTAGACGGAATCATAAATTCCGCAGCTTCGCCAGTGTACACTTTCACCTCCGCTTTCACTTTTACGGCACTGTGACACTTCGACTTTCTCGTCCGCTTTCTCTTTTATGACACTTCGACTTTCTCGTCCGCTTTCTCTTTTATAGCACTAGGAGCACTGTAGCACGTCTTCTCTTGTCAAGCGAATGACTCGGAATGGCTCCAACTCAAATGTGATTAATTAGAGAGTTGCAATATTACTGTACTCCAAATCGAAAGTCAGTCAGCGCGACCATGGTGGGCGTGGGTGTGGGAGGCGGTGAAACTCGCCGAAAAAATCTTAAAAAAAAAGTGATTGATCTCCACGTGAAACTTTGTAATAATGTAAATTATTCATGATTATGAGTGAAAATAGGCGTCAGTCACTTTCCCGATGGTGGAAACATCGTCAGTCAGGCGGTTGAAGTGGTCGGAAAAATCTGAAAATTGACAAGTGACCGATCTTAACTTCAAATTTTGAAAAATGATTATTTCAATCAAATTGAACGTAAAAATGGACGTCAGTCAAGTTAATAGTGGTGGATTCTACGTCAGTCAGGCTTCCAAAGTCAAGGGCAGTGACCAGCTTCCTTTGGCGCGCTGCACCTTGTGCATATCGAATGACGCATATTCCACCGGCATCGTGCTGGCTGACGTTTATTTATCGAGTGTACATAACAATTACTTTTTTATACAGGGTGTTTCATCATAAACTAGACAAACATATATAGTGGGTAAATGACACCGGGAGAACCACTTTTGCCTTATGACATATACCCCGTTTTCGACGCATAAGCGAGAAATAAGGTGTTCAACGTCGTATTTGAGGAATATTCTATTGAGTGTGCTCAGTTATGTAAAAACCTCAAAGTAACGGTTTCTGGTCACATCGGAGTATTTTTGAGTGCTCAATTCAGAAAAGATAAAGAACTCCGAAAAAAAATTTCAAAATGGCGGAAAACCTTCGATGTTCGTGATTTTTTTTTGGTTTCCAAATTGAATTTCATTTTCTGAACGAACACAATTTTCGAACAATTTCATTTCCTTGTAGTTTCCTACAATCAGGAAACATTTCAACAATTTAGAGTTCTCATTTCTCAGAAACGCGTCATAAGGCTTATATTTAAACTTCGGCCACGTGATTCATGTCGTCCGATTTTCAGTTAGTTTCGTATTCTTCCCTTGTAAATTCATCCTTAATTGTCTTGTTTATATCCACCCGAACATCGGAAAATACAGGAAATGCTCTGATTTTCATGGGTATGAAACATGACACACTGATACCATAGCCTTACCCAGGCATCATACAGTTAAATATGAGTCCTCACACTCCTCACCGAGTTATATAGGTATCAAATTATATAACCATTTGCCCAGTCGCTTGAAATCAATGAGTGGAAAATCTTTCAAGAGAGAAATTAAGTTCCTTTTAACTAACAGGTGTGGAGGAGTTCCTTAAGGACTCCATTTGTTGAATTTGATATTTTTTTTCTCTTGTATTTGTTATAATATATGACTTGTCCTATACATTTCTTAAGTGCCCAAAAGGATCAATAAAGTTTATTTATTTATATGATGAAACACCCTGTATAAACAAGTAATTGTTATGTACACTCTATAAATAATTGTCAGCCGGCACGATTCCGGTGGAACATGCGTCATTCGAACTGCATAAGGAGCAGCGCGCCAAAGGAAGCTGGTCACTGCCCTTGACTTTGGAAGCCTAACTGTCGCAGAATCCACCACTATAAACGTGACTGACGTTCATTTTTACGTTCAATTTGATTAAAATAATAATTTTTCAAAATTTCAAGTGAAGATCAGTCACTTCAATTTTCAGATTTTTCCGACCACTTCAACCGCCTGACTGACGATGTTTCCACCATCGGCAAAATGACTGACGCCCATTTTCACTCATAATCATGAATTATTTACATTATTACAAAGTTTCACATGGAGATCAATCACTTTTTTTTGAGATTTTTCCGCCCACCGCTATTGGACTGACTGACGCGTGGACCTCATATGTACAAGTGAAGAACTACTCCTCCTAAAAAATTCGTGTGAAGATCGATCACTAGTTCGCCACCTCCCGGACTATGAAGTCTAGTTATTTTTGTTAATTCAACAACAGTGGAACCGATCAAGAACATTACATAAAATTGTTTCTGTAATCTGTGTCACCTTCTTAAAACCGATGACATTTTGTGTCATTGTTTGTTTTCCTTGTCAAATGTGATCACAAAACTTGATATTTATTACGTCTATGTTGATCAGAAAACTTTCATGACCATCATTAGGTGCGTTCGGCCAGTAGACTCTGTCAGTACTTTTTATTCCGAGTCGTTCGGGCACGCAGTTTCTGAACAAAAAGTGTCAATAGTTGTCGTTCGTTCCAGACGGAGTAAAGTTTTTGGAATTAACTCTATGAGTCTCAGCTTCGAAGGTGGAGCGCGAAAGGAGTTTCTCTAGAAGTAGGGGTATGAAACAACCAAAAAAACAACTTATAACTAGAAGATAAGAACTACAACAAATCTAGAGGTAGATGGAGAAGAAATCGAATGGAAAAACGAAGCGAAATATTTAGGTATCACCCTAGACAAAGGTCTAACATGGAGAAGCCATATCAAACAAGCCGTTGACAAAACCCAGGCAGCGATGAATATGCTCTACCCGCTGATAGGTAGAAAGAGCCACATGTCAAATGAGACAAAATTGAAAATAATCAAAGCCGCTGCTAGACCGCAACTGACTTATGGATCAGGTGTTTGGGGATTCGCGGCAAAGAGCCATATACAAAGAATTCAGGCAACAGAAAACAAGCTACTACGATGTGCCATAGATGCGCCTTGGTTTGTCAGGAACAAACAGATATATCGAGATTTGAAGTGGGAAACCATCACCGAATTTATGAAGAGGAAAGCTGAAAAGTTATTCGAAACAGCGAAGGAACATCCAAACGAAGAACTCAGGAGACTGGTGGACTACGATCCGGAGGAAGACAGAAGAAGAATGAGAATTTACAAAAGGAGACCGCGAGATCAATTGAGGAGAGATTAAAATGAGTTCGAAAACTTATTAAAACTATACTAAGAAGAGATATCCGAAATGGACGAACATGAAAACCCTAGCACGACAATGTGCAAGAAGAAATTAACCGATTAAGGGATAAATGGTTTATAGGCAAATGCCCGGAACCAATAAAAAGCAGGTTAGGTTTAGTGGGTCGCGAACTCAGGAGAGTGAGTAACCCCACAGTGTTCCCTAGAAATGGGTTCCTCTGGGCGAGAGATAGAGCCCCGTGTTTTCACGGTCGCAGATTCCCCCTGCTATAAAAAAAAAACTTATAAACAAACTATTCATAAAACTTAAGAATTTCCGGTTAATCGGCACTGGGAATGATCTATTCATATAAATTTTCGAACAAATCGCATTCAGATTCTAATTATTCCCACGATTTTTGTGGTTTACACTTGTCATTCGTTTATTCAGAAATCGACAATTTGTACCGGATCCACTGACACCAGCTGATCTGTGATGAAATTCTAGTTCGACTCGCTCTGTACCGGTGTTTACAGGCCGAACGTAGCTATTGACTCGATGGGCGTTGCCGGATTGTGAAAATGACGTAGCTAGTTCATAAGAGCAATCAGAATTTTCGTAAGTGAATACAGACAAAATGCAATATGTTTAAATTCGAAAAAAATATATCTCGATATATTTGAGTTATAAGGATTTTAATGACATATATTTTGAAATTTAGGAAAATACCCCATTGCATTCCCAGTATCTTCAAACTTGCACACGCAATGCTTAATTAAATTGGCACTTGGCACATGTCTCCAGCTTGTTAAATTAAAATGTGTATAGACGACGAATAGTGTAGTAATCGTTATTATAAAACTCTCGCACGCAAAATGCGCCCTGCGGTCCAGTAAAAACTATTCATGGCTACTAAAGTTAACAATCCGGCCAAGCGTTTGAGACCATTTCTTTCCCCCGCTACTTGTGGTTGATGCCAAGGTCAAGCACGAATGAACAAGCTCAGATCGCACTTGAATGACTTGTGTAATTCCAGTTAACTTTCATCATTATATACAGGGTGTCTCAAGTTCGAGTGCCTATTAGACGTTTCTGGAGAACTATACATATTTGAAATCTGAAAATTGGGATTATGATCCCAGCAAACACAATTGCATATCATCAACGTATCATACATATTGCAACGTCCCGTGTTACATAGCAAAGTTCTGTACACGATCTATCCGTTATCGTTCCAACGAGAGCTCTATGTCCGCCGTTCGCTATGGGCCTGTTCCGATATTGCTGTTAGTACTGGCCCGCAATCGAATAACAATAGAACTCGAACGACTGGGCCAACAGGCATCGTTTCTGAAATACTGACAGTACTGTTCAGCAATATCGGAACAGGCCCTATGTATACTGTAACGAAACTGCAATATTACATGTTCGGTACACATATAGGCACTTTGTACCTTACATGCTATGTGCAAAGGATGATAGCTCTGGTACAGAACATCTGATACCAATTTGAAATATAACCTCAATAAATACAAGGACATCCAAAATTTAATGGATCGCCATATTTGATGAAATACGTACTTCCTTTGAGCAAAAACTGTACCAGAACGATAATTTATTGTTACACCTGATTGATTGTCAGTATTCATATATGAGACTTCTTTAGTAACCTATGTCTACGATCCGTGGTTGTCTCCCGCACCGACCTAAAATTCCTTCTCATTCCGGGCTCGAACCTGCTTACTTTTCGACATCTTGTGTTCCTGAGTGGTCCCTCCAACCTATCTAGCTATGGAAACATGTGACTATTCATATAAGTGCACCATATTAACTGCATGGAATTAAAATTGCTTCTTTTATCAATGCGGTAACCAAATAATTCTCAAAACTCGAACTGAAATCGCATTCTTTATGTTTTAAAAAATAACTCGAGTATTTGCTTTTCATTTGTCACACAAAATCATCAGATATACAAAATATTGTATCTCTGACGAATGGAATCAGGTTCACTATCCTTGCAAATACATATTATAAATAATAAATTTGTCATACTGATGCATGATGCATGAATTTGAACATTCAGCATAATCACACAACCCTTCTTTTTCCACCGAACGTCAATAATTGAGGTTATGAAAGTTGAGTTATCAAAGTTCATACTTCGCCTATTTTGGCGGATTCTATCCGCTAGTAGTAAGAAATTGAATAAAACAGTTTCGATAACAGCTACTTTCAGTACTGATGTTTGTACTTTTTTACGATTCAATAAATCATACCGTAAGTTTCATTGTCGGGATGACTGCTGAAAAATTAGGTATATGTTATGTGTATACTCTCATATCGTAATAATATGTATTTAATGCTCTGATTGCTACATAAAATTAACAGAACATTTGAATGAAAATTGTGCATTTATAAATTAATATACCATATACATAACATTCTCATTCAAAATGATACATATCATAGATAATACGAAATTGATATACCATATACTTTTCATGAAAAACATAACAAATTAATGTATATGTAAGGTATATGATACATGAATATTATATTATGTTTGATATGTATCACGTGAAATGAGAACGTTATGTATATGGAATATTTATTTATAAATCCACAGTTGTTTTTCAAATGTTCTGTTTATGTTATGTAGCACCCTTATGCATGTAACATGTTGGTTTGCTGGGATATTGTTCGAAGTTCTCTACAGAGCTAAAATATTTTCGAAGCCCAAAAACTTCCGGTTTTACAGGGATTGAAAATAAATTCGAGCATTGAATTTAGGAGCATAATCATGTGAGAAAACTATCATTATTTTTGACCGTAGAATCCAACACAATTATAAAAAAATAGGGTTCTAATTCGAAAAACAGAAGTTATGGCCAATTTAAGATCACAATTTTCAACACAAAATTTGAAACACTCTGTGATGATATTTTTGAAATCCAAAAGATGCATGACCTCTTTACATCCTTCCTCTTCGATGTTGTAAAAACGGTTTACGCTCAGGATATTTAAAATAAGAATAATGAACATATTACTGACTGAACATATTTGACTTTTTTCCAGTTTTTTTAAGGATATTTTGAAAACTATTCGATTTAATACAATGGTTTCAACAGAAATGTATTCACTATTAAATACTCGATCATACCAGGAATGGAAAACTTGAAAAAAAATTTTTTCGTCGAATTTATTTTCACTCCGGAAGTTTTTGTGCTTCGAAAATATTTTAGCTCTGTAGAGAACTTCGAGCAATATCATAATCCCAATTTTCAGATTTCAAATATGTCTAGTTCTCCAGAAACGTCTAATAGGTACTCGCACTTGAGACACCCTGTATAGGTTAAAATTTTGACTAAACATTGTCAACATAAGGAAATGATCAGTTGTATCGGAAATGAATACTAAACGAATCTTTGTACGGGCTCGTGAAACAATATCGCTCATGCTTTTGGATACAGAACTAGCCCTTTCCAGCACACGCACATTAGACTCTTTGTGGCACTATTTTTTGTCGCATTACCTGCCATAATTTATATATTGAATACTTTGAAAAGATCTGGTGTGTATTTTATAGGGTACCTAAGTACGCGCAGCTACAATTTGGAGTTATTATGGCGCGGTAAACAGTCTCGGTAGACAAAGTTAAATCGAAATTATCCAAAACACTAATTTTGACGACCCAGTGGTATTTCGGGATGCGGTATGTCTTCTAGTGTTTCGGTATTACTGAAATATTTGAAATATACATATTGTCAGGACTTTCCTGGATATTATTATTATTATCATTAATTAAATGACACAAGCTATGCCTTTTAAGCTCAGAAACAGAAATAAAAAAATGGACATTGTGCAGTTATACAAATTCAATCACTCAATCAGGCAACATGTTGGCCAAATCTCCTGAATCAAAATCGTCAAATTTCCGGAAAAATTAAGAGATTTTGAAGTTGAGCTGAACCTGGTGAAACTAGAAGTTCCAAATACCTATGAAAAAAGCAATACATTGCGAAAACGCTGATAAGTGGATAGTAGCAATACAAGAAGAAATATGTGCTCTGGAACAAAATAAAGTATGGATCATACAAAAACTTCCTGAAGGACGAAAAGCGATTGGATCAAAATGGGTATTCAAACTAAAATATAACAATCAAGTTGAAATAGAAAGATATAAAGCAAGACTGTGTGCAAAAGGCTTTGCTCAAAAGGAAGGACGTGGATATCATGAAATATTTTCTCCTACAACACGGTTTGATTCAATCAGAGTAATTCTGTCGGTTGCTGCAAAGCAGTTTGATGTTAAAACAGCTTTTTTGTATGGAGAACTCTCAGAAGAAATTTATATGGAAATTCCTGAGGGTTTTCCCAAGCATGGCTATGAAGTATGTAAACTGGTAAAATCATTATATGGATTAAAACAAGCACCCAGATGCTGGAACCAGAAATTTGACAGTTTACTAAGAAAATTCGGTTTTGAGCAATGCCAAGCAGATAAATGTATCTATCGAGGATATGTACAGGAACACAAAGTTCTGCTCATTATTTATGTCGAAGATGGTCTGTTGATATCGCCATCTGACAAAGCACTGGATATTTTTCTTAGAGAATTAGGTAAATGCTTTGAAATTAAGGTAGGCGATATCAATAATTATGTTGGACTTGAAATTATAGAGAACAAGGAGAGAAACTATATTTCTGCATCAAACGAGATATATAAAGAAAATTGTGAATAAGTGTAACTCCTCAGAAACACCAGCTGACCCAAATACTGATCTCATGAGAATTGAAACAGACATTAACTTTGAAGGTCCCTATAGAGAATGTGTGGGATCATTAAATCATTATGCTAGATATTGCATATTCAGTGGGAGTCACAAGCCGATTCCTGAATAATCCTACAGTAGCTCAGTGGAATGCTGTCAAGAGGATTATCAGATATCTGAACAATACTGGCAATTATGGTATAGAATATTTGAGACAACCAGAGTACAACCTGAATGGTTTCTGTGACGCTGACTACGCATCAGACAAAGAAACAAGAAGGTCCACTACCGGATACGTGTTCAAGGCTTCAGGAGGTCCAATTACGTGGTCCAGCAAAAGGCAATCAGGAGTTACCTTATCAACAACAGAAGCAGAATATGTAGCTGCATGCCAAGCAACCAAAGAAGCTGTATGGTTACGTCAGTTGCTGAATGATATTGGTGTATCATTGAAGGGTGCAACTCCTCTACATATAGACAACCAAGGTGCTATCAAGCTCATTCACAACCCTGAATTTCACAGCCGTACGAAACATGTGGATGTTCAATTCCATTTTGTTCGGGAAAAATACTATTGTGTTGAAATATCTCCTAAATACGTCCCAACAAAAAAACAAGAGGCTGATTTTTTTACAAAAGCTCTACCAAAAGAAGCTTTTCTAAGACTCAGATATTTGTTGGGCATGAAAACTTATAGTGATTGAGACTCACAATGAGTGCGTTTTTAGTGTTCTTGCTGATATTTACAACACTCAATAAGTGGGAGTATTGGAATTATTGGTATTGATAAATACCAATCTTTATCACTATTGTTCAACGAATTCATACAATTGTTTTCAGTGGTGAAATAAAATTAAGTACTTCGCAAATTATCATAGATTGATGAATACCGAATAAAATTGTGTTTTATGAAATTTTGGTTAGTGTGTTGTCATTCAGATTTCCCTAGACTTATTGAGTATTAAATCGCATGCGGAAGTATGAGAAATGCACTGTTTCTTCACCCCTTTGATATTTTCATATCAAAAATAAAAATTTAGATATACACGTTTTTTTTTTTGTTCGAATCTTATTCATCACTTTTCCCTAGGCTGGACCTGAAAAAAATCAGTATGAACTAAATTGATACAGAGAATAAATCTAAAAAATATCATCAAAATATATAAGGATGGTTCGAAAGTTATGGGTAATTGAAGAAATTGGAAAAATCAGTGAAACACTCCGTATCTTGATTATGAAGAGAGGTAGTTCCTTTGAATATAGGTTATTCTGACTAACCTCAGTTTCCTCTATCTACCCTTAGCTTCTGTCTATTTACCAATGAATCACCTTGTGTATTAGTTCGGTACCGAATATTTCAATTTACCTTCACCCACCTGAAGATGTTTTTGTGATAGCGAAATACGTGTCTTGGTTTGAAAATTCATTTTGTTTTCAGTTGAACTGGAAAATTGTGGCTGTTGTGTTTTGCCGGAGTGTAATCTCCAGCAATTCAATAACAGAGAGCCAGTTCACTTTCCGTTCGGGACGCCAACTAGAAGCTTTCCTTTAGTACGAGCGGACAAACAAACAAAAACTGCATAAACGAATTCAATAGGGCTGCATATAGTATGCTTACCTAGTTATACTTCAAGATTATATGTTTTTTGATGGTTTTTAGTTATTAAACTATTTGGCCACTTGAAACTTTTTTTTTAAAAAAGATATTTTGATATCGAATCACTAAAGATGTAATGTTGTTTCAGGAGTGACTGACGGTGACTGGAAAGAACTTGCTCATATTGCATTAGAAAATTTAGAGCTTGAGGTAGCTAGATGTGCATTCATCAAGCTGCACGATTTTCCTTATTTAGAGATTATTGAGGAATTGAAGGTAAGTTGTAGCAACTCTTTCTGCGCTCTGAGGTGTAGATCGATTTTGTTATTTACCTAATTAATTGTTCAACTAAAGTAGGTGGTTAATGCTTCGTTTGAATCGAATTCATTAGCTTGTACAAAACTGTTATGTCACACACATATAGAAATGTTTCTTAGGCCGGGTACTAACGAATAAATTTTGACTTCATTTTGAATAAGTAATTTTTCGTCTGAAGGATACCTTATTTCTTATTTCAGTGCAAAGATTATAAGTAGAGTAGAAAGATGGGAAACCAGGCGACTAAAGCGATTTGAGCGCCATCTGTGTGTCAAGCGTGTTTTTGAGACTCTAGGACTGGTTAAAATATTAATTTGAAAAGTCAAATGAAAAACAGAAAAATCCATTTCAGGGAGCTCATTCTCCGATGACATTTATCGAAAATCCTGTAGTTAACTTTTCGTATTAATTCACTCAAACATAAAATTCCCAAATGCCACCACTTTTTGGGTCTCCCAATAGAAGGAAATTCTTTGTCATACTCTTCATTCACAATCTTTCTGATTGTGGAAATATTCAGCTGAAATATAAGTCGTTTAGATTCAGATGAAACATTATATAAATTCTCTTACCTTGAATATGTTCGCTACCGTCTGACGTATTGTGGATTTTAGAATATTAGGGTATAACTATTTGAATGAGCGGACCTGAATTCTAAATAGCACTTCCTGAAACCCTGTCTCTTTTTTCAATCACTTTCGGCATTTTCGAATTTTCGTTATAAAAATTGATATAAGTTGTGGCAACAGCGTTATGACATTAACGACATTTCATCAGTGCCAACCTAACTTCGTTCTAGTTACAAAAACTTGAGAAAATTATTTCATGGCCAACCGAGTGCTAAAATAAATTTGAATGAAGTATAGAAATCGTCATAATTCCAACTAGAAAGCAAATATTTCGTGCAAATCACACAAAGAATAACCATACATCAAGAATCTTGAAAATTCAATCAATAATTCATTCATCTATGTTCATATTTGACAAATAAACTCTTCGTAAGTTTCAACGACATATTTCTTCGATGAATATCACTAACTGATAGTGAAAAGACAACATTTCTACTTATCCTAAGAATAAGACTTCTCTGCGGAATAAATTTAGTCATCCGCAAGGTGAAAGTACCGGCCACCGAATGCGAAGTTAAGCGAAGCAGAGCTTTTTCAATGCTAATATAAGTGACAAGCTACGAATCGAGTGACATAGCTTGTCATTTTGCATTGAAAACGCTCAACTTCGCATTCGGTGGCCAGTCAGCTTTAATATGATTGTGTTCATTTCGCAATTTAGGGAAATAATGTGTAGGTTTACTTTTTGAAACGACAGATTGATATATGAGGAGTACATATACATTTTCTCCGATTGAAAAATTATGGCCATTCCCAGAAGAATGTTTTGAAATTAACATCAGGTGATCTCAAATAACGGTTGATTGAGACCCTCATGCGTACTTATTGTTACTAATTCTTGTGATTGTCCATCTAATTCAACATAATTGTATGCACGTTATTGACATGGTATAAATACGCTGTCCTACTAGTGCCGCAGCGGACGATATAACTGTAGCTCTCAAAGTTTGGCAAAATTTTTTGATGCAAACTTGAATTACTCCAAGAATAGCATAACCTAAAAATATTTTCGAATATATCGGGTGTCCCTCAAAAAAGGAATGGAGGCTGATTTAAATTTTTCAAAACACTATATTCAGTAGTGTTTTTCAATTCTCAAGCTTTTCTATACTTTCCACTCATAAATATAATATAAAGATAAAGACAAATAGATTTAAAATTCGTTATGTTGATAGTCTTTTTGTGGACACTTCATATGCTGGAGATGCTTTATTATAGCAGGCTTATGATTCTTTGAAATCTGGTCTTTCAATCCATGTGAAGCTATTATTGTTATATTGTTATGTTATCATTGTTATTGGTATGTGCAAGGGTTCTTTAATAATTAAATAAATAAACAGATCCTCTACAGGTATCTTTTGTTTGGCAGAATAACAAATATTTCGGAAAACTGTTGAAGTTTTAGAGAATTGAAAAACAGTACTGAATAAAGTGTGTCTCATTTCAAGAATCAAAGTCACCCTTTATTTCTATTTTGTGGGACACTCGATATATTCGAAAATATTTTTAGGTTGTGTTACTGGAGTAATTCAAGTTTGCATCAAGAAAATTTTCTTAAATTTGACTACATCACATTTTTTTTTTAATATTAGGTAAGGGTTATTGACTCAATTAAGGAGAATATTGGTGTTTTTTCTCTTTATTCTTCGCCGAGCTGTCGCATTTGTTTAATGCTTCTTCAGGGCTTCTAAAAAGTATAATCATGGTTAATATCAGTCTCACGAAATGAAGCAGAAAAATGTCATTTGCCGCATTCACTTACACCTTAATTGGGAAAATTCAATTACTCAAAACCTGTAAATAGGATCGACATCAAATCTGGAAATGATAATAATGATATCGACAAACCATAGCAGAAAAGAGTGCATTTTATCGCATCCACTTACACCCCCTAGAAGCCGAGATTTGACACCTGTCAATGTTAAAAACTCGATTACTCAAAAACTATACATAGGATCGACTTCAAATTGGTTAGCACCCCTCTTACTGTGAAAAACATGCTTTCGACACAATAATCGAAGCCTCGGATAACGCCCCCGGCGTGGGGATTGCGCCTGAGGGAAGACCAGTACAATCCCTAGTAGAGGAAGGTGGAGCAAGTGGCGCCACTCTACGAAACGGTACCGCAAGGCCTCGCAGATTAAATAGGACCGGACAGGGAAATAGCTTGGACATGTCGAACCTAGACAATCCCGCTTTGACCCGAAGGAAAAGGCAGCACTGGACGAGGGAGATGAACGTCGGGTTACTCAGTGCATATTTTGAAGCTACGGAGGGAGAAACGAGCACCAGGAAGTACGCGGCAAGGTTGGCGGATCTCTGGGCGGAACAATACCCAGAAAAGTTATTCACCGGAAAACCCCTAATAGCCCAAGTCAAAAACATAAAAACCAGAAAACTGCTCGCACCAGATGAAGTCGAGGCGTTGAAAACAAACGCAATAAGATCCTCGACAGGCAGAACCATCCAAAACATAAGAAGAAGCATACAGCGGAGAAACACAATCGCACAACGTCCAGAGACTGAAGAAGAACAATACGAGGAGGAACAACAAATGATGGAGACGGAAAGGGATGAATATACAACCGGAATAAGAACAATTTACGAACGAGTCAACCTGAAGTGGGAAGGAGTAAGGATGAATGCAAGACCAAAAATCACCAAGGTCGCACAAAATAAGAACACAAAGGAGATCATCCAAGCCATAAATAACACCCTGAAACCAGCATTCAACAACACAAAAAATCTTGAAGAGCTGTGTCACACCATCTACTGTGCAGCCACCGTCGCAAATATCATTTTAGAAACCAAGGCTGAAAATCGAACTCAAGAAGAACTTGAAGAACTAAGACCATCATGGGAACAGGGGATAGAGAGAAAAAAAATAAGAAAAGAGATAGGTATCCTACATACATACGTACACACCACAACCCCTAGCAAAAAGGTCGAAAAGAAGATAGAGAAATACATTTTCATGCTTAAAATCAAATCAAAGACCAAGACCGAACAACGAGAACAACTGAAAATCTACACAGAAACACTAAAACATAAAATAGCCGCGCTAGGAAATAGATTAAGAAGATTCCACAAACGAACCCAAAGGTATAAAGATAATAACCTTTTCTCCAACAATCAACGGCAGTTCTTCAGAAAGCTGGAGAAAGGAAAGGGCGAGAAAAGGACAAACCCACTACACCCAGAAGGCATGCGACAGTACTGGGCAAAAATTTGGACAAATAGAGGCGAACACAGGACACCGGCGGCGTGGATAGAGCGTGAAAAGAGAGAGCATGACAACGTGCGAGATATGCCCGAGATAAATATAACCGAAGATGTGAAAGAAACGATTAAAAGGACGAAGAACTGGACAGCACCGGGCATAGATAACATACACAATTACTGGTGGAAATCTTTCACACACACACACCAAGCACTAGCTCGACTAATAAGAAAGGCTTTAGAAGACCCACGAACCATCCTGGAATATTTCACGCAGGGAACCACACTCATGCTCCCAAAGAAGGGTGATCTGACGCAGGCTAAAAACTATAGACCAATAACCTGTCTACCGTCAGCATACAAAATACTCACCTCAACGATAGGCCATAAAATACGAATCCACCTGAAGCAAAATAACATCATGGCATGGGAGCAAAATGGGTGCAAAGAAAAAGGACGTGGAAGTAAGGAGCTCGTGGTGATCGACAAGATGCTCACCAGACAGGCAAAAAAGAGACTGAGGAACATTTCGATGGCCTGGATCGATTACCAGAAGGCATATGATTCGGTACCACACTCCTGGCTGGTTGAGATCTTGGAGATATACAAGGTGAACATACTGGAAATAAATCTAGTCAAAAGCCTAACGTCAACATGGCGCACAACATTGTCTATTAAAACACGAACTACGACCTATAGGACGGAAGAAATCCAAATTAGGAACGGCATATTCCAGGGCGATGGATTGAGCCCGCTACTGTTTTGCCTCGCTTTGAACCCCCTCAGCAACATGCTAAATAGCTCAGCGTACGGTTACACAATCAACGAGCAAACCAAAATAACCCATCTTTTCTATATGGATGATCTGAAGCTGTTTGCTAGAGGGAGGAAACAACTGGAAGGAGAACTCGAACTCGTGAGAGGTTTCAGCGCAGATATTGGGATGTCATTTGGCCTAGAAAAGTGCGCCACGGTGGAAGTGAAGAGAGGAAAGCTGGTGGAAACAGAAAACATTAGAATGGCGGATGGAAGAGAAATAGCAAACTTGGGGACAGAGAACACATACAAATATTTAGGGATACAACAGACGTACGAAATGAGACAAAAAGAAAACAAAATTGCTGCAGAAACAGAACTCATCGGACGAGTCAAGAAAATGATCAACTCACAACTGTCAGCAACAAACAAAATCACAGCCATCAACACCTGGGCCATACCAACCTTTTCTTATAAGTCTGGGATCCTTGATTGGTCCAAAACAGATCTGAAAAGGCTGGACAGAAGAATACGAACAACATTCACACAGAACGGCATGCTACACCCAAACTCGGCAACAGAAAGGCTTTACTTACCTCGAAAAGAAGGAGGACAGAATGTGGATCAACTTATTAGTGAGACCAGGAAGATAGGGCAGAGAGGCAAATTTTGGGATATCCAACACTGAGTTGGTGGTACCATTGATAATTCTTTCTTCATTATTCTGGGGTGCATTGGAAAGTTCTTCTTGTGTTGTTGGGGTGCAGTAAATGAGTTTATTGAGAAGGCCTTTAGGGTAGCCATTCTCTCTGAGGACGTTATACAATTCTCTGAAGGCTGTCCTTTGGTAATCCTGATGTGCAATCTTATGAATTCCATTTTTTAAGTTGAGGATCATGTTCACTTTCACTTTCCAATCATGATTTAATCGATGATGGATGTATCTGCCTGAACTAGTAGGTTTTCTATACCAGTTTAATCTCAAGGTGTTGTCTGGGGCTCTGATAACCCTTGTGTCTAAAAAGGGAACTGAATTTTCATTCTCCTCTTCCACCGTGAACTGGATGTGTTCATCATAGGAATTGAACACCCTTAGGAGCTCCTGCAATCCATCTGCAGGTATTGATGTGATTATGTCGTCCACATATAGATATAAAAAGGTTGGTTCATAAGGAAGGCTTAGGAGACAAACATTTATTAATTCTGTCATGACGATGAATGCTAGAATGGCGCTGAGATTACTTCCCATGGGGCAGCCGAAGATCTGTGAGAAGTATTGTCCTTCATAAACGAAATAATTGGCATCAAACAGGAATTTGAGAATCCTCAAGAAGCATTCCTGTGGTATGTTTGTGACTGAGGCAATTCTTGCCCAATGTATCCTTATGATTCTTTCTGTGATCTCCCACGATATGTTGGTGTACAGACTAACCACATCTAATGAAACTATCACATAATTTGGAGGCAATTGGAGGTTATTCACTTTTTGTGCAAACTCGTAAGAATTTTTCATAGAATAGTAGCTAAAATTCTCCTTGAAGGCAGTTGAAAGAAGGTCAGCAATAAATTTGCTGAGATTTGAGGTGGGAGAATTCAACGTTGAAACGATTGGCCTCAATGGTACATCTTGTTTATGAATTTTTGGTAGTCCATAAATGAGTGGTGGGGTGCCTTTATAATTGTTAAGCTTGGTTGCAGTGGGTGAATCAATCCAGCCATTATCTTTAAGTTCTTTGATAAATTTGTTACTAGAGGTTTGGTATTTATTCGTTGGATCAGTAAGGATTCTTCTATAGACAGTGTCATCGTTAATCAGTCTAGACATTTTTTCATCGTATTGTGCAGATGAGATAGCCACGGTGACATTTCCTTTGTCAGCCCTTGTGATTTTTATGTCTTCGTGGCCCTTTAGGAAGTATTTGGATTTCATGAAGAGGCGGTGATCTTCCTGGTCTCACTAATAAGTTGATCCACATTCTGTCCAACATCGGAAATCTAAAGATTGCCAAATACAACGTTTTCTCAAATGGAGCTCTGTTTTCCAGATTAAAAGACAAAATTCTTTTTCTTAACCAATCCGACTGTGTCTATTCTGTCCCCTGTAATGATTGCCCCAGCATCTATATAGGACAAACATCTCAGTCCTTGAAACGTCGTTTTTCTGGCCATCGAAGTGACATCAGGTCTTTATCCGAAAATTGCACTTTGTCCAATCATGCAGTTAAAAACCTTCACTCGTTTAATTTTGAGCAAGCAAAAGTCCTCTCCTTTTGCAAAAATTATCATAAGAGAATATTCCAGGAAATGTGCTTTATCAACGAAAACAACAATAGTGTTAATAAAAGAACAGACATAAAAGGTCTGAGTAACATTTATAGCTATCTCTTGCATCTAGACTTAAAATATGGCCCCCGTACCTTGATAAACGCCACCGCCTTGTTTTCATAGAAGTAAACTTAGTCTCTTTTGCCTTTTGCTCTCATCTGTGGTCTCTCCTAACCTATAAAGAGTGTTTGTAACCGCTTTTTTGAGTCTATCGTTTTTTTTTTGCATGTCTCCATTTTAATGATTTGATATTATAGCCTCGTTGCTATATTCTGAGGAATGTTTTCCTTTCAGTTTGCCTCTATTTTCTACAGCAACTAACGCATGTGAGTAACATTATGTTTTAGATGTTGATAATTCTTTCTTGCACCTATCTTAAAGAAGTATTTTAATTGTTAAGATTTTTTTAGCCCCACACCCAGTGAAAACTAGGGAGCCAATATAGTTCCGAAATATAGGTGTACCAATGGTTGTTTGATTATAAATAGCCCCTTTAGCCAAGAACCCAAATAACTTTCACACTGTACTAATTCCAAGGCTACTCTCCTTATACTTATATACTTATATATATATATATATATATAACCATATATATATATATATATATATATATATATGGCTTGTCGATTCAATTCACCAATTTGAAGTCGATCCTATGTAAAGTTTTTGAGTAATAGAATTTTTAACATTCATTCTTGTTTTCCCTCAGCATTCCGTAATAATGATAGTTTTCATATCATTCTGGACGCGACAATATATGTTTGCATCGTTTTCCGCTCAACCGTACAGTGGCGTACGACGAATTCAAGGTCAAAGTCTGCTATCTCATTTGGCTGTTTTCACACCGGCGAAATTTAAATATTTATCTCTGATTTTGTGTTTTCGAATATTCTCATATTTCAGACGAAACAAAGGAGAGGAGAAACAATTAGGGAAGCTTTGATTGGGGACGTTTATGCACATCAAGGAAAACTCAAAGAAGCCGCTCGAATGTATAAAAAAGCTGGACAAGAACACAAAGCACTTGCAATGTATACCGATTTAAGGATGTTTGATCAAGCACAAGTGAGTTATTTACTAATTTTATTTATCATTTATTGCTGGGTTTGTATCTCAGCTTAACCTTGAGTACTAAGGCCTGCATTAATAGTCAGATCTCAACTTGTGAGAATATCTTAACCCTTAACCGTTTCGGCCCCGGCGTAGTCGAAATGACTACTGCAAATATAGATGTAGGTCAGAATGTCGATCTGGTTCAGAACTTTTATAAGTTTTCAATATGATTTGTTTTTCTTCAGAGTAAATCACATTAATTTTATACGTATATTCATCATTCTATGAAAATGAAGCTGAAATTTCAATTAATTATTCTTATTGACGCAAAATGTTACCGGACCAGTTAAGGGTTAGGATGTGACTGGAGGCACCAGTCTAATTGATAAATTTGACTTGAGACGCTATGAAGATGACGTCTCAATCTCCGATTTCATTTGAATAGGCACTTATCAATAAGTGTGACTGGTGTCCTCATATGATCTCAAAATAGGTTTTGAAAACGTCAAATTTTGAGAATGGTTGGACCCTGACTCAAGATGTGCACTATCAGTAATTTCTCTTTTATGCTTCCAAAACTCGGCATTATCGAAGTAAAATATGGAAGATGTGGTCAACTACTATGATGTTTTAGTCCACACTGAACGTGGAGATATATTATTGGCAAATGTATACTTTCCACCAAATAGCGATATTTCTTGCAATGAAAAATATTGCGCGTTAGATTCTTTCCGCAAGAGTTAGGAACAATATTTTTCTATGGACAAGCGCTTGAAATATATAAATATATTCATTTCACGAAACAGATCTTATCTCATTCGATAAATCATACATAATGACTCGATCTTTCTGGAATTTTATTTTCTCTTCATCGGGAGCACTAAACAATACATTTTATATGATTAGAATTCGTTGCGACAATTCTTGGTTTAATATAGGTGGTAAAAACTTTCAGGAGTCAAGGTTGTATAATAAAAAAATATATATATATTTTTTTTTTATTATAGTACGTATACAAGCAATCAGAATGTACATTCTATGGGCCTGTTTGCTGGTTCAGAGCTGTAGGCTCCTAAGTGGCGTTATGAGGTCTTATCCAGATAAGTCCTCAGGCATCCTTCAGATCTGCTGGCCAGTTTCTCTTCAGTCGTCTGGTATCTGGGGGTTCGGTCAGTGGTCGGATTAGGGCGTTAGGATGGCTTTCGAGTTTTGCGTGATGTCTGCAACTTCTGTCCTGGATGACTTCTTTCACGTATGGGATCTTTAGATCTGTATGGAGCGTTTGGTTCGTAACGTACCAGGGTGAGTTTGTTAACATTCTTAGAATTTTTGATTGGCTTCTCTGTATTATGGAGACATTGGATTTACTTGAACATCCCCAGAGCTCAATTCCATAGGTCCAAATGGGTTTAATGATGGTTTTGTATATGAGGAGTTTGTTTTCCAGAGATAATTTTTATTTTTTACCAATTAGCCAATAAAGCTCCTTGACTTTTAAGTCGACTTGTTTTCTTTTCTTGGTTATATGTTCTTTCCAGGTGAGTCGTTTGTCAAGATGCATGCCCAGGTATTTTGTAGATGTGGATTCCGGTAGCTGGATATTATTGAATTGTATCCTAGGACATTGTTCCTTGCGAAGAGAGAAATTAACTTGTACTGATTTTGTCTCATTGATTTTTATTCTCCACTTGTTGGACCATTTTTGAATTTCTAGGAGGTGGTTCTGAAGCATTTGAGAAGCTATAAACTTTATCAAAAGCTTGGCTGACACCCAAAAACACTGATACACAGTATTTCTTTTCTGCAAGTGCTTTATTCACCTCTTGAGTGACTCTGTGGACTTGCTGCACTGTCGAATGCTCTGACCGGAAGCCAAACTGATCAAGTGGAATCCACTCTTCTGTATTTGGGTCATTCTTTATTCTTTGAAGGACCAGTTTTTCGAGAATTTTCGAGACAACAGGTAGCAAGCTGATTGGACGGTAAGAGGTAACACAGTTTGGGTCTTTTCCTGGTTTTAGAATCATGATTATTTCAGCAGCTTTAAAGTGTTCTGGCCAGTAGCTTTGCTTGATGATGGCGTTGAATATAATCATGAGTTGGGCAATTCCTCTTTCTGGTAGCTCTTTGATCATTTTTGGACTGATTTTATCCTCTCCAGAAGCTTTTTTTACGTTTAGGTGGTTAATTTCAGATTTTACTTCGCAGTATTTGAAGGGTCTAATGAATCCTGTTCTATCAGATGTTTTCTGTAGTTCTCTGTCGATTTCGCTGTCCATAGTATTGCTGTTTGGAGTAAATACCTTGGCTAGATGGTCTGCAAAAAGTCTGGCTTTTTCTCCATCACTTCTGGCCCAGTTGGAATCTGACTGGTTACGTAAGGGTGGAATGTGTATTATTGGCCTCTTGCGGTTTTTTATTGGTCTCCAAATGGAGTTGTCAAATCTGTTCAGGTTCGAAACATATTCATAGAAGGATGCTTCTTTTGCCTCATTAATTTTAGCCTTCAGTCGGTTGGTCACTCGGTTCAGGTTGTTCTTGTCAACTGGAGAATGTGTTGAATGCCATATTGCTCTTGCTCTTCTTTTGTGCGCAATAAGTTCTTTGATTTCTATTGGGATGTGGTAGATTTTATTTGGCTGGGCTATTGTTGGAGTTGCCTCCTCAACAGCTTTAGTGATCACGTTGTTGAATGTGCTTAGAGCTTCTTCTATGTCTTCCTGAGTTTTGAGACTTATTCCCCAAGGTAAATCGTCTTCAATTTTTGTTCGATACTTATCCCAATCTGTTTTTCTATTGTGTTGTCTGGTGGTGTGTTTTCTGTAGATAATAAAGCTGCTAAATGTCGCTATTATTGGTGAGTGATCTGAAGACAGGTCAAAACTAGATTTTACATCCATGTTTGTTGAAGAAATGCCATTAGTAACAAATAAATCCAGAAGGTCAGGAATTTTCTTTGGGTCGGTTGGCCAATAAGTGGGTGACCCTGTCGATAAGAAGGAATAGCCTTTTTGTTCTGCAAGACTTACTAGTTGCCATCCTTTTGGAGTTGTCAACCGGGAGCCATATGTGGTATGTTTGCTGTTGAAGTCTCCACCTACTATAAATTAATAGTCCAACGTAGAAAAGAAGTCATCAAATTGTTCTTTTTTGATGCTGTGTCGTGGCGGACAGTAGACTGCTGCAATTGTGAGATTATAAGATAACGATTGTACTCTTATTGTTGTGGCTTGTAGAAATTCTTTTTCGTACTTTGGCAGTTCTTCATGTTTTATGGTGTTTTTTATCACAATTGCAGTACCTGCATGGGCTGTTTTGTCTGGATGAATGGTGGTGTAAGTTTTGTACTGTGGTATGTTGAAGTACGATTTTTCAGTAAAATGTGTTTCACTCACCAGTAAGACATCTATCGAGTTATTATGAAGGAAAATTTCTACTTCATTCTTATGTTGTAGAAGGCCATTGGCATTCCATTCTGCAACTTTTATTATGTTATTGAATTTTATTTATGAGCGTTGTCAATATATTCATTATCATACTGTTTTGTTGGATTATTTGCTGGAACATAGCTTTGAATTCCTCAAGAAAATGATTCATGGTGTCGTTGATATTTCCTAGTTGCTCCCTGTTGTTGTTGACCGCATCTGCATAGCTTTTCCTGGGTTGTGTATAATTCTGAGAAGTTCTTGTTTGTTCGTGTTGATTTTGTTGGGTTTTTGGATATTGGTCATATTGTGTTTGCGTTATTGAAGTTGTATTATTATCGGTTGTTAACTTTTTGTTTTGTTGGATATTTAGTCTGTTATTTGTATTTTGTTTAGTTTTCATAAGGTTGTTATAGAATTCACAACCTTTGTAATTTGCAGGGTGGGCTCCACCACATAAACAGCACTTTGCTGGAGAGTCTCGGCTTTTCTTGCATGCAGTTGTGTTATGTGGTCCTCCACAGAGGAATGGTCTGTTACAATATGTCTTGGTGTGGCCATATTGTTGGCACCTTGTGCATTGGGTGATTCCTTTCGATTTCCTCGGTGGTTCTATTTTTATTGCTCTGTTACTTAGGTACTGTATTTTATACACATCTTTATTATTTGGGGCTGGTTCCAAGTCCACAAAAAAGATATTTAGTGGTTCTTTTGTTGACCTGTGTCTACCATTCATTATATTCCTTGTTCTGTGTCCAGAGTTTTCTAATTCCTGCTTGATTTCATTTACATCAGTTGTGTGATGTAAGTTTTTTATCACTATCCTGAAAGCTCTCTCATCTTTGGGTTGGTATGTATGATGGATAACATTATTGTCGCGCATAAATTTTATAAATTTTCTGTAAGTTTCTGGTGTTATGCTATTTACTTTGATAGTATTGTCGGGCAAGCATTTCGTGGTATACTGATCATCTTCTGCTACGCTTTTTAGTTTTTTGGCCATTTCAGGGTAGTGAACTACCCCGTAAATGAATATTGGGGGTGGTTTCGGAATTTTCTCTGAAGCGGCATCATTTCTTGTTGTAGTTGTTTCGTCGACACTCTTTAGAACATCGAATCTATTTTGGATTGTAATGTTGTTGTTGTTTTTGTTGTTAATTTTTCTCCTCTTTGTTGGCGCCGACCTTACTGATTGCCATGGATTTTCTTCAGACTTATTTGTCTCAAATCCTAGAAATTCTTCTGAACTTGTTGATGACGTTCTCACTATGTAAGAATTGTTTGTTTTTGTTTGTGTTCGATTGAGGTTAATAAGAATATCTTCTAACGTACTTGAGTTCTGTGATTGGTCACAGAATTGTTCGGTTGAGGTATCCATGCTCATATTGAGTAATTTGGCGGCACGCCAATGAATAAAGTAAACAGACGTTATCTGGATTCAAGAAATCCAGACCATCTGTTTCGATTGTTTGTTTTCTTTCACTTTCGAGTCTTTTTTCTCACTGTTGTTTTTGAACTTGTAGTGTCTTTTCTCACTATTGTTCACAACGTTTGAAACGTTTTCTCACTTGTACTTAACTTCAATCGTTACTGGATCGAAATTATTATTTTTCACTTCGCAAATTACACGATTTGCGATTAATTTTCCCGGACCGTCGTGAATTACGACCGACCTGCGCTCAGTCCACCGGAATATAATAAAAAAAAAATATAAAACTTTTTCTCTTCGTAAAATTGCGGAATGATATAAGAATGAACGTATTTTTTAGCTTGATTCGAAAAGCATCTTAATGTTAATTTTCGAGAACGTTTTTAAATGACGATGACGTTGACAACCATGAAATTTCAGCGACGGACAATGACATAAAACAGAAATGTCAAAAAATACGACTATTCTTATATTTCCTATATAATTCCGTAATTTTATGTATAGTCGAACACCAAATTCGCCAGCTGGTGAACGAAATCGATGCTAATAAAAACTGTTTTTGAATGTGTTCACACTGGCCGCACAAACTACATCAGCAGGCAAAAGAACGGTTTGATGTGAAAAATTCTATTAGCCTTTTTCAACTTGATTATATGCCCTTAAAAGTTGTTTGTGTTACTCCAACCAGCAGACCAGCAAATTGAAGGATCCGATCGGTCTTATATAAGTCTTATAAATGTTACTGCAGACATTGGGCGAACAGCCACGGATATCACTTGAGAACATGAAAACGAGACTCCTTGCCTTCGACGTCACCTTCTTAACATGTTGGCACCAGCTGAGGTCGGATGTGATGGTTAATCCTAGGTCTTCATGTGACTCCGTCGTAGCAAGTTGGTGTCTATCTAGAAAGTTATGGTGTCTGGTGTTCTGCTTGCCGATGTGCAGAACCACGCATTTCCCGAGGTTAAGTGGAATCAACCAATCTAGGAATTCTAGGGACTAGCCCGAAAGAGGATCGAGATCCGATTAAAGTAGTACAGAATCTGTGATGGGGTTGTTGAAAATCTTCGTGACGTCTGCAAATTGCAAGCAAGGAGATCTCAAATTACGGGGTAATTCGGCAGTATAATTCAAGAAAAGGGGGGGAATCAATACCGTTCCCTGGAGAACCCCGCTGGTCACAGGTCTAGGCGAGGAGGAGTCAACAGAAAAACTACTGTAACGTTATCTTCGCTTAATTAAAACGTCCAAGTTATTAAAATTATTTATTTACACTTATAACTTCCAAACTAACTATGACACTAATATTTATTTTCACTCGTATTTATTTCCACTAGTCGCTTGCACTGTGAACTATAACTGTACTTGTTAAGTACTCCTCCGCTGGGCTTATATAGGCGCCGGAAACATTCAGGTACCTTCGCTGTTGTTCCAGAACCTAACGACCGCTCTAGTTCTCGAAAGGTCCAACCGCAAGGGCCGGACTGGTTACACTGTCCCCTCCTTAAGCCTGTTCTGTCCCAGAACAGATTTAGTGAATTTCACAACTCGCCAATTCAGCTAGTCCAATCCACAACCGAGCTTGAGAACAGCTAATTTCCTAACTCCAAAGCGTTGAAGGTCTTCTTTCAAGCTATGCAGTGCCGTCCATAGATTCTGATAGGTTGGCTTCCGATAGGAATATTGCTTGGTGACTAGGTAATAAATGAACCGACCTTCAGCCTTCAATTTCAAAACTTTTTCGATTCTTGTCTGCTGTCGCAATAGTTCTTCCTGACGTCCAAATTTATTTCTGAATACTCTTGCTATTCCTTTGCTCATACGAAGGTCCTTCGCTACGCAATCAGCGAGAGAGTATTCCTCAGACACGGTAAAGAGATCTTGATGTACTTCCTGTGTAACGCCGAACCGTTCAACGCGTGTCTCACCATAACAATCCATAAACTTCTGGTAATCGCTGCTACCTTGCATCGGGGCTTCCACAAGACGTACTTCTTCTTTGTCCTGCGCGTACGGGGCTAATCGGTTGAAATGGACGACCTTTGGTTTTCCTCTGGGGGGCTTCCTTATCCGGTAAACTACATCATTTATCCTCTTGATTATTTCATACGGTCCCTCCCACTGTCTCTGCAGCTTTGGTGAAAAACCTTTCCTCCTTTGTGGATTATGTAGCCACACCAGATCTCCAGCGGTGAATCCACCTTCAATGGCCTTGATGTCGTAGCGCATTTTCATTCGGTCACTTGCTTGCTGCATTTGATTGCGCACCTTGTCATGAATGTAATCCAGCTTATTCCTTAATTTACTAACGTAGTCCTCCCCAGCTACGTCTTCTCCAGGCTTACATCCAAACTCTAAGTCGCAAGGCAGTCTTATTTCTCGGCCGAACATTATACTGGATGGAGTTTCCTTGGTAGATTCTTGAACCGAAGATCTATATGCCATGGTGAATAGATGTAAATATTCATCCCAATCCCGCTGGTGATCAGAAACTACTTTGGCTAGATGTTTTGCCATGGTCCGATTCATTCGTTCGACCATGCCGTCTAATTGTGGATGAAGAGGTGTAGTCCTGGCCTCTTGATTATAAATACCGTAGGCTTCCACCCATTTCGTGAAATAGTCCATCGCTTCCAAAATGTACTTGTTTCCATGGTCTGTTTCGGGAAAGGGGCCAGCGATGTCGATAGCTACTCGTTCCATGGGGGATCCGACGTTATATTGCCTCATTGGTCCTTTTCCTTTATCATAAGGTCCGTTAGCAGCAGCACAAACCTTGCATCTTCTACATTCGTCATTATCGTGTCGTACCGCTAACACGTATATAGATACATAAATTGATAACAGCCGACTCAGGCATACTACAGATCTGAAGTTTATTTACAGAGAAAAACGATACTGAAATCGTTGATTGAAGTATAAATTGGTTCATTGCAGAATCTAGTTGAACAAAATATTATATTCAGTAAAATCGGAAGTCATTGTGAAATATACACACAGTTATCTCCGATCCTTATCGTACTCTTCAGCTGTGAAGTTGAATTATCTAAAGCGTTCCACACTGCGACGGATACTTCTAGTACAGGATGTCTGATGGGGCAAAGGACGAAATTTCTCTCAAACAGTTGTTCGATGAAATAGTAAATTCAAAAAAGGAATTGAAAAACTGTATCACAGCATTTGAGACGAGGCTATTGCTGGAAATCCAAAATTTGAAAAGTAGGGTGAACAATCTCGAAGAGGAAAATCAAAATCTGAGGAGGAGAGTGGAGTGGAACGAACGTGCCCTTATTAAAAACGATATTGTTGTATTTGGATTGAGAAAGGAGGGAACTATAATTAGCCCAGCACTTGTTACTGGAGAACTAGGACGCCTCCTGGATATAACAATTCAAGAGTCGGAGGTGAGCGACATTTTTCCTCTTGGAAGGTCCCAGAATAGTCCAATAAAGATTGAACTGACAACACAACAGAAGAAGAAACTTATTTTCAAGAACGTGAAAAAATTGAAGGAACCGGAATTTCTATAGTGAATGATCTCACGTCACAACAGCGAGAGGAAACGAAAATATTATATAACCACCTCATAAGCGCTCGACAACAATATGAGGAAAGATCTTATATCAGGGGTGATAAACTGATCGTTGGAAAAAGAATATACACCATACAAGATCTAGAAAAAAGCGAGGATAAAATAAAACCGCATAGTGCTCCCCATACACCTATAAGTAAAAATATACAGGATACCTCAGAGGGAGAAAACATTGTGGAAGAAGAAGGTGGTTCAGTGCAAGGTGCTACATTAAAGCCTACTGATACATGGTCTGTGAAGAATGCTCGAGTTCGGAAGCTTCGAAACAGAACATTAATTGAAAAGTAAGTGGGACACCCTGTATGAAGTTCTTTATTGTTTTGTGAATGTCTGTTGGTTGTTTGAGGATATGGACAAATTTATTAGAGATTATCACAATGAGGAATTCAGGACTAAACTGGTGGATGACATACACAATTTCGACCAAGGTGTTATAGGACAAAATTTTAAAATATTCCAAATGAATATACGGAGTGCCCAAAAAATTTTGATGAATTGGAAATATTACTAGAAACCATTAAACATCGTTTTGATATCATAATTCTGACGGAAACTTTTCATGTGGCGGATATAAATATGTTCAGGATGAAAGGATACAATACTATATATAACGAGGGAATATTCAACAGAAATGATGGTGTAATGATATATATTGAGGAAAATATTACTTATGATTGTAGAAAAATACTTATTGATGAAATGTGTTGGTTAGAAGTGACAGTACAAGAAAAAAGTGGAAAATCCCTGCTACTAACAGCCCTATATCGGTCGCCGAAAATATCTTTGAAACAATTCAATATGGGTATGTTGGAATACCTACAAAATAAAGACATAGATATGAAACATGTGATTGCAGGTGATGTGAATATAGACTTACTGAGTGATGAAAATTTTGTTGAAGAATATAAGAATATTATGTCTTCATGTGGTTATGTTTCGATGATAAATCGACCAACCCGCCCAGAGAGCAGAACTTGTCTCGATCACTTCTTCGTGAAGGGTTTCAACTTGCAAAGCGAAAGTGCTGATGCATGTGTTTTACAATACCTCGTCACAGATCACTATCCTGTCATATTAACTTTAGATTTTGAAGTTACGTATAGGAATGTTATTCCTGAGAAATATAGGAAATATGTCAATTACAATAAACTCAAAGATCGATTAAGAAATGAAACATGGATGAAGGTTTATGAGGCGGTCGAAGTGAACGAGATTGCCGGCAACTTTGTTTCTATTTTGACTGAGCATATTGAGCAGAGCACCAATATTGTGAAAATAAGAAAAAAAGATAGAATAAGAAAGGAATGGATCTCACCTGCTATATGTGAATTAATAAACAAAAAAAATGAATTATACCGCAGGCTGAAGTTGGATCATAATAACTTAGACCTGAAAAATGAATATACTAGAGCCAAAAATCACATTAAAAAAAAGATAAAAGAAACATAAAATATTTACTTTCAAAATTGCATCCAAAAGGCAGGTTTAGAATCAAAAGCATTATGGGACTACGTGAAAGACATCTGTCACGGAAGGAAATCGGAAACTAAAATAGATAAATTGATAACTGAAAATATGGAAAACATCCAAGGTGACTTTGAAATAGCTGAAGCATTCAATAAGTATTACAGTGAATTAGGAGAAAAATATGCTGATAAAATAAAAACTCCCAATGATTTTGTCGACAGATGTAGGACTGTGGAGAGTTCCTTAATTTAACCCCAGTAGAACCGCAGGAGATAATCAAGATTATATCGGGCTTAAAATCAAAAAAATCCGCTGGCTTCGATGGGATCAGGGCCGAAACATTAAAAGAAATAAAGGAAGAAATAACGGAACCCATAGCCTACTTGACTAACACCTGTTTTCAAAAAGGATCTTTTCCTGATTTCTGAAACTGGGAATTGTAAAACCAATATACAAAAATGGTGATAAGACGCAAATGACAAATTATAGGCCAATAACTCTAATTTCCAACATAGGAAAAATCATTGAAAAGTTATTAAAAACCCGAATAATGAGCTATTTAGACAAGTATAGCATATTATCAAAAAGGCAATTTGGATTCCGTCAGGGTATCTCAACTGAGGACGTCATAAGAGAATTAACAACTAAGATATATAGCCATTTGGATAAAAGCAGGCCAACTTTAGCTGTGTTCATCGATTTGGCGAAAGCATTTGACACAGTCAGTCATGAGAAGTTGATGGAAAAATTATACAACTATGGGTTTCGGGGATCGATTTATGAACTGATCAAAAGCTACCTTTCCAATAGAAAGCAAATGGTTGAAATAAATGACAAGCTTAGTAAAAGAAGGTTAATTACTTTCGGGATTCCACAGGGCACCGTTCTTGGTCCGCTTCTCTTCCTTATATACATGAATGGGCTGTTGGAGATGGAAGTTGATGGTGATATTCTGAGCTTTGCAGACGATACTGTAGTTCTGTACGAAAGTACATCATGGTCAGACTTGAAGAGGGTAGTGATTCGCGACTTTGGTCAAATAGTAAAATGGTTACAACTGAATAAACTTACTCTCAATCAAGCCAAGACAAAATACATACCGTTCAAATCGAGTAAAGCTGTGGCAGAAGATATTGGTGACATACACTTGGACGATGAGTTAACGATTCCGAAAACATCCTCTGTGAAGTACCTTGGCGTAATGATCGATGAACATTTAAAATGGGATGCTCATATGATATATTTGACAAAAAAGTTGAGGGGAATTTTTATATCAATTCAGATTTGTGAGGAAAACAATTGACAGCTTGAAACATCTTAACATCCTATACAATGCTCTGGTACAGTCACAGTTGTCATATGGAATAATTGGTTGGGGTGGTGTACTAGACTGCCATAAAAAGAGATTGGATGTCATTCAAAAATATTTCTTGAAAGTGATCCATAAAAAGGAGATATCCTTCCCCACCAAAGCACTTTATGAGTTGGCCAGAGTACCCGATGTCAGGCAACTCTTTGCACCCAGCATCATTTTGAATGTTTTTGAGGGAAAAATACCTGTCAAAAAAAAGCAGCATCAACACCAAACAAGAGCAATGGCACGTGCTTTTGAACGTCCAAGATCCATTAAGAGAATAGGCCAGAGATGCTGCAGTTACATTGCCCCCAGAATATTTGATTTAGTGCCCCAAGAATTAGAGAATAAAAAGCATAAAATTTCCTTCAAAAAAACACTACAAGAATGGATAATTAATTATGAAAAAACAAAGGTGCACAGGATAATAAATAACAGTTAAAAGAATAAGTATCTAATTACAAAATGCTCGGATTTGACAAAAAAAAAACCAATGTGACTTAATATGTAACGATTCGGTTTTTGTAGAATTTGAATTTACATGGCTTTACGATGCAGATTGTAATCGTGTCATTTCAGTTTTTCTTTTTCTTCTGATTGTCCAGTCATCACCATCTTATGTTCATGAAATTTTTCTGTGGTTAATATTATAGATAGATAATCAATTGTTTTCATGTGGAGGGCTTATTTTTGTATTTTTGTCGGTTGATTTTGTATTGCCTTGAGTGGGTTGTGCTGATAGGATTTTAAGGGGACAATTTGTGGTACATATTAAGAAAATGAAATTAGTTTGTACGAACTGTGCACAGTTGATATTTAATATCGGACTCAACAGTTGTAATGAGTTTATATTGTGATTTACGAATAAACTCTATTCTATTCTATTCTATTCTATTCTACACCAATCTTTAACGTCCCTCTTACAATTTAGCCAATAAAATCGCTGCCTGACTTTTTCCAACGTCTTGGTTATCCCGAAATGTCCACCTGAAGTTCCATTATGTAGTCTGGTCAGAATGTCTGTCACACGGCTCTTCGGCACAATCAACTGAAGTCTCTGCTCAGTTCCATCTTCATTTTCCCAACAACGTTTCAAAAGACCTCCATCAATCTTCAACGTTTCCCATTGTGCCCAATACGACTTTATATTCTGGCTCAGTCTGGATACTTCTTCCCAAGTAGGTCGTCTACCGCTCTTCTTCCAACTCAGGATTACTTTCAAGTCGTTATCTTCCTCTTGTGCTCTTTGAATTTCTTCAGGTAGCCCGTCGTCTTCGATTACGGTGGTTCGCCTTAAATCGATCTTTTCTTCCAGGCGCGAACAATTCTCGGGACAAGATCTTCTTGATAACGCGTCTGCATTGCGATGGCTAGTCCCCGCTCTGTGTTCAGTGTCAAAGTCATACTCTTGCAGCCTCTCAATTCATCTAGCCACTTGTCCTTCCGGGTTCTTAAAACTCAGGAGCCATTTCAAAGCAGCATGGTCCGTTCTTAGTAAGAATTTCCTTCCGTACAAATATTTGTAGAAATGTTCTACGGACTTGATCACTACTAAAAGTTCTCTCCTGGTCACGCAATAATTCTCCACAGGTGGTTCTGATATTGTGCTTCCAGTTGACGTTGCCGGAGGATTCAAGTTATTTATTTGTTCTGCCAAGATCTTCACGAAATTGGTGTTCGTGAGTATCGCAAAAATGTTTTCGGGTACTTCCCTCGTTGACCTTTCGCTTACATCGGGTTGTTCCATTTCGACCACCTCTTCTTGATTGAACATGCTTTTTGTTTTGATGTTGATCACGTGGTCTTGTAGTCTTCTGTTTCTTAATTAATACGCACGCACATACACACAAGCGCTGCTACCGTGTGAGGGTGGATACTCTTACAACTGATGAAACGGTTTTTAACAGAGTTTATTCAAAAATATATTTCTACACACTGGTGGATTACACAAAATGGGTGATGGTCGCTTGAAGCTATTAATAGTGAGTGTAGCCTTTATCTATTCGCATTCCCAACAGAACTGGCTTCTGCACCATTAATAGCACGTGTACCTAACTTAGTTGCGCTTGCGCATTAGGCCGAACATAATATTAGTTGTCAGCAGGTTGTTTTATAGAAATGGACTGGTCCCAAATCAACTTTGGCCAGCAGTTCCTACTTCGATTGGATTGAAGATAATCAAGTGAAACTAATTCAGGCACTATTATAAAAGATTTCTTACTCGAAAATGACTATTGTCACACGCAATTTCTTTTTTTTTTCAATCAACTGTGAAACCCAGGAGCAAACCATACCGCACCGTCGACGAACTGTCGCTATCTGTTCTTTGTTCCATTGGTCTATGATAATACCTATATTATTAGGTTATGGCCCATGTTCACTTCAAAGTAAAATGAGGAAGGCTTATGGCCGTTTTCAATAAACTTATCTATCCATCGTTTCAATTACTGACGATCAGTAACCATTGGTAACCATTCTAAAATATATCTACAGATAGATCATAGAAAAGAAATCACATGCATTTTCTATCTTCAGTAACCGAAACAATGGATAGATAGGATTATTGAAAACGGCCGTAACTGACGATTAGTAACCATTGGTAACCATTCTAAAATATATCTACAGATAGATCATAGAAACGAAATCACATGCATTTTCTATCTTCAGTAACTGAAACAATGGATAGATAGGATTATTGAAAACGGCCTTTACTGGCGATTGGTAACCATTCTAAAATATATCTACGGATAGATCATAGAAACAAAATCAGATGGTTTTTCTATCTTCAGTAAGTGAAACAATGGATAGATAGGTTTATTGAAAACGGCCGTTAGTCCATACCTTAGAACATAGATATATGGAATGGACATTCAGTGCTACAAATGAATGTTTTGTAGTACACACATTCGATGTTTCTCTGTCTAGCGCGACACTAAGGCAGTAGCGTAATATTGAAAAATTTACATACTTCCTATCTATCTCACTACAGTCTTTGGAATATTCATTTTCCACTCCATCTATCTATGTTCTAAGGTCCATACTGCTAAATCTATGTTTTTTTATGAAAAATGAGTTTGCTTCATTGTATTTTATGATTCGATTCTAATTTGTTTCACACTGACAATGTCACATATTGATTTTTCGAGAAATTGTAATTTAGATACAGTAGTAGGTGTTCTATACTTGAAATATTTGTAGTGTTTTATTATATTTTATTTTAGTATAATATTCTATTTTAGGAATATTTGGGGTCGAATGACAACACTTCCCTTATTCGTCAGAAAGCTGATTGGGCTAAAAATATCAATGAGCACAAAGCCGCAGCCGAGATGTATCTATCTATTGGGGATACACAGTCGGCTATCGATATATATGCAGAAAGCGGTTGGACCGAACAGTAAGGGAATTTACTCTTTTTACCTTATGAGTTATTCAATTTCTATAATGAGTAAAATTTATGTGATAATGTTTGCATGTTTTTGCACAACCTTATTTCAAGACTTGTTATATAGCTTAAGCTCAAACATATGTGTAACATGAACTTAAGATAAGCCGGCTAAACCACAGCCCATTGGCTGAAAATGTATCAGCTATAGAAAAAAAAGTATGGAGGGCGGAAATTTTCGGCAATTGAAAAAAATGTATAAAAATAGCATGTAATTCTAATATTCATGAAAATAATGGAACAACACTCCTGAACAAACAAAAACGGACAAAGAAAATGTTCAGATAATTCATTTCAAAATAACTTTTCAAGGTGTGCATCGATTTTGATCATCTTGTTGTCTATTTGTAGCATATTTCATCTAGCTCATCACTTTATGTCCAGTTTGCAGGAATTTCAATTCAATTTGATGGTATACAGGATAGAACTGAAAGTTGCAATTTCCTCTAAATTTCTGAACACCCTGTGGAGGTAATTAGTGACGCAATGATGTCCCTTCAAATTATTTTTTCATATGAATTTTACATATTTTTAATAAATAATAATGTAAATATCCGTACATAAATGGACCTTCATTATTCAAGATTCGCTCTACATGTTTCGCCCTATGAAGGCATCATCAGGAGCTCTATAAATTGAGAAAAATAGAATAACATATTTCCTTATGAAAATATTAAAGCGGTGGGAAAGGCTGACAATATCTATCTCACGAAATCCCGAAGATGCCCGAAGTGGCGATGACTGCCAGTGGCATACACCTATTATTCTTATTTTCGACGAATTAACTCTTCTGCAATTCGGAATGAGATCAAATAATTGCAAGAATTCACGCAGGAGCAAATAGATTATTTCAATTTTTCAATTGATTTCATTTCAGAGACTGGGCGTGAAAACTCTCAAAAATTTCAGAAGACGAAATTCTCACACAAATGATTGTTGACTATTTAAGATTCATATTCCGTAAGAAAAATTGTTCTTGCACGGCTTGCAAACTACCCATTTTCCGTATATGACTTCAAGATGCAGATCTGAGACGTGTTTTCCATCTAACTCTGAAATTTTAACTACTGTCAAAATAAGATTTTCACACAAATGATTGTTGACTATTCATAATCCGTAAAAAAATTTCTTGCACTGCTTGCAAATTACCCCTATTCGACCCCTTTCCGAATATTAAAGTAAAGTAAACGTTTATTTCAATAATTATAGCTTCAATTACAAAGATTAAATAAGTCGAAACGCCACATTTTACCTATAAACTACAGAAATTTACAAATTCTTTAAAGTTATAAGTTTCACAATAAGTCAAGAATTTGTAGAGCTCTTTCTTGAAACTATTCAACATCGTTGATGACTTGGAAAAACCATGGTCAAGTACATGTACTATTATTTGCGTTTATGTAATTCGTAAAATAGACGTTAGTTTGTGGAGAAATAACAATAATCGATAAATATATAAATCATGAACAATCAGAATTTTGTTTTTCCTCTATTTCAGTCCAAATATTGTCTACTTCTGAGCAACAAAAATTCTACCAATGTCCGAGGAACAACCCCAGAAAATAATACCGTAAGATCATACTGGAAATTTCCATGATAAATTGTCAGCAATGTATCAGCATCTGCTTGTTTTTTCACCACATTCAGGCTATATACTGCAGAGTTCAATTATTTCCTTAATTTTTCTATATGGTTATGAAATAAGACGTGTTACCTCCTTCTGAAACTTTTTAGGGTTTTCACACCCAATTTTTGTTCCAGAGATTGGGAGTGAAAATTGCCTCTCTGATGTTTATATTCAAATTGATGCATTGTATAATGGAATGAAACTCACATAATTCTGCCTGAAGGAAGATTCACATTGAAATCTCCCATTATTATCATTTCCAATTTTTCATGTTGGCACCTCTGTAAAATGGAGGTGATTTTCTCCAAAAATGTGTTAACTTCACTCCCAGATGGTCTATAAATACAAATAGCTAGCTATAAATTTGGTTGAGTTCAAAATGAACTGGCTTAAGGAACATACAAAAATATTGGCAATAGATGAAATGTCTTCTCTTTCTTTATAATCATAATTTTCACTTCCATGTTTACTTCTTTGTCTGTAAAATTGTGAATTGTGATATCCTTCAAAGTTGTAAGCTCTCAGTTCATCTGTGCCCTTTCAATGTTCTGTTATACTGAAGAGGTCTGGTTCAGTTTGAATCAGAAGTAAATCATTTGTGTGAAAATCTTACTCTGACAGTAGTTAGAACTCCCGAGTTAAATGGATAAATGTTCGTGCCTCAGATTGGCAAATCGAAGTAACATAAGGGAAAGAGTTCAGTAGGAGTAGTCTGCAAGCAGTGAGAGAAAAATATTTTACGCAATATGAATATCGAATAGTCAATCATTTGTGTGAAAACCTCATTTTGACAGTCGTTGAAACGGAAAAGGGTCGATTAGGGTTAGTCTGCAAGCTGAGCAAGACATTTTTTTACGAAATATGAATCTTGAATATTCAACAAACATTTGTGTGAGAATCTTAGTTTGACAGTAGTTAGAACTTCCGAGTTATATGGATAAATTTTCGTGCCTCAGATTGGCAAATCGAAATAACATACGGAAAAGGATCGAATAGGGTCAGGACCAGACTCAGTGAGGCTTCATTTAACTTCGAATTCATGAAAAACACCCTGTTCGTAGTTTTTCATCATCATTTCAACATTTTCTTCATCTGCATGTATGATTGTAAATTAATTATTGGTTGCCCTACCCGTGAATCATGTTTTATAAATAATTGTTTTGTGGTCAGACTTCCTGAGGAGTAGAGCACTTGAATGAAATGGAAATGGATTTAGAACAATAATTCATTGAAAATAATCCACGGATGGGGCATATCAACGATTCATAGAATTTGAGAAAATCGCGAGTACATGCAGATAACTCAAATATAAAAATTATGATGAAAAACTGCATACAGTGTGTTTCTCATGAGTTTGAATTTGAATATAGTCTTGATGAGTCCGGTCCTGAATTTTGTCAAATTTCAAATTTTTGTTTCATTGACACTAACAACTCCAACCTGATAATGAATTTTCAGTCGAATCGATAGAAAATATCAGGAGGTTAGCGAAACGAAAATTAACTTCCCTTCCCTGTATATCGGAAACGAAGAACCTGAAAACCCATAAAAGGTGTTTTCGAACTCAGCTCAATGCCCTCTATTCACGGTTTTCGTTTTTCCGTTTACTCGTGAAACACCCTGTATATAAGTGTATAAAATTCAAAAATTTAACTCTAAAAAATCAAAATCAAATTGTGGAGGAAAAATCACTATGCTTCAATTGCTTGGGCTCTGAACACTCAATTGCTCTAATTGCTTGTCACGATGATGTGGATACTTATTTCAACACTCAACTAAGTAACTCTGATGAATATAAACTCATTAAAAATTCAACTTCTTTTGAGAATTTTGATAATTGTTTCTTATTACCTTATACTTGCCGTAGAATTCTCACAAGGTACGAGTACTGCTTCGAGTACATCTTCTCTCTTCTAGCTACAGTATGTATAAATATAACACATTCCGGAGGGTTAATCAAGGTAAAGGCCCTGTTGGATCCAGGTTCATTTATTACTGAAAATTGTGTCAAAAGGCTTAACCTACCAACTTTTCAGCAGAATATACAAGTTTTAGGTATTTTCAATTGAAGTACATCTATAAAAAAGGTAAGAAAGGTCACATTCACTAATGAATCAAATCTTTCTGAATTTATTATTAACTGCTACGTTGTGAATGAGACTGCCTGTACACTACCCCAAATTAAGCTGAACTAAACTAAAATTATTATACCAACGAATATAAAACTAGAAGATCCGACATTTCTTGAACCCTCGACTATTGATATATTTATTTATTTAATGACGAGGTATGGAATACAAACGGGCCGAATCCAGAATACGGTATTCATCTAGTTTCAAAAACAAATATATCGTCTATAATACAAATGAAAAATGAAACAATATTTTAAGCAAAAAAAAAAATTCATACACATACATATACCTAAAAAAAAACCTACAATTACTCATGAGGAAATATTCCTAAAGGTAGCGTTTTAACCGGGCCAGTGATACGTGCCAATGAAAATGCGCTGTGATATGAATAGAAATTTTTTTTTACCTCTTCATTGTATTCTTAAACAAAAAGAAAACAATTGTTCAATCAGAGTTGTGTTCGATGGCTCAATGAAGACAACTTCAGGATTTTCACTTAACGACACCATGTTGAAAGGGTATCAGACTCAACCTGATTTGTTCGATATTCTCTGTCGTTTCAGAACTTTGATTTACGTCTTCACCTCAGATTGATTCATTCATTCATTGCTGCATCCCGCAGGAATAAATCTGTGCGAATAGACCTATACTTTCTTAGGGCTAATTGCGACTGTGTGCCCTTCTGTGTCTAAAGAGACCCAACCGTGACCTACAGATCCTTCCACACTCCGGGCATGGATAGTCACCAACCAGATCTGGCTGCCGGTGTATCCTTCTCGAGTCTCCATTATAACTGTGTGCCAAAGACCTCCACTGCAGAGACACTGTCTCTATCCACTGTGACCTGTCTAACGCTAGTTGTTCCCAGTTATGATTGGCTGATTTTAGGGATGGATGTAGTACATCTTTAAACCGCTTATACTGGCCTCCTGGTTTCCGGGCTCCCTCTGTGAATTCGCCATACAGAGCTATTTTGGAGAGTTTTGGTCTTGCATTCTCAGAATGTGGCCGCTCCATCTGAGTCGGGCCCTCGTTACTTGAGTCTCAATTGTTGTACAACTCGCAACAGATATTGCCAAAATGTTCAGAAATATAAAAGTTAACCCTGATCCATCAGAAAACCTTGAATGCATTTAACTCACAACTGTCACTTACGGATCCAGATCAGCACCTTTTCTAGCAACTCGTACCCTCAAAGAACTCGGCCTTAAAAATAAGAATAAATTCCCTTTAGTTTATCGTTGCATAGTAGAACAATGTTAAATTGACGATTACATTTGTGGTGCCAACTCAGTTGTATGAGATTCTGATTAACTTGAATTTCTATGTAGTTTCGCCCATTTCACGCTCCACAAATGCAAATCTAATTCCTCATAATTTATTTAATTTTTCAATGATGGAAACCCAGATAATTATGATAATTATATCATTGAAATGTCGAAAAACCCTGATAAAGATTGATGTGGAACCCCTGAGTTTATGAAAAAATTCCTAATTATAATGAAAATGGAGTTCCTTTTACAAAACGCAATGTTCTATATACTATTGCTCAAATTTTTGACCCACTAGGTTCGATAGCTCCTATTATCCTTAGGTGCAAGATTTTTCTTCAGAAAATTTGGATTTCTAATGTGGGTTGGGGTGATAGTATAAATTTCGATTTGTTAACTGAATTCTCTTTGCACTGCATTCCTCGGCTACTTTATCATCCGTCGCTAAATGTGAATAGATATGAATTGATTGGGTTTTGTGATCCCAGAGCGATCAGACATAACATATTTTCACACAGATGAAACTTTAGGATCTCAGTAGGGTTTCATGTACTTTGAAGTCTCTCGAACTTGCGGAGCTTGCCAAGTGGCAGCTAGGCAGGTATCAGCAGGGAAAGGTAACTAAAAATAAAGCGGCCCACAGACGAGCAACCTGGTTAAGCTTACAATATGATTCAGTCAATTGCCTATATGTATGTGCTGTGTATGTGTATGTTTCATGTGCGCGCAATGTACCGGGTTTTTCAACATAATTTTAACCCCCCCCTTTAGGTTTGTTATCAAAAGAGGTACAAGAAATGTTTTATACAAAAGTTTCACGAAATTGATGTTTTTTAAATGTTTCCACAAAATGAAATATATACAGAGTGGGCAACATATTGATTGCAACTAAAATTTTTGAATGGCCCACCTATATATTTCTCTATATTTGGCTAGCTCATTTTCCCCTAATTTCGAATATATAACATATATGTATGGTCTATCTCTTTTATTCTGAGTACCACAGAGTTTCAAATTCCAAAAACCACCTGTCAAGCTGAGTAATCAGTTTTCAAGTGGAAGGCTGCGTCGCTGCGATAATTCGAAATGCCCTTTTTCCTACTAGCTTTTCGAAAGTATTACTTTCCACACGCATTGACGTTTGGGAAGTAGTACTTTTCCAAAATCGTGATGAAAAAGCCCTGCACTTTCCGCACGCCTACCACTTGAGAACTGATTACTGAGCTTGCCAGGTAGTTTTTAGAATTTGAAAACTCGGAATAAAAGAGGTAGACCCTACATATGTTAGATATTCGAAATCAGGGGAAAACGAGCTAGCCAAATTATACAGAAATATGCAGGGTGTGCCATTTGAAAAAACTTAGTTGCAATCAATATACTTTATATATATATATATATATTTCATTTTGTGAAAACATTTTAAAAACACCAGTCAATTTCGTGAAACTTTTGTATAAAACGATTTTTGGTACCTCTTTTAGGGGGGGTCAAATTATGGTGAGAAACCCGGTACATATAGTAGAGGGTGGGTTTATGAGAGAAAAAACCTCACGTTGAGGTATGATTTATCATATAGAATCCGAAAACTAATTCATAAATTCTACTTGTTGAGGAAAATTCTGAATAAAAAAACGCTTGTACTGGTTTATAAAGCTCTTGTTGAATCAATCCTAACATATGGAATATTGGTATAGGGGTGGTCTTTATAATAACCACTTATATAAGCTCAATACAGTTCAAAAATAAATACTTAAAATAATTTAAAAAAACAGTTTGTATCCCTCACATTTACTTTTTGATGGATATTTATATAATGTGCGAACACATATTATGGCGGTTTGCTCTTTTGTGCACTCCCGAGCTGATTTGAGACCTTTTGTGGACCATTCATTTGAAACAAGAACCAAAAATAACCTACAAATTAAGCTTCCAATTAATGAAAAAAACCTCAACTTAGGGTATATGAATTATTTTGGTCCAAAACTGTACAACTTGCTTCCATTTGATATCCGAAGCTGCAGTAATTTGAAACGTTTGAGAGTTCTAATTGAGAAAGAAATATATGTAAATAACTCCAGGTATATGACATTTTTCTGATCAGCTGGATCGATGGTGAAAGGATTTCACACGAAAATATTTGTTTTGTCCTGTTTGTGTGTAATAGTGAAAATGTATGATTGATTTAAAAAGCACATACAGGTGTAACACAACTATGTGCTCAAAGAGAAAAAAATTTGTTGTTATTTTTGTCTAATTGTAACGAATGTAAATATTTATAGTGAATGTACTGAAATATAGTGAATGAATTACCTAAATGTTGTTTCGTTATACTGTGTAATTTGTTAGTGACATTGAATTATTTGTAGAAAGTAATGAAAATCATGGAAGACGAAAAATTGAAATGTGTTAACATCCCATATTATTTTTCAAGGAGATACTTGAGAAGTGTTAAAAAAATTTTAAAACAACGAAAAATACATAACCTGAAGTATAAGAACATAGTTTTACCGGATGATTTGTATGATAGTGGTTATTATCGTGAATGCTACAAATCCCTTACTGGGTGGCCCAAAAAATATTATTCTGCTATTCCAGAAAAACCAAAAAATGCTAAAAGAACAAATTTATCGAATGTTCTTGAAAATACATCAGTTGCATCGACTGACTAATTCAACGTTTTGCTCTGGTATTACCATAGATTTAGGTACAGTACTAGCCTAGCTGGACTTATCTTCATCCGGAACTGTAGAATTTCTTTCAAATGCCACATAAGGTTCTCCAGAATTTGAAGAGACCAATTTAACTGACTCTAATTCAACGTTTGGCTCAGGTATAACCATAGGTTCAGGTATAGTACTAGATGGACTTAATTTTAATATTACATATGCATCCGGAACTGTGAAATTTCTTTGTTGACTAGAAGAGCTAGAAGATGTACATGGATCATTAGTAATAATAGAATAGGAATTCTTGATACACTTGACTTCGATGCAACTGATGTATTTTCAAGAACATTCAATAAATTTGTTCTTTTAGCATATTTTTTTTTTTAATAGCAAAATAATATTTTTTGGGCAACTCAGTAAAAGATCTGTACCATTCACGATGATAACCACTGTCATCAAATAACCGGTAAACCTATGTCTTTGTATCGGCTAATGACCTTGGTAGTCGAAGCCTTATATTGAAACCTAACTAGGTCTTTGTATTGTAGGTTATGTATTTTTCCTTGTTTTAAATTATTTTTACACTTCTCAAGTGTTTCTCTGGAAAATAATTTTAATCTATCATGAGATTGTTTACACATTTCAACTTTTCTTTTCCGGAACTTCACTATGAAAAACTAACGCACCGAGTGCAGTACCCCATGGTGATGTGGAAACCTGCATAATACATAGGTGTAGAAAATATTGAAAAAAAATATATATATATATCTGCCGACCCATGATAAATATGCTTGAGCCGCCACTGTTTGCGACCAACTACTAGAATATTGCTCAGCCAATGATATTATTCCTGTAGCTTTGTCCCTTAGCGCTACCAACCTACTCACCTGTATTTCCGACTGGACTAACTGCCGTTTTCAATAAACCTATCTATCCATTGTTTTACTTACTGACGATTGGTAACCATTGGTAACCATTCTAAAATTTACATCTATCTACAGATAGATCATCTGCTGTAATGATAAATATCAACAATAAGCCGATCGCAGTTATTTCGATTTATAGATCATCGTCAGCATTCAGTGATGTGGACCTCTTTATCGAGAAATTCATTATAATGATGCAAGTCCTAATAAACAAAAACATCCCCTTCTTGATTGCTGGTGATTTTAATATTCATTTTGAGGAAACTTCCAGGGATGTGAATAAGAGAACCCTAACCTCAATCATAGAATCTTCTACAGAAATACAGTTCCGGATAAAGATAAATCCAGCTAGGCTAGTACTGTACCTAAATCTATGGTAATACCAGAGCCAAACGTTGAATTAGTCAGTCGATGCAACTGATGTATTTTCAAGAACATTCGATAAATTTGTTCTTTCAGCATATTTTTTTTTTTAATAGCAAAATAATATTTTTTGGGCAACTCAGTAAAAGATCTGTACCATTCACGATGATAACCACTGTCATCAAATAACCGGTAAAACTATGTCTTTGTATCGGCTAATGACCTTGGTAGTCGAAGCCTTATATTGAAACCTAACTAGGTCTTTGTATTGTAGGTTATGTATTTTTCCTTGTTTTAAATTATTTTTACACTTCTCTAGTGTTTCTCTGGAAAATAATTTTAATCTATCATGAGATTGTTTACACATTTCAACTTTTCTTAATCCGTGATTTTCATCACGTTTTACAAATTACTCAATATCACTCATAAATTACACAGTACCTTTAACGAAAATTTTCTCTCATTAATCCACATTCTACTGTATACTATACATTGCGCGCACATTGCACATATACTCCATTCACTTTTATTTTAGCACTCGGTTGGCCATGAAATAATTTTCTCAAGTTTTTGTAACTAGAACGGAGTAAGGTTGGCACTCAAGAAATGTCGTTTATGTCATAACGCCGTTGCCACAACCTTAGACAAAAGGTCTAAGGCCACAACTAATATCGATTAAAGGCTCCCACAAACCAACGCGGAAAACAGCACCGCTTGCGAATATTCGTACCACATCCGATCCGCTACATATTGTTTCTACGTCGCTCAGTAGACAAGTTCAGACTAGCACGATTTTTATCGTCGACATTGCGATTTGTCTGCGTATTTTTCCGCGCGGAACCTCAGTTCGCATTCAAAGGCGTTTTTTTATCAGCCTATCCAGTGAATTCGCACCGAAAATATAATACATATTTCTGGGCATTGAAATGGAAAAGATTATTGAGTTAGTTCGAAGGCATCCTATCTTATATGATCTTTCTCATGAGGATTACAAAAACATTCGCAAAAAAAGAAAATTGTGCAGAGGGTGAGTAAAATAATGTATGATTTTTCGAGGTTACGCATACTTATTTTCATACAAACAAAAAAGTATATAAAAGTCTAATTTATCATCTTTCTGTATTGAAGAAAGTAACAAACAAACTTGTACAGAGAATGCCAATATTGATGCTCTCCTTGGATCATTCGCGAAATTCTGAAAAGCGCCAGGTTCTGGTCCTACTGGATCTGAAAGTTCAATCAATCTATCGTCATATTTTTTCGTTATTAAGAAATTATGTAGAATACATGTTGTTTTCACTACAAGAATACTGGTATCACTTTTTCTCTCCATTGGTCTGAAGAAAACAGGCCTATCTATCCATTGTTTTACTTACTGACGATTGGTAACCATTGGTAACCATTCTAAAATTTACATCTATCTACAGATAGATCATCTGCTGTAATGATAAATATCAACAATAAGCCGATCGCAGTTATTTCGATTTATAGATCATCGTCAGCATTCAGTGATGTGGACCTCTTTATCGAGAAATTCATTATAATGATGCAAGTCCTAATAAACAAAAACATCCCCTTCTTGATTGCTGGTGATTTTAATATTCATTTTGAGAAAACTTCCAGGGATGTGAATAAGAGAACCCTAACCTCAATCATCGAATCTTTTAATTCACGATTGATTATAGATGAGCCAACACGTAAAGAAGCATGTATTGATAATGTGATTACTAATATTGTTTGCGCTTCGGGTCACTGCGAAAATCCTCATCTTTCTGATCATTCAGCCCAAGTGGTTCTATTCAAACATTCGACCAAATATGATAAAACGGAAACAATAACAACTCGTCCCATCGATGAAACAAAAATTTCTGAATTTTGTAACAAATTATCAGATCACGATTGGAAGGAGTTATTCGATCTGCCATTAGAAGATGTTAACTCACAGTGGATATTGTTTTTTCGTATTTATAAAAAAGAGTTCGAAGAATGTTTTCCAGTAAAGATAATGGAAAACAGTCATAAAACTATTATCCCATATTGTTACGTCGCGTCGTCAGGATACTTCTTTTTCAAATAATTTGAGTTGCTAGGGGGTTTTTCTAGGAGAGCGGGCTATGATAGTTATTTTAGACAGATTGTAAAAATAAAAATAAAGAGACATACTTCGATTAGAAATTCAAACATTCCTTGTATTTAACATTGATTCAGATTTGTTTCTTGTATTTAACATTGGTCCTTCGAGCTTTAAGAATAGTCCTATGGAAGACAGTAAACAGGACAAGATTGAGACGAAATTGAACCATGGAAGGAAACGACGGGAAAACGCCGGCACGCGTTCTCTTGATCCCAATTATGAGTGGCCAACGAGTTTTGGAAGAATGAATGCGCTTGCGAAGGATAATGATGTTAGAGAAACCCTTGAGAAAGACATCATGACATCCCACCAGACAGCAAGTTCCGTTCATACAACGAAATCGAAACACTCAAATTCCAGAAGTGATATCCAAAGGAAGAAACTTGCCTTTGAAACGGAAAAACAAAAAATGGAAATAGAAAATAGAATGATGGAAATGGAAATGCAAATGCAAATGAAGAAAGAAAAAATGAAGTTGAAGTTAATCGAGATGGAGAGTGCAGTGAAAGAAGCTGAAATCATAGAAATGGAAGATACAGGTTCAGAATTAACTTCAGCAGCGACAAAATCGACGAATCGAGGCAGGTTGAATGCAAATTTTTATTCTGAAAATATAATTCGTAATCCTGTTGAAGAACGTCACTCTTCAAAATACCCTCCAGTGTCTACAACTATACACAATCAGGAGTTAGACAAAAATCAGATTGTTTCGGACTGGGTCAATGCTATTTATAGCATTGACCCAGTCCGAAACAATCTGATGAATTTGACTGGGATTTATCCCAGTCAAATTCATGATTACCCGAACCCTGTTATTCAAAATAAGGTTGAATCAGATGTTGATAAACTATGCAAAGCCTTGAGTGAAGTTTTGAGAACTGTCAATCCAGCGCCCACAAAAGTGAGACCTGATGCCTTTTTTGCACGACAATCTATAGAAAGAGAATGTCCAATATTTGATGGAAAATCAGAAGACTGGCCGATATTCATCTCTCATTTCAGGAAAATATCCACAATGTGCGACTATACAAAGGAAGATTCGAGTCAATGATGAAATTACAAAAATGTCTGAGGGGAGAAGCAAAACAAGCCGTTGCTGGTATGATGATCAGTCCTGAAAACATTGAGCAAGTAATTAAGACTCTTGAAATAAGATTTGGTAGACCGGACCAAATCTAATATATAAAATTCTCGTGTCACAATTTTCGTTGCCATACTCCTCCGAAACGGCTTGACCGATTTTGATGAAATTTTTTGTGCTTATCCGGTATCTATGAGAATCGGCCAACATCTATTTTTCATCCCCCTAAATGTTAGGGGTATTCCAGCCCTAAGTTTTTTTTTTATTTTTTAGACAAAATTTTTAATTTCTATTTTTTTATGATACATACATAATACAACATACAAAAGGAAATTATTTATATGGCAAAACAACGTTTGCCGGGTCAGCTAGTTATTAATACAATTCTGGATAAATTGAAAACCTTCTATCCAATTCGTGAAAATGATATGGAAAAAATCACACAATTCGCAAGTTATGTGAACTCATTAGTCAGCACGATAAAATCATTAAATTATGATGCCCATCTGCAGAATCCCAGTGTTTTAAAAATGATGTTACGGAAATTACCTGATATGTTGAAACTTCGTTGGGGCGAGGAAATTTTGAAGAAAAATGGTGACGTTAATCTTGAAGATTTTGCCTTATGGTTAATGCAAATAGCCAATGCCGCATGTTTTGTTACAACGCCCAGAACGTCATATGACACAAAAAATACATCGAGAACACAAAATTTTTATAATAAGAAGATCAAGAAGACTTTTATGATATCTACATCACGAAACTCAATGAATTGTGGGTACTGCAGCAGTAATGGCCACACAACAAATAAATGTGAAAACATTGTAGCTGACGATATTGAAACCAGGTGGAAAACTGTAACGAAGAATGAATTATGCTTTTCCTGTCTCAGAAACAATCATCAGGCAGTAAAATGTCGGCTGAAGAAAATTTGTGGCGTCAATGGTTGTAAACGTTTCCATCATCGATACTTACATAAAGACAAATTGTCAATAAAGTGTCAGAAGTTTTTTGAATTTCTTCCCCGTTTTTTCAATTTGCTACCGAATAACCTTTGGTATATCTATGGGAGATGATTCCCCAATATAAGGGTCCTGTAGCGTTCCTTGAACAACTGAAGAATAGAAGAATCATCACTTGGAAGACTGGACCTGGTCGAAAGACCCTCCCAGTCAAAAGCAAGATTTGGCTATTATTAATTTGTGTACTGAAGGCATTTCTAACGACGAGGGTGATCCTCCACCAAAATCAGCAGAAGATTTTTGACGCAGAGATGATATTCCTCCCAATACAATTGAAAAATAAGTTATGTACCTATGATTATTTATTTTTTTCTTCAGTCATCATCAAGTCTTAGAATGAGTTTGGATGAAGGCTTTATTATTCATTTTTTTCTCGTTTTCTGCTCTGTTTCTTTGTTTCAGATATTTTTTCGAAATGGAAAGAGGATAAAGAAATTTTCATGTCAATGGAAAGGAAGCCCTTCAGTATTAAAAGCTTATTCTGTAAACAAATTTCTCATCACTACACTACTCACGGGGAGACAGGGTTTTTTTTACTGAGGTTTTTCCCTAAGCTCTTGTATCATACTTCAAATTGTATGGTACCCCGTTACACTAACCTTTGCTGAAACTCATACATATCCTATATTGTTTGATAACTAAAAATGTATTGCTGACATTCAAGAGGATATATATATATATATATATATATATATATATATATATATATATATATATATATGTATGTATGTATGTATGTATATATATATATATATATATATATATATATATATATATATATATATATATATATATTTTTTTTTTTTTCAATCACCCTATCACCCTATATATATATATATATATATATATATATATATATATATATATATATATATATATATATATATATATATATATATATATATTTTTTTCAATCACCCTTTAACGGGGTTGGTGCCTGAGAGAACCGGGCCTTACGCAAAGCCAAGGTTGTTCTCAGGTGCTGGTTAAGAATTTGCGGACTATACGTGTAGTAGCCAATATAACCTCTTTTTGGGCTTGGCTGATCAGGCTGCTGTTCAATTGCAAGCGCTTCGTATTTTCAACGAGGTGGGACTCAACCAATCCATTAACCGAAATTATGAGCGGAAGTATTGTGGTTTTCTCCAATCCATAGATCTCTTTAAGCTCGAATGCGAGATCATGGTACTTGGTCAGCTTCTCTGTGTAAGATCGGGGAATATTCTCGTCAGCCGGTACCGTGACGTCGATTATGTGGACAGATCTCTCAGTTTTGTTAAAAAGTACTATGTCCGGGCGATTGTGCGGAATCGCTCTGTCTGTGATCATAATCGTGTCCCAATACAGCTTGAACCTGTCGTTTTCCAGAACGTCACGTGGTTGGTACGTATGCCTTTTACCATGGTCCTGTATAAGGCCTGCCTTCTTGGCGATTTCCCTATGGTATATTCTTGCCATAGCATTGTGACGCTCTGTATAATCTCTAGGTGCCAGTATCAGACACGAGGACGTGATATGTTGGATTGATACATAAAGATGAAACCACTAAGATTCCAAACGAAGAAACTCAAGAAAATGCAAGTCCTGTGAACTCTTATGAACCACTCTTTACTACCAGAGATGGTGGGAGTGTTCTGCTTAGAATGATAAATGTCAAAATTTTTGGTAATGGTAGAATAATACATACAGTCGCCTTGTGTGATGAAGCATCTTCTGTTAGCCTAATAGACCATTCACTTCTTGAAGATCTCAGATGACAGCACGACACGAAGATTCGATATGTGTTAATTTGAAAATTTCAGGAAACTATGAAGAAGCCAAAACATTTACAATGAGAAACGTCCGCTCAGTAAAAAATTTGTCGCTACCAAAACAACATGTCTCAGCTTCAGAATGGCAAAAATTGTCATTCTTGAATGGAATACCGCTAGAGGACATATGTGAACAGCCAATGATTCTTATAGGGCAGGATAACATAAGACTTACTCTTCCTAGACGGATCATCCAAGGTCCTGAACATCTACCAATAGCAACCAAGACTCACCTCGGCTGGATCCTTCATGGGAATACTTCCGGCAGGACGGAAGAAAAATATATTTTTCATATATGCGACAAAAATCTTTCCGACGAAAAATTTCATGTATGCGACAATCCTTATTCAGACGAAATGCTTCATAAGTTCATTCACGTTGGATGCCTTCGGTGTTTCGGCTTCAGCACAAACAAAAAGAGATAAGGAAAATGATAGAGCTGTTGATGTAATGAAACGCACCATAAATCGAATCGGGCAAAGATTCGAAATAGGACTACTTTGGAAAGAAGATGATATGAAATTACCAGAAAGTAAATCAGTCGCCTATCGAAGACTATTATGCGTCGAAAAACAGATGCTGAAAGATGATATCTTCAAAAAGAAATATTGCGATAACATCCAGAAATACATAGATAAAGGATATGCACGCAAACTGACCGGAGAAGAAGCGAAGAAAGAAGGAGCAAGAACTTGGTACCTTCCTCATTTTGGTGTAATCAACCCACATAAACCCCAGAAACTCCGACTTGTATTTGACGCTGCAGCTAAATCTCATGGAATATCTTTGAACAGTAATCATCTTGCTGGTCCCGATTACCTTCAATCTCTAGTGGCAGTTTTGATAAGATTCAGGGAAAGAAAAGTTGCATTTTCTAGTGACATTCGTGAAATGTTTCATCAAGTCAGAATAACAGAAATAGACCAAGATTCTCAACGGTTTTTGTGGAGAAACGGTGAAACAAATCGACATTGTGATGTATATCAGATGCAGGTCATGACATTTGGTGCTACGTGCTCCCCCACTTGTGCCCAATATGTAAAAAATTGCAATGCTCGTCAAGTTGGAACATCGGAGAGAGTAATAGAAGCAATAACCAGACGTCATTATGTTGATGATTATTTGGACTGTGTTGATTCTCCTCTAGAAGCATACAATCTTATAACAGAAGTAAGCAGAACACAATCTGAAGCGGGTTTCGAATTGGTGAATTGGACTACCAATTCAAAAGAACTGATGAAAATGATGTTTTTCGATGAAAATCTAAATAAAGATCTGAACCTTGATATGGAGATGTCTCTGCAAAGAGTTCTAGGACTGTCATGGAGCTCAGCTGAAGATAAACTCGTTTTCAAGTTGAATTTCCATCCTGAACAGAATCGAGAGAGACCTACGAAACGACATGTGCTGAGAATAATAATGTCTGTTTTTGATCCACCCGGTTTTCTTGTGAACTTCATAATTCGAGGTAGGATTTTGGTCCAAGATATTTGGCGAAGTGGCATTGGATGGGATGACTTCATAGATGATGACATATATAAAACATGGTTATTATGGGTAGCAGATCTACAAAAAGTGATCAGTTTAAAAATTCCGCGGTGTTGTTCCCTTAAAATTCCTGTAGCTGAAAGTATCGAATTGCATGTCTTTTGTGATAGCAGCAAAAAAGCGTTTGCAGCTGTTGCATATTTGCGAATAATACATGCTTGCGGCATAGACATTTCATTTGTATTTGCCAAAGCCAGGGTTTCTCCAACCAAACCCATATCTATTCCTAGGCTAGAATTACAAGCAGCAGTAATGGGAACCAGAATAGCGAAGATACTCAAGAACGAACTTGATATTAAAATTAATCAAACATATTTTTGGACAGACTCGTCTCCAGTGCTCTATTGGATTTGTAGCGATGGAAGACAGTTGGGACAATTTGAATCGCATAGAGTTGGAGAAATTCAGAAATCGTCCGAGACAAAAGAATGGAATTGGATACCAACGAAACTCAACATTGCCGATCTAGCTATAAGGACATACAATGAAGATGGTAGTAACTCTATAAATTTCGAAAATTGGTTCCTAGGGCCGACGTTCTTACTCCAAAAAGACAAGACAAAATGGCCAACAAAAATTTTTTCTCGGAATCCTTCCAGTGGAAACAAGGAAGAATTTGAAAATTGCGTTTTGACCATCTTTCAAGATCAATCTGCACTACCAGATATAAAAAGATTCTCCAAATGGATCAAATTAATAAGAACCACTGCTAGAGTTTTAAAGTTCATTAAAATACTAAGGAACTCAATATCTTTGGATAGCAGAATCGAAAAAGCGCTGAAACTTGATTTCTGGATTAGACAGTGCCAAAAAGAAAGTTTCTACGGTGAAATCATGGAATTCGCAAACTTATGCCCATGATCGATAGTAGAGGTATTCTAGTGATTCAGGGAAGAACTAATTTGGCACCTTTCATGAAAGAATCTGCAAAGCATCCAATAATATTACCAAATAAGCACCCCTTCACACGTCTCCTGATACAGCATTATCATGAAAAATACGGACACCAAGGAATTGAATTAGTTCTCAATGAATTAAGGCAAAATTATTGGATCATAGACGGTCGCTCAGCTGTTAAATCAGTCTTTGCCAACTGTCAATTTTGTAGAATAAGGAGAGCTAAACCGCAAGTACCGGTGATGGGACAGCTGCCAGTAGAAAGATTAACACCCAGAGTGAAACCCTTTACATTTACTGGAATTGACTACTTCGGACCTCTAACTGTAACAGTTGGTAGAAGACACGAAAAGAGATGGGGAGTTTTATTCACTTGTTTGACGATCCGAGTAGTCCATCTCGAAGTAGCCCATTCCCTTTCTACAGACTCAACAATCATGGCGTTGAGAAGGTTCATAGCACGACGAGGACGACCAAAAACAATTTTTTCGGACAATGGTACAAATCTACGTGGAGCTATGGATGAATTAAAAAGAGCTATTAGAAACATTGACCAAAATAAAGTTGAAAACGATATGCAGCTAAAAGAAATCGAATGGAAGAACATTCCACCTGCAGCTCCTCACATGGGGGGAGTATGGGAACGTCTTATTCGTTCCGTTAAAAAAACCTTTCATGTCATTTTAGCGACACAAAGGTTAAAAGACGAACTATTGTTGACACTCTCTGCTGAAATTGAGAACATGATCAACACTAGACCAATTACTAAAGTCTCTACTGATCCAGATGACTGGGAAGCTTTGACGCCAAATCATTTCCTCCTTGAAACCTCCAATGGTGATTGTTTTGGAGAAATGGGAAATGTAGAATTGAAACGAGAATGGAGGAAAGTACAAAGAATTACAAATGAGTACTGGAAAAGATGGATGAAGGAGTACTTACCTAGACTGACCAAGAGAAATGTATGGTGTAATGATAGTAAACCAATCACGAAGGGAGATATTGTAATAATAATTGAAGATAATGTCTTGAGAAACTCTTGGAAATTAGGCAGAGTTGAAGAAGTTTTTCCTGTTCCAGACGGTCGAATAAGAGTAGCCAACGTCAAAACCAAAAATGGAATTTTAAAACGACCTGTAACAAAGTTGGCGAGAGTGATAGAACAGACCTAACTACTGAACTGCGAGGGGAAGAATGTTACGTCGCGTCGTCAAGATACTTCTTCTTCAAATAATTTGAGTTGCTAGGGGGGTTTTTCTAGGAGAGCGGGCTATGATAGTTATTTTAGACAGATTGTAAAAATAAAAATAAAGAGACATACGTCGATTAGAAATTCAAACATTCCTTGTATTTAACATTGATTCAGATTTGTTTCTTGTATTTAACACATATAATTCTAAGGTAAAAAATATCAAAAAACAGCTTGATTTAGTTTTTACTGTGGCCAGTACAAATCCACCATTTCTTGATTTATACAAAAAACTGGAAAACTTATACAATATTGCACTTAGAGAGAGTAAGCAAAATTTCTATCGTCAAAAATATGAAAATTCAACAAACAAATCGAAAACAATTTGGAACATAATCAATGAGAAAACAGGTAGAGCACAAGGAAAACCTAAATTTGGCAATATTAACGAGCCCCAGCAACAAGTGGAGGATTTTGGCTTTCTATTTGGAAACTCGGCAAACCAACATCAACACTGCAATGTGTCACAGACATTGAATGCTGTTACTCGGCTGGATCATTCTTTTTTATGTTCGACGTAACTGATAGAGAAATCGAACAGGTAGTCAATAACTTGGCGAATAAAAAAAACTTCGGTTATGATGGTATACCCACGAGAGTAATAAAAAGAAGTATCTCTTGCATTACTCAACCATTACGACATATCCTGAATAACAGTTTTCAGTACGGAGTATTTCCGGATATGCTCAAAATAGCTGTGCTGTGATAAAACCTGTTTACAAGAAGAATGATCCAAATGATATAAATAACTACAGACCTATAAGTCTCTTAAGTAACTTCTCCAAAATTTTCGAGAAAATTATAGTAAATAGACTTCTCAGCTTCTTCAGGAAATTCAAGGTTTTAAATCCACAACAACATGGTTTCATGAAAGGAAAAAGCACTGAGACAGCGATTTACGAACTAGTGAAGATGATAACTGAGGGCTTGGAGATGAATGAGCAGATACTCGTATTCTTCTTAGATTTTTCGAAGGCATTCGATTCAGTAAATCATGCGATTTTACTACAGAAACTTGAGGCATATGGCATACGAGATGCTCAACTCAAGTTCTTTAAGTGCTATCTCAGCGGACGCTCTCAGCATGTATCTCTTAGGATAGATGAAGTTGATTATACATCCGTAGACTCATTTATTGAGCAAGGTGTGATACAGGGCAGTGTGCTGGGTCCGCTGCTATTTGTTGTATATATAAATGGCATTCCTAATATCGTTAGAAATATACTCTCCGCCTTCAGGGAAGGAAATGATATATCTAGAATGACATCTCTACCATCAATAGCATTCATCAACTTTGCTGACGACTGAAACATTCTAATACGCGGGAAAAACCGTGAAGATCTTCAGGGCCTCCTTGAATATACTCACCAATCTGTACAATCATGGTGCACACTAAATAACTTACATTACAATGTGGATAAGACGGAATTTGTTTTTTTCCCATAAACTAAGAAGTGTTGAAGCAGAACATCAGCTCACATTATCAGGAGAAATTATCTCTCCTCGAACAACAACCAAGTTTCTGGGTATCCACATTGATGAACACCTTGAGTGGACAGAGCATGTTGATAAATTGTGCAGAAGATCAAGCCAGACAGTGTTTGTTTTGCGGGTGTTGAGATCGGAGCTCAGCTTGGAATTTTTGAAGGCAATTTATTTCTCCAACTTTCAGTCCGTGATGAGCTATGGTGTCATTTTTTGGGGGAATAGTCGACATGTGAAAATGGTTTTTTACATCCAGAAGATGGTCGTTAGGGTTCTTTTTGGCCTGAGGTACCGGGAATCCTGCCGTGGCGTATTCAGGAAGAATAACATTCTCACACTTTCTGGCATCTACATCTTTAGATGTCTGCAGTTCCTCTTCCAAAATAGGAACCTTTTCGACAAATTTAGGAAAAGTGATTCATACAGGACCCGAAACCAATTTTTTCTGTACCCTCTACATACGTTGTCCCTGACGGAAAGAAATTGTACATATATGTGCCTAAAACTATATAACAATCTACCATCCAAAATACGTCAAATTGATAACTTCAAATGTTTTCGAAAGGAGGTCTACAGCCTATTGTTACGACTAGAGCCATACACTGTTAGTGAATTCCTGGAGAGTAACATTGAATGTTGATCTTCTCTGTTTTTGTTTATTTTTTTCCTGTATGACGTTTCTCATCTTCATTGTTTTGTTAACAATTATTATTGGTGAATAAAGATATTCTATTCTATTCTATTCTATTCATAGAAACGAAATCGCATGCAAAACAATGGAGAGATAGGATTATTAAAAATGGTCGTAAGGCGTCCGAGCGCTCCGTTCCTGTTGATGTAGTCTATTTGGATTTTTCCAGGGCATTTGACCGTGTCCCTCATCGCCGACAGTATATCTTCTAATGATACCCATGTCGTGTCGGGCGTTCCTCAGGGCTCGGTGGTGGGACCTATCCTGTTCCTGCTCTACACGTCAGACTTATCACGCATTTTAGAGTCTCTCTCCTCCTCCTTTGCTGACTCCAAACTCTACAACTACCCACCCATCTGCTCTCAACAACTTCAAAGAGACCTCAACAGCATTTCCCAGTGGTGCCGCCATTGGTTAATACCCCTCAACTTGGATTAATGTGTAGTACTACACATAGGTAAAAATAACCCAAAAAGCCGATACTCTTTGGAGGGAGTTACGATTCGTCCGGTTCTGAGCTGTTGTGACCTCGGTCTGACAGTTTCGCACGATTTCACTTGGCTCGAACACATTTCCAACGTATGTAAAAGAACGAGAAGGATGACTTATCTGCTTTACAAATCGTTTCATGGTTGCGACCACAAAACTTATAGTCTCCTCTACAAAACTTATATACCACAGTTACCTGAATTCCAGTGCTGGTTTCGACCCAATCGAGGTACTATGGACCTAATTTTTACACTGCGACAGCTGCAAGAGAAGGCCCGTGAACAACAATCAAAGATCTATAAAGCCTATATCGATTTAAGTAAGGCGAATCGGAAAGCGCTATGGAAAATCATGGGACGTCTCGGAGTACCCGAAAGATTCCTAGCCGTGTGTAAAAGCCTACATACCAACAATACCGCTAGAATACAGCATAATAGCTCTACAACCGACCATTTCTCAACCAACTCTGGAATAAAACAAGGCTGCGTGTTAGCGCCTTTACTGTTCTATATTTTCGCCATAGCTGTTTCGATAATAATTGTTGACATGAGTATGCCCGTAAGAGGTGTTAGTATAAGATTCAGATTTGATGGAGGCCTGTTTAACCTGAAGCGCCTCAGAGCAAAAACCCGTACCAAGTTTATCACGGAATTTCAATATGCAGACGACTGTGCACTTATCGCTAGCAGCTCAGAGGATCTACAGATAATGTTGGACACCTATAAACATATATACGAAGCTTTGGACCCTACACTCGATATTGACAAAACCAAAATCCTGGTAAATCCGCCAGAAAGCGTTCGAACAGATATCAGCTTGGAGGATGAAAGTCTAGTAGAACAGGTCGAGCAGTTCAAATACTTGGAAAGCTTCATTAATACTAGGGCTAACCTATGTAGACACGGAAATACACAACCTTATCAATTCGGCATCACGTGTATTCTGGAAGCTAAAAACCACGACCTCAATCTGAAGACCAAGACAGCTGTTTAGAAAGTAGTGGTCCTCCCAACACTCCTTCACGGATGCGAAAGCTGGACACCCTACTGGGGACATATTAAACAGCTTGAACAAACGCAACAACGTCATCTAAGACAAATAATGCACATCAGATGGTTCCACAAAGTTTCAAATGCAGAAGTCTTGCAGCGCGCGAGTTGTACAACAATTGAGACTCAAGTACCGAGAGCCCGACTCAGATGGAGCTGAGGATGAATACACAAGACTTCCCAAACTAGCCCTGTATGGCGAATTCACAGAAGGAGCTCGGAAACCAGGCGGCCAGTATAAGCGGTTTAAGGATAAACTGCATCAATACCTAAAATCAGTTATTGCCAATCATAACTGGGAACAACTAGCGTTAGATAGATCACAGTGGAGGTCCTCGGTAAATAGTTAGAGACTCGAGAAGAATACAGCGGGGACCAGATATGGTTGGTGACTATCCATGCCCGGAGTGTGAAAGGATCTGTACATCGCGGCTGGGTCTCTTCGGTCACAGGAGGGCACACAGTCCGATTTTTTTTTTCTTTTTTTTTTCAATCTTTTTGTAGGTTTATTCTCGGCAACGGGATACAGCAATAGTAATAATATACGACCCATTATGGAGTATGCTGGAGGTAGTGTTCGACCAAGAATGATTGTGGTGCTTTGGAATCTGTCCAGCGTTGGGCTACTCGCCTCCCTACTGCTTTCTTCGCCCTCGATACGAAGAACGATTGGAAATATTTGACCTCCCCACCTTCGAAGATCGTCGGAGTCTCGGCGACGTAATTTTTTTTTTTTTTTTTTTATAGCAGGGGGAATCTGCGACCGTGAAAACACGGGGCTCTATCTCTCGCCCAGAGGAACCCATTTCTAGGGAACACTGTGGGGTTACTCACTCTCCTGAGTTCGCGACCCACTAAACCTAACCTGCTTTTTGTTGGTTCCGGGCATTTGCCTATAAACCATTTATCCCTTAATCGGTTGATTTCTTCTTGCACATTGTCGTGCTAGGGTTTTCATGTTCGTCCATTTCGGATATCTCTTCTTAGTATAGTTTTAATAAGTTGTCGTACTCATTTTAATCTCTCCTCAATTGATCTCTCGGTCTCCTTTTGTAAATTCTCATTCTTCTTCTGTCTTCCTCCGGATCGTAGTCCACTAGTCTCCTGAGTTCTTCGTTTGGATGTTCCTTCGCTGTTTCGAATAACTTTTCAGCTTTCCTCTTCATAAATTCGGTGATGGTTTCCCACTTCAAATCTCGATATATCTGTTTGTTCCTGACAAACCAAGGCGCATCTATGGCACATCGTAGTAGCTTGTTTTCTGTTGCCTGAATTCTTTGTATATGGCTCTTTGCCGCGAATCCCCAAGCACCTGATCCATAAGTCAGTTGCGGTCTAGCAACGGCTTTGATTATTTTCAATTTTGTCTCATTTGACATGTGGCTCTTTCTACCTATCAGCGGGTAGAGCATATTCATCGCTGCCTTGGTTTTGTCAACGGCTTGTTTGATATGGCTTCTCCATGTTAGACCTTTGTCTAGGGTGATACCTAAATATTTTGCTTCGTTTTTCCATTCGATTTCTTCTCCATCTACCTCTAGATTTGTTGTAGTTCTTAGTCTCCTCTTCTGCAGTAATATCGCTTGGCTCTTTTGTCCGTTGAGTTTTATTTTCCATTTAATACACCAGTCATTTATTTCATCTATAGCTTCTTGTAACATTCCTTCTATAATTTCTGGCTTGCGATGTCGCATTGCGATTCCTGTGTCGTCGGCATATAGTGTCAGCATAGTCCTTGGAGATTTTGGTATATCGTGAATATATATGTTATACAGTAACGGCCCAAGTACTGACCCTTGAGGCACCCCTGCTTCCATATATTTGGTTGTGGAGTTTTCTCCTTCCACTTTCACGTAGAATCTTCTGTTCCTCAAATAATTCCTAATCAACTTGCACAGTTTCATTGAATATCCAGCATATCTCATTTTGTAAATCAATCCTTCATGCCATACTCTGTCGAATGCTCTGGCGACATCTAGTAGTACAAGACCGGTTGCTTGTTTATTTTGGAATCCTTCTGTTATGTATTCTGTGAGTCTCAGTAATTGCTGTTCAGTTGAGTGGTCTCTTCTGAATCCGAATTGCTCTGCTGGAATGAGATTCAGATTTTCAGTTTCTTCTGTAAGCCTCCTAGCGATTACCCTTTCTACTACTTTTCCTAGGGCGGACAATAAACTTATCGGCCTGTAGTTTTGGGGGAATTTCTTATCTTTGCCTGGTTTGTTGAACACTATGACTTCTGCAGTTTTCCACTTTTCCGGATAGTGTTCAGTCCTCATTATACCGTTTGCAATATTTGTGAGAGCAGCTATACCTTTTCTAGGTAATTTCTTCAACATAGCATTCGTTATTTTATCACTTCCGGGAGCTTTTCTATTTTTCAAGCTTCTGATTATCTCTTTTATTTCAAATGGAGAAGTTGGTTTTTCTATTTTGTCGTCTACTGGTGGTTCGTCCATTTCTTCTTCGTTGTTCTCTACAAGATCTTCCAGCTCGTCATTATCGTCATCAGGTCTGTAATTTATTCTCGATTCTCTTTCTATCGAGTCCGCCAGTGCTTCTGCTTTATCGATATTCGTATATGCCATTCCTCTTTCTCCGTGGAGAGGTGGTATTTTAGTCTTTTCTCTTCTCAGACATTTTTGCATTTTCCATGCAGAATGATCGATAGTATTTAGTTCTTGAACTCTTTTGTTCCATCTATTTGTTCTCATGTCCTTCAGGGCATTTTTTAGAACTTGGCTGTGTCGGTTTAGATTTCTCTTATTTATATCTGTTTTATTGAGCCTGTATGTTTTTCTTAGTCTCCGATTTTCCCTGATGAGATCTTTGATTTCTCTGGGTGTATCACCGTGTGGATGTATCGGTGCTGGTCTCGTTATTTTCTTTGTGCTCTTTTTGTAGGCATCTATTATATTCTTTTCTAGTTTATCAACTGCTCTTTCTAGGTCTTCCGGTGTGTTGATTGTCGGTATTTCTGTTACCTCCGATTGTATCAGATGGCTATATTTCGTCCAATCGGTGTATTCTCTTGTTTGCATTAGTTCTCTTCTTGGTCCATCTCCTATTGTTAATTCGATGGGGTTGTGGTTAGAGGTTCCGTCCCACAAGGTCTCTATCGAGAATTCTCCAGTGATATTTTTCATAATTGCGATATCAATTATATCTGGTAATCCATTTCCAAATGCTAGGTACGTTGGTTCTTCAGGTCCAATAACGATAGCTTCATGTTTTTCAGCGAGATCTTTCAGTTTTCTGCCATTTCTGTTTTCCATCCTGCTGTTCCATTCTGGAGATTTGCAATTAAAATCTCCGATGCAGATTTTCGGGTTTGTTCCATCTAGTAAGTTGTTGATTTCTTCTTCCAATAGGTTATTTGGAGGTCTTTTATATGCCGATGTGACTTCGACTCTTTGTCGATTTATTTCAGCTACAATCGTCACTGTTTCTATTTGTGACTCGTCAGATCTTCCTTTAAAATAGTGTTTCAGATCTCGTCTAACCAGTAAGGCAACACCTCCCCCAGTGTTTGCGATTCTGTCACATCTATATATCTCATAATTCATGATATTCAATCACGTATTTGGTTGTATTCTTGTTTCCTGTAAGGCTATAATATCAGGTTTTCTCTCTGATATTATTTCTTCTATCTCGGGTTTTCGAGTTCTGACCCCGTTTATGTTCCAGGAGACTATTTTAAGGGAATTTTTCCTAGTTGTATGTTCCATTATTTCAGTTTACTGAACATTCCTTGGAGTTTTTTCTCCATCTCTCTCTCAATTTATAACATGATTTTGTTGAAAATTTTTTCAGTAAAAGTGTCTAAATCGTCGGCGGATTCAGAGACTTTTCTGTTTTCTTTTGTTTTGTTGATCGTAGGTTTAGCTTGGGGCATTTTCGGTGTCTCCTTCATCTGTACTGGTTTGGGTACTTCTTTTTTCTTGTCGTCTACTTTGGAGGGGGTGGGCTTCTTTTTCTCCTGGACTTTTTGAAAAATCATGCTCTGCTGAGCCGATTTCTGGCCTGTTTTCCCCTTGCACAGAACGCATGTGGCATTTCTCTCCTCACCTTTTCTGGTAAGTTCACAATCTTTTGTGCAATGATTGCCCAAACATTTGACGCATCTGTATGGAAAAGAGCACTTGTTTTGGGCATGTCCGTACCTCTGACATCTGAAGCATTGGCTTGGATTTTCTGCCCTTCTTTTTGATTCCACTACAATGCAGAGATTGTAGAGGCGTCTTATTTCGAAAATCTCCTTTCTCTGAGTTTTTACCAGGTATAAGGGTATAAAATTTTTGGTTTTATTGGATGTCATTCTGGACACCTCGGCGTCATGGATTCCTTGGACCTTTAGATCATTTTTTATCAAATCTAGGTCAGCATCTATTGGGAGATGTCTTATAACTGCATATATCTTTTTCTCTTCCTCCATCTGGTACGTGAAGTACTCCTTACCAATCTGATCAAAATATTTTGTTATGTTCCTGTAGTCGTCCACAGTCGAGGCTACGATCCTGATCCCGTCTTTTACGACGGTTGCTCTGTTGTAGCTGAATTTCTTCAAGTAGAGAGCTTTTGAGATCTCTACCCAATCGGCTGTACCCATCGTCGTGATGGGTGGAATTTTATCTTTTTTAGGTAACTCCGTTGCTTTTTTTGCGGTCTCTTCGTCTGAAGATGAACTTTCTTTACGCGCGCGTTTTGTGGGCGGCGCGTTCTGGGTTTTAGCAACTTGAGTTGCAAAATTTCTCTTCTTCTCCGGTTCTGGAGCTACTTCCTGTTTGGAGGAATTTTTGGGGACCGCTACCGGCTTTGCAATTTCTGCAAATGTAGGGGATTTCTGTGCCGTATTCTGTTTTGCAATTTCAGAAAAACTAGGGGATTGAGGAGCTTTATTCTTGTTAACTTCCTCTCTCAAGAGGCGTATCTCCCCGACCAACTGAGACACGGTTTCAGTCAGTTTATTTATTTGAGCCTTCAACTGCCCATTCTCTTCTTTGAGCCTTACAAGCTCCTCTGCATCTCCATCGCTAAATTCTTCGGTGTCCGTAGCTTCCATGTAGGAGCTCTCATTGTCTGAGACCTCCGACATGGCTTTTTGTCCGTATTGAACTATATGAGGTATTTCGGAATAATAATGAATATTGGAAATCCTTACTACTATGTTACTATTAAGCTATGTGGCTAAATTAAATATTTTCTATACTACCAGAAAAATAAGTCGACTCACCAGTGATATCCGTGGAACCAGCGATCTTGGGATCTGGACTCGACACTGAATACACTGAATTTGAACGAATTTCCGCTCTATAACACATACACTTATAAAACTTACAAAAAAAAAAAAAACTTCGGAAGTTTCGCAGACGGAATCATAAATTCCGCAGCTTCGCCAGTGTACACTTTCACCTCCGCTTTCACTTTTACGGCACTGTGACACTTCGACTTTCTCGTCCGCTTTCTCTTTTATAGCACTAGGAGCACTGTAGCACGTCTTCTCTTGTCAAGCGAATGACTCGTAATTTTCACTTTCCGGGCACTCAAGGTCTAGGTAGGCGAACCAGTGAAAAATATATACACCTTAAACAGCAACCATCTCCTCTCTATCCAATAGGGTGTTCGACCAGTGGAATGCCCTCCCGAGATCAATTGTCGAAGCTGACTCGTTTAATGCCTTCAAGAACAGATATGACAGATGGAAATCTGCACCCGTATAGTCGCGTCAGTAGCCTCTGGGAACTTCTTCATGTCGGGCTAATCTGGATCAACTCTGTCACGACCTCGTCTGAGAATTCAAATTTTGTTGTATTGTATTGAGTTTATAGGTTTAACCTCTACTCTTCATGTAAATGAATAAATAAATAAATAAAAATCGGATAGTGGTCAATTCATTACTCACATTTGAGGAATTTTATACAGTTCTTAGTCAGATATAATGGATTTTGAATTCGAGACCCTTATGCGCCCTTTCGCACCTTTTAGGCGCTCCTCTGACTCCTTTCCTGACAAATATATTTCAGATATTCCAAGTTCATGTTTATCGCGTTGGCAGCATTCCACGAAATTACAGCAAGATTTTTGGAGAAGATGATCTGTTGAATATTTGCAAGAGTTACGAGGGTATTTCCTAACACTGACTACAGAGTGAGAGTTGTAGAGGTGGAAACAGAAAATGGCATCTACCAGGCCTATTTCTAAGGTTTGTCCTGTGCCTATTGAATCACTTCAGATTCTCCCCTTTGAACAGACGAATATCTTTTTCGCGGGGGGGGGGGGGGGATGTTTGAAGTTCACCACTATATATGTATATATCTTATTACATTCATTAAGATATTCAGTTCATGTACTTGACCACCACCTTCTCTGTCAAGTGCACGCGCTGAAGATGGAATTTTTCAATCTCACCTGAATATCCTAATCGTAAAAATATCAGTTTATCTGTCACAATAAAACCTTGAACCATCAATTCTCCAGTCCACAGTTTGTTGTGAAAAAACGTCAAACATATGAACTTTTTTATGTACTAAAATGAAAATTCCGTGACACCCTGTATATCCCAAACAGTCAGGCAATTAAAACCTAAAGGGCATTGAGCGTGTTTTCCCAACGAGTGGTCTGGAGACTAGATATAAGCATTCAATGCTATTTTGCATAATTCGATGATGTTGGGGTACATAACGCCCATTGGTTTTCAATTCCAACTTTTGATATCTTATTTTCATGTGTTTAGGAAAATCTAAGTTTAATGTTTTTCGAAATGAGTCTGAGTTTTTAGATCAATTAACACATACAGAAGTTAGATATACAGATTACAATTTTCCACAAGATAATACCCTTACAACACAAGTACCTCCTATGGACATCCAGGGACGTCTTTCACAAAATAGGAGGATGTCCCTGGGACAGTCTCTATCGGGACATAGGACATACTAGGGATGGTCCATGGACATCCCTTGGCTGCCAAAAAAAACATATTTGTGACTTACCTTTCGTTACATACTAGGGATATACCGGATACATGGTTCATGGAGATATCTTGGCAATGATTTTTATTGCATTGCATTCAAATCACAATGAAACCTTGATTAAACTCTTTGTCGTATTTCACGTGATATTTCTTCCGTTTTTTTGTGGTTAAGTTTTGACTGTCTTACTGAAAAAAAGTACAGTGTACTCTTCTTGAATCTTGCGCTAGTAGTTTGCATTGGTGATTTCAAAATGAATTGATTAAAGTGTTATAATAGACAGTAGTAGAATATTAATCATTGATCTGTCATTATAGAATTTTGAATTTTGGTATTGAAAACTTATTTGAGAATTGAAATTGTAATAAGTGAATGATTGGCATTTAACGACGTTTCTCTTTCTTACAGGTGAGATTTGTAAATAGTGTTACTAAGAATGATAATAATAATAAAACTCTTTCTCACAGAGAAACTCAGACTTGCTTGTTATCACTAAAATAACATTATATATACGGGGTGTACCAAGTTCGAGGGCCTATTAGACGTTTCTGGAGAACTGGACCTATTTGATATCTGAAAATTGGGATTATGATATTGTTCGACATTATCCACTGAGCTAAAATATTGTTGAAGCGTGAGCACTTTCAGTTTTACAGGGAATGGAAATAAATCAAAAAAAATTTTTTTTTCTATGTTTTCGTTTCTGATATGATAGAATATTCAATTTCGAATATATTTCTGTTCAAATCATATCAGGAAAGAAATAAGCAAACAAGAAATTTGTTTTCAAGAATTTACTACCATTCCCTGTATAACTGAAAGTATACAAAATATAAGAATATTTTAGCCTCGATTTTAGCTCAGTAGATAATGTCGAACAATATCATGATCCAAATTTTCAGATTTCAAGTAGTCCAGTTCCAGGAATTTCAATTCAAGAAATTGAAACAAAACACATGGCCACGTGCGCGCGTCTATTCCGACTATTCACAGACACCCCCCCCCCCCGCGTGTCCATCGAGTACATTTTTAGCCGTTTTTTTCGGTAACTCTCATTTTCATAGAAATTTGACGATATTTCCGAAACCATGAGGTTTTCGTGGGGGAACACGATATCAGATGAAAAGTAGTGTGTTCCATAGGAAAAGTGTATAAGCGGCAACGTCGCAACATTGAAAATATTTTAGTGAGATAGATCAGAAGCATAAACCGTAGGCGTATAGTACAAGAATTTTCAGAAAAATCCTAGGATCATTTCTGCGTAAACGATTAATAGGCCACCCAATGTGGGAAACCCTCTATAAAGATTCTGTCCATAATATTGTATTCATCTTACCAACATAATAAAAAAATAATTCGGCATGTTTGCGAACGCCATAAAAATGTGATAGTAATGATGATGATAGTTTGGTGAATTCATGAACACATTTATAAATAATTGAAGAATAAACATTCCTCAATTCATCATAATCGAATTAAAATTTTCAGTTTGTTTATCTGAACTGTTGTGTTTTCCGGTTACCCATGTCCCCCAACCAGTTTGTGAAATGGACCTCTACTGTACTTGATTAAATGCTTAATATAACCCCCTTCATTCACAATGATTTCGTTTCACATTTGAATCACATTTTACAGGCTTATTGAACTTGCAAGAAAGTTGGACAAGGCCGAAAGATCCCAGTTGATATCGATAGCACAACATTTGAAGAATCTCAAACACTACACTACAGCAGCAGAAGTTTACACACGTCTAGGAGATATCCCCTCAGTTTTATCTATTCATGTTGCTGCCAAAGAATGGTCTGAAGCCTTCAAACTAGTAGAAACGCAGCCCAACTATAAAGCTTTCGTTTATGTACCATATGCTCACTGGCTAGCAGAAAACGATGAATTCGTGAAAGCTCAAAAAGGTAAATAAAAACTCCTTCGAAATACTCAATATTGGGGCGACAAAAAATACATAACTCCATTCACTTTTATAAAGGCACTCGGTTGGCCATGAAAAAATTTTCTTAAGTTTTTCTAACTAGAACGGAGTAAAGTTGGCACTCATGAAACGTCGTTGATGTCATAACGACGTTGCCTTATATTAATTGATATTACAAAAATGTGATTGAAATAGAGAGAAAACAGAGTATCAGGGAGTGCTTTTCAGAATTGAGGGCCTCTCGTTCAAATAGTAACCCGTATACTCTAAAATCTACAGCATATAAAACGGTATCGAGGATATTCAATGTAAGTAAATTCATATTATGTTTAATCTGAACTAAACGACTGATAATATATTTTAGTTGAATGTTTCTATACTTAGAAAGATTGTAAATGAAGAGTATGACAGAAAGAGAGACAACCTATCTCTGAGGATGACGAATTTCCTTCTATTGGGAGATCTGAAAAGTTGTTGGCATTTGGGGACTTAATTTTTAGAAAAGACGTAACAGCCATAATTATGAGCCAGTTGTCCTGCCAATTGTTGAGTTATGTGAACCTTTTGTTTGAAGGTGAAGTTCCTCTTCCTTTAGAACTCGCTTTAACTAATTTGAGTTCCATTAATGCAAGATGATTTTTGTTGAAAAATTTGATTTTCGTGTGATTATCCGTTAATTCCTTTGAAGGATACCCATTCCATACCAATGCATCAGATGCATTTCATCTTTGATTTGATTTTTTTTCGAATTCAACAACTGGTGTAACGTCTTCAACCTTTAGCCAAAGAAGTTAACCAACATCAACTCTTCTCAAGCAACAGATGCATGTAATGTGTAATTTTCTCCAATAGCAAAAATAAATGTATTTAAAAAACACGTTCTTGCCATGTAAATAACAAGATTTCAAATCCTCTCAATCAGTTTGTATAAACGTCAATTATTGTTGTTAGCCTAATTCTTCATTTTAATTTTAGTTGAAGTAGGAGAAATACGTACAAAACGACATATATGTACAAAATTACATAGTCGCCTTATTTCAAAATTGGTGTGCTTTAGCCACTTTCCAACAAATGTACCATATGAAGGCAGCCATATTTACAATACTGTGAAATGTTGAGCGCCATTACCATAGTCATGCCGCAGTAATCAGTTCGAACGTGTTTCGTGCCTACAAAAATTTATTTCGCAGTGATTTTCTTTTTTCCCACTGGGGAATTATTTGTTGCTTTTTTGTGATTATTGCTATTAAAATCTATGAACTATGGAAGTATCTAGTGATTCCAGTTAATTTCATTGCAATTATTGGTTGTTTGATGAAATTAAGATTTTTTATTGTTTTTTGTTTACATTTGGACAAAATGACATACATATACAATGGACAAAATGACATAGTATGTCATTTTGCCTACATCAACAACCCTCAACTCGTAAACTCGTTCAAATATTCCCTGAACATCTACAATTTTGAGGTCTATCAAGTTAGCCCGGAAGTTGTGGCATTTCGAAAAGAAAATTTTTCCAATGAAAACGCTAGCAAAGTGCTGGCGAATGCTGAATAAAGAACCGAAAAATCTCATATTGATTGGGAAAAATTGGAAATTTAATTTTCCCGGCCAATTTATGTGCAGCCCGGAAAACCCAGCATTTTTAATCGATATTTCGAAAATAGAAAATGCTGGCGAATGCTGAAGAAAAAACTGAAAAATCTTGTATATATTTGGAAAAATTGAAGTTTGAATTTTGCGGGCCAACTTATGTGCAGCCCGGAAAACCCAGCATTTTTCATCGATATTTCGAATATAGTAAATGCTAGCGAAATACTGGCGAATGCTGAAGAAAAAACTGAAAAATCTCATATAGATTTGTGAAAAATGGACATTGAATTTTCCGGTCCAACTTATATGTAGCCCAGAAAAGCCAGCATTTTCCATCGATATCTTGAAAAAATGAAATGTTATCGCTGAAGAAAAAACTGAAAAATTTCATATAGGTTTGGAAAAATTGGAAATTGAATTTTCTTGGCCCCCTTATGTGCACCACGTGAAAGTCAGCCATTTTCATTTCAGTACCACTAGAAAAATGGGTGATTAAATTGGTCTTTATATGGCGCGATATGTATTAACCCTCTAATACCCAAGTCCGCCTTGAGACTGGTTGTATATAAGTGGATACAAAATTATTCTGCCCATGTCCGCCTTCAGTATAGGTTCATTTTGTGAGAACAGGTGTTAATGTAAATCAGTTAACTATTTGCGAAAAAAAGATGTAGATTACATAAGCTAATTTGAAACTATACGGAAATAATCATAAAAAAGGAAAAAAAACTTGGGCATTAGAGGGTTAAACAGAATTTTACCCCGATTAGAAAACTCCAGAAATCCAGTAGCCATCCACGGCACAATTAAATATTTTACAGCATTAACTTTTTACGCAACTGGAAGTTACCAGAGAATTTTAGGAAGGACGTTCGATATTTCCATATCTCCGTCGAGTGCTTCGAGAGCACTACAGGAAGTGACCAGAGCGATTATTGAAAATTTTTCAGAACAATGGATTTCGTTTCCAAGAACTGTTCAGGAAAAGAATTCCATAAAAATGAGGTTTATGGAAGCTAGGTATTTTCCTGGTGTTATCGGAGGGAGCCATTGATTGCACGCATTTGGAGATATTACGGCCTGTAGATCAAGAGCATCTATATATGAATAGAAAGGGTTATCATTCAAAAAATGTCCAAATTGTATGTTTGCTCTTATTTAGGTATTGCTAGTAAATAACCATTTTTTCTAATAGATTTGTGATTATGACTTGAAAATCCTCAATTTAAATCCAAATTATGGAGGAGCCACCCATGACGCCTTCATATGGAGGAATTCGTTGGTTCGTACTGAATTAGAAGGATGTTATTCCCAGGGTATCTATTCTTTGTGAAGAAAACAATCAGTGTTAGTATGTGCTCTATATTTTTTCACTTCAGGGAGTTTCTTTTCTCTTCAGGCGATCATAACTCTTGGCTTATTGGTGATTCTGGCTACCTACAGGAGCCTTGGTTAATGACTCCTGTATTGAACGCGATACCTGGATCTCCAGAAGCAACATATAATGCAAGACATATGAAAGCTCGAAACTGCGTGGAAAGAGCGATAGGGGTATTAAAGGGCAGATTCAAGTGTTTGAGTAAGATAATGAGATATGATCCAATCAAAGTAGGGCAAATTGCAAGTGCATGTACAATTTTGCATAATATGCAGAGCAGGACGTCTTAATGTTGATTTTGAAGAGGAAGGGCTTCAGGCGGAGACAGAAGATCATTCGTTACGGCCTGACCATGCGATATCAGCGGGAATATTGATCGAAGTAATTTGATTAGAACATATTTCAATTAGTTATGTATCATTGAGAAATATAGGATAGAATAACTACCCAGAGGTAAATTTTTATTTCACGCATCATAACATACAAACAACAGAATATGATAATTCACTTATTGTTTTCTTTTCTTAAGATGGCCTCCGCTAATATCTAGAGAATGCGAAATATTTTTTAAATTTTCATTCACTTCCCTTGTGACATTCAAATTTTCTTCATTAATAGAAACTAGCCTCTGACATGCTTTGTCTCTCCTATTATATGAAGTATGAGTATTTCAATTTCTAACATATCTTTGCCGATTAATTCTGGGAGTATCATCGGCAATGGGGATGACAGGGGGAGTATCATCCTTGTGGACTTCAACTATTACCTGGTCAAAAAAGGGTTTAGAAATGAAGTTTCATTTTGTATGATAAAACATACCTGTCCGAATCCACATTCCCCAGAATAGTCTCCGTCCACTGCGCGGTGTCCAATTAATTCTATCAGCTCATTTTCTGAAGCTGATAAGGTAATTAATGCTGGACCTCCAGCATTAATAACCCAGTTCCCCCAATTCTATTTTTTTCAGTTTTTATCTTTGAAGCTTTTGCTTTCACCTTACACTTCCAATCTGTGAATGCCTTCAATGAATCATATAAAAGTTAATTATATTTTCAAAAATTGATCCCTACTGCTCGAAAAACAATACTCAGAATAAGATTCAAAATTATATTTACCTTCCCCCATTCTTCTTTCGTCTTTTCTCCATAGCCCAAGGCATTCAAATTAATTGTTAAATTCTGCCAAAGTGCATTCCCTTTCGACTTGCCCTTTGGTCCATTGCATTTATTAGTTAACAATTCTGCATGGTTTTCGCACATTTCCAGATAAACCTCCTGATGTTCTGGCCTTAAGCTCATGTTTTTTGAATTTATTTAAAAACTTCTCACTTGACACTTGAATGCGATTCTAAGATTTTTACGTCAGGCGATACGTATTCAGATATCGCCTCGTGTCGATATTATATCGTCGCCCAAATGCGATAAAGACTATGCACAGAATGCCAGTCGAATCGATTCGTAGCGATAAATAGAATTCTACATGTCACAGAATCCCACTGCTGAGCGGTCGCTAGGTTCTGGAACAACCACGAAGGCACGGGAATGTTTCCGGCGCCTATATAAGCCCAGCGGAGGAGCAGGTAGGAAGTACAGTTAGGTATAGTTCACAGTGCAAGCGACTAGTGGAAATAAATACGAGTGGAAATGAATAGTAGTGACATAAATAGTTTGTGAGTTATAAGTGTAAATAAATAATTTTAATTAATCGGACGTTTTAATTAAGCGAAAAAAACTTTACAATAAATTTGAAGCTGAAGCGATCGCTGAATATTTGAATCTCGAGCTAATCGTAAGTCAACACTGGTGGCTTCGCATATATTGTTCGAGAACATACGCTTCTCGAATGCCAGTTGACATTGACAAATTTTCGCTATCTCCTGTGTTATTGAAATTCTCTTTGAAATTACGCTATTTTTGGATTAGTTTTGAATTCATTCCATGCATAACTTGACCCGCTTATTTGGAAATTTCGCATCGCATTGTGTTTTCAACACCGCATTTGAATAAAAAGTTGGACCAGATATCCCGCACCAAAGGGTCCCTGTGAAGAGCTGGGATTTGGAGCAAACCTTAAAGTCATCGCAGTCCACAGTTTTGGTAAGTTATCATTGTTGACCGCATTTTCTTTATATGAATTTTGTTGTTTCATACACATATATTTCGCTTTCGCTCCAGCTTCCAACCGCAAGAAATACAGTCCTATTATCTCTACAAAATTACCGAGCTATTGGACATAACACCTGAACTAATCGACCGAATTATTTAAAATTTTGAAGTTTTTGTCATCCTTTACGATAGTAAAGAAAAGGCGATAGCCTTTCTTCAATTCTGCAACTGAATAAATCAAATCCGTACTGGGAAAATTTCAGACTTTTCCTATTTTCGTGAATATTGTTGCCTGTACGTGGACATTATGATTTTTTTCGTTTTCGTAACCAAAAAGAATTTTATCCAAATGAAAATTCTAAATCCCTGCTTGGCAACGTCATACAAGGTGATCAATAAACATTCCCTTATGAGTGAAACTTCATAGTTCAATAAATCTTGAACTTATCGATAGAATTATTTCGAATTTTGCAGTTTTGTCACCCTTTACGACTACCTTCCTTTAAATTGGCCTCTGAAAAAGGCCAATTAAACAATCATATTTGACATCAAAAACCTGCTTCGTGAAAAACATAACAAATAAATGTATGATACATAAATATTATATTATGTTTGATGTGTATCAGGTGAAATGAGAAGGTTATGTATATGGAATATTTATTTATAAATCCATAGTTGTGTTTCAAATGTTCGATGTTTTATTTATGTTATGTAGCACCCTCATGCATGTAACATGTTGGTTTGCTGGGTAATATGTACCTTGAAAAAAAATCCGTGAAATTATATGAAATTGTGCCTTCGTAGAGCTACTCACCACTTTATTCAACTCGATTTTTCACAATTCTGAAGAAATCTTCTGAAGACTGGCGATCATTGTTTACGAAATCTAACTTAACCTCTAAGTTTTGAAAGATTCGATTTATCGAATTGGCATGGTTAATCGGGAAAAAAAGTTGTTAAGTTCATATTACTTCATTGTTATTGAAGTATAACTTCTAACATTCATCAAAAACCGAAATATTCAAGTAAACAGGTTCAGTGGCTGACACTGAAGTTAGGCACTAAAGTTAAGAACTAAGAAGATATCTTGTCAATGTCGGCTGATCTCGCTTGTCTGTTTAGTGTTTTGCGAAAATGGACCTTATCGACTTGAGGGAATGAAACGAAGTAATCTCGAATTTTTGAAATTTTACAATTCATCACGATATTTTCCGCCCGAATGTGGGCCACGGATCGTGAAATTATTTTCTTGCTATTAGTAGGCGTTTCCAGGTTGGTTTCGTATAGAAAAGGAGGTAGGTTCTCAGGAATTATAAAACTCTCCCCCGAATGTATAAGAAACGATAACAGACACTAGGTGAAGCTGAATGCGTTTACATTCACATTGCAAAATCGCGAATTACCGAAGCTTTTCTTCCTTATTTCCGAATTTTTTCCGAGTAAAAAGAAGTGTCAGTAGTTTTTTTAATTTCTTTTTCGTTTTTTCAATTTTCTACTGAATAACCACTGGTATATCTATGGGAGATAGACATAAGGGTCCTGTTTTTCAATTTCTGAAATACCGTTGTCAAAAACATTATTCTATAAATCCGATCTTTGTAAAACACCCCATTCTGAGATTGGTGCCATTTTTTCTGATCATCGATCGTCGCATAGATGACACTTCCGCTGAATCACACAGATAATACTTGTGGTTCGTCGCATAGATGACACTTGTGAATAAATTGATGTTCGGTGGTTCCCCAATGGAAAAATGAATTTGAGAAATGTCAAAAATTCCACTTTTTTCTTATGCAATTTTCGGGTATTCATTCGGTCCTTCGTGACAAAACATAGCTTGTACCTGGTCCAATAAAGTGCTTCGTGCGATCTCTCTATTCCAGAACCGTTCGCCTAAACGGCAAAAAGTGCTGAAATTGAACTTTCGAAATTGTTTTCGGCGACTTCCCGGGCTTCGATCCCGACGTATGAGGCACCTACGTAAAGGGTGTTTCAAGGACTCGGGACGCTTGAAATGAAATAAAGGAAAAAGCCATCAACTGAAAAAGGATGTATTCGATGAAAAAATGCGAAATCTTCTTCAAAAATGATATGAACTGTCATATCAGATACCAACTATTCAGATCGAATTGTCATGCACCGCTATATGGCTGCAAGCTAAAGTATCTCCGATAGTTTCAGAAATCTACGCTCATGACATCGCGACATCACGAATGCTCTCAAGAATTGACACTTTGTTCAATTCATTGTATCAACTTTATAGTTAATCCTATCTCAGTGATTGGAATCACTAAAAGAATCATATCCGTACTCGGAATTCTACGGAAATCTATTCGTCTCAGGTGAAATGGGAAAATGAAATTACATATTTGTTCTAACTTCGGTCAAAAAATAATCACCTTTGGGAAATGAGAACACACTATATTTTACACAAATTAATTCAGATGCATAACATCCAAAGATAATTAAATCAACGAATGTTACGATCTAAATCGAAATAACAAACTACCATCGCTCGAAGTATTACCAGAAATTTCATTTCGTCGACAAAGAGTAGATGTTGACCATGGTTTCGGTCTTATTTGACCTCGTCAGAGCAACAAAACTCATTCGTCAACGAAATGCTTTGAATTGCCGGCTCCTTTTATTCTATGTCAGTAGCGGGTTTGATGTATAAATACATCTTTCCGCGCTTTTTCCCTTCACAGTAGTGGCTAAAATCTTGATTCCGACTTTCACTACAGTAGCTCGGTTATAGCTGAATTTTTTGGTATAGAGAGCTTTCGAGATCTCTACCCAATCTGATGTACCTATCATCGTGATGGGCGGGATTTTATTCCTTTTAGGCAATCCCGTTGTCTTCTTGACGGTCTCCTCATCAGAAGAGGAGCTTTCTTTTCTCGCGCGTTTAGTTGGGGGCGCGTTTGGGGCCTTCGCAACCAACGTTGCATCATTTTTCCTTGTTTCGGGTTGTGAAACAATTCCTTCAAGGGAATTATTTTTGGAACCCGCTACCGGTTTTGTAATTATGACGTAAGTGGGGGACTTCGGCATATTATTTCGGGTCATTTCCTCTCTCAAGAGGCGCATCTCACCGACCAACTGTGACACAGTTGAGTTTCGGTCAGTTTGACAATTTGAGCTTTCAACTGCCCATTCTCTTCCCTGAGCTTTACAAGATCCTCGTGTTCGCTGTCGCTGAATTCTTCAGCATCGGTCGCTTCTATATAGGGACCCTCATTATCTGAGGTTTCCGACATGGTTTCATACTCAGATTTCTCAAAATATCAAACAATTTGAAAATAATAAAATATTCAGGAATCTTCACTGAAATAGTCTAATATAAAACTATGGTATAAAGCCAAAAGTTTTCTACGCTATGAGAAAAATCAGAAAAAAGATACGAAAAATAAGCTCACCTGATGTTTTCTGCAGTACCAACGATCAAAAATCTGGACACTAGGGCTCCTTTTATTCCATGTCAGTAGCGGGTATGATGTATAAATATATCATAGCGACATCTGACAGAGAAACGGGAACTAACCCAATTCAATTTCCTAACTCTCAGAGCGAATATATTATGCATCCATATGTTTAAATCCCATATTGCAGATATCGTATATTACAATAATTGAGTAAGGGAAAAAGCGCGGAAAGATGTATTTATACATCAAACCCGCTACTGACATAGAATAAAAGGAGCCGGCAATTCAAAGCATTTCGTTGACGATTGAGTTTTGTTGCTCTGACGAGGTCAAATAAGACCGAAACCATGGTCAACATCTACTCTTTGTCGACTAAATGAAATTTCTGGTAATACTTCGAGCGATGGTAGTTTGTTATTTCGATTTAGATCGTAACATTCGTTGATTTAATTATCATTGGATGTTATGCATCTGAATTAATTTGTGTAAAATATAGTGTGTTCTCATTTCCCAAAGGTGATTATTTTTTGACCGAAGTTAGAACAAATATGTAATTTCATTTTCCCATTTCACCTGAGACGAATAGATTTCCGTAGAATTCCGAGTACGGATATGATTCTTTTAGTGATTCCAATCACTGAGGTAGGATTAACTATAAAGTTGATACAATGAATTGAACAAAGTGTCAATTCTTGAGAGCATTCGTGATGTCGCGATGTCATGAGCGTAGATTTCTGAAACTATCGGAGATACTTTAGCTTGCAGCCATATAGTGGTGCATGACAATTCGATCTGAATAGTTGGTATTTGATATGACAGTTCATATCAATTTTGAAGAAGATTTCGCATTTTTTCATCGAATACATCCTTTTTCAGTTGATGGCTTTTTCCTTTATTTCATTTCAAGCGTCCCGAGTCCATGAAACACCCTTTACGTAGGTGCCTCATACGTCGGGATCGAAGCCCGGGAAGTCGCCGAAAACAATTTCGAAAGTTCAATTTCAGCACTTTTTGCCGTTTAGGCGAACGGTTCTGGAATAGAGAGATCGCACGAAGCCCTTTATTGGACCAGGTACAAGCTATGTTTTGTCACGAAGGACCGAATGAATACCAGAATACCCGAAAATTGCATAAGAAAAAGGTGGAATTTTTGACATTTCTCAAATTCATTTTTCCATTGGGGAACCATCGAACATCAATTTATTCACAAGTGTCATCTATGCGACGAACCACAAGTATCATCTGTGTGATTCAGCGGAAGTGTCATCTATGTGACGATCGATGATCAGAAAAAATGGCACCAATCTCAGAATGGGGTGTTTTACAAAGATCGGATTTATAGAATAATGTTTTTGACGACGGTATTTCAGAAATTGAAAAATAGGACCCTTATGTCTATCTCCCATAGATATACCAGTGGTTATTCAGTAGAAAATTGAAAAAACGAAAAAGAAATTAAAAAAACTACTGACACTTCTTTTTACTCGGAAAAAATTCGGAAATAAGGAAGAAAAGCTTCGGTAATTCGCGATTTTGCAATGTGAATGTAAACGCATTCAGCTTCACCTAGTGTCTGTTATCGTTTCTTATAGATTCGGGGGAGAGTTTTATAATTCCTGAGAACCTACCTCCTTTTCTATACGAAACCAACCTGGAAACGCCTACTAATAGCAAGAAAATAATTCTCCATATCCCATAGCACGATCCGTGGCCCACATTCGGGCGGAAAATATCGAGATGAATTGTAAAATTTCAAAAATTCGAGATTACTTCGTTTCATTCCCTCAAGTCGATAAGGTCCATATTCGCAAAACACTAAACAGCCAAGCGAGATCAGCCGACATTGACAAGATATCTTCTTAGTTCTTAACTTTAGTGCCTAACTTCAGTGTCAGCCACTGAACCTGTTTACTTGAATATTTCGGTTTTTGATGAATCTTAGAAGTTATACTTCAATAACAATGAAGTAATATGAACTTAACAACTTTTTTTTCCCGATTAACCATGCCAATTCGATAAATCGAATCTTTCAAAACTTAGAGGTTAAGTTAGATTTCGTAAACAATGATCGCCAGTCTTCAGAAGATTTCTTCAGAATTGTGAAAAATCGAGTTGAATAAAGTGGTGAGTAGCTCTACGAAGGCACAATTTCATATAATTTCACGGAGTTTTTTTCAAGGTACATATTTCCCAGCAAACCAACATGTTACATGCATGAGGGTGCTACATAACATGAATAGAACATTGAACATTTGAAACACAACTATGGATTTATAAATAAATATTCCATATACATAACCTTCTCATTTCACCTGATACACATCAAACATAATATAATATTTATGTATCATACATTAATTTGTTATGTTTTTCACGAAGCAGGTTTTTGATGTCAAATATGATTGTTTAATTGGCCTTTTTCCGAGGCCAATTTAAAGGAAGGTAGTCGTAAAGGGTGACAAAACTGCAAAATTCGAAATAATTCTATCGATAAGTTCAAGATTTATTGAACTATGAAGTTTCACTCATAAGGGAATGTTTATTGATCACCCTGTATGACGTTGCCAAGCAGGGATTTAGAATTTTCATTCTTGTTTTACTAGACGTCGCCAGAGCATTCGACAGAGTATGGCATGAAGGATTAATATATGAGATGTTTTGTGCTGGATATTCGATCGAAATATGCAAGTTGATCAGAAATTATCTCAAACATAGAAGATTTTACGTGAAAGTGGGAGGAGAATGCTCCTCAACAAGAGATATAGAGGCTGGAGTACCCCAAGGATCAGTACTTGGGCCACTTCTGTACAACATATACATCCACGATATTCCGAAGAATCCAAGAGCCATGCTAACGTTATATGCTGACGACACAGGCATAGCAACTCGACACCGCAACCCAGAAGTACGAGTTCTACAAGAGACGATTGACGAAACAAATGACTGGTGCATAAAGTGAAAAATCAAGCTCAATGGACAAAAAAGCCAAGCAATATTACTACAGAAGAGAAGACTGCGACCCACAACGAAACTGGAAGTTGACGGCGAAGAAATCGACTGAAAAAATGAAGCCAAATATTTAGGAATAACGCTTGACAAAGGACTTACTTGGAAAAGACATATCAAACAAGCAATCGATAAAACGAAAGCAGCGATGAATAGACTCTACCCTCTAATAGGGAGAAGAAGCCACATGTCGAAAGAGACAAAATTGAAGATAATTAAAGCCGTTGCTTGGCCTCAACTGACTTATGGATCAGTTGCCTGGGGTTTCGCGACAAAGAGCCATATCAAAAGAATTCAGGCCACTGAAAAAAAGCTGCTACGATGTGCAATAGATGCACCTTGGTTTGTCAGGAATAGACAGATTTATAGGGACCTAAAATGGGAAACCATAACGGAATTCAGGAACAGGAAAGCATAGAAATTATGCGAAACAGCGAAAAACCATCCGAATCAAGAACTCAGGAGACTAGTGGACTACGACCCAGAGGAAGACAAAAGGAGAATGCGAATTTACCGAAGGAGATCAAGAGATCAATTAAAAAGAGATTTAAATAACAACAGCAACTTATTGAAAAATTTAATAAAGTGTTAATTCAATAGAGGATAAACACATAAATCCCAGCACGATAGTGTGCGAGAAGAAAACCGACTAAGAGATGAACGGTTTATAGGCAAAAAAGAGCATTTCGTTGACGACAAAGATTATAGAGTAGGAAGATGGGAAAAGAAGCTACTACACTTGCGTGAGCGCCGCCTGGTGGTTCAGTTGTGTATTAAAATACTAAGACTGGTTAAAATATTTATTCAAGGGCCATTTAACATTTTCATGGAGATATTTGCACATGGCCGTTTTGTTTATGTTTCGATTTTCGTACCGTTCGTTTACCTCGCTCGTTCTAGTCACCTAATTTCCATGTTATTTGTGTATTTTATTTAGTGAAAACTCCATAATCAAAGACTTTGCTCAAAATGTCGTATGGAAAACATTGTATGGTGAAGAACTGTGGAAACTGCTGTTAGGGAAAAAATGGAAAATGGAAACGTAAGTATTGAAACTCGTACAATGTGACTCGGATGTTGATTGATTTTTATTTTCAGTGCTCTGAAGTGGATAGAATTTTGTGGGCGTCAAGACATTAACTTGAGTAAAAGCTACACCATGTACAGTGAACATTTTACCGAAGATTATAGTGTTAGGCACTATAATCTTTGCATTTTACTTTAAGGTAATTTGAAGCTTTTCATCCAGGTAAGTTGCTGTATGCAGGAAGCATCCCATGCATGAAAAGGGCCACCAAAGGAACCACAAGCGATGGGGGGCGAGCAGTTTGAAACTGATACATCGAATACTGATGGTAAGTCTTCCTAGATATCTGCAATGCATTACTGAATGCATTACTCATTTATCATGTATTGAATGCATATCTTTTTCATATGCAGAAAGCATTCCTTTCATGGAAGGGCCACATGAGATTGAAAGCGAGCAGATTGAAAGTGTTACGACAAATACTGATAGTAAGTCATCCCTTATTCAATATATTGCATTAATTGTTTTGTTATGAAATTAGATTACCAGTACTTCCCCTTTTTCAGATATTCTTTCGAGTGTACCTGAAAGAAGTTCTCACACCCTGCAGAGTACTTCCAAGTCTTTCCCCAGAAGTGATAGAAAGATCAGAAAACTGAAAATAACAATCAACTCCTTGCGATGCAAAATATATGATATATCGAATATTTGTTCATTTAGATTTCTGATAAAAATTGTACAAATTCTATTGATTCAAACAAAATGTATTGCATGGAGATATCAACTTTGATATATAATAGTTCAATATGTACTTTTGTATCCTCTATTCAAAGCTGTATTATTTGTATACAGGTGTTTTCAAAGGTGAGAATTTCGACAAAATTATTCTCACCAGTTGTACCTGCCAAAAAAAAAACCTCACCTTTAAATATATCCTGTAAAATCTCCAATTCTGTCATCTAATATATAAAATTCTCGTGTCACAGTTTTCGTTGCCATACTCCTCCGAAACGGCTTGACCGATTTTGATGAAATTTTTTGTGCTTATCCGGTATCTATGAGAATCGGCCAACATCTATTTTTCATCCCCCTAAATGTTAGGGGTAGTCCACCCCTACATTTTTTTTTTATTTTTTAGACAAAATTTTTAATTTCTATTTTTTTATGATACAACTAGAAATTACTAGGAAATTATTTATATGGCAAAACAACGTTTGCCGGGTCAGCTAGTATTTTCTATAAATTTCGAATAACAATATAGCAAATCTAACAAAGCATTTCATTAATATTAATTGATTCAAAACAATGTTTACATGAAAAAAAAAACATCCTGATCACGAAACAAAGTTATTAGGATGTTTTTTCTGATCTCGACTAAGTCGATATTCGAATCCAATACAAGGAATAAAATTCGAATTTCGCGCCCTTCAATTATAAAGCAGACAACTGTAATTTAACTGATTGACATTACGATTTCAGCGCCACCTAATTTCTCAGTATGTGAAACACAGGCCCAAAGTGTAGTCGGTTTTTAGTACTAGAGATATAGGGTCGTTTCCCATCTTCCTACTCTATAATCTTTGGTTGACGAATGAGTTTTGTTGCTCTGACGAGGTCAAATAAGACCGAAACCATGGTCAGCATCTACTCTTTGTCGACGAAATGAAATTTCTGATAATACTTCGAGCAATGGTAGTTCGTAAGTTCGAGTTAGATCTTAACATTCGTTGATTTAATTATCTGCGGATGTTATGCATATGAATTAATTCGTTTATTATTTACCTGTCTTACTATGAAGGCTTGATCCATTTCCTAGTTTACTGTATTTTACTTTCGATACTGACAAAATTCTGTACAGGGTGGGCAAAATTCGTTGACCACAATTCAAAGCATTTCGCATTCGAATTCAAGCAATTCATAGCATTTCGTTGACGAACGAGTTTTGTTGCTCTGACGAGGTCAAATAAGACCGAATGCATGGTCAGCATCTACTCTTTGTCGACGAAATGAAATTTCTGGTAATACTTCGAGTGATGGTGGTTTGTTAGTTCGATTTAGATCGTAACATTCGTTGATTTGATTATCTGCGGATGTTCTGCATCTGAATTAATTTGTTTACTATTCCAAATCTGAAAACAGATCCAGCCTAACGTTCATAGATTTTTAGTTATGAACGAAAATTGAGAAATTGTCATTTTCAATGAAGCTGAATTACTCGCTTATTTGAATTCGTATTCGGAATCTGTTGTTACATTCTACAGGCACTTTTTCATGAGGAATTCGAATATGATATTATTAAATTTTTTGATCTAGTCATTTCTGAGATACGACAAGGATTTCTGATTTTTCTAAGTAAACTATAGTTGAAAGTTCTTCAGTCTTGCTGCAAATTGCTGATTTCAAAAATGTAACATATGTCGATATTTATTTATTTATTTATTTATTTGACATTGGGAACACAAACAGGTCAATGACCCATAAACAAATTGCAAAGATGAAAATGAAAATCAGCGAAAAAAAAACTCCACACCAAGTCAACCAAAGACAACAACAAAAAATCACTGCATCAAAAAATGTTTCTTCAGTTGAAGCTTGATGTTAGCACAATGAAATACATCGATAATTCGTAGCTCATTGCAGGCTCGGAACATTCTAATCAACTGAGAGCGAAATCAAGTTAAAATGTTTTCTGGCCATATAATAAAAATTGACATTATCTCCTGAAACAGAAAATTTACCTCTAAAACTTAAATATATCAGCAACTTATTTTGTATTCTTTCGATTCGTTCTATGTAAATCCTATATTGCGGGTTCCAAACAACCGAAGCGAAATTTAGTCGGCTAAAAACGTAGGCATAGTAAATACTGAGAACCGGCTTGATACCTCTAAAAACCCTACACCCCCTAAACAGAAATCCTAACATTCTACTGGCGGAATTGACAATACTGTCGATATGAAATGAGAAAGTTAACTTTCCATCCAGAATTACGCCCAAATCCCTGATGTGATCAACTCTCTCCAATGTCGCCTGATCAATACTATATTGAAAACGAATAGGGGCTTTATTACGCGTGAATGTAATTGTTTTACATTTAGAAATGTTTAAAAATAAATTGTGCAAGCGACAAAACTCCGAGAACCTCTCCAGTTCCCTTTGTATTATCATACAGTCCTCTATAGATCTGATAACGTAGAAAATTTTCAAATCGTCCGCATAGAGAAGCACTCTACATCTATGAAAAACGGAAATAATATTATTGATATATATCAAGAAAAATAAAGGTCCGAGATGAGAGCCTTGTGGCACACCAGATGGACATGTGAACTCTGCCGACCTACTTCCATCCACAGAAACGAATTGCACTCTATCAGTCAGATAGGATTCGCACCAGTGCAAAAGACTACCTCCCACACCGACCTCAGAAAGACGACGACTGAGAATTCTATGTGAAATTTTATCAAATGCCTTACTGAAGTCGGTGTAAACAGCGTCAACCTGCAAACGCTCATCCATCGCCCCCTCCAAAACGTTCATGAATAACAAAAGGTTAGTCTCTATGGACTTTCCCTTCAAAAACCCGTGCTGTTCTGAGATTATTTGATTTTTCACTAAATTGTATAGATGAGCATAAACAAGTTTTTCAAGGAGTTTGGAAAAGACGCATAATTTGCTTATGGGGCGGTAATTTTCAATAATAGATCTATCGCCACCCTTGAAAATTGGGACAACCGATGCAATCCTCCAGCGCCGAGGGAATCTGCCCGTGCGGAGGGAGAGATTGAAAATATGTTCAAGTGGAAGGCATAAAGCAGGACAATTTCGTACAAAGTATGATGGAATACCGTCAGATCCGGCACCCTTACTTTGATTAAGGGACCTTAAAGATTTTTCGATTTCCTTAGCAGTTATGACAATGTTTGAAAGGTAAGCAGGAGAATCAGCCACAGTAGAGTCAATACTGTTGGGTGAATTTAATGGATCAACAAAAACATTACTGAAATACTGAGCAAAACTGTTATAGATGTCTACTCCGCCCGTGCTAACTTCATCTTTATATAGCATCGAAGAGGGAAGTCTGCCATGTCTACTTTTGGCTGATGCAACATTGAAAAAAAGCTTGGGATTATTGGGCAGTTCATCTTCCACAAACTTAATATATTTAGAATAATCACATTTGATCAAGATCTTTGACAATGCTCTGAGACGCAGAAACTCTTTTGTATTATTATAGATCTTCAATTTTTTATGGATTTTATTCTTTTTCTTCACTAACTTTATGGTGTGTTTAGAAAAATATGAGGGAAACCTAGAATTAATGTACTTCTTTAGAACGAAGTCCTCAATAATACCATCAAGTATACCATAAAATAAGTCTAGATCAGAATCAACGTCTCCACTACAAAGCAATTCAGGCCACGGTACGTAAGACAATTTATTGTTTATGCTATCGTAATTGCCTTTTTCGAAATTATAAATACAAGTACTTGATTTGGAAACATATTTAATATTTAATTGTAGCATAAACTCTAATGAAGGATGGTGCTTGTCTTCTCCCACCAATGGACTGTTACATGGAGTAACCTGAGACAAAAGAAACTGATTACACAAGACCAAGTCCAAGATTCTACTATTAACGTTGTTGACACTATTGAACTGCATCAGCTCACATACTGAGAGTGCATCTATGAGATCAGAATATTTTGCCTCTACATTATTTGGTTCAAAATATGAGTCGTTGGCATCTGGATTACCTATCCACCTAATGGAGGAACAATTAAAATCTCCGCACACAACAACCACATCACGTTCTATATTATTCTTTAGAGCAGTCAACTTTGAAGAAAAAACAGCACTGGCCCTAGAATCTCCAGGAGGCAGGTAGACGCAGCACAGAAAAATTCTAGTGGATCCAATCATTATCTTAACCCACAGATCCTCAGCATCACTCTGGAATTGGGGAACTAAAGAAGCATCAAACGTATTCCTCACGGCAATTAAAACACCACCGCCACTTCTTTTATTGCTGGTTGTTGTTTGGCGATCGCGGCGGAACACTGAGTATAGTTCAGAATCGATGAGTTCGGAATCAAACACAGAACCATTAAGCCAGGATTCAGTTATGAATAAAATGGTATGATTATTGGAAGACACATTCCCCTTGAATTCATTGAGTTTAGTTTTTAAACCTCTAACATTCTGATAGAAAATGTGAAGTGCCATCAAGATTTAAATCAACATTCACAGTACAAAAACAAAAGAAAATAAATTTATTTTTGAGATATCGATTTCACTCGATATTTGAATTACTTTGCTTTGGTCATCCTTACGTACAAGGATATTTCCATTCTGAACCCAAACGAATTTATATTTGTGTTCCTTAGCTTGATCACGAGCTTTTTTATGTAAAATTTTATTTGCAAGGGTGAGATGTTCATTGATGAAGAATCCATTGGAAACTCCATCGATACTCAGACGTTTATTATTCGATTGGAGACGTTTGTCTTTCGCTCTTGACAGAAACTCATCTCTATCCAGCTTTGATACAAACCTAACAATAATGTGTTTTGGTTTTAAGGGTACTCTCGTGGGCACTCGTACTATACTATCAATCTTTTCCTTTTAAAACGGATGACCAAGAAAGTCTCCAATACGATCAACTATCTGAAGCAAGTTTTCACCCTTACTTTCAGGGACATCCTGAATTTCAACACTGTTAGAATTCGCATGCTGTTCTATTATATTCATTTTAAAATTCAGAGAGGATATCTGCTCCCTAAGATGCTTATTTTCCGACCTCAAATCCTCAGCAAGTTTATTCAAACCCTTGAGATTCTTTACCAAATCCTCAAAATCGGAAATTCTATCAGAACAGAAGTCCACACTCTTCCTCATCTCGCGAATTTCGCTCCGCAACAACTCCAATTCAGCGTTCATGGAAGGAAAGGAACGATCACCTCCGTCCTCTGCATCATCGCCGCCACTGTCCCGGGAAAGAGATGCTGCGATACCTGCCCGCGATCGAGTGTTACGAACCGGCGGGGGCGAATGCGTGCGGCTGCCGCTTCAGAGCCATCGTCCACCAGGTAACGTGCCGATGATTGATATAAGTGCTGTTTATTTACATCACAGCATACGGAATTCGCGTGATAATATCGCTCGCAAGCACCACATGGAAGGCCCGGGTTCTTCTTTGACAGAGGTTCAACACAAGAAACGCACTGATTACTCATTATTGAGATATAATTAACAAAACCCAAAATAGCCCCCAGAAAGCAGGGCACATGAATATAACATAAGAAAAAAATTTAATACTTTTTCCTGCTTTTCGATTGATTGTTGAATTTGCAGTAGGCTGGCGTGACCATAGAGACCGTTGAAAATGCATTATGGTTCATGGTTCGTGAACTCCACATAATTCTATGTGAAGTTAGAAGTCACCTTCTATGATAGGAATCACAGACCGTCGAATAATTGTTTCTCTTTGTATATATTCATATCGAGATCGATATCCTTGAGAGTAAAAGACTTTCGTCTTATTATTAAAGAAAAAAATTTATTCAATTATCGGTTTTTCTTTTTATGAAAGAAACTTAAAGAGACAGTTATATAAAAAAATGCGATAATAAACTATAATTATAATTCTTACAAAAAGTAAGATAATGAAAAATAGGTACATCTATCAACGGTAGTGTTCGAATTGTGAACCATCGTTAGATAAGCATGCCATACTAACACTACGTCTGGCGTTGCCGATGTGAATACTGGTGACTTCTCCCAGGGCGTCTTCCGTTCTGATTCTTACTTGTTCATAATTTTGTATTCTTTTTCCGTTAATTTTATTTTTCAATCCGTGATTCAAGATTCAAATCATAGAGGCTCAGGTTCACAAAAGATAATGCATATTCAACGGTCGCAGTGGTAATGTCAGCCTACTTATAATTCAGCAGAAAAAAGTATTAAATATTTTTCTCGTGTAATATTCATGTGAATAGTGATATATGATAAATTTTTGAAATCGGCAAAAAAAAAAAGCAGCAAGATGAAAGAACTTTCCACTATAGTTTACATTTGGAAAATCAAATTACCTGTCATATCTCGAGAATGACTGGATCAAAAATTCAATAATATCATATTCAAATTCCTCATGAAGAAGTGCCTGTAGAATGTAACAACGGATTTCGAATACGAGTTCAAACAAGTGAGTTATTCAGCTTCATTGAAAATGATAATTTCTTAATTTTCGTTCATAACTCAAAATCTATGAATGTTAGGCTGGATGTGTTTTCAGATTTGGAATAGTTAGGAAATAAAAAAAAAGAGCTCGAGAATGTGCCGTCCGTTCTATTTTAGCTGCTATAGTTCTCGAGATCCGTTCATCAGTAGACAACGAATTTTGCGCACCCTGTACATTCAATGTAGGAATTTCAAGGAAGCAGAACCCTTAGTGAAAATAAAAATTTGAATTTTTTTTTTCAGCTTTTTACAAAGCTGGCAAACCAGACGAGGCATTCAAAGTACTACATAGGTTGACCGAAAACGCTGTGTCTGAGAGCAGGTTCAATGATGCGGGATATTATTACTGGATATTAGCAAGGCAATGCCTTGATTTAGCTCAAATCAGGTAAATTAACATCCAAGTTTGAATAATCCTTATTTCAATACCGAGATTTCAGCTCTGAGAATCAAAAATCTTACCTCAGGAAGTTTCATCAAAATGAAAGGCTGGCTGAACTTTACTATGCTTATCATTCTCTACACAGATATTTAGAAGAACCTTTCACCTCTTTCCTACCGGAAGCTTTATTCAATATTGCAAGGTTTTTGATGAGCGAAACAGTGAAAAGCAAACCAAATGGTGTTTCACAATTGTATCCTTTTAATTGATAATATACGTCCAGTTGCCGGAAAGTCCGTTAAAGTGTAATACTCCATCAAAATGTAATTCTCCCATTTTCCAATTACAGTTTCAAATTTTGATGGAGCATCGAATCTTAATGAAATGCAACGATAGAGTCTAGTCAGTTAAATATTAATTTAACCGAACAAATGATCACATTTATTCTCATTTCCATTGGAGGAAAATTGAATTTGAGAGCAGATTCAAAAACTCGAGTCGTACTGAACCTCTCCAGGAAAATTTATTTAGTTGCTACGTTGAAGATGATCGGAGTCGAAATAATCCCTCTTCCCAAATAATACATTGCTGCAAGAATGCAAAACACTCTTTCATTTGAATGATTTGTTGAATCTTCCTTTTTTCATGAATGTATAAATAAACAACCATTTGTTGATTCGTGGTGCCTTTGATACTCCCTTGATCTGTTCAGCATAATCATATTAATTTTGTTCCATTTCCACAAGTTCAAATGAAGAAATAAGTAGGTACGTTTGATACAAGAATCTAAGATTATACGATTTTCATATAAAATGAGGTTTCAAACTGTTGTGTTCTGATGAGTTACCCAAAAAGGGAATGAATAATTAAACGTGACTATTGCGTTTATTTAAAATTAAGAATGTCGCATACAATATGTTTCTTGGAATACAATATTAAGACTGGCGGTAATGCCAGATGCAGTTTGATTAGTATCTACATAATATCAAAACATGCGCAGGAATTCGGAAGATATAACAATTCCTCCCCTGCAAATATAGATTTTACAATTCAGTACATATTCAAAATCGACAACAATCTCAAATAAATGTTTATACATTATTCAGGTACATCAATATATATTTACATTGTGATGACTATTAAATATCAACCATTAATTTCCTGAAACGATCATTCGAATTATTTCATAAAGCATGTTCAAATCACAATTCATGAGAATCAATTATAATCACAAACATACCTACTTAGAAGTACATTATTTTCATTTATACATTTTTTTTAATTCGTGATGATCGTCTCAGTCGATCATTATTGGATGAATAAGTAGGGTCATGTTTATTAATATCACAGCTGATTGAATTATTAACATTGAATTTGAGCATTTGATCTAAATGTCTTTTATAAATCAAACCTGTATCTGTTTTGATACGAAAAGTAACTGGAGACAATTGATCTATTATTATTCCTTTCACACGTTTATTTCGTGCAGAACTTGAGAAATCATCAACCATCACAATATCTCCCACCGCAAAATTTCTTTCCCTACTTGTTGAATTATTAACCGAAGTTTTGAACTGATACATATCGACATTATCTAAATGATTAGGTTTCAACAGATCGAATCTTGTTTTTATTTCTCTACCATACATTAGAAAACTCGGAGATCTACCTGTTGACGAATGTTCAACTCTTCTATAATCAAAAAGAAATAAATCAATCGCGTACTTCAGATTTCTACCACTTTTTACAATTTTTCCTACTTTGTCTTTAAAAGTTCCGACAAAATTTTCCGCAGCACCATTAGATGCTGGGTGTCTAGGAGGTGAAATCGTATGAGCTATATTATTGATAGATAAAAAATTCTCAAAACTTTTGTTGGTTAATTGAGGACCACCATCTGTCACAATGTGATTACATAATCCAAATCTGACAAATAAATCTTTAAAATAATCTATAATTCTCTCAGATTTAGTGTTCATGCCAAAATCATAAATTTCCGGCCACTTACTATAAGCGTCTATTACAATTAAGATCATTCGTCCAAACCAAGGTCCTAAAAAATCAACGTAAATACGAGACCATGCTCTATTTGGATACGGCCAATGTGCACTCGAAATTTTCGTTGGATTTTTTCTATCAGAAACACAAATTTCGCAACTTGTACTTATTTCTTCAATCTCAGAATCAAGATTTGGCCACCAAAAATAAGAACGAGCCAACTGTTTCATTTTACATATACCTAAATGTGACGCATGCAGCTCTTTCAAAATTTCAGATTGAAGAGATTTAGGAATTATTATTCTGATTCCCCAAAATAAGCAACCCTGATCTAAATTCAGTTCATTTCTTCTAAAATAGAATTTTTTCTCAAAATCACACAACTCTTTACTATCAGACGGCCAACTACTTGAAATGAATTGTACAATTTTCTTCAACTTATCATCTTTCCTTGTCTCTTGCTTTATACGTTTAAAATTTACGCAAGGCATACCCTCTGATATGTAATTAATAACTGAGAATTCCGAATCAAAAACTTGAGTTTTATCCTCAATTGGAAGTCTCGATAAAGCATCACAATTACCATTTGCTGATGTTTTAATAATTTCAATTTTATATTTAAATGAGCACAAAAAGTAAGCCCATCTTTGCAGTCGGTTTTGGATCATATTTCCTCCATTTTTATTAGAACCGAAAATAAATTTTAATGGTTCATGATCAGATTTTAAAATATGATCTCGTTACCACAAATATATTGATAGAACTTTTTGAAACCAAAAATTATTGCCGCTGCTTCTTTGTCGATGATAGCCCTATGACGTTCATTAAATGGAATAATTTTTGATGCGAATGCTATGGGACGCTCAGAACCATCCGAATACCTATGAGACAAAATCGCGGAAAGTCCAAAATCCGAAGCATCACATGCTAAAACTAATTGTTCTTCAGGATTATATAACGTCGAAACTTTCGGAGATGCCAACTCACTTTTAATCCAAAAAAATGCATCATCGCATTCTTTTGTCCAATTCCAACCTGTGTTATTTTTCAAAAGTTCATAAAGGCATTTCAGTTTTTGAGCCCGATTACATAAATATGAATCATAATAGTTAATTAAACCAAGAAAAGCTTTCAATTGCTTCGAATTTTGTGGTTGTGGTACTTCCAGAATTGCTTTTGTTTTTGTCGGTGACGGATGCAAGCCTTTTTCGTTTAATAAAAAACCTAAAATTTCAACTTCACTTCGGAAAAGATCACACTTTTGCGCATTCACTTTCAACCCGGCATTTTCAAGCCTACTAAAAATTTGATTCAAAATTTTCAGATGTTCTTCCTCAGTTCTGCCAGTGCAATATATGTTATCTATATAAACTTTAACAAATGGAATGCCTTTGAGAATATCGCAAAGAATTTCCTGACATTCACCTGGGCTCGATGCTATTCCTTCAGGAAGTTTTTTATATCTGAAAATACCATCTTCTGTAATTATTGTTAAAGCATCACACGACATTTCATCAACAGGAAATTGCATAAAAGTGCTAAATCGATTTGCGACCATTTCTTACCATATTGAAGATTTGAAAATATTTTTTCTTTACTAGGAACCGGTGCTCTCTTAATAATCAAAGATGGGTTGACCGTTACTTTAAAATTACCACAGAGACGAACTGACCCATTTGATTTTAGAACTGGTACTATGGGTGTTGCCCACTCACTTACTTTTACAGGTTCCAGGTTACCTAAGCTAATTAAACGATTAATTTCATCGGAAACTTTAGATTTTAAAGCAAACGGTACTTTATAAGGTTTAAGTTGAATCGGCTTACTACCTTCTTTAAATTTCAATTGAATTTTTCTTCCTGTATATTCACCTTGACCTTCAGAAAATAATGACGGAAATTTCTCTTTCATTGATATCATAATAGAATTATGATCAAAATATAAGAATACAGAATTCTCACTTAAATTGAAATGAACAGGCCAAAAATTGAATTTTTTTAACCAGCATCGTCCAATCAAAGAAGGACCTGAGCCTGGTAAAACATAACACTTCAAATATGAAATTTTTAGATCATTCAATTCACATATCATATTATTCATAACCCCTAGTGGTTTTAAATTCTGTTTACCATAAGTCATCAAAGTTAAATCTGATTTATCTAATTTTTCTCCAGGAAAAATTGAATTTTTCGTGTATTATGAAATTGCTGTGATATATGACCCTGTGTCTACCAACATTTTAATCGGTACTGAATTGAGTTTCAAACTTAAAAAAATTGGATCTGCGATTACATCATTATTCTTTACCGAATTTATATTGAAAAAATCATAATCATAATTTTCTTCTTCAGCAGAAACAGAATCAATAGTTTCCTCTAATAAATGAACATTATTAGGTTTAACCTTTCCATTGAATTTCTGATTTTCATTTTGTTTTTTCCAACAAGCGGATACTAAATGATCTTTGATATTACAAAATGTACATTTTTGAAATCTATATCTACATCGATTTGCGTAATGATTATCTTTAAGGCCACAGCAAAAACAAGAAAATTCATTTTTATTGGTGTATGAATTATTACTTGATGTTTTAATACCACCTTCGCGTCTGTCATGCTTCGGTCTTGATAACTTCGCTCCTCTTTTGAATTGTTTATTTGGCTGCTGCCGTCGACTACTGCGAAGAAAATTCACATTCACATCACCATTACCATCTCTCCTCGGCGAAGAATTGCGCACCGCATCCCTTTCTGCAGATTCGCGTGCTACAGCGATTTTCACTGCGCCGTTGAAATCCAGTTTTTCTTGACGGAAAAGTTCCACTTTTACGTTTTGATCCCTGATGCCATTCACAAATTGATCTCGAAGTGATCAAAATCCAAAATCCAAATTCTCGAAATTACAATTGACTGATAAACGTTTCAATCGGACAATGAAGTCGTTCACAGGTTCATTTGGAGCTTGTCTTGTAGAATTAAACTTGTTTCTTTCGGAGATTTCGGAAGTTTTTGGTTGAAGATGATTGGAAACCAATTTTATAATTTCATCATATTTGAGGTCTTTTGGTTTCACAGGTGAAGCTAAGGATCTGATTAGGGAATAAGAATTCACGCACACTTTTGTTAGCAGCTCTGCGACCTGTTTAGTAGGATCTACATCGTTTGCCATGAAGTACAATTCTAAACGTTCGATGAAGGTGTCCCAGTCATCCTGATGCAATTGAAATTCAATTTTACATTTTGATGCCATTTTGGGTTTACGTGGATAACTCACTGAACACTTGGGTTCGTCACAAATGTCTTTCGAATACGTCAAGGAAACCGGCTCTGATGAGACTTGCGTGGTACACGAATACAGCTGCGCACTTTTCAACAGTTCCTTTTGCAAATTATCTAAGTCCGAATTTTCCTTGAATTCAATCCCGAGTACAGAAAAATGTTCTCTAATTGAAGATTTAGTCAAGTTCTTCACCCAACATAAATCACTTAACGATTTTGATCGAGCAATGTCAGTCAAACACTCGCGTAAAGCGTCTACTTTCCACGTGTCGGTTACTTTTTCACGAAGCACGAGTAATTGTTCCAATAATTCCACTTTTGTTAAACGATATACCCATGAAACGCCAATTTTCAGCATCCTCGTCGCCACATTGTTGTGTTCTGATGAGTTACCCAAAAAGGGAATGAATAAAATTAAACGTGACTATTACGTTTATTTAAAGTTAAGAATGTCGCACCGGTGTGAAAACAGCCGAATGAGATAGCAGAATTTGACCTTGAATTCGTCGTACGCCACTGTTCAGTTGAGCGGATATCGATGCAAACATGAATTCTCGCGTCTGGATTGATATGACAACTATTATTATTACGTCACATTTTTTCATTTCAAATCACGCCTGTGAAAGCTGAGGGGAAGAAATAAAGAATGTTAACTCAAAAAATGTATGTACTTAAGATCGACCTCAAATTTCAAGAGTTATATTGAAAACACCCATCATCATTCACTGTCAATGTTGTTCAAAAAATGGTTCATAAAATGCACTTCAAATTCAGGAGATTAATACACGAAATGAAGCAGAAAAATGTCATTTGCCGCATTCACTTACGCCCCCTAGGAACCGAGATTTGACACCGTCCAATATTAAAAATCCGATTACTAAAAAACTGGACATAGGATCGACTTCAAATTCGAAAACGGTATCGACAAACCATAGCAGAAAAAAGTGCTTTTCATCCTGTCCACTTACACCCCCTAGAAGCCAAGATTTGACACCTGTCAATGTTAAAAATTCGATTACTAAAAAACTGGACATAGGATCGACTTCAAATTCCGAAACGGTATCGACAAACCATAGCAGAAAAAACTACTTTTTATCCTATCCACTTACACCCCCTAGAAGCCAAGATTTGACACCTGTCAATGTTAAAAATTCGATAACTAAAAAACTGGACATAGGATCGACTTCAAATTCGGAAACGGTATCGACAAACCATAGCAGAAAAAAGTGCTTTTTATCCTATCCACTTACACCCCCTAGAAGCCAAGATTTGACACCTGTCAATGTTAAAAATTCGATTACTAAAAACTGTACATAGGATCGACTTCAAATTCGGAAATGATATCGACAAACCATAGCAGAAAAAACTACTTTTTATCCTATCCACTTACACCCCCTAGATGCCAAGATTTGACACCGTCCAATATTAAAAATCCGATTACTAAAAAACTGGACATAGGATCGACTTCAAATTCGGAAACGGTATCGACAAACCATAGCAGAAAAAACTACTTTTTATCCTATCCACTTACACCCCCTAGAAGCCAAGATTTGACACCTGTCAATGTTAAAAATTCGATAACTAAAAAAGTTGACATAGGATCGACTTCAAATTCGGAAATGATATCGACAAACCATAGCAGAAATAAGTGCCGTTTAGCGCATCCACTTACACCCCTTAGAAGCCGATTTGATTTGATTAATTTATATTGTAACGTTCTCCGGGGTTAATCAAATTGTCTTTTCACAACGTGTAATTTATTTCCACAACTACCACACAACATGAGGTTTTTCACGCATCGTTTGGGATAATTATTCTGTACGACTTGAAATGCGTGCGGGAAAAGGGTTAAAAGGTGACGCTTGTAGAAAATAGTTATTTTACTAACAAGAGTGGAAAGTGATACCTTTCCGCAAGATACTGCAGTTCAATCTGTCGTGTGCATTTTCCATATGTGTTAGGAAAAATATCACAAAAAGACATGCCAAAATATTATGATTGATGCGACTTTTTAATATTTGCGTGCGGAATAAAAGCCCTGTTATTCACTTTCCGTACGCATATGCGTGCGATTTTGGAAAAGTACTACTTTCCAAACGCTAGTAGGAAAAATAAATTTCAGAATCCTGATTTCTTGGTGACATTTCAAAGTATTGAAATTCGACTTGGTTACAAAATTTGATGGCCAAAGAATAATATGTATTTACTTATTAAATAACGTAGATGCAATGAAAAACACCTTATTTCTTAAATGTTTTTATTCTCAGGCGGTCGATTTCGATATATTTTCCATCATCAATCTAAAAATTCACAAACAACAGTATAGAGTATTTTTCGCTTTAACCTAGAAAGAATTAAACTTTTCCGAATGAATCTTCTGTTCTGATTATGGATAATGTAGTGTACTTCATTTCAGTTATAGCAAAAATTACCACTTTATACTGTTGTTTGCAAGCCTTCAGATTTCCTGATGATAGAAAATATACCGAAATCGATCGCCTGAGGATATAAACATATAAAAAATAGTGTGTGTTTTCATTTTATCTACGCTATTGAATATAGAACATACAATGAAAGATATTATGTCTAAAATAAAATAACTCAATTAACCACCCGTTGAGTACATATTATTCTGTAAATTTTGCAAAGTGAAAAATATTAGGATCAAAATTATTTCAATCAATTGTTATATCAAATTCATCCTAACACCGAGCAGCCAACATAAAAAATATTATATATAAGCGTGGCATATTTTGTTTCAACTTATATTCTTGTAAATTATACATCGTCTCATTTGGTGAATTGTGAAAAGAATTATTTCTCCTCAAAAACTTAATGCCCCTGAGTAAGTTCCCGAAGAAAACTATTCTATGAGGCTGTATTGAGAACACAGTTCACAAATATCATTTTCCATTTTGTTTTCAAACAGGCATCTCTTATGTAATAATCTAAAACAAAGTTTACATCGCCTATATATCTCATTTCGGATATTACCACAGATGAGGCAAATATTTTCTACAGGCATAGAAGATTTCAATACTTCTATCTGGAATTCTTTTCTCAGCTCATTCATATCGGCCCATTCATTGAGAGATTTTTTTTGGATGATCTGTTTAAAGAAGTACAGAATGAAAATGCCACAATTATGTGCATCATTTTGTGTAATATGTTCTTTTTTTACAATTTTCCAACTTTTATAATTATGTAGTGCTTTCAATTGATTACTCTCCTTTAAGTAACTTATGAATTATTTTAAATATGAAACACTTGTGGGGTGTTGTTCGCCGAATGGATCTAAGTATGTGAATTCTCTCTTTGAAATACTGATTTCGATTGCGCACCAATGGTTTTCATTGACTAATATGGGTATAAACAAATCATCTTTCTCAAGTTTCAAATTATCGAGAAAAGAATGTTGTGGCTGGTTAAAAATGAACTGAGCATGAAGTCCAGCATCAATGATTTGGTAAACACCGTTCGTATTTAACATGTTTAAAATAAAATCTATCACTGCGTCACTTAGCCAGTTCTCATTGTTCAAGGTCAAGTAATCAGTGAGAGGTAATTTTTTACGAGGACGATCTAGAATTGAAACCACATATCCTCTTCCATTAGGAAAATTCTTGTAATAAGCATGATCGCTTATAAGACCGTTGCCGAAAAATTTGTATTTTGTTGTTTCTATTGGTATTTGATTTTCAGTTTGTTGACATAGTTTACAGATAAATTCTCCCGAGAAAGTTTTATCAGGCTCGCATATCTGATGCACCCACATACTGCATGCATCACATTGCACCCAATCAGTGGCAGTTGTGTCTAAAGACCCTTCTGAACAATACTGACAAATAGGTGTACTTGTTTCATTAGGGCCTTGTGAATCTTTTCTTGGAAATATTTTCTTATGAGAAAAATTTTTCAAATGACGTCCCTCAAAGTGTCCTTTATAAAGCGGTCTTTTTCTCTGCCACATTGCTCTGTTCTGTCTATGAATACGTCCTGTCAGATTACTTTTTGGTATTACGCAGAGTATTTCTTTGTATAATGATAACCCTAATGTTCTGGTAGCTCTGACAAATCGTGAGCATTTCCAATTTCTTTCTCCTCGTAATACTTTATGTTTCATTGTATTGAAGTAATTTTCAACAGGAGCATTACTTACTCTTTCTCTATCGAATTCTTTCAGCATAATCGCTGACCACAGTGGCAAGAAGGGGATGTATTTTTTCAAAATCAGTTCGTAAAGCTTAGGGCTATAATAATGGTTCATGGAATCATTCAATGAATCTGTTATATTGCGATGTTCCAGCCTATCAAAATGTTTGAAGAATAGGCTCTGCTTCGCTAGAGAATGAGTTGGAGGATCCTGTATTAAGCTCATTCCTGTTGATTTCAGATTATGTTTGGATTCTCTGAATATGTGGTGGTCTTTATCGGCAACTATAATCAACAAATTATCAATTGATTCTTTCACAATCTGATCATGATATGGACTACATAACAGAATGAAAATATTTTCCATCCAATTTTCAATTTGATGGAATTTATTGAAAGTCATACAGGCCGCCATCAAATCCTTCAGTTGATTCTGAATATTGACATGACTCACAGTTTGTTCAATGTCTTTGCAAAACATTTTCACAAAATGAGCACAACAAAGGTGGAGGGAAATCATGTTTTCTCGTCGCTCTCCGGCAACAATAAAAAAATTATCGTAACAATAATTGATGTATTCAATCAATTGCATTTCACAAAATTCTTGTGATAATGCATTCAAACTGGCTAAGCAAAAATCGGTAACAACACCTGTGAAAGTTGGCCAGCTGGAATGCTGTTTAGCAAAATATTTGAAATCTCCGAAGAATTTACGTAGATCTTTTGTGTAGTGTGTCCCAGAAACCAATTCCATAACAGGGAAAATTCGTTCATTGCTAGTTTGAATAACCCCAGAATATAGATAAATGCGTTTGCATTCTTTATAAGGCTTTCTTATAACAGAACCTGTTGCATCAAAGTGCAATAAGAACTTAGATTGCTTAGTCTTCTTTTCATATTTTAATACTTGCAGTTGCTCTTTACTGAAAAGTTTAACCATGAATGGAATGCTTACTTCTTGTATATATTCCCCATTAGATAACTGCATCTTACATATATCAGTCCAGTCGTCCACATCTCTATCGAGTTGTTGTTTCGCCTCCGATCGGATTTTTCTTATCGTTGGATCTGATTTGATATTCTGAAGGTTTCCCTGATTTATCAACCTTATGTCTGCTTGTAGGAGGGTTTTCTTTTTGTATTCAGATGGCTTCAAGAGGAGCAACTTCTTTTTAGCCTTAAATCTCTCGTGACCTTTTACATAGGCCGTGATCAATTTTTCGTGATAATAGTCTTTAGAAGAACTATAAACACTAACTAACTTCCTGGACACTATATGAATCTTGAATTTTTTGCAGTTTCGTCTGTTATGGATGCAATAAGCTAATATAAGTACATCCCCATTTTTCAATATTTTTTTATCTTTAATTGCTAAAGAACAAGTGTTATTCACGTTCTTGCGGATTCTGTTTCTTATATAATAGTTCATATAACTATTACTACTAGAGTTCCCAAATAAATATTTCCGATGTGTGTCAGGAATATCAAATTTTCCTTCAAAAAATACGCAGTTCTTGTAAGTTACAAGTTTTTCGTTTCTCCGAATTCGGTTAGTACTTCCATAAGGAATCAATTCTTTCACTACAGGATCGGAAAGATGCAGATCGCTCGACAACTCTAAACTGTTAACAGTTACTTCCTTAAAATCGATCACTTCATTTTCGATTTGGAATGATATTGGGGCATCACTAGATATTTTTCGGATAGGAGAAAGTTGTGTTTCCTGTGAAATCAATGTATTATCAATATCGATATCTTTTTCAGGAGTGGAAGTAGGCAAAACTATTCTTTCATCTGGAATGATCGGATTTTCATATTCCATTTGAGAGCAAGATTCCAAGACAAAAATGACTTCATCTTCATTTCTCCTGATATACTGACATAATATACTTGGGAATATTTTCAATTTGAATGACATGGCTTTTATATGATCACTCTTTGGGTCAATGAGCTCCTGATAACCAAAATTTTTACAATGTTTTCTTATATACTCTAATATAGCTGGAAGTATGCTAGATTTTTTATAAACCATGTCTGCAAGCTTCGAATTCAAATTCCGCTGTAAAGAGGAATAAACGCCGGTAGAACAGCTCAGATGAAATTGAACCCAAGAAAACTGGGTTTACAAGAATATAAAAAAAGGATGAACCTCTAGAGGGACTTTAAGAATCGAAAAGAATCTTCCAATGAAATGGAAAGGAATAAAAAACCTAAACGTGAAAAAAGATTATAAAACAAAAAAAACGGAAGAAGTATTACATACAAATCGACTGAATACTAAAATTATTAGTATTTTCGACAAAAATATTCAACTAATTACTAAATGAGAAACTCTTATAATAAGGAAAAAGTGGAGAAAAAAAAAACAAAATAGAACAGCTCAGATAAAATTGAAACCAAGAAAACTGGGTTTACAAGAATATAAAAAAAAGGATGAACCTCTAGAGGGACTTTAAGAATCGAAAAGAATCTTCCAATGAAATGGAAAGGAATAAAAAACCTAAACGTGAAAAAAGATTATAAAACAAAAAAACGGAAGAAGTATTACATACAAATCGACTAAATACTAAAATTATTAGTATTTTCGACAAAAATATTCAACTAATTACTAAATGAAAAACTCTTATAATAAGGAAAAAGTGGAGAAAAAAAAACAAAATATACGCTCTGAATAAAAACTGAAAACCTAAAAAAAAAACTACTATTTAAAAAAAACCCAAGAACTTTGAGAATATTCAAAGAATATTAACACCAAATAATACGCAACTGAAACAAGTGAGCGTTCTCGAGAACGTGTCGTAGCTTTTGCATACAATCCGTGCTTTAAGCGTCCTTTGCAATAGCGAGCGGAACCTCAGGCATAAGGTAAACTTTTCGAGCGTGGTGGTCCGGTTCATGCGTTATTGACTAACCAGGCGAGACTGAAAACTCCAGAGAAACTTTTAACTCGAATCTCATTTTACGGACATTTGGACTAATAATAAAAATAACTGATAGTTAAGAAAAAATATCCTATATTTTAATTGATTCATCATGAAAAATTTGCTCTTGTACTGGTGACGACGAGATGAAATTTCTGTACTAGTAGATGTCTGTCGGCGGGTTTTACGGAATTTTGATTGCCTGATTAACTATTTGACAGTTATTTGATTATTAATGTGAAATCACTGCAACATTTTCATTCCAGAATATATTGGAGAAGTGGCAATTAAACTTATTAAGACAGGACGATATTCACGAAGCTCATGAATGAATTATTGTTGATTCTTCAAACAAGTGTTGATTTCCCGATCGAGCTTTGTGAAATTGGGAATTTAAATTTTCACCATAACCGAAACATTGACAGGTATCAAAACTCGGTTCCAAAAATTAAGTGAAAGTGTTAAATGGCATCTTTTTTCTTGTACGGTTTGTCAATACAATTCTCGAATTTGTAGATACTATGAAGTTTTTGATTTATAAAATTTTCATCATTGACAAGTGTCAAATGTCGACACCTAAGGGGTGTAAGTGGATGCGGTAAACGGCACTTTTTTCTGCTTCGGTTTGTCGATTTAATTTTCGAATTTGAAGTCGATCCTATTTCCAGTTTTTCAATTATCGAATTTTTAACATTGACAGGTGTCAAATCTTGGCTTCTAGGAGGTGTAAGTGGATAGGATAAAAAGCACTTTTTACTGCTATGGTTTGTCGATATCATTTCTGAATTTGAAGTCGATCCTATGTCCAGTTTTTTAGTAATCGAATTTTTAACATTGACAAGTGTCAAATGTCGACACCTAAGGGGTGTAAGTGGATGCGGTAAACGGCACTTTTTTCTGCTTCGGTTTGTCGATTTAATTTCCGAATTTGAAGTCGATCCTATTTCCAGTTTTTCAGTTATCGAATTTTTAACATTGACAGGTGTCAAATCTTGGAATCTAGGGGGTGTAAGTGGATAGGATAAAAAGCACTTTTTTCTGCTATGGTTTGTCGATACCGTTTCCGAATTTGAAGTCGATCCTATGTTCAGTTTTGTAGTAATCGAATTTTTAACATTGACAGGTGTCAAATCTTGGCTTTTAGGGGGTGTAAGTGGATAGGATAAAAAGCACTTTTTTCTGCTATGGTTTGTCGATATCATTTCCGAATTTGAAGTCGATCCTATGTCCAGTTTTTTAGTAATCGAATTTTTAACATTGACAGGTGTCAAATCTTGGCTTCTAGGGGGTGTAAGTGGATAGGATAAAAAGAAGTTTTTTCTGCTATGGTTTGTCGATACCGTTTCCGAATTTGAAGTCGATCCTATGTCCAGTTTTTTAGTAATCGAATTTTTAACATTGACAGGTGTCAAATCTTGGCTTCTAGGGGGTGTAAGTGGATAGGATAAAAAGCACTTTTTTCTGCTATGGTTTGTCGATACCGTTTCCGAATTTGAAGTCGATCCTATGTCCAGTTTTTTAGTTATCGAATTTTTAACATTGACAGGTGTCAAATCTTGGCTTCTAGGGGGTGTAAGTGGATAGGATAAAAAGTAGTTTTTTCTGCTATGGTTTGTCGATACCGTTTCCGAATTTGAAGTCGATCCTATGTCCAGTTTTTTAGTAATCGAATTTTTAACATTGACAGGTGTCAAATCTTGGCATCTAGGGGGTGTAAGTGGATAGGATAAAAAGTAGTTTTTTCTGCTATGGTTTGTCGATATCATTTCCGAATTTGAAGTCGATCCTATGTACAGTTTTTTAGTAATCGAATTTTTAACATTGACAGGTGTCAAATCTTGGCTTCTAGGGGGTGTAAGTGGATAGGATAAAAAGCACTTTTTTCTGCTATGGTTTGTCGATACCGTTTCCGAATTTGAAGTCGATCCTATGTCCAGTTTTTTAGTTATCGAATTTTTAACATTGACAGGTGTCAAATCTTGGCTTCTAGGGGGTGTAAGTGGATAGGATAAAAAGTAGTTTTTTCTGCTATGGTTTGTCGATACCGTTTTCGAATTTGAAGTCGATCCTATGTCCAGTTTTTTAGTAATCGGATTTTTAATATTGGACGGTGTCAAATCTCGGTTCTTAGGGGGCGTAAGTGAATGCGGCAAATGACATTTTTCTGCTTCATTTCGTGTATTAATCTCCTGAATTTGAAGTGCATTTTATGAACCATTTTTTGAACAACATTGACAGTGAATGATGATGGGTGTTTTCAATATAACTCTTGAAATTTGAGGTCGATCTTAAGTACATATATTTTTTGAGTTAACATTCTTTATTTCTTCCCCTCAGCTTTCACAGGCGTGATTTGAAATGAAAAAATGTAACGTAATAATAATAGTTCTCATATCAATCCAGACGCGAGAATTCATGTTTGCATCGATATCCGCTCAACTGAACAGTGGCGTACGACGAATTCAAGGTCAAATTCTGCTATCTCATTCGGCTGTTTTCACACCGGTGAATGTCGCATACAATATGTTTCTTGGAATACAATATTAAGACTGGCGGTAATGCCAGATGCAGTTTGATTAGTATCTACATAATATCAAAACATGCGCAGGAATTCGGAAGATATAACACAAACCACGACAGGTGTTTCGCTATCACAATCCCGGGCTAGAATAGTTATTTTCCTATCAAGTGCGGAAAGTGATACTTGCCCGCACGAAACTGCCGTTGCCCGAACGATGCGAAGCTTTCCGCAAGAGTAAGGAACAATATTTTTTCTACAAGCGCTTGAAATATATAAATGTATCCATTTCACGAAACATATCATATCTAATTTGATAATTCATATATAATGACAGACGTAATTCTACATGTCGTAACTATTAGTTTCTCATTGTTGACGTTCTGTGCATAGAAACATGATAGAACTTAATTTACTCTATAATATTTGCGTGCGGGAAAAACCCCTGCTAATCCATTCCCGCACGCATTTGCGTGCGGGAAAGAAATAGCAGGCGTTTTTCCCGCACCCTTTGGGAAAGTGACTCTTTGCAACTTGGAATGCGTGCGGGAAAAAGGTTGAACGCGCACGCTTGTAGAAAAAAGGAATTTTTTGTCCCCTAAAATATGTACCAATAGGGTGTAGTTCATGCTTTTGCCAACAGGCGCGCTGGCCATCACGAGAGTGCGAAATTTTGATTCAAACAAATTGTAGTTAGCTGAGTGAACTGTTTCCTTGGTGACGGATGATAGGAATATTATTATTTTCGATTTTTGATAAGAGAACAACATAAATATGACCATGGTGAAATGTTGAAGCGTGCGCTAGTGTTAGAGTGTTTTGGCATCGGAAAGGAAAGGAGAAGAGATAAAATTTCCGAGAGCATTTTTGAGAGAAAATTGGAAAAAAACCTTACCTCCAGAATCGACTCCAAATCAATTTGTGTGTCAAGAGCACTTTTGCGATGAAGATATCGAAAAGATGATGGATTCATTATAAACGAAATCGATGAAATTGTCATCCCTCGTGAGAAGTTGACTCTTCTGAATAAGAATATCTAACCAATAAAACTACATGGTTCAGAAGTGAATATTCTTGAAGAATTCTGTTGGCATAACATAATATATGGTTTATATCGGTTCTCAGCTGAGTATTGGAAACAGAATCTACTCTAATATTTAAGTGATAAATTTGAGATTGCTACCTTTTGTTGTCTTGATGTGTACTACTCCTCACTACAGATTTATATAATTTTGAAGATGACGGTAAACCAACTAACATATAGCTGCTTTCAATAAACCATGATAAACAAAAGTAGGTACAATTTTTTTGATCAGTGATTTCTTTTGAAATTCATTGATTTCGACTTGTATTTTATTGCATATAATTCAGAGAACTCATATTTAATATAGATTTGAAGAAAGGTATTTGAAAAATCATCAGAAAAACCACGATGACACATAACCTAAAATAAAATGAATGCTGTTCATTTCAAATTGACGCTTGCATCCCCACCCCTTATCGACACCCGCTGCAATCGCAGCGACACCTATCCTACGTTTCCCGTTTTCGGGGACACATTTTTAGTTCGTCGATCGTTCTCCTTCTCTCTACTCTCCATACCGTACGGGTACGGGTCACCATTCACTGTTGGGTTCGAATTAACAGTGCTGTGCCTAAGGTGGCGTAAGGACACAGTAACAAAGCCTACACAGAACACAACTGATTCTCCGAACTCGCTCAAGCTAACGGAGTTTCTGAGGGGTACTTCGGTACTATGGAGAATCAGGATAATATGAATATGAATAAAAGAGGGTGAAGGTTAAAGTTTATCTTCGCCCACTTGAAGATGATCTGTTTTGAGTTCAATTATGGATTTTCATCAAGGTCATCGGCCACGCCAATCCAATTTTTGAAAATAGAACTTTTCAAAATTCATTTTGCATTATTGAATTATTGTATGAAAAATGTTTTTCTACACGGTGAAGTATGACAAAAAAAAAACAGGGGGCATTTATAATCAATCACATTCTATAGTTCCATTTCGCGAAATGATGCATAAGAAACATATGCATCCCAAGAGCGAATTTTACTGAAAGACTTATATGTTCCCGGGCAAAATGCAAACAATGCAACAGCTTGTGCCTGCTGACCGCCAGTTGCGTGTGAATTCCTGTTTAGCCATCCTCCATCTCAACATCAAAGTGTACGATTATGAGTCTACAATGATCATGAGCGAGGACTTCGACGAGGCGTATTTCCATTTAAGTGGTTACATAAATTAACAGTCAGTTTTGGGATAGAACATTGGCAATAATGCTCTTGCCATAAATAAAGTCATTAGGAAAAAAGTTGTAGAATATTTATTCAGCTTCTAAGCACAAAACGAAATCCTTAGGTCTTATATAGATCTTGAGTTATCTCAAAAAGATGAAAGGTTGGGAAAACAGGATTTTTCAATTTTTCAACGATTTGGGGTCGTCTAATTCCATAATGGAAGGCTTTGGTGAGGCCAAAATTTTTCATCTAAGATGCGAAATTATGAAGGTTCTGGCACGTGCTGCAATCATCAAATAACTCTTGATATTCTCTGTATATTCGGTTAAGATTAGGTTTAATTGCCACATAAACATTCACCTATATTTCACATATCACGTTTGAAGTATTTTTCTGGACTCCATCAGTTCACACACTGTCTCTCAAATACAGGCTGTTGAAAAACCATAGAAAAATGTTATTTTTAGTTCTTACAAACGGTTTAATCGAATGGAATGAATTTCTGAATATAGTTTTTCATCTATGTATTTGAAACATCTTTTTCGAACACAAGATATCACCCACGTCTTCCAGTTTTCTCAATATGACTATTACGTACCATAAAAATACAAAAAATTCGAAGAACCCAACTCTTGGACGCTATCTAATGAATTTGAACGTTTTGTAAAATAAAAGCATTCTTCTTCTTCATATTTTCTCGTAAATGCGTCGTTTTCGAGTAATTTGACACTCAAAAAAAAAATATCTGTGAAATTCGAAAAATGGGATACTTCGACCGAATGCAACTCTTTTTGAGATCCACAGATGTGAAGTGTCACAGATTTATCTAGTTATTCTGAAGGTAATTTTTTTTTCCAAGGATGGCACAGCTCATTATGAAAACTCAAAATGGCTATATCTTTTTATTAGGGCCGAATCGGAAAAAATGGCAAAAAAAAGTGTTTCTTTTAAACTCAAGAATCTACCTACTGTTAAAATATTTTCACGATTCGAAGACTCACCTAATATATATATATATATATATATATATATATATATATATATATATATATATATATATATATATATATATATATATATATATATATATTGTAACTGATCGTTTGCCGGAGAAAACAGGAAAAAACAACTAATTTGGGTACTCGGCAATTATTGTCTGGGCAATCAACAATCAGGTGTCAAAACATCTATATTTCGAACTTCTTGTGGTTCATCTTCAGGATGCTGAAAATATATAACAAACATGGATACATATAAAAACAAAATTTCAACAACTACCTACGTCCGACAAGATTATTGTTTAAATTCACAGAGAGATTTTCGGAGGAACATTGTAATGTGAATTTAAACAATAATCTTGTCGGACGTAAGTAGTTGTTGAAATTTTATTTTTATATGTATCCATGTTCGTTATATATTTTTAGCATCCTGAAGAAGAACCTCAAGAGGTTCGAAATATAGATGTTATGACACCTGATTGTTGATAATTGCCCAAACAATAATTGCCAAGTACCCAAATTACTTGTTTTTCCCTATATAAATATATACACATTTACCAGGTCCATCCGTCATTGAACTGGTGATAATCTGGTCAGCCTACAAAAAATCCTATTTTCCCAATTTTTCATCTTTTTAGATAACTCGATGCCTATTAGACCTAAGGATTTCAATCAAAGCTGAATAAATGTTTCACGACTTTGTTTCTTATGACTTCAATCGCAGTATGATCATTATTGCCAATATTCGAAACAAATTGGCAATTTTTGTTCAAAATCTCGAGATATACTGGACTCACAGAGCTGTAATTAAAACTAAATTATAGTGGATTAATATATTTACTTAAAAAAATAAGAATAATCTTTCTTGAAAAAGTAATTTTTCATAACTTATAATCCAAAAACGGAAACAAATCCGAAAATTTCGAAGCCACCAAAAATTTTTCAAGTAGATTTTGAAGTGTAATTGGCATAATAGTACATACCAGAAATACAGCTGCTTTCACTTTTTTCTAACCTTCAAACACCTGGCGTCTCTCCTATTAGATATGATTTCCTTCATAAAAATCTGACCTCGGAAATTTTTTAAATTTGGAATATTATTTTACTGATATATTTAATACTAGCTGACCCGGCAAACCTAGTTTTGCCATTTAAATTATTTCTAGGGTAGATAATAATAACTAACTCATCGTGATTGTGTGACAATGTGGCATATGAGTAAAAGAGACGTGCTGTGGATGATATTCCATGTGTTTCCCTTCATCATGTAGATTACTTTGTTATATTATAAGGTAAAATAACACACAATATCTAAATTATACTTTATTGCAATGCCCTATAGTGTAATTTTCGATTTACTCGATATAACTTAACTTTTTGTCCAAATGTCGAAAACCTATAAGTACTCTATGATTGCTTGATTGGTCGTAATAAAAAAGAATGCCTTTTTTTCTGTTCTGTACAATTTTTTTCGGGAATATTTTGTTATATAAACCTTGCCCTAACAATAATAAACACAACAAAAAAAGAATTGTCCAATTTGGTGCGATCGTTTGAACAATAAAGCATTTTGAATTAAACCATAGATCCTCTTTTATTAATATATATAGAAGATAGATTGATGTATTCTGATCACATCATAGTTTTTCCCAATTTAAAATGAGCTATTTTTTCTTATCAACATTCATTATTGAATGAATTCAGCGCTTCAAGAAAGAAAAAAAAAACATTTTCAAGTGTCAAATCGTTGAAACGTGTGAAGTCGGTTAAATACCTAATGCGCTCCCGAAGAATGGCGAATGCTCACTAATTTTGTTCTTTAAATATTCCTATTCTCTATAGAAAATAGAAATATTGAATTATTTCGATACGTCAATTAATACACGATATATAGAAATTGTAAACATGGATGCATGGCTCCTGGGGGTCAATTCTCGGGATCACTCGTTCGTTGAACGTATTCGTTCATGAACGAGTGGAATCGAACGTATAGTTCGAATCGAGTCAATTCTCGAGCATATCTCCAACTACTCGTTCCGGCGAAAGTGTACGTTCATTTCGAACAGAGAATAAACTTGGCATCGTAGCAAAATTCATCGAATAATCAGCGTTTAATCATAAACTCATATTAATAATTCTATGCTTTTGATAATTCTGTGCCTATTTATGGTTGAATTTGAATTTTGAAAATACGTCAAATCAAAATCTTCAGAATTGGTTTTGTTTAACTAAAACATCAGTTTTGAAGTGAATAAAGATTTTCGTTTCTTGTTTGAATATGGAAAAAAGAAACGAACCAATGTCCGTCGAACAAAAAGAAATATTAATAGAGTTTATAAGCTCCCATCCTGAAATAAAGCAGAAATTCTCGTCAACTTTCTCTAGACAAGACTCCATAGCTTTGTGGAAAGATCTTACAAATATATTAAATGGAACCCCAGGTGCAAAAAAAGACTGGAAAGAGTGGAGGAAGGTATATAAAATACATCCTTGCTGACTATTTTTATATAATCTCAATGCAATTCTTTTAGAGTTGGCACGACATTCAGTCAAGGACGAAAACTAAAAAGGCGCAGATTAATGCCCATTCTTCGAAAACGGGTGGTGGACCTGCAACGGTAGATCTTTCAGAGGCAGATGAAACTGTCATAAGAAGCTTATTGGAAGTAGTAGAACCACAGGCGTAGGAAATTGTGTTGGAAAATGATAAAAAAATGGAATGTGACCAAAAACAAAAGGACACGAATTCTCTTAATGCACCTCTGCAGAAAGACATTCTCCTTAATGATAATATAGGGAATGATGAAGCTCACGTTGGAAAAAAAAATGGAGAAAAGAGAAATTTTGCTACGCAGCGTTTGGATAAAGCTGTAGAACAAAATACTCAAACGATAGATCTACTGCATCAAAAAATTCGTATTAAAGAAGAATATTTCAAAAAAAAACTTCTGATTATGGTACGAGATGTCGCAGCAAAAAAAAAAAATAGCATCAGAACTAAGAGAAATTTTTGGAAAAAATGTGCAATAAATAACCCCAGGATGGTTTCTTATCTGTGTTCTTGAGTTTTGTTGTATATTTCAGTATTAATATATGTTACTTGCTCTTAGTTTTCGTTTAAATGAAAATATCAAAATAATAATTATGTACTTATTCTTGTTAATTCACATTTTGCAAAATAATTCATTACTATATATTCCTAATTCTTCTCCCCTCTACTAATTCAGGGTTGACTTTTGCCATGGCGCCCCCTCCCCCACGATAAAAAAACCTATATAATATCACTCATGAAAAAAGAACTCTCACCTTCGTTTCCTTACACTAATCATGAAGTCTCCTAGGAGCAGTAAGAAAAGGATTCAACTCTTCTAACAACTCTCGAACCAATTGTTTGTTCAAACGGAATAAACGTATAAATATATTATCTGATAAATGATCGAATGGATTTTTTCTGAATTGGTCATAATAATGTCTCTCGCGACTTTCTTGCACAAACCTATCGGCTTCACTCATAATATTATGAATATTTTCTAAAGCAAGATCCTCTAAGTTCATTTTTGAATCATTCAAAAATATCAATGAATAACTTATGCACGAAAGTCGAAATATATGTGCTTCAGTCATCAAGCGTATGATACAGATCACTCGTTGTCGAACTAATGTTTGAACGATGATATCAAACGAATAGTTCATAGATGCGTTCCCCGAGAATTGCAATTTCCAAAAATCTACGCTCATCACGTCACGAACGTATACGTTCAACGAACGAGTGATCCCGAGAATTGACACCCTGATTCCGCTCGTGATCGCTTCGTGTGACGTACCTATATTGCAACACTAGTGCATCGTACGTGCATTATGGTAGCACGCTCTCATACGAATCATAAGGAGATTACGCACTTACTATTAGAAATGTCTAATCCAAATACGAGGAACTCATGTATTGTGCCGAAATGTAAAAACACAACGATTAATGCACCGGAATAGTATTTTTTTATCCCTTTGGATGTCAAAATGCGAAAGAAATGGAGAAAATCTATGAAGAAGTTGGATCCGATTGGAGCTGAGAGCAACGTATATTGCTGCGAAGAAACAAGGAACGGAAACTAGAATAGCTAGATCAAAACCGATGACATATTTCCGAGCTCTTTTTCAGAGAAGCAAATAATGCTGAAAATCGTTGCCCCCTACGATTCTTCGTTTTCTAGTTATTAGCAAAAAAATGAGATTTTGACGATTTCGAAAAGTTTTCATAACTTTTTTGTATTGAAGTATACAGATCTGAAACTTGAATCTTCTACTGGCACTTTTTTACGTAGAATCCACTATGACGAGTTCAAAATATTTTTTCATTCCAAATAATTAGGTGAACTTTCATTGAATTTATTATTTTTGAATTGAAAAAAATCTTTTGTGCAGATTCTACGTGTAGAAGTGCCTAAGAAGGTTCAAGTTTCAGATCTGTAACTCTCTTAAGACAAAAAACTTATGAGAACTTTTTGAAATCGTCAAAATCGCATAATTTTTGCTGATAACTAAAAAACGAAGGATCGTATGAATCTGTGGTTTTCACTATTCTTTGTTTCTCTGAAAAAGAGCTCGGAATTATGTCATCGGTTTTGCTCTAGCTATTCTAGTTTCCGTTCCTTGTTTCTTCGCAGCAATATACGTTGCTCTTAGCTCCAATCGGATCCAACTCCTTAATAGGTTTTATCCATTGCTTTCGCATTTTTACACGTTTGATGAAACGTGTCATCGGTTTTGCCCTAGCTCTTCTAGTTTCCGGGATTCCCTCACTAGACATCGAATTTGGAACACAACTGTACAACAACTGTTGTAAAATTTGTGAGTGCGTTGTTTTATTGTTTTCTTTATCATTTCTTGGGGGTAATTGTTTGTGGCAAGTAGGGAGGAGATCTGATTTAGTATCTCCGGTCTATAACGTGGTGAAGTTAATTTGATTGCTCGATCTATATAATTGGTTACTATTGCTTTTTTCTGTTTGATGTTATGTGCTGAGTTATAATCAAGTATCCGGTCTGAGTTAATGGTTTTTCGGAGCATTTTAGTTTCTATTTTGTTATTTTCTCATTAGAGAAAATACGGATACTTGATTATAACTCAGCACATAACATCAAACAGAAAAAAGCAATAGTAACCAATTATATAGATCGAGCAATCAAATTAACTTCACCACGTTATAGACCGGAGATACTAAATCAGATCTCCTCCCTACTTGCCACAAACAATTACCCCCAAGAAATGATAAAGAAAACAATAAAACAACGCACTCACAAATTTTACAACTCACTAAGTTACCAAAATCCAAAAACCGAGCCAATAGTTTACATACCCCTACCATACATCCCAACACTGTCTGAGAAAATAGAAAACATAATGAAGCCATACCCCAATATAAGGATTGCACACAAACCGTTTATACAGGTTAATCAATTATTTTCGAGATTGAAGGCAATAGTCCCGAAAGGTCAAAAATCACATATCATCTACGAGATACCATGCAACCAATGTAATGGAGTGTACATAGGACAAACGGAACAAAATCTGAACAACAGGATAAAAGGACACAAATATTCCAAAACTCAAACAGCCCTTTACAAACATACAATAGAAAACAACCACACTTTCAATTTTGAGAATACAAGGATATTAGATAGGGAAACAAATAAAAGAACCAGGGAATTTTTGGAAATGATTTATATAAAACGAAACCCCAACTCTATCAACGACAGAACAGATATAAATGGTCTGAACAAAATATACTCAACGATTATAAAGAAGACAGCGGAAAACGACAACGAAAGAAGAAGAAGAGTGACAACGACACCAACTTGACAATTCATTGACTTAGCACCACATTATGTTACAAAATGAAGAATGAGGACACATGCACCACAAGCAGAAGACTTGGAAATTGTTAAAATAAAGGTGACAGATCTCTATCTCGAATAATTGTATATGTAACTGTGTTTTTGATATTTGTTTTTAGATTGAAAAAGGGCCCGAACCCGAAACGTTTTTATTATATTTGACTAAATAAATCAGGTTTACAAAATTCCGAACGATCAATTATTTAATACAATAGTAATATGTATTATCATTCCGTTACATCAAATGCTGAAAAGTAGAGAAAAAATCTAATTTTTCCGATATTATAGCGAATAAGAAATAAAATCGCGATTGTTTTCAAAAATTCAGTCTCGCGAAACACAAAAAAAACGACTGTATGAAGAAAATTTAAATTTTGCAGGATTTTTTTGCGAATACTGAACTGTCTAATGCATTCTTAACATTGGTTTACTCTTAATTTTCGACTCAGCGATACCTAGTTCATATAAAAAAGGTGAATTGAAAATACCTAAGTTGTTTTTAATTCAACTTTTTTTACCTGTATCATATATGTTCTTCATAATTTTTGCTGGCTTTTACTTTTCGATGAAAAAACTTAATTATGAAAATATTTCTAGAGATTCCTTTCTTATTAAATGATCATTATTGTAATATGGGGGAGGGGGGCGAAAAAATATCTTCTGCCCCGGGCGACAAGTGGTCTTAATCCGGCCCTGGTAGTGTTCCGAATTGACTGTTCATAAACTTTGCAGGTCAAAATCAATTTTCTGCTTTGCAAAGTAGAGAATAGAATACTATGGCGTTGATTGAAGTACCTATTTGTTGTAATTAACATTTGAATCAACCACTGGAGTTGGAATACAAAATTTGATATAATTATATCATCTATATACTATGTATTTTCCGTTTTTGTTCTAAAATATGTATATAGGTACTAAAAGATGTGTAGTTTATTCGTTAATTTAATATGGACTCACTTGACGAAAAATTTTGTTGAATGCACGCCATATATCATATAAATGTGTATTCAAAAAAAAAAAATATATATATATATATACAGGGTGTGGCGTAATGAATGGATAATATGGAGCCTGCAGGTAGAGGACTCTATGGCGGTTCAGAAAAATATATTTTACGTTTAGTAAAAGTGCCTTGGTTTTCGAGATATTCGAGATTTTCGAAAATTCAAGAAAATCACACCCTTCGCCCCTCTTCTTGCAGGCAAGACTCCAAATGAAGGAATTTTTTCAAACTGTTTTTTGGATAGTATTCCTGGATAGATGCGCTATCGAATGTAAATTATTATTTTTGAGGCGCATGAATAGTTTTTCATAAATAAAAGAATCAACTCAAATTTTCCGTTTTGCTTATTTTTTTTTCCTAAGTTCAACCCAGCGTGGTGTGAAAAATAATATGGGTACCTGAGTGCCAAAGCAAGAGAAAACATGCCTGTTTCACTGAGATTCTGAAATGGTATAACTCACTCTATTTTCAGTATTAAATACAAAATAAATTTTTATTACAATGAGTCAAGGCAGAGTTTGAAGTTAGCATTTTTCTTCAATTTTTAGCAACTGAAATGAGACTTGCAAGCAGAATAAAGCAATTATTCATGAAAGGTTGTAGAGGATCTAGTACAGCTCCTGATGCACACTTTGAACACATTTTGTAAAACTCGATTCAATTAAACAATATTTTAAATTTGGGTTTTTCCCTCGTATCCTTTCATTATTAAGCCCTATAGTTATAGAGTTAATAGTTGTTGAGCGAATTTCAAGTAACGAAGTGAATTTTAGCACTTTTGTAATTAAGAAAAAAAGCAGAAAATTAGGTAATTTTTATTACATTGAGTCAAGACCCTTGTTAGACAAATGCTGAAATTTAATGCATAACTTGAAATTAACTTGATAATATTGATTTCACAACGTTGGGGTTCAATAATAAAAGAAAACGAGAAAAAATAACAATTGTAAAATATCGTTTCATTGAATAAAGTTTCACAAATCACAAATGATGCATAAATTGGCCACCATGAGTTCTGATACATGCTCTATAGTCTACACTTTCTAATGAATCATAGCTTTATTGCATAGATATCAACAATTTTAAAATGTTGATTTCATTGAATTAAATATCACAAAAGATTCTCTAAGAGGCCACCATGATCTTCAGTAGACGATTACTTCATTCTGCTTGCATTTCTCATTTTAGCTAATAAAAATTTTAGAAACACTGTTTACATTAAACTAGGCCTCAACTGATTGCAATAGGAATTTATTTTGTATTAAATGCTGAGAATACAGAGAGTTATACCATTTCGGAATCTCAATGAAACTGGCATGTTTTTTCTTGCATTGGCTCTCAGGTAACCATATTATTTTTTACACCGCGCTAGGTTTAACTTATGAAAAAAAATTAGCAAAACGGAAAATTTGAGTTAATTCTTTTTTTCATAAAGAACTATTCATGCCCCTCAAAAATAATGAATTACATTCGATAGATCATCTATCCAGGAATACTATCCAAAAAACAGTTTGAAAAAATTCCTTCATTTGGAGTCTTGCCTGCAAAACGAGTGGCGTAGGGTGTAATTTTCTTGAATTTTCGAAAATCTCCAATATCTCGAAAACCAAGGCACTTTTACTGAACGTAAAATATATTTTTCTGAACCGCCATAGAGTCCTCTACCCCCAGGCTCAATATTATCCATTCATTACGCCACACCCTGTATATATATATATATATATATATATATATATGGAGTACCTTTCCTTATTCCAAAAGTCTAGACACGCCACTGCTGTATATGGTCAATTGGCAGGAAGACCTAGTTCGTTAGCATTTTGAAACATCGTCTCAATAAAAATTATTGCTAGTACTACACATATTAGAACGCTATTATTATTCTTCGACTCGACTCGACTCCAACGCAATCATAAAAAATTAGGGTTCTAATTTGAAGAACGAAAGTTATGGGCAAATCTTGATTTCACTTTTTGACAATTTTTGCTTAGAGTCAAAAGAGAACGTTTTTCTCATTAATGTCTCAACGATTTACTCGAAAATGGTTTGTCGTATCGATATGATTCAAGAAGGTTATTCAAAAGTAATAAGGAATGATCACGCCTAAACGGTGAGGCAATGAATACAATAATAGAGATAAATTCGCTGATATGAATATCAACAAGTGTTACGATCTGAATTGAACTAGCCAATTTGCCATCGTCAAGGCCCCAATGGAGTACGCCCCATCGAAGAAAAGCAGATGCTGACCATGGTTTCGGTCTCATTTGGTCTTACCAGAGCAACATAGCTTTTTTCGTCATCACGAGGTCCCTCTAAGAACGGAGTTTTCATATTTGACTTAGTTTTGAGATAATCCAGGTTGGATTCGGTTCAAATTCAAACAGAATTCAACCTGAATTTTGTTCTTGTTTTTGTTTTGCTTTGATGGTGATGGTGTCTGTTGCGCTGATGTAGGTATATAGCTTTTGGAGTCTCTTCTTATAAGGTGTCTGAGTACTCCCTGAATACGCCTCGTATAGACAATACTTTTATATATATATATCAAATCGAGAGACATCTCACTTAGTGTTGGATGCATTTATCGTCCTCGTCCATCACTGTCTGATCAAGTGATGTTCGATCACTTGGAAGATATATGTCATAATAGGAGAAATGTGCTTATCACGGGTGATTTTAACTTTGGCGATATTCGGGAGTGGCCCTTACAAAAGATGCCATCTCCGGGCTCCCCATTTTTCCCTTCGTCGTGATGCTAAACAGATGCAACATAAATCAACTTACATACATGAGTTTATCAAATCTCGTCCTTATAATTGGTCAATAATGGGTAATCTCAGCTTGAGGACTGGTGAAACATCAACAGGAAACAAAAGACCCTTGTTGAAATTGCCAACGTTTCGAATCCTTATTGATTCTTCATCAGGGCTGAAGTGATACCTCATTAGAGGAACAGACCAAAACGACAAAACAGGTTCAGCAAAACATCAGCATATAAAGTTTTTTGAAAAAAAAACACAATACAACAATATAAGGAATAAAAACCTCACTAAGCCAGATGACAGCCGCCCAAGAAGTCAAAACAATAAAAAGATTCGAAACGTTGGCAATTTCAACAAGGGCTTTTTGTTTCCTGTTGATGTTTCACCAGTCCTCTGGCTGAGATTTCCCATTATTGACTTATACATGAGCCTATTATCTAATAGTTATAGTATCTCCAACTAGATACACCGGATCTCATTCTTATTGATTGATGTTAGGGATCTTTTTCCTGGTCTGAATTTTCTTCCACGTATTGTAAAATCTGATCACATAGTTCTGTCAACAAAAATTCAGCTATGATCGACCAACCAAACACAGAATCTGACGAAGAGGGTTAGATTCATAGATTATGATAAGGCCAACCTACTTCTGGAGGGGTACAAGTGGCACACAATATTCGCCAGCGCCGATGTGGACAATGTATGGAATCTTTTCGCTGCGAAAATACGAGGGGGTGATTGAAGAATGTACAAGTTAGAAAATCTTGAGACAGAATCCGATTAAGCCTTGGATCACACACAGGAATTTGAAATGATTCTGTGGAAAGGAAAATTGTGATAACCTTTTCGACGTAGCAGCTCTCTGAATCCATCCGAGATATTAAGAGATTATTTGAACATAAACTGCTGCAGTCAAAGAATAAGAAAAATTTCTTCAAATATGTACGTAACACACTCAACTCAACTGTTTCTGTTCCATCATTGCAGACCAATGATAACACCTTACTAGCCGACCATTCAAGGATTGCAGAAACCTTTGCAAACGCCTTTTCTGAATCATTCTCCATCGAACCAGATACTTCCATACCAAAAATAAGCCCCCCAACAAAAGCTGATATTATAAGCAGCATCAACATAAATGAGGAAATCGTGCACGAGCACCTTGAGAATCTTGTAGCTGGAAAGTCCCCTGGGCTTGATGGCATCAACATAACATTGCTCAAACGTTGTGCCTCTTCCCTCACATCACCACTGACAATGATATACAGGCTGGGCCATCCACAACTTTCCACCCCGAATTTTGAGCTTTGGGATGGAATAACGAAAAAACACTCAGACAGGTCAAATTTTGTTGAAAGGGGGACAAATAAGGGTATTCAAATGAGTTTGATATCACTACCCCTAAAGCCGCAACCCCTAACAGCTCTTATTTTTGAATAGGGAAAAGGAGTCGAGCAGCACCTTGTTGGAAAGGCAATTCAATTTCCTGAATGAGTGTATTTTTTTTCATCGCTTTATTATTATACAGAGTGACTCAGTATTCCATCAATAACTTTCACACGCCGAATTTGGATCTTTGAGATGGAAAAAACGCTCGGACAGGTCAAAAAATTAATTCGATATCACTACCCCTCTAGCCGCTACCCTAACAGCAATTATTTCAATTTAAACGAAAGCGCACGATTTACGATATGCTTACTACATTTAGAGCTTCAAAAGGTTTTTTTGGAGTGTACATGTCGGGCCTCTTCAATTTGAATAATAACCACCTGAGAGGACACCATTAAAAGCTTCGTAGAGAACAGTTTTTCTCCAGGAGTAGGCAAAATTTTCTGAGCAACGAGTTTTTCGCATATGGAATATGTATCCAACGCCACTAGTGTGAACACCATTTTACAGAAAAGTATGAATTGAGAAGATCAAGAAATAATTTCTTTCTCTATACAGGAGATGATGTATGATTATTAATATGATATCATTGAAACTGGTAAAATTAGTGCCTATATCCAGCAAAAATGAGTTCAATGCAAAAAAATTGGGAAAAGAGAATATCATCGATAATAAGAGAGTTATAAGAGAGGCGACAATGATGGACACAAAAGATCTTTAAAAATTTCTGTACTTTCATTCACATAACTAGAATATATTGATATAACCTAGAAAAGTATCTGCAAATAAGAAATATTCAAATTTGCAGCATATTAATCAGCATTCAAAATTGAAAAATTTATTAGGAATTGATGTGGGTACCAATTAATAATAAAATTTGTCAGGCATGTATCATGGGAAAAGATCATCGTCTACCATTTGGAAGAAGAGTTAGTGCTATGGCACCAGGAGAGTTACTGACAGCAGATCTTTCAGTTCAAAATCTGCCCTAGGTCCTTTCAAATATAAAAACTCGGCAGCCACGGCACTGGCTGAATATTCCGATTCACAACTTGACTGAGTGACTACATTTTGTTTTTTGAAATTCACGTCACTAAATTTGTATTGTAGAATATTGCACAGCCACTCACATTTTTCCTGTCCAGTTGATCGCTTTCCAAGTCAGCATCTGTGTAGGCTGTTATCTCGAAATTTCCGTCACATTTTCCATAGGTCAGACTCAAATCAATAGTACCTCTCAGGTACCTAACCATCCTTTTTGCAGCGATCAACAATTGTTGTGTTAGTTTGTATAAGAATCTACTTAGAAATATAACTGAATATGCTATATGTACATCAGGCCTGCTGATGGTAGCAATATACAGTAAGGATTCAATGATTTCCCTGTACGGTACCTGTATGACTTCTTAAGGTCGATTCATATTATACGTTCCGCTCAGTTCAGGCCGGCGGAAGGATCATTAGTCGTTGACGGAGGTTGCGTTCATATTATCAGTCACGATCGTCTCAGTCACCTTCCGCTTCGTGTGTCGTGAATCTTCGGTTGCATTCGCATCGACCAGCACGTGACAAATGAAGCCTTTCATTTTGGTCAAAACAGTACAAGAAGGACCCCAAAAATTTTTGTTGAATTATTAGTATTATTATTTTCGTTATTCTCTTACGAAAACCCTTTAACTTTTGCTAAAAATAAATTTGCTGCAATTTTGCCTGAAGGAATTATGTGCTTTTGCTTTATTGTTAGACGAAGATGAAGAGGAACAAAAAGTCGGTTAAAAGATTGGGTGTCTAACCAATATTAAAAGAGAGAAGTTGAAGGTGAATATTGGACATTATAAAAGAAATTGGTCCACATATCATGGCTATTTTAGAATGAAGAGGAAATCATTTCGATTAGATATATAGGGTGAAAAATTTCGCAATTTACAAAAAACAAAACTAAGTTCAAAAAAGCTTTCACAACAAAGGAAAACCGGCGATTGACTGAGCTGAACTGAGCGGTTGCTTATTCATATTATACGTTCAGTCTCTTTCAGTCCAACCACGCCCTTCAGTCCATCCGCACAATATTCTCTGGAAGAATACCGTCGGACGGCCGTAAGCGTGCCGATAGGTGCTGAAGGGTCGGAGACGGATAGTATGAATTAGTCCATATAAAACACATTGAAAGATATTTTGGCTGAGCTGAACTGAACCGAGACGGACGGATAATATGAACTGACCTTTAGTCTTCAATTTGGAAATTCGGTTCCATCGGTGTTATCATCACTTTACTTTCTTGTAAATTGAATTCTTCTATGGTATTTGCTATCATTGTCGCCTCTCTGATAACTCTCTTCTCTCTCTGATATTCTCTTTTCCCAATTTTTTTGCATTGAACTCATTTTTGCTGGATATAGGCACTAATTTTACCAGTTTCAATGATATCATATTGATATCATATTAATAATCCTACATCATCTCCTGTATAGAGAACGAAATTATTTCTTGATCTTCTCAATTCATACTTTTCTGTAAAATGGTGTTCACACTAGTGGCGTTGGATACATATTCCATATGCGAAAAACTCGTTGCTCAGAAAATTTTGCCTACTCCTGGAGAAAAACTGTTCTCTACGAAGCTTTTAATGGTGTCCTCTCAGGTGGTTATTATTCAAATTGAAGAGGCCCGACATGTACACTCCAAAAAAACCTTTTGAAGCTCTAAATGTAGTAAGCATATCGTAAATCGTGCGCTTTCGTTTAAATTGAAATAATTGCTGTCAGGGTAGCGGCTAGAGGGGTAGTGATATCGAATTAATTTTTTGACCTGTCCGAGCGTTTTTTCCATCTCAAAGATCCAAATTCGGCGTGTGAAAGTTATTGATAGAATACTGAGTCACTCTGTATAATAATAAAGCGATGAAAAAAAATGCACTCATTCAGGAAATTGAATTGCCTTTCCAACAAGGTGCTGCTCGACCCCTTTTCCCTATTCAAAAATAAGGGCTGTTAGGGGTTGCGGCTTTAGGGGTAGTGATATCAAACTCATTTGAATACCCTTATTTGTCCCCCTTTCAACAAAATTTGACCTGTCTGAGCGTTTTTTCGTTATTCCATCCCAAAGCTCAAAATTCGGGGTGGAAAGTTGTGGATGGCCCAGCCTGTATATCATTGTCAGAGGCACAACGTTTGAGCAATGTTATGTTGATGCCATCAAGCCCAGGGGACTTTCCAGCAGAAAGTACAGAAATTTTCAAAGATCTCTTGTGTCCAGATATTAAGCTGATTTCTATAGTTTCAATCACAGAACTGGAATATATAAATATAACCCAGAATAGTATTTGAAAAGAAAAAATATTGAAATTCAGAGCATATTAATCAGCATCCAAAATTGTTACAATTATTTTTTCAATTTGTACGATCAAATTAAGAACGCGAAAAGCAGTTCAAAATTCAAATTATCGTCGGTCAGTGCATAGATTCACATATAGATCACTGTTTATTCGAAATACCAACCTAAATTCTGCAACACAAAATCTCAACTAATGAGCTATTACCAACTTAAATTCAATTTTCCATAGTCACCCGAGATGTCAAGCATTCTTGAATGGACCAAGGGCGGATTTAGGGGGGGGGGGGGGGCACGGGGGCACGTGCCCCCCCCAGACGGACGGATCTTTCTATGCATACTTGAACTCTTAAAAATAAACTTGAAGTTCATTTCTCACATTACTGTTGATTTTTTTGCTCGTCTGCCCGTTGTGCCCCCCCCAGAAAAAAATCCTGGATCCGCCCTTGGAATGGACTATATAGGTATTTCACTTGACATCGATTCCATTCCTTTATTTCACTCCGATGAAAATGAAATATATAATTTTGCATTTATTTATATAGTAACAGAGCAATTATTGAAAATAAAGGAAAGCATTGAATTAATAGATAAATCAATGTTTTGGTCGGTCGTTCCTTATTGATTTAGATTTTAGATTTCCAATTTGGAATTCAGTTGCTGCTTCTTGTGTCGAGGTTGATATCTTCTGAGCTATGCCTAATTTGTTCTTCATTGAATCTTCTATGTATCCTTCGGCAACCATCGTGGATTTCCAGTCCCCGAGTCGCTTCAGTGTTGTTATGTCTCCACCGGCAACGACAAGTATGGTTGCAGAAGATCTGCGGAAGCTATGTCCATATTCATTGCAATTTGGCAGCCTCAGAAACTCGGCTATTTGCTTTCCCATTTTCGTGAATTTGTTAAACCTATCCTAGTGTGAAGTGCATTTTCCATTTTGATAGTTCAGAAAAAATATATCAGAAGTTACATGTGCTGGACGCATGTCTATGTATTTTTTACAAATCCTCATTTATAGTGAATTTTCTACTGATTTTTATTTTGGTTTTGGGCACATTTACCAAGAAACCTGATCCAATATATTTTAGGTTTTGCATTTTCATGTTATACAATTCATTTACTCGGCATGCACCTATAACTCATTATCATTGTAACCTAATAAAAAGAATAACCATGAATTCAAATCGAAGGACTCCTACAATATAGCCAGTTTCTTACTTTCATTGCTAGATAGTTTTCATCACATGTTTCAGAAATAAATTTTTTGATTACTTGGCAAGAAAATACTCTGCCTTTTTCGGCAATAGATTCAATGTGGTAATTTTTGCAACATCTCTTATTTCTGGTGGAGTACATAGCATTTCTTCATCACTGTCGATTTCCATGATAAATTAAAGAACAATTATAATTTATGAGACGCAATTTTTCAACACAGACGTTTCAAGTATTTTTCAATCTGTCAAACTAAATCGAATATGAAACACATCATATGGATCGATTCGGTAATCTCCCATATCGCCAGGTCGGTGAAAGTCCTTGCCTTCCACACGGTGGTTCGAATCTCGGACGAGATTCCGATGGATAGATTTCAACCTGTTGAATAATGATTCATTATTTAAATATATAAAAGTGTTATGTCACAATTGTTTGACATCTATGAATCATGAAGCTTTTCCGAATTTAAGCATTTTACATTTGAAACTGAAACCTGGTTTATTTTCCTGATTAAAATATTAGCTATATTCTCTACTGCCTTTCTAAGCAAGCACGAAAACTCGGAGCTAACAAACTAGCAAAGCAACTTTTGGATAAGATACAGAACTTCAAAATTCCTCGAAGATTTCAAGAACAAGTGGAAGTAGCTACTGTATCAGTAAGGGGAAGACCATTCAATGATCCTGAAGAATTATTACCTATGTGCTACAGATGCTCAACATACAATCCGTTATCAGCCATGAGCAATTCTTGTACCAACTGTGGCCAAAAGTTCGTTTACTCCTTCGTAACATTCGGTGAGTCACAAATATATGTAAAGGGTGGTCCATCTAGTGTTAGGAATTTGAACTACCGATTATTTGACTTTATAAACGTCAACTATTCTTTTTGACGTGACTAATATTTAGTTGAAAGACTGAAGTTTACGAAATGGGACGCTATTCGCTTGAAGAAAGTTGGGAAATATTAAAAACTTATTTCCAAAGTGGTGAGTCTTCTACTCAAACTGTGAGAAATTTAAGAAAAAAATTCGACAAAAAAAATGTACCAAAAACCCAATTTGTGGATCAATTTGTGAAGCGTGTTCGTGAAACCGGAATATTGGTAGATAAACCAACACGTGTACGTACACGTCCGGTCCGTTCAACCGAAAATATTGCTGCTGTGGCTGAAAGTGTGCGTGAACAACCATCAACATCAGTTCGCCATCGTTCTCAACAATTGGACATTTCACGCACTTCTTTGATGCGAATTTTGCGTAAAGATCTTGCCATGAAGCCGTATAAAGTTCAATTGGTGCAACAGCTAAAGCCAATTGACCATCCGAGTCGTCTACGGTTCGCAAATTGGGCGGAAAATTGTTTGGCGGAGGATAACGAATTTTATCGAAAAATAATATTTTCGGACGAAGTTCATTTCCACCTCGGTGGTTATGTTAATAAGCAAAATTGTCGCATCTGGGGCACAGAAAACCCGCACGTCGTCATAGAGAAGCCAATGCACCCACAACGAGTGACTGTTTGGTGCGGACTTTGGTCTGGCGGCATCATCGGTCCATTTTTCTTTGAAGCAGCAATCGCCGTAACCGTCAATTCCGAGCGCTACCGCGCAATGTTGAACGATTGGTTCTTTCAAGAAATTGAAGCTGACGACTTGGACGATGTTTGGTTTCAACAGGACGGTGCAACGAGCCATACAGCACACGCCACAATCGATGTTTTACGCCGCATTTTCGGAAATCGAATAATCAGCAGAAATGCTGATGTGAATTGGCCACCAAGAAGCTGCGATCTGACGCCATTGGATTATTATCTTTGGGGAGCGGTGAAAGATAAGTGTTACGCCAACAATCCAGAAACAATTCAAGACCTCAAGATCGAAATTCAAGCTGCTATTGGTGAAATAGAGCCCCAAACAATCGAAAATGTATTAAAAAATTGGGTGAAACGAATAGGCTACTGCCAAGTCAGCCGTGGTGGTCATTTGGCCGAAATTATTTTTCATGAATAAATGTCATGAACCAACCTTTTAAATAAATGTTCAACCATTGAAAAATATTGAGCAGTTTTTTTTTATAGCAAAATTAAATTCCAATTTTTAAATGGGCCACCCTTTAATAGAGCTATTTCTCCTTTAGGAAATGTTTAGTCTAGAGAAATGTTGTCTAGCTTCACCCATCATGAGTAATAATTTCTTTTCCCATCTTCATTGGGCCCAGATACTATAGGCCTAAGTATGTTCAGATGATCGTGGACAACGCACGTTTGAATCTACTCGCTATCATGTCACCTCGCGAGCTATGGTACGATCATCTGCACTTTACCCAATACAAACAAACGATTAAATGAACCTTATTCAAAATAAAAAGAATTGCACATAAATTCAACAACAGCAGCAGATTGCATAATAATAATAATTAATAATAACTGCGTTACATAATTATTCCGGCCGAAAGAACTCTGGCTGAGATTTGGGTGCGCAGAATGCAGAAAGCAGTGTTGCTCGGGCCACTTCGAGTCATCAGGTCCACTGAAATGAAAGAGCTACTTGCAGTTCATCTCTTTTTCGAGGATGAAGAATTATCCCTAGTATATGCGATAGGTTTTCAATGGAAATCCAAACAAAAGCTTGAAGTCTCACTTCCGTGAGAGGGCGGAAAAAGTCTAGACTTCCGTTCCAAGACTTCAGAGTTCGATTCTCACCGGTGTTTCATTAAAACAATCATAGCTGGGCATTAACTCGTTAATCCGTTAATCGTTAATTAACGAAGTTAACATTTTATCTACCGGATCAACTTTTAAGTTAATTTAATTTTTCATTAATGGACTCGTTAACTACCGTTAAATTCTCTCCAAGTCCGCCAATCGTTAATCCGGACCAACTAATATTTACCGCCGTGAAAGACACTTTATGACAAGTTCGTTCGAAACTATGTATTGCCAGAGCGTGTGAGTGAGAAAAGAACACTGCTAAAAAAGTGGACTCGCATTATTCGTTGGATCGTTTCGCCCTTGTGAATCGAGCCTTAGTTAGCGACGACGACGGCGCGACGCGGCGTGTAGACTGTTTAGAGTAACGAGTGTTTTATTTGCCTGTGCAGTGTGTAAAATATTATCTTTATGACTTTAGCCTTGCGGCTTTCACACTCCTCTCCAGAGGAACATTCACTTATCCCAGGTATCAAAAGGATCCACCTCTGTTGGATCCCTTTCCTGGTTTTCGGGCTCGTGTTGGTGGTCGGGTTCGGGCCGCTCCTCGGCTCCTTGCTGTCGGTTGGATTCCTGATCCACCCGAGGCTTCACCAACAGAAATCAAAGAGATAATAATGAAACTGAAAAACCGGAAAGCACCAGGAGAAGATAGGATAACGAATTATATGTTGAAGAAATTGCCTAGAAAAGGAATAGCAGCCTTGACGAATATAACAAACGGAGTGATGAGGACCGAATACTACCCAAAGAGATGGAAAACTGCAGAAATGATAGTTTTCAACAAGCCTGGAAAGGAACGGAAATTTCCTCAAAATTATAGACCAATCAGCCTATTATCAGCACTAGGAAAAGTCGTCGAGAGGGTTATCGCCAAAAGGCTGAATGAGGAAACAGAAATGTTGAAGATAATTCCACCCGAACAGTTTGGATTTCGACGAGAACACTCGACTGAACTCCAATTACTACGGCTCATAGAATACGTCACCGAAGGAATGCAGACCAAACAGGCCACAGGATTAGTTCTGATGGATATCGAGAGAGCTTTTGATAGAGTATGGCACGAAGGCCTAATCTACAAGATGAAAAAAGCAGGATATTCGACCAAGCTATGCAAGATTATAAGGAACTATCTGAGGAATAGAAACTTTTATGTGAAAATAGATGGAGCAACCTCTCAAATCAGACAATTAGAAGCGGGAGTGCCTCAAGGATCGGTACTTGGACCTCTGCTTTATGTAATATACGTCTATGATATCCCGAAGAATGCTAGAAATATGCTCACATTGTACGCAGATGACACAGGAATAGCGTTCAGACATCGACGCCCAGAGATCATACACCGGAGACTGCAGGAAGCCATAGATGAATTACTCAAATGGTGCATCAAATGGAAAATCCAAATCAATGGAAGAAAGACTCAAGCAATATTACTGCAAAAGAGAAGATTGAGGATGGAAGAAAACCTTGAAGTTGATGGAGAAGAGGTTGAATGGAAAAATGAAGCAACATACCTAGGAGTGACGCTTGACAGAGGACTTACATGGAAAAACCACATCAAATGTGCAGTTGATAAAACAAAAGCCGCAATGAGTAAACTTTATCCACTCATAGGCAGAAGAAGTCATATGAATAAGAACATCAAGTTGACGATGATTAAAACAATTGCGCGACCACAACTCACATATGGATCGGCGGCATGGGGCTTCGCAGCCAAGACCCACATCAAGAAAATACAGGCCACTGAGAATAAACTCCTTAGAATGGCGATGGACGTACCCTGGTTTGTTAGGAACAAACAAATCTACAAGGACTTGGAATGGGAACCAGTTACAGAATTTATGAAGAGAAAGGCGGAAAGGATATTCGACAAAGCCAAACAACATCCAAATGAGGAACTACGAAGATTAGTCGACTACGATCCAACGGAAGAAGCTAGAAGGTCAAGAACCTACTACCGAAGACCCAAAGATCAGGTAAGGATTTAAATGTAACCAAAGAAGAGCTTAACCTATAAAAGCTATAGGCAGCATACAAATATCAACACGACTATGATCGTGTGAGAGTCCAGAAACCATAAGAGTCAACTGGTTAATAGGCAAAATGCCCGGAACCTATGAAGAAGCAGTTAAGGGTTTTTAGTGGGTCTCGAGCTCGGAGAGTGAGAATCCCCACACTGTTCCCCCTCAGGAGAGGGTGTGTTCGTCTGTTTGCAGATTTTCCCCCTGCTACACCAAAAAAAAAAAAAAAAAAAGATCCACCCGAACTTCTGTCGAAGCAGACGGTGTTCTTCTGAATTTCCCATGTACTTTCGTACAGTTCTCGCCGTTCCCAGCAGTACCGCCTTCTGCATGACTTTATAGATATTTTCGTCCAACTGAAGTTTCCTCAAGCTCTCTGGTATCAGCCCTGTAGATGAAATGACAATGGGGATGGTCTTGATATCTTTTAACTTCCACTGTTTCCTGTTTGTTCCTCTAGATCTCTGTATTTTGAGAATTTTTCGGTGTGCCTATCTAGAAGATTGTTATTATTTGGAATCGCTACGTCGATGAATAGTTCTCATCCTTATTCAGCAATATGAGGTCAGGTCTATTGTGAGTTATTTTGCGGTCTGTGAGACCGCAGACCGTGCGATCCCAGTAGAGCTTATGATGTTCACTTTCCAATAAAGCATTCGGATGGTAAATGGGGAACCTTTTTTGACGTTAGAAGTTGGTATGTTATTGCCAATTCTTGGTAAAGAATCTTGGCAACAGCATCATGTCTATTTGTCCGTGCCTTCTGACATCCTCCAGTGATGTGCTGGATAGTTTCATGTGCTGCAGAGCCATATCCTTCACTGAGGCGTCCTTGGCGACATATTTCATGTAGTTCCTTGTGGGAATCACTTGATCCTGGATGGCGAGGATGAAGCCCTCTGTCACGGGAAACAACCTTCCGGAAGTCAACGAGTAGTTCGACGCTGATATGTCGATGTAATCATGTTTGACCTCGTTCTGGTGCCTTCCATGCAAGTTTCCGAGTGGACCTGTTGTAGCTTCAACAGAGTAGCAACACAACAAACAAAACAAACACAAACTACTCGATGCAGTTCTGACGAAGCAGCCTTGTTCAGGAAATATTCTCGAAGTCCTTCAATTTCCTGGGACATGCGGTTGGACAAGTCAACAATTCCTCTACCCCTAAGTTCTCGTGGCAGCTCTGTCCTTTCTATTGAGCTTTTGGTGTGATGTTTATCATATTTTGTCAGCATCGTGTTTATTTTTCTCTGTCTCTGTAGATCTGCTAAATCCGTGCTGGTCCAAGAAATGATACCGAATGAGTAGCTCAGTGCTAGGCAAGCGTAGGTATTATTCGCTTTTATCAGATTCCTGCTGTCAAGATCAGCAGTGGTACTACGATCGATAGATAATCTATCGACAACTTATCGATGTCGAATTCGATGAGGCGTTGTCGGCAATCTAATTACACCCGACAGTTTTCGTCTTAACAAGATGTTCATACAGAGAATACTGATCATCCATGGTACAAATTTTCCACTATTCGACTTAAAGATAAGACAGGAAAAAAGAGGAAAAACGGGATTATTGTCGAGTCGTGCGCTTGTCGTGAGCTTGTGGTACTTAGCCAGTTCTCATTATCCTTCTCATTCTCCTCCGTTAATTTTTTCTTCATCTTTTCTTGCCTGTTTTATGCCTACATACTTCTATGTGTCTCCTTCCTTTAATGCTTCAATTTCTGCAAGTTTTTTTATTTCAATTCGCGATAAAATATGGAAAGCATCAGCGATTTGTGATTCTATAGGGTTTCCGAAAAAATATTGTACGCAACACGCCGGAAAATAGTTTTTTTGGACTCACAGAGTTCCAGGACTCGTCTACGGCTAGAAATTTTGTCTATTCGTTCAAAAAAACCCTATTTTCCGGACTTGTTACGTAAATTACTATTTTAGATGGAGTGAAAATACACTTCATAAACAACTTTCACCGGTAGGCTGTTCCACACTTTGAAAACTCTATTGGATAAAATATTTTGGCGGATTGTTGTTTTGGACAAATTTGAAATTGTGGCCACGTAGGGTATTATTGGTGTTCTATGGAAACATTTGTGACAGATCCACGCCGAACAATCCGTAGAGAGCTCGGTATGTTGAGGTCATAGACATAGAGACATGGACTGAGCAATGCCAGCATAAAATTGGCTATTTATTAGAAAGAGAGAAAAGCTCGTCGGGACATACCTTTCTCTTTTTTGTTCACATAGAGGTGAGTGTAGACCAATCAAAATTCTAGAAAAAGACAACTGCATTCCCGACGTGTTTTTCTCTCTGTCACTTTTTTTGACCGTATTTCATGCATAGATATAAAGGGAAGGCACAGTCCATGTCTCTATGTCTATGGTTGAGGTGAGGTCCCCCCACTGTCGACGATTACCGACAACGATAACAACAGTTTGCAAGGAGAATATTCTACATCGGGTTGGATAGGACAATGCCAACCATAGGTGATCAGTGGAAACATTTCCGAAAGATAAGCCCCAGTCTTCAGAAGGGGCAGAATATGGGCATTTGCCGTGGACGCCAAATTTTAGAGGGTGCCGGAATGTTGAGCAGGATGAACGCTGGTAAAAATCGTCGCCTTGGACGTGAATTGGTCTGATCCACTCAATATAAATTTCGAGTAAAACGCATTCGAACTTTTTTCGCTCTAGAAAATAATTAACGCCTAGCTCACGACTGGTTGCGTAATATAGAATTCAAGTGTCAGCTCGTGGATCATTAATTTTATCTCCTATTGAATATTTCAAATCAGTCCTTTAGGAAACAGTAGTAAAACGATCCAAGCCGCTAGGTTGTATTCGCTAAAAAACATTGTTGCTTCGATCTTTTAGCAATTTTGCTAGAACTCAACGAATAAGCTACAAATCGATTGAGTGTGTTCGCTACTCTAGAATATGAGCTTTTTTGAAGTTGTCTACAGTTCTAACTCAAAAAACCTAAAATTGTGGATTAGACTCATTCACATCCAAGGCGACGAAATATCCAACGTTAAAAATGGGTATGATGCGAAAACATTTGAAAATTTAGGATGAAATAAAAAGAATCCACGTGGAAACATCTTCTCCTTCCAACATTTTCACCTCGGGGGTGATCACCTTAGACCTCCCACGAAAAAACAAATGTTCATTTCCGCCTATGCCCGAGGCGTCCATCATCTTAACCCGGGGCCTGTGACAGATCCACGCCAAACAGTCCATGGAAAATAACTCTATATGTTATGATCAGACTCCCCCTGTAGTCGCCGATCACCAACCATTTGCAAGGAAAATATTCTCAATGGAATTGGATACTCAGGATAGTCATATATGGAGCGTTCCAGTCGAATATTAATTGATTTATCACGCAGTGGGTGATAGCATTTCTACAGTCCTCTCCTTTCTCATGGCATTCCCTGTATTCATCGTTAAATTTTCGTAATCTGTATATGATGTGTATTGTTCTAATACTGTTTGTATTATATTGTATTTCAAATTTTGTAATGTGGCTGATAGCCATACGATAAATAAAGAAATAAAGGTGAGTATTCAGACCAAAGCAGAGAAATGAAATTGGGCCTAATACTGACCGCTGAGGTATCCAACTCGTCACCATCCTAGACGTCGAAGTTCTCTGCTGGAATGCTCGGATTCACGCCAACAATATTCCCTCTATTCCGAAATGATCAATCTTGTGCAAGAGCCGTATGAAGGGAACTAAGTAGAGGATGTCGACATCATCCACATTCCCTTCAATTCGAATTATTAGGGATTGAAAGATATTTTGGTAGGAGAATCTAAGTATTTGTCTTGAAATTTCTTATTGGCATTGGCATTCTCCCCAACATACAAGGAATATAAATAATTTTTTTTATCGATAAATGACTATTTCTGGACAAACAAATTATGCCCCTTTTCTTCGGATTCATAAGAAGTATTCGAATAGGTTCATGAAGAACGTCAATAAGAGTGCAATACTTCTTGAATGTGCAGAAAAATATATTTTTGATTCCTTTTTTTTTGTGTAGCAGGGGGAAAATCTGCAAGTCAGACGAACCACCCGCAAGTGTGAGGTTTCTCACTCTCCTGAGCTCGAGACCCACTAAAAACCCTTAACTGCTTCTTGAATATTGGTTTCGGGCATTTGCCTATAAACCGTTCATCTCTTAGTCGGTTTTCTTCTCGCACACTTTCGTGCTGGGATTTATGTGTTTATCCTCTATTGGAAAACACTTTATTGGAGTTTCTGTTGTTATTTTGATCTCTTTTTAATTGTTCTCTTATTCTCCTTCGATAAATTCACATTCCCCTTTTGTCTTCCTCTGGGTCGCAGTCCACTAGTCTCCTTTGTTCTTGATTCGGATGGTTTTTTGCTGTTGCGAATAATTTCTCTGCTTTTCTGTTCATGAATTCCGTAATGGTTTACCATTTTACGTCCCTATAAATCTGTCTATTCCTGACAAACCAAGGTGCATCTATTGCACATCGTAGCAGCTTGTTTTCAGTGGCCTGAATTCTTTACCGCTCTTTACCGCGAAACCCCAGGCAACTGATCCGTAAGTCAGTTGGGGCCTAACAATGGCTTTGATTATCTTCAATTTTGTCTCTTTCGACATGTGGCTTCTTCTTCCTATCGGAGGAAAGAGTCTATTCATGGCTGCTTTCGTTTTGTCGATTCCTTATTTGATATGACTTTTCCAAGTGAGTCCTTTGTCAAGCGTTATTCCTAAATATTTGGCTTCATTTTTCCAGTCGATTATTTCGCCGTCAACTTCTAGATTCGTTGTGGGTGGCAGTCTTCTCTTCTCAAGTAATATTGCTTGGCTCTTTTGTCCATTGAGCTTGATTTTCCACTTTATGCACCAGTCATTTGTTTCGTCAATCGTTTCTTGTAGAACTCGTTCTATTACTTCTGGGTTGCGGTGTCGAGTTCCTATGCCTGTGTCGTCAGCATATAACGTTAGCATGGTTCTTGGATTTTTCGGAATATAGTGAATGTATATGTTATACAGAAGTGGCCCAAGCACTGACCCTTGGGGTACTCCAGCCTCTATATCTCTTGTTTAGGAGCATTGTCCTCCCACTTTCACGTAAAATCTTCTATGTTTGAGATAATTCCTGATCAACTTGCATATTTTGATCGAATATCCAGCACATCTCATCTTATCTCATCCTTCATGTCGAATGCTCTGGCGACGTCTAGTAAAACAAGACCTGTAGCTTGTTTATTTTGGAATCCTTCTGTAATGTATTTTGTGAGCCTTAATAATTGTTGCTCTGTTAAATGTTCCCTTCTGAATCCGAACTGTTCTGGTGGAATAAGTTTCAGATTTTCGTGGCGTGGCGATAATTCTTTCTACTAATTTTCCTAACGCCGACAGTAGACTTATCGGTCTGTAGTTTTGTGGGAACTTCTTCTCTTTGAATGGTTTATTGAATACTATGACTTCTGCTGTTTTTCATTTATCTGGGTAGTGTTCTGTCCTCATAATTCCATTCGCGATATTTGTTAGAGCGGCTATACCTTTTCTAGGTAATTTATTTTACATAACATTCGATATTTTATCGCTTCCGGGAGCTTTCCTCTTCTTCAAACTTCTAATTGTTTCCCTGATTTCATTTGACGATGTTGGCTTGTGTATTACAGCAGTCGCTGGTAATTCATCCATTTCTTCATCATTTTCTTCAACCAGTTCTTCCAAATCTTCATTATCGTCGTCTATCCTGTAATTTATTCTCGATTCTCGTTCGATCGAGTCCGCCAATGCATCTGCCTTATCAGTATTGGTATACGACATTCGCTTTTCTCCGTGTAGGGGTGGAATTTTAGTCTTTTCTTCTCTTAGGCTTTTTTGCATTCTCCATGCAGAATGATCGATTATATTCAGTTCTTGAACCCTTTTGTTCCATCTGCTTGTTCTTAGATCTTTCAGGGCATTTTTCAGAACTTGGCTATGTCGGTTGAGGTTCCTTCTATTCAGATCATTTTTATTCATCCGATATATTCTTCTGAGTCTTCGATTTTCTCGTATAAGATCATTTACTTCTTTAGGCGTATCGCCATGCGGATGACTTGGTGCTGGTCTCTTCACTCTTCTCGTGCTTTTTTTGTAAGCTTTCAATATAATCTCTTCCAGTTTAGCCCGGGTGTTCACTGTAAGCGTATTCGAGCGGCTACACGCTCACGCGAAATGAGCGTTTGCATCCGCTACAAAACAGGCGGCGCGGCGCTACAGAGGTTGTCCACTGGAGGCGGCTTCGTGCGTTCAATTCAGTGTTGGAGCCGAAGGATCGTTCTCAATACAGTATTGCTTGTTGTTTGCGATGGCTGCAATTTTTATAGCCAAAATCAAATAGAGAATTCAACCATTTCTAATGTCAACCGAAGAACGGACCTTATATATTTCCCAACTACTACTGAATGAATCGAATTTTATTTTACTGACAATGCGATGAGAACAACGAGAAACAATTCTTCCAATAAGTATTCAATTGTTTGAACTACTCATCCAGAAAAACTATCCTAGCTTTCTTCCTCAGCTAATTTTTTGGTGACCAAAAATGCGTGTTTTCGTTTTTTTTTTCGATTTTATCTCCCCTTGAAAACCGAATATAAACAAAGCTCAATTTTTTTCTTATAGATCACTCAATTCTCGATTGAGGCGGCGTTCCTCAATCCGTTTCCATATTAGAGTATATCAATGTTGAGCAAAATATCAGAGATATTGTCGTTGACTGTCAATGACCACGAAATGGTCTATGACGTTTTAAATCTGAAATCTTAACGAAAAAATTGTATTTGTGTAATGGACGCGTTTTTTCAATCGATGTGGAATTTAATGCTTTACAACTTTTTTATACGTTTTTATACTTCTCTTATATATAATAATAATAATAATAATAATAATGTTTATTTCAAAGAATGTTACAAGTACATGGTAAATGCACATTAAATGAAACAACGTCAAAAACCTTACACCCTATCTGTCTAGGTAATCTCCAATGGAATAGGGTTCTAGTGTGATGAGCATCTCTTTCAAATTCTTTTTGAAGACATAAATACTTTTACAATTTTTTAATTCGTCAGGAAGTCTATTGAACATTCTGATACAGGCATAAGTTGGGTGTTTCTCAGTGATAGAAAGTCTATGTTTGGGGTAACAAATATCAAAATTCCGAGTGTGATAGGTATGCATTGAACTACATAGTTTATATTCACCTAGGTTCCTAAACATATAGATCAACAATTCATAAATATAAAGAGAATATACGGTTAATATTTTGTTCTCTTTGAAAACTCCCCTGCATGATTCCCTGTAACCCAGCCCAAAGATGATTCTGATGATTCTCTTCTGGATGCGGAAAATCTCTTGTAATCCAGAACATGCTCCATAGAAAATCAAACCGAATCTCAGTAAGCTCTCAAAGCTGGCAAAATAAAATATTCTTAGCGAATCAGCATTTAAGTATTGGCTGGTTATTCTCAAGTTATAAACGACAGAGTTTAATTTCTTTCCCAGACTGATAATATGGGCTTCCCATTTGAGGTTTTCGTCTAAATGGACTCCTAAAAATTTTGTTGTGGTTTTAGGTTTTGTTACTAGGTTTTCCAATTCGATAGTAGTTGGTGTCTGTATCCTCTGTTGTGATGTTCTGAAGAGTATAACATTCGTTTTGTCAGCGTTGAGAAATAATCCATTCTTCTTGAACCATTCCTCAATTCTATTGAACAGCAAAGAACTGGTCCTGAGTAGCTGAGGATAATCCGAACCTGGTACTAGCATACTCGTGTCATCTGCATAGTTTGTTAGAAGACAATCAGTTAGATTGTTTTCCGTGGGCATTTCATCCGAGTATCTGCTTTCATTTTCTTCCCCTGATGTATTAATCTTGCTCATGTCATTCAAAAACTCTCGCAATTCTTCAGCAATTCCAACTGCGCCGCCTAGAACCTCTTCTACTGTAGCATTCTCGTCCCAAGTATCCTCAAGGATAGTAGATACGTCGTTAATAAAGAGAACAAATATAATGGGGCCTAATATGCTTCCCTGTCCAACACCTGAGGGGTTCTCTTGGATTTCTGATTTTGAGATGTTGCCATCTTGTTTTATGACTGTTCTTTGTCTTCTGTTTCCTAAGTACGACTTGAAAACCAATCTAGTGCAATGCCTCTCACACCATATTTTTCAAGTTTCATCAAGATGTATTCATGGCTGAGACAATCAAATGCCTTCGATAGATCCAAAAATATGCCCAATAGGATTTCATTTTTTTCAAATGCCTCAACAATTTTTTCTGTAAACTGCAGTATGGCACTTGTTACAGACTTTCCTCTAATGTAACCGTGCTGGTTTTTGTTCAGTATGCTACATTTGCTAAGAAAGCTCACCAACCTGTTGCACGCAGCCATCTCAAATATTTTAGAGAACGATGGCAATATGCTAATGGGCCTATAACTTTCAAACAAACTGCGATCCCCTTTCTTATAGACAGGAATTACTGAAGCTAATTTTAGTTGTTCAGGGAAAATTCCATATACAAAAGAATTATTAACCATATAACTCAGAACTTCTGTTATACTACTCAAACATTGCTTGATGATAATTATTGGTATTTCGTCATCTCCACTGGTAAATTTATTCTTGAGTCTTTTACCCAATGATAGGATCTCATTTTCTGTAACGGGGTTCAAGAAGAAAGACAGTTGGTTTGGAAGGATGTTACAGCTGAAAGTAGATCTTGTACTGTTCTGCATCAGATTAGGTATTACTTCTAGCAAGAAGCTATTATAGTGATTAGCTGTTTCAGCTGGAGTTTCCCTGAAGTGACTATTGGAACTGGAATGCTTGTCTTTACCAACCACATCGTTGTATATGGCCCACATTGTTTTTGTTTTATTATCTGATAGAGAAATTTTTCTGTGATAGTTGTTCGAACGACTTTTAATTAGTAAGTTGTTATACTCCTTCTTGAACCGATTGTATGTTTGTTTCATTTCAGGGTGATAGTGCGAGATTAACTGTAATGCACTGAGTTTGTTTTTCCATTCCTCTATCTCTGGGTCGAAGATTTTGGGCTTGCACCGTTGTGGGACAACTAGTTTGAGTGGAAAGCATTCATGGAACAGTCTCAGAAAGAGATTCATGAAACAATTCCATTGTGAATTTACTTGACTCTCTCCCGCGTTATATACCTGTTGCCAATCTTGTTCTGTCAGTTTTTTGGAAAAAATTTCTATACTTTTGGACGTATAAGTTCTTTTGTAGTACATGCTAGGTTTAATAGCAAAGTTCAATGTGAATGAGAGTTTAAGCCCTAAGTGATCTGAGACAGCCGTATACAATACATCGGTTGAACAGATACATTCACAGTTAGTGAGAACATTATCTATACCTGATCTAGATGTAGGAGTTATTCTAGTGTATTCATTGAAAGCAGAACTGAATGAATATGAACTGAGTAAGAGGTTCATTCTGACAATATTATTGTGATCATCTTTCAAATCAATATTAAAATCACCTGATATAAAAGTTAATTTTCTGTCCAAGACAAGTACTTCCAAGACATCTTCTAGTTTTTCGTAAAATAATTCTAGTGAGCTCTTGGGTGACCGATAAACACTGATAACAACGACACTTTGATTGCCCATAAAACACTCCACTGCAGCACACTCAAACACTCGATGCTCAGCTAAGTTATTTATTCGTTGGTGGACTCTATATTTGGTACCGTTCTTGATTTACATCAACAGCAGCTCCTCCATGTCTTCTCTCCTGTCGACAGTAGTGGGTAGCCAGGGTGAAGTTCTGTACTTTGTATGATTGAAGCTGTGCTTCAGTCTTCCAGTGCTCAGATAATGTGAGGAAATGGCAATCTGGATGTCCTTCGAGTAAGGCGTTCAGTTCATTTATACTGTTTCCTATGGACTGCATATTCTGCGATATGAGGCTTACTTGGTGTGCTGATCTTTTGTTTCTTATAAAAAATCGCCTCCTTGTTGATCTAAGAAATCTTTGTGTTTATGGAAGTCAAAGCGCTTTATTCCGACTCCATCAGGCCAAAAATCTGATGCGTACATATCGTCCTTTTTGTTGAAAGGAGCTGTTACCACATATCGCCGTAGACTGTTCTCAGAGGTTGGTATTTCTTTGACATTAACTTCAGCGTTTTCGAATCCAGGAGAGTTTTTGATAAAGTCCTTTATTTTTTCTTCCGTTGCGTTCCTGTTTACTCTGTAAAGATATAAACATATTTTCTTTTTCGGTCCACTGAAATCGGTCTGCCTTTGACCCGTGCCTATATTTTTAGGAATTGTTGATTTCCTATTCTTTTTGTTCCTAACTGTGATAAATTCTTCTTTTCCGTTTGGAATTTCTGAATTCCGCTCAGTTATAATCGGTTGCTTTTGTTTTGTTTCATTTAAGGTTAGAGTCTGTGATTTCTCTGTGTTTTTGGGTATGTTCAGAGTGACAGCGTTGCTGTATAGTTTTTCTGAATTCTGTGATTTGTGCTTACTGCGAGTTAGTGGTGGCATCTTTTGCGTAGACGACGTACTTTCTTGATTGGTTAAGATTGTTTTACAGGTGTCCGTTCTCGCAGTTGCGTATTTTGTAACACTGTTTATATTTACCTCACTATCTGAGCGATTTTTTATTTCCTCTTTTTCCCGTATTTGTTCTTCAAGTGTAGTTACTCTATCCATTAGGAATTTGTTGTTCGTTTTCAAGATATTATTTTTGTCCCGTGTTTCCTCGACTAGTTCCCGTAGGTAACGAATTTCGGTTAAAAGATTTTCTTTGTCACTTCCTTGCAGTGCTTCGTTGTTTCGTTTTTCACAACATATCACTTTCACGTGGTCGATCACTGTTAAATTTGACAATTTCTTAATGCAGCCCTTGTGGTAAACTGAGAAACAATTAATGCAGACTTTCACACTGCATTTCTTAGTTTTACAGCACTTTAAGAATAATTCAGGTTCGGATTGCTCAGAGCAATCCGACAACGCGTCTTCTTCATCTGGCATCACGATGAACTATATATAAGCTGCTTTCAAAGATTTTTCCGAGAAATCAATATGAAATATGTATAAAATTTTGAAATGTTTCAGGAAATTGTCCTTTTGGGATCCATTAGTGAGAAAAAGTACACACTTGATCTCATTCGACGTAGAATTCAGTACTCTATAGCTTTTCTCGCTAGTAATCAGTAGATATCTGTATTTCTTGAAGACATATGATTGAAAAACTACAAAAAACCCCATTTTTAGGGCGCCAAAAGTTATGCTCAATTCCTTATAAGGAAAAAAGCCAAGATGATTTAATTCGGTCACTGATGAAGCCATTTAAGCAATAGAAATCTTTCATAGGCACAAAATCTTTACTGAATCTCAATTTAACCGGACTGAAATGTATGAAAATGAATGAGCCAACGGGCGTGCACGCGCTACACTCGCTACAGATCCCATTTCAGGCGGATCGCGCGTACGAGCTCGTAGCCGCTTGAAAACGCCCGCTCGAAGTCACATGCAGTGGACAACGCTGTATTGAAATACGTTACTTGGGATCTGTAGCGGCTTGCCGCACGTTCACGCTCGTTTCGCGTGAGCGCGTAGCCGCTCGAGTACGCTTCCAGTGGACACCCGGGCTTCAACCGCACATTCCAGATCGTCTGGAGTGCTTATTGTTGGAATTTCTGTTATTTCCGATTGTATTAAATGGCTGTATTTAGCCCAATTGGTATATTCCCTTATTTCCAGCAGTTTTTCTCTTTGTTCTTCTCCAATTGTCAATTCCACGGGATTGTGGTTTGAGGTTTCATCTTCTAAAGTTTCAGTCGAGAATTCTTGAGTTATATTTTTCAGTATCGCGATATCTATTACATCTGATATTCCTCTACCAAAAGCAAGATATGTCGGTAACTCTGGTCCAATCACTATGGCATTTTGTTTTTCGGCGAAATCCTTGAGTTTTTTGCCATTTCTATTCTCTGTTATGTTGATCCATTCTCCGATGCAGATTTTCGGGTTTGTTCCTTCCAACATGTTGTTTATCTCCTCTTCCAATAAATTGTTTTGTGATGACTTATATGCCGAAGTAATTTCGACTCTTTGACGATTTAATTCGGCAACAATCGTCACTTTTTCTGTTTTTCCTTGTGTTTCGTCGGATATACATTTGAAGAAGTGTTTCAGATCTGTTCTCACCAATATTGCTTCTCCTCCTCCGGTGTTTGTGATTCTGTCACATCTATATGTTTCATAATTTATGAAACTCAGTCGTCTGTTCCGATTTATTCTTGTTTCCTGTAGGGCTATAATATCAGGTTGTTTCCCTGATATTATTTCTTCTATCTCGGCTTTTCGAGTGTTGATCCCGTTTATGTTCCACGAGATTATCTTGAGGGATTTCTTCCTAATATCCGTAATGTCCATTAATTCAGTTTACTGAATAATGCTTGGAGTTTTTTCTCCATTTCCCCCTCAATTTTCAACATTATCTTGTTGAAAATTTTTTCCGTGAAGATATCTAAATCATCGGCTGATTCAGATATCTTTTTCTTCTCCTGTTGATTGTTCACAGCCTGTTTTATTGGAGGCTTTTTCTGTTCTTCTTTTTTCTGAACCTGTTTTGAAGTCTCTCTCTTCTTTTCCTGTTCTGTAGGTTTGGCCTTCGCTACTTCCTGAATTTTTTGAAAAGTAGTTTTAGTTACCGGCTTTTTCTGTTCAGTTGGTTTTCGGGAATTTTCTTTTCTGGTTATCAGCTTGAACTCGCTACATCCTTTGTAGCTAGCTGGATGGCCTTCTTCTCCACATAAGACGCGTGTAGCATTACTCTCTTCACCTTTTCTGGTGAGTGTGCAGTCATTGCTGCTATGGCTGCCTGAGCACTTCACGCATCTCCACGGGAAGGAGCATTTGTTCTGTGCATGTCCGTACCTTTGGCACCTAAAGCACTGGCTTGGACTTTCAGGCCTCTTTTTTTGTTCAACCGCAATACAGAGATTGTAGAGTCGCTTCACTTCGAAGATTTCCTTTTTCTGGGTTTTAACCAGGTAGAGAGGTATGGGCTTCTTCGTCTTGTACGTTGTCATTCTGGACACCTCAGCGTCTGATATTCCCTGGACTATCAGGTCGTCCTTGATCAACGCAAGATCAGCGTCGATTGGTAAATGCCTGATGACGGCATATATCTTCTTCTCTTCCTCCATTTGGTAGGTAAAAAAAAAGTCTTTACCATGGTGTTCGAAAAATTTGGTCATTTTTCTATAATGATCTACGGTTGACGCGATACCGTCTTTAACTACGGTTGCGCGGCTATAGTTCAACTTCTTGGTGTAGAGTGCTTTAGAAATCGCTACCCAATCTGAGGTGCCCATCATCGTGATGGTTGGGATTCTGTCTTTTCTAGGCACTTCAGCTGCTTTTTTGGTATTTTCCTCGTCTGACGAGGAGCTGTCTTTACGCGCGCGTTTAGATGGGGGCACATTTTGAGGTTTAGCAATCAGCGTTGCTTGATTCCTCTTAATGTCAGAAGTGACATTGTTTCTCGCTGCCGAACTTGCAATTTCGGCCAATGTAGGGGGTTTTGGCGCTGAAAGCTTATTTATTTCTTCTTTCGCTAGGCGGAGTTCATTAATCAATTGGCGGACTGTTTAGCTGATTCCTGAAGATCCCAAATCACATATCAATTACGGAATCAGTGGCTGCCTTCACCTATCCGCAGTGGCGCAGCCAAGATTTTATTTTTTTTTTGGGGGGGGCGCTATACACTGGCATATCGATAATGATAACGAAAGCAGCGATGAATAGACTCTATCCTCTGATAGGAAGAAGAAGCCACATGTCGAAAGAGACAAAATTGAAGATAATCGAAGCCGTTGCTAGGCCTCAACTGACCTATGGATCAGTTGCCTGGGGTTTCGCGGCAAAGAGCCATATCAAAAGAATTCAGGCCACTGAAAACAAGCTGCTACGATGTGCAATAGATGCACCTTGGTTTGTCAGGAATAGACAGATTTATAAGGACCTGAAATGGGAAACCATAACGGAATTCATGAACAGAAAAGCAGAGAAATTATTCGAAACAGCGAAAAACCATCCGAATCAAGAACTCAGGAGACTAGTGGACTACGACCCAGAGGAAGACAAAAGGAGAATGCGAATTTACCGAAGGAGACCAAGAGATCAATTAAAAAGAGATTAAAATAACAACAGAAACTTATTGAAAAATTCAATAAAGTGTTAATCCAATAGAGGATAAACATATAAATCCCAGCACGATAGTGTGCGAGAAGAAAACCGACCAAGAGATGAACGGTTTATAGGCAAATGCCCGGAACCAAAATTCAAGAAGCAGTAGGGTTTTTAGTGGGTCTCGAGCTCAGGAGAGTGAGAAACCCCACACTGTTCCCCCTCAGGAGATGAGGGTGGTTCGTCTGTCTTGCAGATTTTCCCCCTGCTACACCAAAAAAAAAAAAAAAAAACGATAATGATATTCGGCGAAAGCTTCAATATTTGTTCTAGGAAAAATTTGAATTTTCGGTATTTTTGGGGGGAGGGGCTGCTTCGGCTCCCTCCTAGCTGCGCCAGTGCCAACCCGCCTACACAATTATTTCTATAAACACTAAAATTAGCGTGGAGGCGAAGAGAGAAGAATTTATATAAATGAAGATATTCCTAAATCTGTACAGGAGTTGTTCAGGAAAGCGAAGGAGTTGATAAACGAGGATTATAGGTTCGTATGGACGAAGGGAGGAAAGGTGTTCTGTCGAAAGACTGAGATATCTTAGATAATACATCTTAAATCAGCAGAACAAGTAGAAGGTATGAAAGGTTGAAAAGAATACATTGGAGTGGATATGGGAGCAGTTATTTTGTTTCTGTCAATTCTGTGATGGAATGTTTTGTTAGGGATTGTCAGGTGGAAACAGTCCACACACATGACATAGAAGACTGTTGGGAGCTGTCTGGGATGGCCAAAGTAACAAAGGGGTATAATTTAAGAATAGTACACGCAAACATTAGAAGCTTCGAAAAAAATTTTGATGAGTTTAGTGTGGTTCTGTCTCAGTTGGAGTTTGAGATAGACTATATAGTTTTGTCAGAAACATATGGAATATAACGAATTTGAATCTCTATAGGATGACCGGCTATGACGCTATATACAATGACGGATCAATCAACCAAAATGATTGTGAAAATTATGAGTGGTTATCTTTATTAAAAATGCCTTACTTTACAATTACGAAATACTTGATATGGGTCAGATTAAAGTAATCAAAATGATAATAAATAAACTAAATAAAAAAATCCAGGTTTTGGCACTGTATCGCTCTCCATCTGTGTGAATTTAATGAAAATCATGATCTGTTCTTAGAAAATAATAACCTAACAGGAAGCTATGATATGTCCGTCCATGTTGGGGTTATAAATGTGGATATTTTGGAGCAGACAATAGACAACGAGGATTATCTGAATGTTTTGTCAGAGCATGGATATAAATCTATGATAAATGGTTACACCCGCGTTACCGCTACTACCAGATCCTGTCTAGACCATATTTTTGTGAACAGTAAATTGATTCACTATGTGTTTCATCCCGCTATACTGCATACAATAACAGTCACTGACCACTATACAATTTTCCTGGGGATTTCATCAGGTGAGACGACTCAAGCAGCGACAGATCCTGAAAAAGTGAGAAAATATATGGATTATGGTGGGGTGAAGGGGACACTGGGCAGCATTAATTGGGATGATTTGATAACTCCGGACAGGGTCGAGGACTCATGGAACAGATTCATAGCTGAACTTAAATCCGCAGTTGAGATAAACACAAAAATAGTGAAGATAAAAAAGATGTTAAAAGGAAGCCTTGGGTAACGAAAGGACTCATAACGTCAATAAGAGAAAGAGAGCGGATGTATAAAGAAGTGATTAAACATCCTGAAGATATAGTGATGTTGAGCAATTTCAAAGAATATAAAAATAAGCTAGAGAGGCTACTTACGAAGGCAAAGAAGGATTACTACCGAAGAGAAATTGATAGAAATGAAAACCAATGCAGAGGACTATGGAAGGTAGTAAATGAGCAAGCACGAGACAAAAAACGTAGGATTGAAATCAAGATAGAAACAAATGGTGAATTAATTAAAGATGACCACAAATTAGCGGAGGAATTCAATAAGTACTTCTCTGAAATCGGAAGTGATTTGGAAGCGAAAATGCAGAATAAGAACCCTGCATACTCCATTAAGAGGAGAAAAAAGATAATAGCGAATTCGATGGTGTTTTTCGAGACTGATGAGGCAGAGGTATTGTATGAGCAAAGGCACCAGGACATGACGGAATTAAAACCGAATGTGTGAAAACTGTTGCCGAATTGATCATTAAGCCGCTGACTAAAGTTATAAACATTAGCATTTCCACTGGTACCTTTCCGACAATCTTAAAGAAGGCAACAGTTATACCGATTTACAAGTCGTCGGATAAAGAAGAAATGAAAAATTATAGACCGATTTCCCTGACGTCAACTTTTGCGAAGATCTTCGAGAGGATCCTGAAAACACGAATAGTGGGCTTCTTAACAAAATATAACTTGCTATCGCGTAGTCAATACGGATTTCAAAGAAAAAGATCTACACAGGATGCAATTGCTAGACTGGTGGCTCTTATATCGGATGCTATAGATAAAAACATCCCCGCCATAGGAATATTTGTAGATCTACAAAAAGCCTTTGATACGGTAAGACATGAAATATTGATGAAGACGTTGAAAGAGAGTGGATGCAGGGGAGACTATCTTATAAATTTCTGCCGAGTTACATGAACGGAAGGCAACAGTGTGTGAGGATTGGAGAGTCGACTAGTAGTCCTAGAACCACAGAACACTAATATACAAGAAGTGAAAACTCCTAAGTAATTTGTGGCAACACCAAATGTCATTTATATGCCGCCATATTTGGTTGTGGAAGTAGATATTAAATGGCGGGAATTTTGAATTCACAGGCGTACATACATACATACTTTTAGTTGTTTTCACCTTCATTGTAAATTTACAGCTTCTACCATTAATATTGAAAACAGATTTGGAATTCATGATAGAAGCTGTAAATTTACATTTCATAAAAAATAACATCAAGGTAGGACAAAGTTAGAATTTCAGCAATTTATTTATTTTTCATAAAATTTCTATAAACAGTATTTTCCAGAGGAGCACATTTATATATCAGTCAGCCTAATGCAAATACATATTGAGGATGAAATATATCAAACGATCAACAAATAGAATTGTTGATCGTAAAACCTGTTTCCCATATAAAATCTCAGTATAAGCAGAGGAAATGGAAATCAAGTAACATCCACATATATGTATGATACAAAACAACCACGATAAAAACCTCAGCAAAAATCTGTCCCTATAAAAGCTTAGTTATATTGAATTTATTCACATAATGAGCTATTTAAATTATCAGGCCGGCTCTTTCATTGTGATAAATTTTTTGTTCCCTTGTACATCTCGAAATTGAAAACATATCTGAAACAAAGAAAAGAGAATGAAGATAGAGAAAGCTTAGTAAATAACATTTGGAATTGGAATGATAAGAAATTCAGAGATCAAAAATAGCTCAACCTACCTAATTTCGAGTATCAGAATAGATGAAAATAATATTCAACATTCGGTCGTTCGTAAGTTACATCTCCTTGAATCTGCACTAGAATCTCCTAAATAATCCGCCTCGTTATGTAGTAGGGAAGTAATTTTTCAGTTAAATAATGAAATGTGAATATTAAAAACATGATTTTTGAAACGTCAACAGGTTGTCAATCAAAAGAATTAGGTTAATTTGGTTTTGACTGTCACTTCAACCGGAAATTCATGTCGGCCATATTTGGTTGTAGATTGGATCATAGAAGAGGGAGTTTCACCCCCCTGCCTAGAACCATTACATGCGGAGTAACTCAGGCAACGGTGCTTGAACCTGTATTGTTTTTAGTTTATGAAATGTTCAGTATCGGATTGGAGGCATATATAATTAGTTTCGCTGATGATTAAAAAAATAAGAATTAAAATAGGGAAATTAACGATATAATGAAAGAGACAAGATATTAAAATATATATTATATACATAATATACGATAATGCTGAAAATAAATTATAATAGGTAATATAATTGTATAATTCAATTGAAATGTTTTGATGTAAATGAACAAGAATAACAATTGTAATTTTATTGTTGTTTTCATGAATTGTCTGTTTATTGTTGTTGATTGTGTGTTCTGTCGGTTAATCTCTTGTCTCCGTTTGCCATTGAGTTGTGTTTAGTTTTTTTTTGCGAGCCTTGAATGCGACTGATGCTATTTTGCTTTACTTTTCTTAGTTACGAGAATAAGTTTTGTGTGATTGTAGATTGTAACATTGGTTAGAGTTGGTGTATAGTGGTTTTCTCAGACTTCTTCGGTAAAGAATTTGTTGATATTACGTGTAAAGCCCGTTTGCAATAGTCGAGAATTCTCCAGAAAATTTACTCGAGATTTCATGCGCCGTGAATTATGTACCGTTACATACGCACTTTCGGTAGAATTCTCTGTTGAGTTGCGTACCAAATAATCTCTGCCGTTTTCTTGCGAGAATTTTGTAGAGAATTCTGCAGAGAATTTTCGGCTGTTGCAAACGGGCTTAACTGAGCGTATGGTCCGTATATACACATTTGGTAACCGAAAGTTACCAGAGCGGTTAGTACGGTTACTCTGGTGACAGATAATTGCATCGAAGTGTCAGAAATTCGACATATACGGACCGCCCACTACTAACCAACAGAAACCAAAGTGTATATACGGACCATACGCTGAGTAATTTTATGTTTCGAATAAATTGTAGGCTTGAAGACATTCTTCGAAAGGTCGCCACAGTTTTCATAAAACCTTATTGATATCTTTCATTTTTGATCCTGTTTCCCGACAGATGGAATTCGATTAGTATAATCATTTATATAACGCATGAAAACTATTTTTATTTCAAATGTCTATTTTCTAGAGATATTACCTCTAGTGGAATTCGTATTAGAAGATGGAATCACTGATATGGAAGCTGTGAGGTTGATTGAAACGCCACCAACAACTAGAAGGGATGTGGATAAATTAACAATTAAGGATAGATTTCAAACCCTCCAGTTTGAAGATGATGATAAAGGGGACGATGAAGATCCTTTCAGTTCAAGAATTGTGAATTATGAGGTCAGTATAAATAGAATATTGTATTCTTGTGAAAACGCGTCTGGAATAGACGGCTACACAAGTTGTTCTTTTTTGCTGACGTATTTTATTGATATTTATTGCGTAGAAGATGGTCGCATTTTGATTATAAATTATTAGAGATACCGAAAATCTGATACCCTAGTCTTGGTCTCCTTTTCAGAAAAACTAATAATGTTATTATTAGTTTTCCTCTTCTTTTGTTTTCGAGTTATAAATCAAAACTTCTTTGCTACCACACTGCGCAAAAAAATTAACGCACATTCTGAAAATCTCAATTTTCATGAAAGTTAACTCTACATTGACTTTATATGTAACTCATTTTTTATGTTCTCTCAGGAAGGTTTTGAACGAAACAAGACACATTAAATGGAAGAAAAATTCAGGATTTCACCGAATCTTATGTGAGAGAAGAGAAATGAACAATTTTCAAAATACTGAAATGCTGATAAGTGATTTAATACTTGGTATTTCCACCCCTTGCGTTAATTACAGCTCGGCAACGACGGTTCATACTCAAAATGAGTGATCTTAAAGGGTTCGGATCTAATCCTTCCCAGATTTCTCCGAGTTGGATTCCTAAGTCATTAAGAGTAGCTGGATAATTTTCTGAACTTCTCAGCCTTCTATTGAGGTTGTCCCAAACCTGCTCAATCGGATTGAGATCTGGACTTCTTGCTGGCCATTCCATTCGAGAGACTTCAACCTCTTCAAGGTACTCCTGAACGATGCGCGCACGATGGGGTCTGGCATTATCGTCCATAAAAATGAAATTTTCACCAATGTATGGGGCAAATGGCACTACATGCTCCACAAGAATGTTCCTTATATACTTATCAGCATTCATAGCTCCATTATCAACGACCACTTGGTCTGTGCGAGCAGTCAGAAATATTCCACTCCATACCATAATCGATCCTCCCCCGAAAAACAGTAGTATTCAGGAAATTGCACTGAGTATATCTTTCATGTGGACGTCTGTATACAAGGGAACGTCGATCACAATGGTAGAGGCAGAATCTAGACTCATCTGTGAAGAGAACTCTTTCCCAATCGGCCTCTTCCCAATGGATATACTCTCTCGCAAAATCCAAACGCGCCCTTCGATGGGCTGGGGTAAGAGCTGGGCCTCTTGCCGCGACACGAGGCCTTAAATCATATTCTCTGAGGCGATTTCTTATTGTCTGAGTGCTAATTCGCACCTCATGAGTTTGCTCAAGCTGAATTTGAAGGAGGCGAACGGTTGCAAACCGTTGTCTCAACGAAGAAACTCTCAAGTAACGTTCTTGAATGGCAGTTGTTACCCGTGGTCTACCCTGTCCTGGTCTTCGGACATTCATACCTGTCTCCCTGAATCTCTGCAACATTTTGGACACACTTGTATGGGAAACTCCAAACCTTTCTGCAATTCTTGCGTATGTCCACTCTTCTTCTCGCGAAACTACCGCTTGGGCACATTTCTCTTGGGTCAAATTGCGTGTTTCGCGTTGCATAGCGAAGAAGAAAGAAAAACTATTAATCACTAGAATTGATCGAGAACAACTGATTTTAGAATGGAGCCAATACATTCAAAATCTGATAATATCATCTTTTTTTATTCCTGCTGGGAAAAAACATCTGTATTGAAGAAAACCGTTGAAAATAGATAACATATGCATGCCTAATTCTGATAAAAATAATTATCATTGAGAACACCTGCAGTTGTAGAATAAATTTGAGATTTCCATAATGTGCGTTAATTTTTTTGCGCAGTGTAGTTTGAAACAAGAAAATTGTTTTTTATGTAGAATTCAGTGGCGTACTCATATTTTTCCGAAAGTTTCAAATTATGAGTACCCCTGTATTTTTCAACTGTTTTGAAATTTTATTTTTTCTGACTTCAAAAATTTTCAACAACTGACAGATTACTCTTACTGAATATTGTAACTAGTAAAAAACTACCTACTTTTTCCACATCATTTATAACATAGTAGGCGGTTCTTTCCACTGAATCTAAACTTTCATAGACAAATCGACTGTCAAATTCATTTCATGACTACAGATTACAGAAGTTCAGATGGAAAATTCGTATACCTGAAAAAAGACCAGATCTCGTCGGACAGGTGGCGAGAAGCCGCGAAAAGCACAAATGCCAAAAATTTTTATATAAGGTATTATTTGCTGATACCCTAATAACCCTACTCTCTGAAATTAGGTTCTGTGTATTTTGTGGCGACAAGTTAACAAATTGACAAATTCCTGATAAACAGAAGTTTTTTCTTCTGTTTCTGCAGCAGTTAAGTTATGAATTAAGTTAATAATAAAGAGGGTTGAATTCTCAACCGTTGGCTTAGCAAGCTGCTTGCTAAGCAAACGACATCGCTTTCCTAAGCTCGATAACAATGTTTTTAAAAGGTGGCTCAGTAATATTAATATCCCAAATTGAACCAATTTAACCATGAAACAATAAATATCTCACAATATCTCAAATCATATGAACACGGTGCAGTACGGTTGCTCTTGGTGAATAACAATTGCACAATGGCGGCCCTGCCATGAGAGCACATGAGCACGTGAACCCCCAAACAAAGTAACGTAAAATCAAATTTCCTCTTGTAATGACCGTCTGTTATTTAGATTTTTTATAATTTTAGGAGGAAAAGTTTTCGTGTCTGGACAAGAGTTTTATTTTTTGACAATCCGTCTTTTTTTTTAACATACATACTCGATTCTAACATAAATCATAGCAACAAATAACTTATTTACAAAGAAATTGAAAGTTCGTAGTAACACTCCCTCCCAGTGATGAGCTATCATTACTTCTTTTCATACTTTCCTTCCAGATCAAGTAAACATAATTTGGTGAGAGGTCGTCTGTAGGTTCCAATAGTTGTTTTAACATCGACCACTCTAATGTTTCCATCTGCACCGGGATATACTGCAGTGACAATACCTTTAGGCCATGTGTTTCTTGAAAATTGTGAGTCGATAATGATGACTACATCGCCAATACCAATTTTTCTTTTAGAAGATGAAAACCACTTCGTTCTTTTTGTTAGGACAGGTAGATATTCCTTGATCCAGCGTCGCCAAAAATGATCAGCCAAAAGTTGTGATTTTCTCCACTGTTTTCTTGTGACTAAATCATTCTCGTCAAATTTTCCTGGGATCTGAGCTGCGCTGGAAGTACCTATCAAAAAATGATTCGGTGTGAGTGCTTCACTATCTGCATTGTCCAGTGAAATGTGAACTAAAGGCCGACTATTCACTAAACTTTCCGCTTCAATCAATAACGTTTGTAAAACTTCTTCTTGTGGAGATTTATCTTTTAAGATGATACTCAGTGTTATCTTTATCGATTTAACTAAACGCTCCCAGCTGCCACCCATGTGAGGAGCAGAAGGAGGTATGAAGTTAAATTCAATATTATTTGTTGTCATGCTTGATGTCATTCTGTTTTGGTCAAAATTTTCTATTGCATTTTTCAGCTCCCTTTCTGCTCCTCGTAGATTTGTGCCATTATCTGAAAATATTCTCTTGGGGCATCCTCTTCGACCGATTAATCTTCTGATTGCCATTATCGCCGAATCTGTGGTCAAAGAATGAGCTATTTCCAGATGAACTGCACGGGTGCTCATGCAAGTGAAGAGTACCCCATATCTCTTTTCACGTCTACGGCCAATTGAAACTTGCATAGGTCCAAAATAGTCCATACCGGTCGTAGTGAAAGGTCTTACGAACGAACCTAGTCGGGATTCTGGCAGCGGGGCCATCTCTGGAATTTCAGGTTTTGCTCTTCTGTTTTTGCAGAACTGACATTCTGTCCAAGAATTTCTGACCGCTGACCTCATATTCAGAATCCAATATCGTTGGCGTAGTTCGTTGGCGACAAATTCTTGTCCACTATGTGCTGCTTTGTTGTGATAATAACGAATTAGTAATTTTGTGAAATAATTTTTTGGCTCGAGTATGATGGGAAATTTTGCATCATCCGTTAAATCGTTGGAATATATTATTCTGCTCCGGACCCGTATAATATCTTCGTGATCTAAAATTGGAGACAATTTGGACAATTTGCTGTATGATTCAACCATTCCACTTGACTTAAGAGACTGAAATTCTTCACTTTGAACACATCTTATCCATAGTTTTTCGGCTATTTCCACTTCGCTCGTCGTCAGTTCTCCATCTATGGGTGATTTCTTCTTGACTTGTTATGAAAATCTCAACATCCAAGCTGTTGCACGAATGAGTTTTAACCACCTTGAAAATCTGGTAATTTTTGGCAAAGCTTCTGTTATATTCACCTTAACGGTTACACCTACAAAACATTTTTTATTTTCCGAAGTATCAAAATCGGGAATCTGATATTGGGGCCATTCTTCAGTTTTATTCTTAAGGAAAGGAGGTCCTTCCAACCATCTGCCACCAGTTTTCCATTCATTTTGATAATTTTCCCTCGTGGCATCATCGGCAACATTTTCTTTTGTCGATATCCAATTCCATTCTCTAGCATCGGTATTTTCTACAATTTCAGACACTCGATGGGCAACAAATGGCTTGAAAATAGTTGGATTTTTTTTTGTGATTCGAAAGTATGCAACTGCGGCATAAGCCTGGGCACTCGCATCGCAAAAAATGTGGAGTTGAATTTCTTGTGCTTCAAATAAATTCAGAACGTAGCACCTTGGAATACTCAGATTAGTCAGTCTTTCGATATTTCGTACTCATTTTTTCCATTTAAGTTCCAACTCTGAAGTTAACTCGTCATCCCAGCCAATTTTCGAGAGCCAATTTTGTTGCAGTAAGATTCTAGCTGTGATGGTAAAATCACTCAAAAATCCGAATGGATCAAAAATACTCATAACTGCCTTCAAAACTTCTCTTTTTGTGACACTCTTCTGTGTCAAAGTCCTTATCTCCTCATTGCTCCATTTAATTGAAAAGGAGAATGTATCTTCGTTAGGGTTCCAGAAAAGACCTAAAATTCTTTCGGTTGGTAGAACTGCTTCTTTTTCGAGATTCATATTTTTTTGATGGTGACTTCTGTATTCCTCCGGAATATTTCTCAAAACTTCTTTGGAATTACTCGCCCAGTTTCTGCTTGTGAAGCCACCTCGTCTTTGAACCTCGATTACATCCGATGTCACCTCCTTTGCCTTCTCGATGGTATCGAAGCTATCCAGGTAATCATCAACATAATGTCTTTCAGTGATGGCTTCGAATGCTTTCGGATAGGGTTGTTTAAATTCTGCAGCGTTCGTACAGAAGCTCCAGCTAGAAGCCATCGCTTGTACGTGTTGTCATATCGTGAAAATTCACCCCTGATGATGAGTGAACAAAGTGAACGCACTATCCACACATTTTACCCTGGAAACAATTTTTTTTGATTCATTTTTTCTTTAATTTTTTATTTTTTTATTATTATCATATTCATATTCAAAGTGTTCTAATATCACAATTTTTCTTTTCTTTTTCTACTCATCTATATCCAATCATTGTTGATGAAATTATGTAGTATTTCTCTTCCATAGCTCCGAATCCAACTCCTGCATATTCCCTTGAACAAAATGACATTATTTATTCCTAAGATGTAGGCAGGAAGTTGATTGAACAGTTTCGGCGCAAGATAATTACATTGCCGTTGGCCTATAGTCTTTCCCAGATCTAGGTACACTCAAGGAGCCTAACCTCGTTCTGGTGTTGTGACAGTGTACAATAGGCTCAAAAGCAATTTCGGATTTCTTTATATTCACCAGCATATTCAAACAGAATAGCTGTCTCACATCGAGTATCTCGGTCTCTTCATACAACCTTTCGTTAGAGAAGGTAATTGGTTTTTTATAGATAACCCTTAGAATCCATCTTTGAATAACGCTCAATTTTTCCAAGTGAACATTACTCACACCCCCCAACTGATGATTCCATATGTCAGATGCGATTGGACTAATGCAAAATATATCAATTTGAGCTGTTTTAGATCAAGGTAATCCTTCAAATATTTCATTTTATATAGAACCCCTCTTAACTTATAACGGAAGTTATGTTAAAGAAATTACCTAGAAAAGGTATAGCCGCTCTATCAAATATCGCGAATGGAATTATGAGGACAGAACACTACCCAGAAAAATGGAAAACAGCGGAAGTCACAGTTTTCAATGAACCATTCAAAGAGAAGAAGTTTCCACAAAACTACAGACCGATAAGGCTACTGTCGGCGTTAGGAAAAGTAGTAGAAAAAATTATAGCCACGAGGCTAAATGAGGAAACCGAAAATCTGAAACTAATACCACCAGAACAGTTCGGATTCAGAAGAGAGCATTCAACAGAGCAACAATTATTAAGGCTCACAGAAAACATTACATTCCAAAATAAACAAGCTACAGGTCTTGTTTTACTAGACGTCGCCAGAGCATTCGATAGAGTATGGTATGGAGGATTAATATATAAGATGAGATGTGCTGGATATTCGATCAAAATATGCAAGTTGATCCGGAATTATCTCAAAAATAGAAGATTTTACGTGAAAGTGGAAGGAGAATGCTCCACAACAAAAGATATAGAGGCTGGAGTACCCCAAGGGTCAGTACTTGGGCCACTTCTGTACAACATATACATTCACGATATTCCGAAGAATCCAAAAACCATTCTAACGTTATATGAGGCATAGCAACTCGATACTACAACCCAGAAGTAATAGAACGAGTTCTACAAGAGACGATTGACGAAACAAATGACTGGTGCATAAAGTGGAAAATCAAGCTCAATGGACAAAAGAGCCAAGCAATATTACTACAGAAGAGAAGACTGCGACTCACGACGAATCTAGAAATCGACTGGAAAAATGAAACCAAATATTTAGGAATAACGCTCGACAAAGGACTTACTTGGAAAAGTCATATCAAACAAGCAATCGACAAAACGAAAGCAGCGATGAATAGACTCTACCCTTTAATAGGAAGAAGAAGCCACATGTCGAACGAGACAAAATTGAAGATAATCAAAGCCGTTGCTAGCCCTCAACTGTCTTATGGATCAGTTGCCTGGGGTTTCGCGGCACAGAGCCACATCAAAAGAATTCAGGCCCCTGAAAACAAGCTGCTACGATGTGCAATAGATGCACCTTGGTTTGTCAGGAATAGACAGATTTATAGGGACCTAAAATGGGAAACCATAACGGAATTCACGAACAGAAAAGCACAGAAATTATTCGAAACAGCGAAAAACCATCCGAATCAAGAACTCAGGAGACTAGTGGACTACGACCCAGAGGAAGACAAAAGAAGAATCAATCAATTATGAAGAGATAAATTTTTTGTACGAGAGGGTGGTTCGTCTGACTTGCAGATTTTCCCCCTGCTACACAAAAAAAAGTCTTGGGGATTGGTGCGAACTTGTGTCCAATGTTCAACGTCTTTTAACATCTTTTAAATCTGTTAACTATACGAGGTTTGGTGAGTCCCTCTCTGGTATTGATTGGGGTGAGTGATTCAGAGAACTGGATATAGAAGAAATGTGGAATGACTTTGTCAGTGTTATCTCGTCAGCCGGTAAAGACAATACTAGGTCGAAGATTGTAGAGGAAAATTCGTCTGAGCCTTGGATGGACAACAAAATTCGTAGCATGATTCGACATAAACCTGGAACGTTTTGCCTGCGGACGTGGTTTGTGCTCCCAGTGTGAACGCCTTTAAAAATAGATTCGATTCAAGAAGATTTCGTCCACATGTTTCCTAATTGAATGATTGAATTTGTGTTGCTTCACTGTGTCCATTTTTATTTCTCTTTCTGAGCTTTAAGCCCGTTTGCAACAGTCGAGAATTCTCTAGAGAATTTACTCGAAAATTCATACGCCGTGAATTCTTTAAGGCGGCAACACATTATTAAAACGCGATGCGACCCGATGAAACGTGGTGCGTGTTGAGTCGAATCAAATGTATTGTTTTCTATAGATCAGAATCATACTATGAACAACCGACTCGACGCCACGCGCGTACAATTCACCCGTCCCAGACGCGTCAGCTCGCGTCGCATTTTAATAATGTGCTTCCGCCTTTACCGTAACATACGCACTTTCGGTAGAATTCACTGTTCAGTTGCATACAAAATAATCTCTGCCGTTTTCTTAAAAGGCTTAAAAGGCATAATCGCAGCTCTTGTCATTTAATTAATAATAATAAAATTATATTGAGAAAAATCAGATATTGGACGATACTGGATCACGATTAATGATAAATTTTTCGTGGTTGATTCTCATTTCGATAGGAAATATTCATTGCCGGGGAAAAGAAGAGGACTTTTAAAAATTAACTGCGGTTTTAGTTTATGTGGTCGATAGGCTTTTCAAAACAATTTTTTTCAGGTGACATGTCATCCCTTTCCATTTTCTTCACTATCAGTTACCGATTTTATTTTTTTTTACACTTAATCGGCAATCCAAAGAAAATAAATTGGGTTTTTAGTGTATGTGATCAATAGACTTGTCAAAAAAATTTTTATTCAGGTGCCACCATCACTCCTCCCCAGTTTTCCGCACTATTAGTGACAGATTTTATTTTTTTTTCCTGACACTTCGCCGGCCATCCATAAGAAAATAACTGCGGTTTTAGTGTGCATTGTCAACAGTCTTTCCAAACAAAATTTTATGCATGTGGCGCTGTCACCTTTTCATACAGATTTTGTTTTTTTCTGACACTTCGCTGGCCATCCAAAAATATAATGCTGTTTTCAGTTTATGTGATCGATTATTACTCAATCAAATATTATGTATTGTCGAATTATCGCCTGGAATTCGTAATACTCTATTATTCTACCATTAAATAAATATAGCACTACTGTTCATAAATAACTCGTACCTGCCTTGTATTCCTAATTGGACTGTCTGTACGTCAGAAACCGTGGATGGAGAAGTGTGGTAGCTTCGGTAGATGCTATACCTTATATTGGAAATCCATGAATCGTTATTGCAAGCTTCTTGGATTTTTGTAAGGCGGAAATATCGGTATTAAACAATGAATCCAAGCCGCTTACAGTAATTCCGGATTCCGTCTGCTAACAAAACAGCTCCAATTGATGTTTCGCTCTTTAGTGAGCAAGTTTCCCATCTAAACCTTTTTCTGTAATCCCTGTTCAACTACTTTTTACATTCAGTCATTCTGTAATTAATTTTGTACAGTTTTTGGGATATCCCAAAATGAAAATAATTATGAATTGTTCGATATAATTGAGTGTTTCGTTAAAATGAGATACAATTCCGACTCAGCATCAGAAAGTTACCTCCACAAATATCCTGAGAGAAATTAACCTCATTAATCCATTTTCGAAAAACTCAAGAGCTGAAGTCAGTCATATTTAATATTCAAGATGCAGAGGACGCTTGAAGTAATATGGGCAGTAATTGCATATTCTAATGTTGACAACTGCAGCAACAGAGTGGAAATTATAAAAGTGGGGCTCTGAAGGACTAAAAAAAGATTCAGGCTATTTTTTATACAGAAAAACCTGAATTGCAACCATAGGACTCCGGGAGTAGACGTTCTGTGATGTGGTGGGGTTTCAATAGGCACAAAGAACATTATTGGCAATGGCAGGATGTCAACCCTAATGTGATAGTTAACATGCGGTCTCAAGGCAGATTTAGCTTTAGTGTTTGGTTCGCAATAATGAACAATCGATTCTTAGCTTATAGACATTTCGAGGTAAAATTGAATATATAAAGGTTGTTCCATTTCGTCCACTTCAATAATATAAAGTCATTATCGGGAATTTGGAATATTTATTACACTCTCGACAATGTCGGGAAGCTACTTCCCTTCTTCATGGGCTACAATGTTCACAATTAAACCTAATGAATAAAATATCAGTACTTGATTTCCCTAGTTAAGATGTTACTCTAATGAACATTTGTCAATTGCAATAGGGCCGATCAGGGTTATGCAGATCATATTTGGATAAAAAACCAACTTAATTTTCTTAAACGACGACGTAGTAAACAAATCGCCATCACAACAAATCTTCCTACATGCAATCAAAGATTATAGAGTAGAAAGATAGGAAACGCCCTCATATCGCTAGTACTAAAAACCGACTACATTTTGGCCAGTGAAAACACATTTGATAATGAGATGGCGCTGATCAATAACAGTTTTCTGTTTTATAATTGAGGGGCGCGAAATTCGAATTCTATTCCTCGTATTGAATTTCAATATTGCCCTCGTTGAGACCAGAAAATAAACATCCTGAGCGACAAAACAAAGGGATGGTTTTGCTTTATGACCAGGATTTTAATTTTCATCTGAACATTGTTTGGAATCGATTGGTATCAATGAAATATGCTGTTGGATGTGATAAATTTTATTTGCAATCTATAAAAAATTTACAAAAATTTTAAATTATGGACAACGAATAGAGCTTTGACTAGGATACCAGAGTACATGGATATCTGCTATAGGTACGTCAAAGGTGTTTTTTCTGTGAAAACGTTTTGAGTTAATGACTGAGTTGAATTTGTACAATTTATATCAGAAATTGATATGAACATTCAATTTACCGTCATAGGATACACATTTCCGTTACTTCCATATTATTTACAAAATTTTCAGAACCACAATTGAAAAAAACCTTACAGAGGTATACCTGTTTTCAAGCCCGTCAGTATAATTTCTTCCTGCTTTTTTATGATTTTCTCATGGTATGGTCTATTTATGACACAATATACAAATTGATTGACGAATGAACACTCACAGAAGGTTTCATAAAACTTTGACTTTCCAAACAACAATTTGACAGTCACCCGATTCCCAAATCGAAATCCATAAAACTTTTGCATTTCTGAATAAATTGAAGGCAATTGAGAATCTTTGAATGAACGTGTAAAAGTCATAATTTTTCCTAAATGAGCTCTTCATGTAAGGGATGCTTCCTGCATACAACAATTTACGTGGATGAACAGTTCTCAATCGACTTGCAGTAAAATGTTCTTTGCACATGGTGAAGTCAGCAGTGTTTGCAGGCCTTTACGCCCTGAAAATTTTATCCACTTCATAGCACTGAAAATAAAAATCAATGAATGACCGACATGTTACCAGTTTTAAGACTTACATTCCCATTGTCCTTAGTAAAATTCGTTTCATTGGATCCACATTTCTTCACCATACAATAATGTATGGTGATGTCTTTCGAACGATATTCTGAGGTTTTCGCCAATAAATTAGACAAAAATGTCAATAATCAGCAACTAGCACGGACTGGAAAAACAAAAAGCGATACGAGGTTGTCTATGGATACGAGAATCAAAACATTCAAAACCTGTTTGATCAAAATGGCCATATGACTGACATCTCGCAATATTTCATATGTCTTGGGGCCTTAAAAACACATTTGAAACACAGATGGCGCTCACATCACTTTAGTCGCTTCGTTTCCTATCTTTCTACTCTATAATCTTTGCATGCAATTACATATTGTGCAATGTCATGAAGTGTCAGGGACACAGAAGTATTCCTTGCTTCTTCATCACTCGTAGTAAATGGTAAACAACATTTGAATAAAAGATAACAAAACATTACAAATCTCAAGACATCAACAATTAGTTATGAATATCACTTAGACCTTGTACATCCTCTCTGAAGTTAACAGTATCATTCATTTTGATAAATAGCATTTCACTTATATTTCTTTTGTAATAATTTTGTTCGAAATCTACAATTGACACTCTCTCAAAATCAAATTTATGACCACTGCTGAATGAATGAGCGGTTAATGTCGTTTTATTAGTGTGAGTAGGGATGGTCTTGATTTCTTTCAGCTTCAACTGTCTTCTGGTTTGTTCTTCGAGATCTCTGTATTTTGAAATTTTTTCAGTGTGCCTATTATTATTATGACTTTAGCCTTGCGGCTTTCACACTCCTCTCCAGAGGAAAATTCACTTATCCCAGATATCTCAGATATCAAAAGGATTAAGCTCTGTTGGAGCCCTTTCCAGGTTTTCGGGCTCGTGGTGGTGGTCGGGTCCGGGTCGCTCCTCGGCTCCCTGCTGTAGGTTGATTCCTGCTCCCCCCGCACTTCCTGTCGAAGCAGACGGTGTTCCTCTGCATTCCCCATGTACTTGCGTACAGATGTATTTTGCTTGCCCTCAGCTCAATTGATAGTGGCATGAGTGTTATGCAGAATAATAACGGGCTTAGCGAATCTCCCTGGAACACTCCTCTTCTGTACCTCACCCATCCCGTATAAACGGTTCGTCCCTCTGCTCGGATGGCAAACTTCGTTTTCCACAACGCAATGATGCTTTCTATCGCATGGATGATGTTAGGGTAGACTTTCAGCATTTTTAATAGCCGTATGATCAGGTCGTGCGGCGAGGTGTCAAATACTTTCGCGTAGTCTAACCATGAATGATAATATTATTATCATTCATATTATTTATTTATTATTATTATTTTTTTTTTTTTTTTTTTTTTTTTTTTTTTTTTTTTTTTCCTTCGTGTGAGGGGAAAACCCTTTATGGGCACCCAGAGGGTCCGCACTCTAGGTAGTGTGAGACTCCGAGATCTTGTTTGGCTACTCACTAAAAACCCCTCACACTTTCGACGGAGAAGTTCTTCGTCCGGCCCTTGCAGCGTCCCTTAACAAAAGAGATGAGCTGCAAGTGGCATCTAGAGTTCATGGGATCTGATGATATGCAGTGACCCAAGCAACACCGCCTTCTGCATTCTGTGCGCTAGTATCTCGGCCCAAGATCTGCAGGCCGGAATAATCTTCAATTCTTCCACGTAGTTGGCTCTCATTCCTCCGAGACATCCTATGATCAGTACAACCATCCTAACTTTATGACCCGGGTACGTAGTTCCAAGCTCGAAAACAAGATCTTTGTATTTTTGCCTTTTCTGCTCTTCCTTCATCACCATGTTGTTTTCTGCAGGGGATGAGAATTCCACGACGAACAATTCCTTCAGCTCTTTGTCCAAAAGAAGTATGTCTGGCTTTATTGCATTGATCTGCCGTGTTGTTGAGACAGGATAGTTCCAGTATATTCGAGCTTTCTCGTTCTGGACCACCGCTTCAATCTCCAGAGGCACATATGGTAGCACCGGTTCTTTGTCTATCTCATATGCCGCCCTCAGATGGAAGTAGAGAACTCGGAGTGCCGCGTTGTGTCTCTCTATATACCCCGATGGAGCATGGACTCTGCAGGCGGAAAGAATGTGCATAATCGTTTCTTGTTGACTATGGCACGCTCTGCACGTTGTTGGGGTGTCCATTTTCATGATGTTCTTTTTATACCATCTGGTATTTATTACTCCATCCTGACACGCCATCACAAATCCCTCCGTCTCTGACTTAAGGCTAGCCGACTTTAGAAAGGCGAAAGACAATTCTTCCGACAGATCTTGGTCTTTTAAACTCCTGAAAAATATGGAGTGCAGGCTCTTACTCATATGATGTTCGAGTAATGTATTCGACTGAGACTTCCGGATCAGTCTTGCTAGCCTTCTTTGGTCCGCTTGAGTGATCGGTGCTCCAGCACGCTCAGGATCGATCGACACGCCGGTTATACCGAGCTTCTCCAAGGCTCTCTGTGCAGCTCGGAATAGGAAGGCTCCGTGGTTCGCGAGTTCATGCTGAGCTACAAACTTCAGAAGCGGATCTTCACTTCTTAGGACCCTTACTGCTGTTTCCAATGTTTGTTGATAGTGTTGATATTCCAAACATTGCAATCCTCTACCCCCCTGGCTTCGGGGAAGATATATCCTCTGGATCGAGCTATTTGGGTGAAGGCTACGATTCATGTTCATCGTTTTTCTTGTTGACCTATCAAGATCGAGGAGTTCGTTCACCGTCCAATTTACCACCCCGAAAGAGTAGGTAAGTATCGGGATGGCTAGCATATTTGTAGCTGATACTTTGTTCTTTCCTGACAGCTGTGATTTCCAGATGTCTCTCAGCTTCTTCTTGTAGCTGGCTGATAAGGCGTCCTTTATCTGGGTTGTCTCCAGTACTCCCCTCTGTTTCATCCCGAGAAACTTATAAGTTTCTCCGTCTTCCAGACGTCGGAAAGTCATTCCATCTTCCAGTTGGATATCTTCTCCTGGATCATCAACCCTTCCCCTGCGGAGATGAAAAACAGCACACTTGTCCAAACCAAATGACATTCCCACTGCAGAGGTGTACTCGGAAACGATATTCAATAGTTGCTGTAGTGCGGTCCTGGAGGGAGCGTAGAGTTTCAAGTCGTCCACGTACATTAGATGGGAGATCAGGTGGTTCCTTCTGCCTGGTGGACCGGCCTTGTATCCTATTCTGCTTGCCCTCAGCTCAATTGATAGTGGCATGAGTGTTATGCAGAATAATAACGGGCTTAGCGAATCTCCCTGGAACACTCCTCTTCTGTACCTCACCCATCCCGTATAAACGGTTCGTCCCTCTGCTCGGATGGCAAACTTCGTTTTCCACAACGCAATGATGCTTTCTATCGCATGGATGATGTTAGGGTGGACTTTCAGCATTTTTAATAGCCGTATGATCAGGTCGTGCGGCGAGGTGTCAAATGCTTTCGCGTAGTCTAACCATGATGTATGTAGGTCGCGCTTGTAATGTCTGGCGTCTAGGCATACGCTCTTGTCGATCAGCAAGTTGTCCTTGCATCCTTGCACTCCTTTCTTTGCTCCCCTCTGTTCGTAGATACTGTCCCACACTGGTCCAATAACCCTCAGAATTCGATCTTGAATAACACTTGTGAGTATCTTGTACAGTGTATTGAGGCAAGTGATTGGGCGATAGTTCTTGGGTTGCCCTAAGTCCCCTGATTTTGGTATCAGCACTGTCCTACCCTCCACCAACCATGAAGGAATGGGCTCACGGCGAATCAGCATTCCGCTGAATAATCTTGCCAGGTGTTTATGTGTAGCCGGAAAGCTCTTCCACCAGTAGTTCTGAATACCGTCTGGTCCGGGTGCTGTGAAATCATTCTTGTTCTTAAGGGCTTGTCTAATATCTTCGGCTGATATTTCAGAAAGTTCGTCGTTCTGCTGTAGGGTTTGATCACACATCTGCTGGAATCTGGGAAGTGCTGGAGTATCCCTAGTTTTTGCTGGTTGTTCGTACAGGCTTTTCCAAAACTCTTCGACGTCCTGAGGTGATGGTGGGTTTTGCACCTCTTGCTGTTGAGGTTGAAATAATTTCGATGGTTCCGCGGTGAAGGTGTTGTTATCTTCGATCCATCTTTTTCTCCCTATCAATTTCTTTCGTGCTGCTGCCAGTGATCTTATTTTATCTACAGCTTTCTGCTTCAGTAGATGGACTGTGGGCAAGTTAACAGTACCATGTATAGCACGAAGCTCCTCAATCATCTCCCTCATTCTCTTGCTCGGTTTAGTTTTTCCTTTCATAACATCTATGACACATTGGTACCAAGATGCCTGCTGCCTCATTGATTTTATTTTGATGTCAAGTCGATTCAGCCTTTTCCTATGCTTATTATTATTATTATTCGCAGCTGTACTTTTCGGTGGACATAGTAGATAAGCGGCTGCTCTCACTGCAGCCTCCACCTCTTCCAGTGAACAGGTCTCGTTAAGATGATCTTGAATGATGCTATTCAAAACGGCTAGATCTTCAGCCTTGTGTCTTGATTTTATCCGGGTGGGTTTGATCAGTGGGTCTCCAACGGCAGCCTCAAATGCCTCTTTTGTATTGTCGACTAACTCTGATGAATCTCTCACTGTCCTTGGCCTTTGTTGCTGTCGGTCTGGAGCATCTGTCACCTGCTCTCCAGCTAGTTCTATCTCTGGAACTTCTCTCACTTGTTCCGTTCTTGGCCTTGCTTCCAGGGCTGCAGCTTCACTTCTGTGAGTCATCGCTTGGTGTTGTTGGTCCGGAGCATCTGTCACCTGCTCTTCAGCGCGTTCTATATCTGGAACATCTCTCACATGTTCCGTTATTGGCCTGTTGGGGCGTGTACCAGTCCTGGTTCGGCCCGCGATATCACTCAAAAGGGCTACAGCTTGTTCTTGAGTTATGTCAACCGTCAATTGCTGATGTTGGCTCAAAGCATCTGTCACCTGCTCCTCAGCTTGTTGTTCCAACCTTCCTTGCTCTCGAGACCGCTGCAAGATTCCTCTTCTTTTGAGATGACTGATCTGATCTCTCAGGTTTTGCTGCGTCATGTAGTTGAGGTCTGGACAATTTTCGCACCACAGACCATGCAGCCTATTCATGTATCCCCTTCTGTCGGGTCCTGATCTTCTGTATAGCGCAGACAGCAGGCTATGCTGCTCGGGCGTCCACTTGTGGCGTCCCCTTTGTGCTGTCCTGTTTCGGCTGCCGGTTCCGACTACGGGGTGCTCTTGCGAGCTTTGAATCCCTATGCGACCGACAACCTGAACTCTCTCCTCGTCGATGTCCTCCTCGTCTAAAGGCGTAGCTTTTTGTGTGGCAGGCGCCCGCCTTCTCAGCGTTCTGCCGTTGGTGTCCCGCATGCTGTCACGTCCAGCACCAACTCCAGACGTGCCCTGACGATCCCCAGGCAGCGACTGTTTTCCGAGGCTTAGCTGATTTCTTTCCGACATCGGCTGAGATAATATTATTATTATTATTATTATTATTATTATTAATTACGAAATATGTCTAGTTTATTGCAAGTTTTTTTCATTGACAGTTACTTTATTTCAGAGAAAAAATGGAGGTTTTATACCTATAGTGCTAGGTAGAAAGGAACTTCTCTCTATGGATAGTTCCAGTGTGTTGGTTTCAAAATGGAACTCTCCTCTCAGATATAAATTTTTTAGAAACCTATTACCGGATCTTCAAATAACAATGTGTTATTCTTGCTTCAAGGTGAGTTTGATGACTTTAGAAGGAATAAAATAAAAATAAAATCATTTCAGGCTTTCCACATAGATGATTATGAATTACAAATTTTACAAAAGGGCTATTGTCCATTTTGCAGAGCTGTACCAGAACACATGATCCCAATTGAATCTGAAAATTTTTTAACGTAGTTTAGAGTGAATATTTATAACTATATGAGCAAATTATTTTATCCGTCCACTTTTAATATATCAATATACACATTGAATATGTAGCAGTATATTTATTTCATCCACTGGATGCCCTGCGGATATCCATTATCTACCAGCTTGGACGTCTCATCGATGATCATTCTCCCTTTGCGGTCAACAAGGGACAGGATATCCCAAATTCGAGCGCCTATTAGACATTCCTGGATAACTGGCCCTATTTGAATGATGAAAATTGGGAATATGAAATTTAGTAGCGTATCTTTTTCCTGATTTTTCTCATAACGTAGAAAATTTTGATGAGTCGTTTGTTTTTATGGATGAGATATATTTTTCTTTTTTGTCTTGAAACATTTTATTTCAAATTGCTCTGAGTAGCATAGTAATTATTAATTAGATTTTAAAATGTCTGACCATTCGGACTGCGATTCCGTAATGGAAGAAGACTCGCTAGGAATCGCTAATGTCGTGTCCAAAAACGAAATTTTGAGAAAGGAGAATGCGAGTTTGAAAGCGAGGGTGAATGAGCTAGATGGATGCGTATCTAGCTTAGTGGCTGAGATTAAAAATCTCAGGGAGATGCTCGAGTTGCAGGAGGGAAATAAGGAAAGTCCTTACTCCAAAGCACTCAAACAGAACATTGTTTTGAAAAATGTCCAAGAAGTGACCATACCGGTTCGAAAACAGAAGATGGAGGTGGTCAAAACCCCTCAAAATAAAATTTTCCCACCCGCCAAAAGAGTGAGAAAGGATAGCTCCTCGTCCAATGAAGACTCGAACAAAAAAAAAATCTTGGAAACCCCAGCCCAACAGAAAACCACTCCAGTGGAGGAGAGGAAAGAAAAAATCTCCCCAGTCACCCTGAGAGGTACGTCAGAATGGACGTCAATTTCCAACGCGTTAACCCATAATAACCTAGTGTTACACATATGTAACGCAAATTTCACTGGCAAATCTATTTTATTTCTCAGTAACTGTAGCTATTAGCGTTACATATATGTAACACCATTTTTCTCAAACAAAAACTATACAATTTTCAAACAGAAATTGAGTTGTTTTTGTCTTGTACACTCTATAAAGAATATTTATTCAATTAGAATAGTGATCATAACTCAGGTTATTAAGGGTTAATGCGAAACGGCATTGACTATAGCAGAGCGACAACTGTGAATTAGGGTCGTCCCACAAACCGCCGAAGACCACAGAAGCATGACGGACTTCCTTCATAAAATAAATAGGGAGTTTTACACTCTTCAACGGGAGGAAGAAAAGAAAATCTACGCGGTAGTGAGATATCTACCGCTGGATGCAGATATCCCTATGATCCTTGACGACCTCAAGGATCAAGGGATCGTCGATGCTGAGGTCATAAGGATGACCTCAAATATAACAAAGAGGCCGATGCCCTTATTGCTGGTTAAAACCCAGAATAAGGGTATCTTCGAGGTGAGAAGGCTCTACAACATGAACTGTGTTGTTGAACCTAAAAGAAGGACGACCGGACCTGGACAATGTTATCGCTGTCAGCGATATGGACATGCCCAAAGTAAGTGCACTTTTCCATGGAGGTGCATGAAATTCTCCGGTAATCACAGCTCCGAGTTGGTAGTGTACGCTTACCAGGGAGAACGAGGAGCAAAATGCTTCTTGTGTTCTCTGTGGAGAGCAAGGACATCCAGCCAGCTACAAAGGATGTAGCGAATGGAAATTGGTCACTAAAAAGACCAAGAGATCGCCAAGATCGAACCAAACCAGCTAGAGGCCAACACAAAATACTCCGAAGCCAGCCCAAAACTCTTCGGAAGTAAATGATAATAATAATAATAATGTTTATTTCGAAAAATCCAACATATACAGTGTCCATATATACCATCAGATGTATTATAATATAGTAGATAAGAAGAAGAATATGTTTCTCTATGGTCCGTTGACGCCAAGCGGCTCACAGAGACAACTTTCTCTATGGCGGCTCATGCGCGCCACTTGACAGTAGCCTAGTCACCGGCTAATTATTGTAATGGAGTGAATGGACGTTATGTGTAATAAAATAGTTTTCAGATGAATGGATTTTTAATATTATTACATAAAAATAATACATGGTGTCAGGTCGATTGGAGTCGTATATTACGGCAAACATTGTGTCGACTAAGCTGGCGGATTAGGAATTGTGATAAACAAAGGACAAAAAACGACTAGACATGGAGTCCATGTTCAGACCGCCAAAACCGTTGAGTTTGGATGGAAATGTTGCGGAGAATTGGAAACTCTTCGAACAAAAATTTGACAACTTTCTAACTGTAACGGAGCTATCGAAAAAAGATGAAGAAACTAAAGTTGCTGTTTTCCTTAACCTAATTGGAGATGATGGCTTGGAATTATTCAACACCTTTGATTTGACGAATAATCAAAAGAAGTCATTACAATGTGTCAAGCAGAGATTTGAAGCACACTGTTCACCCAAGAAAAATGTTATATTTGAGAGATTTGTTTTCAACAGTATCACCCAGAAAGAAGGACAGTTATTTGACTCATTTTTGACTGAACTTCGAAAAGCTGTTAAGTCCACTGGATATAAGGACAAGGATGACATGGTAAGAGACAGAATTGTCATGGGTATATTCAGTAAAGACACTCAGGAGAAACTACTCAGAGTATCTGATTTAACATTGGAGATGGCCATAAACCATTGTAGAGCCTACGAAGTAAGTAAGACTCAGTCCAAAGCTTTGCAAAGTGAAGTCTCAGTGAATGAACTGAAAAGAAAAAATAAATATGGCAAAAAAGAGTCTAACTTCACGTGCAAGTACTGTGGCACTAACCATATGAAAGGTAAATGTCCAGCTTATGGAAAGAAATGTAAAAAATGTCAGCGACTTCATCACTTCGCGACAGTCTGCCAATCCAAAGGAAACAAGGAAGCACGGGATGACAAGAAGAAAAATGTACATGAGGTGGCCCAGGAAGAAGGTTCTGAAAGCGAGGGAGACCAGTTTTTTGTGAGCGCGGTTTCAAAGCAAATCGGTGTTGTGAACAAAATGGAAAAATCAGTTCGTGAATCAATGTGGCTAAAAAGCATAAATGTGCAGGGCAAGACAATAGAATTCAAGTTAGATACCGGAGCAGAAGTGAGTGTTTTACCTATTCACTTTTTGAATGGACTTGATTATAAGAAACAATTGAAAAAGACCAATGTAACTCTGGTTGCATATGGTAGTGGTAATTTTACCATAAAACCTATTGGTGAGATTACCTTGGAATGCAATGTAGATGGTAGAACAGCCAAGATATGTTTCATTATTGTTGAAAGTGAAGGTCAGTTACCTCTTTTAGGTCTAAATGGCTGTGTAGATTTGAAATTAGTTAAAAGAACTGATTTTTTGAAGATTGATAAGTTTGAAAAACTTGAGGATGTCATATCGAGTTACCCGATGGTTTTTGAGGGTTTAGGAGAATTCCCAACTCCACATAAAATTGTTTTGAGAAAAGATGCTGTTCCGCATGTACAGCCAATAAGGAGAATTCCACAAGCATTGCATTCTAGGGTAAAGCTCAAGTTGGATCAATTAGAAAAGGATGGAATTATTTCTAAGGTGCACAAACCTACTGAATGGCTTAATCCGTTGGTTATAGTAGAAAAAAAGAACAATGATTTGAGATTATGTCCGGATCCGAAATTTTTAAATGAAGCTATTACTCGCGAACATTTTCTCATTCCCACTGTTAATGAAATAGCTAGTACTTTATCGAACAAATCCTATTTTTCTGTATTGGATATGAAAGATGGATACTTTCAAGTCAAAATTACAGATGAAAGCTCGGATTATTGCTGTTTTGGAACACCATTCGGTAGATATCGGTTTTTAAGGCTTCCATTTGGCATACGTTCAGCTCCCGAGGTGTTTCAGAAAAAAAATTATGAATTGTTCGGGGATATTAAAGGAATTGGGATTTATTTTGATGATTTGATAATAACGGGGGAATCGGAGCAGGAACATGATGAAAATTTGAAATTAGTTCTTGAGCGAGCAAAAAAGTTTAATATTAAATTTAATAAGAATAAAATACAATTCAAATCGAGACAAGTAAAATTTATGGGACAATTATTTTCGGGCAATGGGATAGAACCTTGCGAATCGTATGTGAAGGCCATTTTAGATATGCCAAGGCCTCAGCAAAAGAGTGACTTGTTGCGATTTTTAGGAATGATGAAATTTTTAGGGAAATTTGTTCCCAATTTAGCTAAGATTTCGGCTCCATTGCGTAATCTAACCAGATTGGATGTTGAATGGTCTTGGGAAAAAGAACATGAAAACTCGCTAAATCAGCTTAAACATTTAGTGTCGAATGCACCAATTCTTGCATTTTTTGAGCCGTCAGTGGAAGTAGAAATTGAAACTGATGCTTCCAAGGATGGCCTGGGTGCCTGCCTTTTACAAAATGGGCATCCTATAGCTTTTAGCTCTCGTAGCCTGTCCAAGAGTGAAGTTAATTATGCCCAGATTGAAAAAGAGGCCTTAGCCATAGACTTTGCATGCCAAAAATTCCACTATTTAATTTATGGTGTAAAAAATGTTGTGATACACACGGATCACAAGCCACTTGTGTCCATATTTCAAAAGGAATTATACAATGTAACTCCTAGGTTGCAAAGATTAAGACTGAGATTGCTTAAATATGACCTTAAGATAACATATAGGCCAGGGAAATATTTGTATATCGCAGATACTTTGTCCCGAGCTTATTTGACCACTCCTGATGTTGACGATCCTGAAATGAACATAGCAGTTCATTCGTTAGTAAATTATCTTCCTATTTCAGAGGAAAAGAAACGTGAACTAAGGCAAGCGACACGAGATGACCTTGATTTAAGTGAAATTGTTAAATATTTGAAATTTGGTTGGCCTGATAGAAGTAGAATTCCCTTACAGCTTCATCACTATCTTAAAATTAGGGATGATCTTTTAGTTTGTGATGAACTTTTGTTTCATGGTAACAAACTTATAGTTCCAAAGAAATTAAGACCTCTGATGCTTCAAAAATTACATGAAGGCCATATTGGCATGGACAAAGTAAAATTAAGAGCAAGGCAGATATTTTACTGGCCATATATGAGTTTAGACATAGAAAATTTGACAAAAAAATGTAAAATATGTGAAAAGTTCGCAAGAAAGAATATCAAGCAACCTTTAAAACCATACAAATTGCCTGATAGACCATGGCAAAGAATATCTGCTGATATTTTTTCTTATGCTGATCATGCTTACCTAGTGGTATATGATGCTTACTCAAATTGGCTAGAGCTGGTGATGCTGAGAGATAAATCAGCTAAAGATGTTATTTCTAAATTGAAGTCAATTTTTTCTAAATTTGGATGTCCTGATGAATTGATTTGTGACAATGTTCCCTTCGGCAGCTTATCAATGAAAGAATTTGCTAAAGAATGGAATTTTGAGATTTTGTTGAGAAGTCCTCAATACCCACAGTCAAACGGTTTAGCTGAAAAAGGTGTAGGCATAGCAAAAAACTTGTTGAAAAAATCCCTTGAGGAGGGAAAGGATATATTTGGAGCATTGCTTCAGTATCGTAATACGCCCCTAAAGCATATTAATTATTCACCGGCCCAACTTTTAATGAGTCGGTCTTGTAAGACTAAGGTGCCTATTTCAGCTGAACTGTTGAAGCCTACACTTTGCACCAATGTTTCAGATAGGCTTGAACACAGGTCACTTCAAAATGAGTTGTACTTCAATAAAAATACAAGACCTTTGCCAGATCTTAATGAAGGGCAAAATGTTACTGTTTATAATCATGTCAAAAAATACTGGGAGCCTGGCCAAATTGTGAGGGAGCATCAAAGTCCTCGGTCTTTTGTAGTCAAGACAGAGAAAGGAGAGATTATTAGAAGAAATAGAATAGATTTAAGAAAATCACAAAATGATTTCGAACTTGTAAATGATCAGGAATTGTTGGAATCTGGAGAGGCTTCTTCCCCAACATTTACAAACAATTCCGAAAGTAGTTATAAGCCCAGCCCAGAACCCGCAAACCCCACAAACTATGTAACAAGGTCAGGGCGAACAATAAAACCTGTAAACAAATTAAATTTGTAAAAGAATATAAAAACTTTAAAGGGGAAGGATGTATTATAATATAGTAGATAAGAAGAAGAATATGTTTCTCTATGGTCCGTTGACGCCAAGCGGCTCATGCGCGCCACTTGACAGTAGCCTAGTCACCGGCTAATTATTGTAATGGAGTAAATGGACGTTATGTGTAATAAAATAGTTTTCAGATGAATGGATTTTTAATATTATTACATAAAAATAATACATCAGAATCGAAATACAGTCAAACAAAAAAAAAAAAACAAAAATTACAATTGGTAATTACAAAGAGGCATTTAGGTACTCTAGCACTGTGTGTAAGGCTCTAGGTGAATTAATAATTTATGTAATTCCCTTTTGAAATCATATCTGTTGTCCATTTGTTTGAATCTTCTAGGAAGCTTATTAAACAGCTTCATACAAACGTACTTGGCACCCCTCTCTGTAGCTGAAAGTCTGTGGATAGGGTACACAAAATCGGAGCTTCTACTATTGTAAGAATGAGATGGTAAATTTTCCCTGAAATTTTCTCGATTCTTGAAAAGAAAAATGAGACATTCCTCAATATGTAGTGCAGCAAATGTCAACAAACCACAACTCCTAAAGAAACCCCTACAAGTTGATCTATAGCTCAGTTTATTGATGATTCTTATGGCCCCCCTTTTTAGTTCGGAATATTTCATCTGAAGCTTTGACACTTCCATAAAAAATAACTCTATACCTGAGAAGTAATTCGAAACATGAGAAATAAATCATCTTCAAACCACATGCGCCCAAATACTGCGACATCACCCTTAAAGTGTAACATACTGAATTTAATTTCTTGTTAAGTTTGTCGATATGAACAAAGAGTAACAACAACCCAGTCAACCAGAAATGTAACAGTAAGTCGCAGGGAGTACCCAAAAATATCGCATTGAAGCGCTTCTTTGAGAAGTTTCATGGATGTACTTAAGATTTCACATTGTGGACATTAACGTCCGCATATTGTTAAGTTTGCGAATTCCTCAACTTTAGATCCCTAGTGGTTGCATGTAACATCATATCGAGATGTTCCGATGAAGTGAACATAGCTACTATTATGCGACTTCTCTTTGTTGATATTTTTGAAATATTGAATCTGTGATATTTTTAGAACATGAAATGATGTGTTGTGAATAAATTTCGTTGAACTCTACCCAGCGACTTCTCTAAGAAAAACTTTCAGTAACTGTCTGAAATGTTCTATTTATCAGCACGTGGTCTCGAGGTTAACTCATAACCTAAATCCCGCTATGCAAAACGTGGTGTGACGTGTTTCGTTCTGTGAATGCGTTGTGTTGAGAGAATGAACAAACAAAATCTTTATGAATGAATTTTTAGAATAATTTTTTTAACCGAGCTGTTCTATTATTAAATTTCGTTTTAGTTAAGTGTTACTTGACGTTGATTGATTAATTAACGTGCAGTAAAAGGTGAGTAGTTATATAACCTATTGAAAAAATGACTACATCATGATCACTTCTTGGCCCTCTTATCCTCCCCATTTTTGCACCTTTGTACAACTTTCAACATACCTCATATGAATTTAGGTGATAAGTAACATTCACAACCTTCAAAATCAAACTTGGAATTGATTTGAATCATCGAGAGAACTCCAAATTATTATTTTAGATACTGTGCTGGAAAAAATCACCTTCTACTGTTGTTAGATTTTTCATGACACTCAATTTATTACTATCAATACAGCTCTGATTTTTTCTTCTTCAGCTGGACCATGCCGTTCCTGAAGTGGAATGAAGATTTATAACAAAGATATATGTTCTTTATTTTGTATATTTGGATTTGTATGAAACATATTAATCTTGAATAAAAAGATATCAGTAATTCATATAGTTGTTCAATTTCCCTTTTGAGGATGAGAGCAGAATGCGAAATATATGTAGGTAAGAGTAAAGAGTAAACACAGGGTACAAATGAGGCGTTCAGAGCTGAAGAGGCCCAAGCTATATTTTTTCTGAAATTGAGTTTACGAGTATATAAAATTTTGATTCATTTTCAGGCAGTTCTTACTGTTAATTCAATTTCAGAAAAATTGTAGCTTGGGTCACTTTTCCTCGGAACGCCTCGAATATAGAGTGCAAATTGATTGCCACGATGGTAATTATCAAAATGAACATGAATATAACTTCAATAGAGGATACACTTTGGTAGTTTATTCTGTCAAAATAATCGTTCCAAAAACCTCCAAAATGAGAAGTCGCAAAGTTGCTGTCTAGGGTGCTTTTTTTACACCTACTATGTGATGTACTGGGTAATTACCCGCGATATGCGATGTTGCGGACATTAAGCACTCTCCAGTAAGTACTGGTAGCCTTTTTTTAAATCGACATTGTGAAGTCGCATTTCCACAGTGGTAATTCCCAACAACTTCCCTGTGACTGAAACTGGTTGACTGGGAAGAGGTTTCACTTCGCCGATTTACAAGGGAAGATCGAATGCATGGAATTTCAACCTTGAAGTGGGGAGACGGCGGAGACGCTACGCGCCAGCAATACTGCGCTCAGATTCACTACAGTCAAACGAGAATCTGGGCGACCAATCAGATTGGGACTTGCGAACAGAACGAACATCTGCTTTCGTTTTCGTCCCTCCACTAAACCAAGGAACATTCAAGGGCATTGAAACGCAACCGGCCAAAATGATAGAGTGAATCCTCTTGTTGATACTCTTTGATATGAACGTCCCATGATAAGGTTTCATCAACTATCAATCCCAGTAATCTCGCATCAGTACTCACACCAACATCTCCATTTAGGCTTACCTGGTCGGGATAGTCAACGTTGCTTCTCTTAGTTTTAAAAAAGACTCAATCAGTTTTTCTGTGATTCAATAGAAGTCCCTCATTTGAAATCCAGTCCGAAAGCTTCATAAATTTCATTTAATTTTGCAATTAAGGTATTAAGGTCTTTCGCAGCTACTGAAATATTCTTATCATCTGCATAATCACAAAAAAACAATTTAAACTAGCAACTGATAAAGGAGCATCATTTATATAATAATAATAATAATAATTTATAATAATTTTATTTGCAGAAATCATAAGTACATGCTCCACAAATAAGGAATATTCCCACAAAGGCTTAGCCTGTCTGTGAGGTGAACTGTCAAACTAAATTCCCTAATATATAAATCCCTAAATATAAATAATGAATAAGATTGGTCCCACTATGCTCACCTGTTGAATACCTATTTCAACAGGTTCTGGATTAGATCTATAGGAGATTCCTTCCTTTGTAATAATTGTCTGCTGAAATCTCCCTGAAAGGTATGATTCCAACCATGCGAGCAAAGCACCAGCAATTCCATACCTTTTCAGTTTTTTCAATAAAACCCTATGATTCACACAATCATACGCCTTTATAAGATCCAAGAAAAGTCCCATTACTTGATTTTTTTCCTCCAAAGCTTGCAAAATTTTCTCTGTAAACTCGAAAACGGCAGTGTGAGTTCCTCTCCCTTTTATTTAAAAGATCCAGCATGCATATTTATGCATGCTGGCTCTTGTACAACAAATCATTTGTTATAAAGTACTCCATAACTAGGTAATAAACTTACTGGTCTATAGTTTTCAATCTCTGTAACGTTCCCTTTCTTGTGTAGAGGTTTAACCGTTGCTAATTTTAACGCATCTGAAAAAATTCCTGATTCAAAAGATGACTTTATCGCATATGTTAACGGTGCACTGATCTCATGAATGCAAAATTTTATGAGTGATGTTGAGATTTCATCATATCCACTGCTGTGCTGATTTTTGAGGCTTTTTACTGAGGCTATTATTTCTTCTTCTGTTATTTTCTTGAACCGCATGGACCTATCGGCTTGTTCAAAATAAGGAACATGGTCTTCTGTCATATTCTGTTCTAACGGTTTCTTTCTCAGTATATCTTCGGTATCTTCTTTATTGGAAGGCTCATATCAAAGTAGTGTCGAAATATACTGTAAAATCTTTCTCAAACTTCATTTGCATCAATCAACCCATAAACCTTGGACCAATCTGCTCTGCTCAGTCTGTTTTTAAAATCTGCCGTGTTACATTCATTAAATATTTCTCTGTGGACATAATTATCTGTTTTTAGATGGGGGTTACTCACACTTTGTGCTGTGTGATTAGAAATCTGATTTTGATGAACTTTTACCATATACTCTTTTTCTCTATTTACAAAAATATTATCAATAAGCGACCTTGAGGTATTCGTGATTCTGGTGTAAGCATCTACAAGTGGATTCAAATTGTAAGAGCTCAACAGGGAAAATAGGAGATCTTTTTCCCTATTCTTATCATTTTTGTGCATATGAATATTGAAATCGCCCAACAGGATAACATGACCAATGAAGGAAACTAGACTCACCAGAATCCTCTTCAGACAACTTAAAAAATCTTCTACCACTCCACCAGGAGTGTACAGACATAGAATGATGGTATGCTCGCCATTGATATTAAGCTCACATGCACTACACTCCCAGATTCCCAATCTTGATAATTCTGTGATCTTTGAAAGTCTCTTGAAATTCTGCCGTGTCTCACAAAAATGGCAGTTCCCCCATGTTGGTTTTCACTTTTACGACATAGACATAACCCCAGGAAACAGCAACCAAAGCAGCCAAAGAGACGAAGAAACCAGAGAAAAAGACGGAAAAGGCAAAACCAGGAAAGGAAATTCACGAAAAACCTCCTCAGCACGATGATGCAGAATCTGGAGAAAGAGATTGAGAAGAAGATGCAGCAAATTATTAATAATATTTAGTGGCTGATACGACGATAAAGAACAACCTAATAATCGTCTCTTGGAACGTCGAAGGATTCAGAGCCCAAAGACCCGAATTCGAAGAACTGATTGAAGAGAAGAGACCGGATGTCATAGCTCTCCAAGAAACAAGACTTAACCCCAACGTTCGGATAGCATTTCCCAATTACGATATCTATAGAAATGATAGACCTAACAGCACAGGTGGCGTTGCTATACTGGCTAAAATGAATATGGATCACCATTTCGACCAAATATTCAATGATTAAGAAGTAGAAGCAATATCGATTATTGTGAATACCAATCGAGGACAAGTGAAGATTATTTCAACTTATAAATCACCGGATAAGGACATGCTGGAAGAGGATCTAAAAATGCTACTAGAAGGGAGACACCCGAAAATCATAATTGGTGATCTTAACTGCAAATCGCAGGAATGGAACAGTAGGGTGGAAAATACCAACGGGAGAAGACTGAAGATTTATGCTGAAAAACTCAATGCAGTTGCGATAGGACCTGATAACCCGACCTACATACCCAGAGTAAATGGACTACCCGATGTACTGGACATTGTCCTAATGAAAGACATCACTGAAGAAATCAGCATTGATACAATAGAAGACGGAACTTCAGACCACAATCCCATAGAATTCATAGTGGGACATGGCCCAAGAAACGAAGAAGAGACACAAACCAAGGATCGCACAGACTGGGAGAAATATAAGAATTTACTTCAGGAGAAAATCACGGAAATTCCCCGAATAAACACCCGAGATGAATTAGATGAAGCAGTTGAAAAATTGGAAAATCAAATAAAAGAAGCCTATGAAGAAAGCACCAAGAGAATAAGGAAACGAATTCCGAAACGTTCACATGGAGATACGCCAAGGGATATAAAGGAACAGAAGACTCAGTAAAATCTACAGAACAACAAAAAGAGAAGAAGACAAGAAGAAACTGAATAAACATAGTCAGATATTGAAAAAAGCTTTAACAGAACTGCGTAATAACAGATGGCACCAGAGATTAAGTGAACTGAATACAATAGATCACTCGGCTTGGAAAATGCAAATACGACGAGAACAGACAGTTATACCTCCACTGCATGGAGCAAACGGAATGGTATATACGAGACTTGAAAAAGCCGAAGCACTTGCCGACACAATTGAGAGAGAAGCCAGAATAAATTACAGAAATGATGATGACAATGAAGATCTAGAAGAAGAAGTGATGAACAGATGATGAAACCACCGGAAACCGAAATCATTCCAAAACCGGCTTCACCAACAGAAATCAAAGTAATCATAATGAAATTGAAAAACAGGAAAGCACCGGGATAACGAATTATATGTTGAAGAAATTGCCTAGAAAAGGAATAGTAGCCTTGACGAATATTACAAACGGAGTGATGAGGACCGAATACTACCCAAAGAGATGGAAAACTGCACAAATGATAGTTTTCAACAAGCCTGGAAAGGAACGGAAATTTCCTCAAAATTATAGACCAATCAGCCTACTATCAGCACTAGGGAAAATCGTCGAGAGGGTTATCGCTAAAAGGCTGAATGAGGAAACAGAAATGTTGAAGATAATTCCACCCGAACAATTTGGATTTCGACGAGAACATTCGACTGAACTCAATTGCTACGGCTCATAGAATACGTCACCGAAGGAATGCAGACCAAACAGTTCTGATGGATATCGAGAGAGCTTTTGATAGAGTATGGCACGAAGGCCTAATCTACAAGATGAAAAAAGAGGAATAGAAATATTTTATGTGAAGATAGATAGAGCAACCTCTCAAACCAGACAATTTGAAGCGGGAGTACCTCAAGGATCGGTGCTTGGACCTCTGCTTTACGTAATATACGTTTATGATATCCCGAAGAATGCTAGAAATATGCTCACCTTGTACGCAGATGACACAGGAATAGCATTCAGACATCGACGCCCAGAGATCATACACCAGAGACTGCAGGAAGCCATAGATGTATTACTAAAATGGTGCATCACATGGAAAATCCAAATCAATGGAAGAAAGACTCAAGCAATATTATTGCAAAAGAGAAGATTGAGGATGGAAGAAAACCTTGAAGTTGATGGAGAAGAGGTTGAATGGAAAAATGAAGAAACATACCTAGGAGTGAAGCTTGACAGAGGACTCACAAGGAAAAACCACATCAAATGTGCAGTTGATAAAACAAAAGCCGCAATGAGTAGACTTTATCCACTCATAGGCAGAAGAAGTCATATTAATAAGAACATCGAGTTGACGATGATTAAAACTATCGCGCGACCACAACTCACTTATGGATCGGCGGCATGGGGCTTCGCAGCCAAGACCCACATCAAGAGAATACAGGAAACTGAGAATAAACTCCTTAGAATGGCGATGGATGTACCCTGGTTTGTTAGGAACAAACAAATCTACAAGGACTTGGAATGGGAACCAGTTACAGAATTTATGAAGAGAAAGGCGGAAAGGATATTCGACAAAGCCAAACAACATCCAAATGAGGAACTACGAAGATTAGTCGACTACGATCCAACGGAAGAAGCTAAAAGGTCAAGACTCTACCACCGAAGACCGAGAGATCAGTTGAGGATTTTAAGTAACCAAAGAAGAGCTTAACCTATAAAAGCTATAGGCAGCATACAGCTATCAACAGGACTATGATCGTGTGAGAATCCAGAAACCATAAGAGTCAACTGGTTAATAGGCAAAATGCCCAGAACCTATGAAAAAGCAGTTTAGGGTTTTTAGTGGGTCTCGAGCTCAAGAGAGTGAGAATCCCCACACTGTTCCCCCTCAGGAGAGGGTGTGTTCGTCTGTCTTGCAGATTTTTTCCCTGCACCAAAAAAAAAAGACAGGGGTACAGTACAGTTCACAGTGCAAACGACGGACGAGTGGAAATAAATAGTAGTGACCTAGTTAGTTTATTAGTTATCAGTGTTAGTATAAGTGTAAATAATTTAAATCAGTTGGACGTTTTAATTAACACGTTGACTGCGATATCGGTCCCCGGGGACCGATACGAATCTCTTTTCTGGTGCGATTGAAGTGAGATCAAATATTTCCTCATGTGCTAACTCCATAACTTCCAGAACGCTCAAGATAGGATTGTATTACATGTAGCTAAAAAATTGTTGAAATCTTCACATTTTGGTTATAAATGAAATATCTCTTGTAGGTGTTTTATAAATTTCAATCTAGATGGGACATCAGGCTGCTGTAACCTGATGCGGCTCAGAACGTAGACTTCAAATTGATATAGTAAGCTGAGACTTTTCGAATTTTAAGGTAACGTTCGAGGAATCTAACACAATATAGCATTGAAACATATTTTAGATATCGGTCCCCGGCGACCTATACCGCACCACAGGAAAGTTCTGGTATCGGTCTCCGGGGACCGATACCGCACGGAAAACGAATCTTGAAAAATACATAACGCAGTCAACGTGTTAAGTGAAGAAAACGTTACATTGGTGTCACGTGTGAGGTTCAATATCGTTCGAAATAAATAATTTCGGTTATTTGAAGTTCATGCCAGTGACCACAAAGGTGCAGAAAGCGATGGAGACTCAAGCAGTTATGGACTTTTTGAGTAATATAAACGAAAGAATTTAAGAAAATTCTCGAAAATTGAATGAGAAAATGGACGAGAACTCTCAAAAGTTAAATGAGAAAATGGACGAGAACTCTTTTAAGTTGAATGAGAAAATTGACGAGAACTCTTGTAAGTTGAATGAACAAATGGTCCAAATGGAAGAAAATTCTCGGAAATTAAATGAATGAAAGAAAAATTGAATGAGAAAATGGACCAGAAAGGACAATTGTAACGATGTGGTGAGTCAACTTACAGATAAATTGGATAAGAAACTGGAAACCATAAATGCAAAATTCCATGGAATGGACGAGAGGTTCGATATGGTGAGTTGAAAATTTGACGAAGTTTATGAAAAGGTTGATGAAAAGTTTGACAAAGTTTATGATGACGTTAATGGAAACTTTGAAGAAATGGCAGGAATAATTAAACATCATTTCAAATTAGTAGATTCCTTGAAAATAATGTCAAACAGAACAGATATCTGGCTTTAACACATTTAGCACAACGAAAGAGGAGTTTGAAGCAGATGTGGCTAGATTAGTTAGGCTGGTTTGTCCATCTGCTCCAGATAGCTTCCTCGAACAGCTATCAATCCAGATATTCGTGGATGGGATCAAGGATAGTGAAATACAACAAGCCTTGAGACTAGCACGCCCTAGAACCGTAGATGATGCCTTAGCCCAGGCTTTGGAAATCGAGGCAGCAAAGCAAGCGTCGCATAGGGGGCACTTTCGTTTAAGACAAGAGCGAGAAACAGACTATTGAGGAGATTGTCAGAGAAGAAGTCCGCAGAATATCGCTTGCTTGGAAAAAGGATGTTGTGTGCTGGAACTTTCCAAAAAAAGCGATATCGTCCAGAATTTGAAAGCGCTGGGAAACTAAAAGGATTCGCTGTGGTAGATACTGGTTCGACCAAAACCATTGAGTTTTCCCAGAATTCCAGCCATTGTTCGCGCCTGGAAGAAAGGATCGATTTAAGGCGGACACCCGTAATCGAAGACGGACTGGCTACCTGAAGAAATTCGAAGCGCACAAGAGGAAGATAACGACTCGAAAGTAATCCTGAGTTGGAAGAAGAGCGGTAGACGACCTACTTAGGAAGAAGTATCTAGACTTAGTTAGAATGTAAAGTCGTATTGGGCATAATGGGAAACGTTGAAGATTGATGGAGGTCTTCTGAAACGTTGTTGGGAAAATGAAGATGGATCTGAGCAGAGGATTCAGTTGATTGTGCCGAAGAGCCGAGTGACAGACATTCTGACCAGACTACATAACGAAACTTCAGGTGAACATTTCGGTATAACTAAGACGTTGGAAAAAGTTAGGCAGCGATTTTATTGGCTAAATTGTAAGGAGGTGCAAAAGCTTGTGCTGCTGCGAACTGACCTTATGGTGAAGGAAAAGCACCAATAAAGCAATAATGTCGGATCCCCTATGGAACGAGTGTAAGGACTACACTTCTTCATCCACATTGAGACGGCATGTTCGAACGAATGAATCGGACCATGGAAAAGCGTCTAGCCAAAGTAGTTTCTGTAAATACTGAAATACAATCTCGCATCTACTAACCGGCAAGAAATAAATCAAAATTATGTTTTGCAATCAAGTTATATTCCTTGACATAATGTAAAAAATGAACATTAAGAGTTTGTTAAAATCCTATGTGTTATGCAATGAAAAGAAACAAAAACCTCGGATTTTTTCAAAACCTAAATTTTGCAGATAGAACCTTTCATGTTGGGACGGCAGAATAAAAATAATTTGGAAACTGAAACCATTGAAAACTGTTTATAGAATTATTTTGTAGTATTGAAACTAATTGAGCTCAGAGATCTACCTCCTCGGTTGTTTCACATTATCGTTCTGATTCTCCTGAAAAAAAAAACTGAAACTTCTATCCATTATATAGATCTCATTCTTTTAACAGACTTAATAGATCGAATATTATTCTTCAAGTATATGTATAGAAAAAGAAATATTGAGTTCTTACAATCTATTCTCTCATTATAACAGACATAATGAAAAATATTTACCTGCTAAGTAATGGTTTGAATTAAAAAAATATTCAATTCGAAGATGCTTTCGCTTCAAAGATGCATACTGAAATTTTGAGATGTGTCCTTTTCACCACAAGCAAATCCCCACCAACGCGACTCTTACAACAGACACTCAACTCATTTCGGTGGCAAATGATAATACTAAAAAAACCCTGTAAGCCAGATATATGAAATACGTTCCCGTGAATCGTAAAATGGTACTAACTCAAAAATGGCACTTTTTAGTTGAGCGCCTTTCATTCTGGATGTGCGATATATCCATTTTACGAATCAGATCAAAATTTGTTCGATCATAGATAAACTTAAAAATATAGATAAACCACTCTACACTGACTCATGGAGGGTAAAGAGAAGCAGGCTTTTTGGGCCGAATACTGTTAGCAAAAAAAAATTAAGTAGGCCATGTGGCGCTGGCAAGCAATTAAAATGAACTTTTGAACAATATAACGATCAGTTCAAGAAGATATAGCAATACAGGTTCTTTCACGAGGAACCTCACCCATATTTATACGGGAAACTACTGAACGTATTTTCATGAAATTCAGCACTTATATGTATTTCACGATGCTGATGAAATCTAAAATATTTTCAAGGCTTGAGCACCTCTGGTTTTTGCGGAAATGACGTCAACTTCCGTTTTTCAAATTGGAACACAATTTTTTTATTGCAGAAATAGATTCCTTAGAAAATTTCAAGTTATTTCGATGTAACATTTTTCAGTTTTGGTTGGAAAATTCTCTCTGAGCGGGAATTCGAAAAAAAAATCGAAAATAGAGCTCCGCTGAAACAAGAATAACTTCGAGGTTTTTGGATGGAAAATTTTCATTTTTGGGATTTTTTAAGATGTAAGATTGATGTATCCACTTTAAAAATCGAAATCGCGATTCATGATACAGGGGGTGAAAAAATCGCTTTCAAAGTGATGAAAGTGATGACAAAATCGTGAAAAATCAATTTTTTCAAATTAGAACCCCATTTTTTTATGGCAGATATTGAATCTACGTTAAAAAATAATGTGAGTGTATGCATCACACCCTTGTCCTAAAATGGATATTTTCTGAGTTATTCACAAAAAACTGTTTTTCGTCTAGAATTTTCAGCTATTTCTTTTCCCTTCACGCCAAAAAGATGAAATTTTCAGGAACTGTTATTTGAACCCTGCTGTAGATTTTTCACCCCTTCTTGAAACCGACTTCAAGTTACTATTAGGAGAACCATGGCAAACTCTCGCAGTTATAACTAGAGAAGATGCTCAAAGTTTTGACCGTTAATTTCTAGACATTTATTTATACGTCTCAGCAATGCTTCGTGCGTTGCTCTTCTTATTCCATCGGGAGGAAGAGATCTGCAAAAGTGTTTAAAAACCAAATTGAGTTTCAAAACTATGAATCTAAAAATCTAAACAAACCTGAACGCATTTCTGACTCGTTCTATGCAGTCCTCTTTATCAGTCAGGGGAGTTGAGTAGACAATATTTTTTATCCTACCCCAAACATAATAGTCTAAAGGAGTTAAATCGGGAGAACGTGGTGGCCAAAGATGTGGACCATTGTTCGCCAACCATCGATCTTCAAATAGCCTGTAGAGGATATTTGACACATTGAGTGAATTGTGTGAAGGCGCGCCATCTTGTTGATACCATAAGTCATTATGGTTCTGTACTAGCGGCTCAATTATTTGAATATTATGAATAATAATAATTATTAGAATATCTATCTCCTAAGGGAGAACATTCTTTAAATAATGCAAACATGTGTAGTGTTCTATCTTACCAGTTCAAGTCCCATCATAAATATGAACATCGAGAATTGCATTATTTTTGATGGCGCAAAAAACATTGAAACTCCAGGTCTCTTGAAAGTTCCATTGTCTGAAGTGGTGGTTGTTCTCTTCATCCCAATAATGACTGTTATGCCTATTGAAAGAACCATTCTTTGTGAATTTAGATTCATCTGTCCAAATTATACAGTCCAAAAAGTTTTCATTCTCTTGAAATCGAATCATCATAGCTTCGCAAAACTCTGTTCTCCTGACGAAATCAGTTTCCTTCGAATGCTATACCCTATTGAATTTATATGGGTGCATTTTTTGTTTTTTTAATATTCTCCAAACACTCGATTGAGATAATCCCAGATCAATCTCGGCATCTTTGAGAGAATTTTGAGGATTCACACGAAAATATGCAAGAACTGTAATTTCATTGTTCTCATCTTCTACTATATTTTTTTCTCTGTGTATAGTTTTCTTAACGAAGGATCCGACATTTCTCAAGTTTGTCATGGTTCTGTTAATGGTATCTCTCGTTGGTCTGGGTCGGTCAGGAAACCTCTCAGTGAACAGTCGAATCGTTCTATCTACAACTTTATTACATTCTCCATGAAGTAGAATGAGATTTAAATAATCTTCATTGGTAAAATTAGGTGAATTAGATTTTATACCTCAATACGAATTATCACCAAATTAATAGTAAACACAAAACAAAATGCTACTGAATAAAGAGGAATTTGGCAGATGTAATTAATGATATCTATCATTAAAAAAAAAGAATGTAAAACATAGTAAGTTTTTGCATATGGTTCATAAGGAATTATTTATTTATCACTGGAGAGAAAACCGATGGCCGATTAGTTGAAATAAAGAGCTAGGTTTCCGATACAAATTCGAATCAAAATTCGCCATCTATTTAGGAACAACCTGTAACTTTTTTCTCTTGCATATTAGGGTAGTAAAATCTAAAACATGGTTTAAGTAACAGTTCCTGAAAATTTCATTTTTTTTGGCGTGAAGGGAAAAGAAATAGCTGAAAATTCAAGACGAAAAACAGTTTTTTGTGAATAACTCAGAAAATATCCATTTTAGGGCAAGGGTGTGATGCATACACTCACATTATTTTTTAACGTAGATTCAATATCTGCCATAAAAAAATGGGGTTCTAATTTGAAAAAATTGATTTTTCACGATTTTGTCATCCCTAACTTTGAAAGCGATTTTTTCACCCCCTGTATCATGAATCGCGATTTTGATTTTTAAAGTGGATACATCAATCTTACATCTTGAAAAATCCCAAAAATGAAAATTTTCCATCCAAAAACCTCGAAGTTATTCTTGTTTCAGCGGAGCTCTATTTTCGATTTTTTTTTCGAATTTTCCCGTTCAGAGAGAATTTTCCAACCAAAACTGAAAAATGTTACATCAAAATAACTTGAAATTTTCTAAGGAATCTATTTCTGCAATAAAAAAATTGTGTTCCAATTTGAAAAACGGAAGTTGACGTCATTTCCGGAAAAACCGGAGGTGCTCATGCCTTGAAAATATTTTAGATTTCATCAGCATCGTGAAATACATATAAGTGCTGAATTTCATGAAAATACGTTCAGTAGTTTCCCGTATAAATATGGGTGAGGTTTCTCGTGAAAGACCCTGTATAGCGAAGGTGGAGATCGGAAATACTCGGCACTCGGGTTTTGCCTCCACTCACGTCACGCATTGTAGATAGGATTAGAAGTTTCTGTTTACTGTTTACGTCAGAAGAAGAACTCCTAAATTCAATTTTTAACTGCTTTATACCACAAATTGAAAGTAAACTAACACTCCTTGATCCTAGCTACTTGTTTTTCTATACGTCGTTTCTACTTTAAAAAGGACTGAACTTTTTCTATTCCCTAGTCTTTAATATGAGTGTCGATCTCCTACTATCCCATGATCTACTTATCGTTTCTCTTTTAATTTCGTGAAAACCTCTTTATTCTAAGTCCCTACTTATTTTACCGACTGATTGACGGTAAATGACACTATTCATATTCAGATATAGTAGACCAGAAGTTATTATTCAAGATCTCATTGACTCTGTGAGAAAAATTTCCGATATTGAAGAAGAAAAATTAGACACTGTTTTGGATTTCTCAAATAAAGTTCAAAATTTAACAGTAACTATCCAAAGCCTCAACTGCGAGGAGTACTCCTCAAATCCTCAGTTACTGTGCGATGTCGTGAGAAAACTAAGTCCGAACCTGAAATTGGAATGGGGGAGGAAAGTTGTGGAGCTGAAAAAAGAACTCAAGAAGGTTTCTATAATGGAGTTCTCCCAACGGTTAGCTGAAACTAGCGAAACTGTCATGTATGTTGTACCAGAACATGATCAAGAGAAAAGGAAGAAATATGTGTGTTCTACATCTATCCAACAGGAGAAAACAGTTTATAAATGTAAATATTGCAAGAAAGACGGACATAAGGTTGAAAAATACCTTCAATTCTTTCAATTTTCCTTCAGGAAAATTGAAATCGATAATCGTTGGAATTGGGCCAGAGAAAACAAAGTATGTTTCACCTGCCTTTCGTCCTCCCATCATACAAAATTCTGTAAAAGTAAAAAGAAGTGCGACGTGAATGGTTGTCTCTTCAAACACAATCCTTTACTTCATAAAGAACCAGAAAAAAATGCATATTTGGAAGAGCGAGTCAATCACCACATCATGGGAAGAGAGAAGAACGAAGTTCTTTTAAGGATAGCCCCCATTGAACTCATACCAACCGAAAGAATTTTAGGTCTTCTCTGGAACCCTAACGAAGTTTTTTATTTGGAGCAACGAGGAGATTGACACAGGAAAGTGTCACAAAAAGAGAAGTTTTGAAGGCAGTAATGAGTATTCTTGATCCATTCGGATTTTTGAGTAACTTTACCATCACAGCTAGAATCTTACTTCAACAAATTTGGCTCTCGAAAATTGGCTGGGATGACGAGTTAACTGCAGAGTTGGAACTTGAATGGAAAAAATGGGTACGAAATATCGAAAGACTGACTAATCTGAGTATTCCAAGGTGCTACGTTCTGAATTTATTTGAAGCACATGAAATTCAACTCCACATTTTTTGCGATGCGAGTGCCCATTCGATAGAAACCTCTTTCGTAATGGCAAAATCAAGAGTTTCACCTATCAAGAACATCGTTTCGATTCCTAGACTTGAACTTTAAGCTGCAGTTTTGGGCAGCAGATTAACAGTGACTATAAAAGAGAACCATAGTTTGAATATCCACAAATGTTTCTATTGGACTGATTCCAAAACAGTAGCTGGGTGGATAAAAGCTAAACCAACTATTGTCAAGCCATTTGTAGCCCATCGAGTGTCTGAAATTGTAGAAAATGCCGATGCTAGAGAATGGAATTGGATATCGACAAAAAAAATGTTGCCGATGATGCCACGAGGGAAAATTATCAAAATGAATGGAAGACTGGTGGCAGATGGTTGGAAGGGCCTCCTTTCCTTAAGAATAAAACTGAAGAATGGCCCCAATATCAGATTTCCGATTTCGATACTTCGGAAAATAAAAAATGTTTTGTAGGTGTAACCGTTAAGGTGAATATAACAGAAGCCTTGCCAAAAATTACTAGTAGATTCTCAAGATGGTTAAAACTCATTCGTACAACAGCTTGGATGTTGAGATTTTTACAACTAGTCAAGAAGAAATCACCCATAGATGGAGAACTGACGACGAGCGAAGTGGACATAGCCAAAAAACTATGGATAAGATGTGTTCAAAGTGAAGATTTTTCAGAAGAATTCCAGTCTCTTAAGTCAAGTGGAATGGTTGAATCATATAGCAAATTGTCCAAGTTGTCTCCAATTTTAGATGACGAAGATAATATACGGGTCCGGAGCAGAATAATATATTCCAACGATTTACAGATGATGCAAAATTTCCCATCATACTTGAGCCAAAAAATTATTTCACAAAATTAGTAATTCGCTATTATCAACAAAGCAGCACATAGTGGACAAGAATTTGTCGCTAACGAACTACGCCAACATCTCAATATGAGGTCGGCGGTCAGAAATTCTTGTGTATTGTGTTCGGGAAATGGATCATTTTTATTATGCTGTTATCTCGTAAATTGAATTCTGTCAAATCGTTTCGTGAATGTTGATTACTTCTATTCTTTAGAATTTCCAACTGTTCAAGTAATGTTAGTTTGTAATAATTATGTTCCTTATGTAGTATTTTCAAGTTGTCGAAGTCAGTGTTATGTTTATGTTCGTCTAGATGGCATCCTAAGGCTGATTTAGGTGTATTTCTGCGGTGTTCCTTGAATCGTTCCTTAACGTTACGTGTGGTCATTCCGATGTAGAATGCAGGGCAATCTGTGCAGTTGATTTTGTATATTCCACTTTGTTCTTCTTTTTTGGTTTTTGTCATATTGTTAACTAACAAATTTTCGATATTTTTATGTCGATTATTTATCAGAGTATAATCGTATTTGTTAACGATATGTTGGATGTTTTCATGTAGACCTTTATAGAATGGAATATGGGGGTAGATTTTCTTCAATATTGTTTTTCTTTTGATTGAATGGTATATCTGATCTATATATTCTCTAGTGTATTGATTATTGAAGCCAATTTGGTATATAATATTCTTTTCTTTATTGTATTTTTCAGGGGATAGGGGAATGTTAATAAGTCTGTGAAATAGAAAGTTAAAAGCAGTTCATTTTAATGTTGGTGCATGATATGAATGGTAAGGAATGATAATATCGGTTTGTGTAAGCTTTCTATAAATCGAGATCGAGTGTTCGATGGTGAATTTTATCTTAAACATAGAATTGATGGTTTCAAAGATTTTTCAAGTTCTGTTTCAGTTCCATCCCAAATGCAAAAAATGTCATCCACATACCGCTTCCATGTGATTATACTCTTCTTATATGGTAGTTGCATTATTAGTTCTTCTACAAAGTCAACATAAAATTCCGCAATAAGGCCGCTGGATGGTGAACCCATAGGTAATCCATCTTTCATTGTATATATAATGTCATCGAACATGAAAAAATTTTGTTCTGTTATAAGAAAACATAATTTCAATATATTATCGATGTCGGTTTTGTCTAGATTCAATAAATTCTCCGAATTATAGTGTTTTTTGAGTTGTTCCTCAATTAGTGTAAGTGATTCACTGACAGGCACGTTCGTGTATAGGTTAACTATGTCAAAAGATATTAAGGTGTAATTTTTATCTGGGTCTAATTTGAGAGATGTAATATGTTTAACCAATTCTGAAGAGTTCTTAATTGCATGTTTAGAACTATATTTTAATTTATGTGTGAATAAATGGTTGATGAATTTTGAGATCTTATGTGCAGGTGAAGAAATTGCCGAAGCTATAGGTCTGATAGTTTTTTCAGGTTTGTGTAGTTTTATAGTGCTGTATAGTTTTGGAACCTGTGGATTTCTTTCTTTTAAACTGTACTTAGAGTGTCCGTATTTTACTAAAGTAGTATTTGTTTCATTGAGTATTTTATTCACTTTTGTTGTGTATTTTAAAAGGGGGTTATTTTTCGTTTTCGTAATACCGTTCTTATTGAAAAAGTCAAGTGTTTTGTCTATGTATGACGTTTTCTCAAGTAATACTAGTCCTGCATTCTTGTCAGCTTTAGTCATTATGAGGTCGCATTGTCGCTCATACTTTTTTGGATCTTGTTTATATTTTTATGTAAATTTTGTTTGGCAAATATTGTTTAGGGTTGCACACTCTCACCCTTGTATCCTTAAATGTTGTTAAGGTGTCTGCAAGTTCCCTGGTCATGATGCCATAATTTGGATTGTTCCTGATCTGTATTTCCAGACTTACAGCTGTTCTATCGATGTTCACTGTGTTAGGGATGGGTGCAAATTTATGTCCCAAAGACTTCAACTTCATCTTGCTCGAATGTAACGTTGGAGAGGGTTGTGAACCTGCTGTGGAAAGTGTGGTAGTTACAGAGTAGTTCCCTGCTGTAAATTATCCTGTGGTGTTTTTAGTTTTTGTATGGCTCTGTTCTTATCTTCGATTAATCTTTTGAGCTTCATTCTCCTTCTTTGGTCAGAGTTATAGTTGGAATAAAATATGTCTTCTTCTAACCGTTCAATAAGTGTATGATACTCAATGTAATGTAAACGTTTGTTAAGAAAATGATGGAAAAATATAAGTTTGGTGTCTACTATGCCAGATTTTCTAAATTGTCTTCTGATCTCCTTCTTTCAATATTGTCTGTATTTGCTTTTTATTACAAACTGATGGTAATTTGCAAACCAGGAACTTCGGGATAACATCATGATATTTACATTGTTGGAGAAAGTCTATATGGTGGTTGATGTGATGTCGTCTATTCAGTATGTACCTCAGCTGTTGGAAGAACTTGGATAACTCCAATTTCTCTATTTTGGCAATGTATGCTTCCATAGTATGTTTCTGTATATTACTGGTGAATGCAAATAAAAACACACTGTAATTATATTATAATTCTTTGGTGATCGATTTCGGCTATGATTAAGCCATCATCAGGCCAGCTGAAATTACATTTTTCACAATTTAAATGATGCTACTTTTTTACATAAACGGAGGTCATTGTAAATGAATGAGAGTGTGCAATCTTACCGTCGTTGGAAGTAAATTGGTAAACATATATGATGAGTCAAGATCAAGGATGAAATGTGACTTCAAGAAATAATTTTTCTCTATTCAGTTATTTGAAATAAATCCCAAACGTCGAAGTTCCTGTCGTGTTCAATATGTAAAATGTAGTGGAAAATAGGAGTTTGATTAGAAGATTAATTTGGGGTGTCATTTGTCGAGTTTCTAACGTTGTGTGTTGTGTTCATACATTGCCAAAATGTGGATGATATTTTATTTCAAAACGGAGTGAACGAAATTTCTCTTGGAATATTGATTAACATTAATTTAATTAAAATTACTTGCGGCCACTTTTGACAGGTTGCGGTGTTATCAGTGTACTGTCCTATCCATAAACGTATGTGAAAATGTGTGTTTTGTCTCTGTACGTAATGAACGTAGTAATTCTGCAGTGGGATCTTAGGCCCGTATTAATAGTCAGATCTCAAGTATTGAGAATGTCTTAAGTAGCGTCTTGAGACATCAGTCTGATTAATAAATGAGCCGGTCAGAGGAAAAGTGGTATAAGTCACAAATTCCGATTTTTCAGTTATACCGATATTTGGGTACCAAAGGTTGCATATTATTCTTCTTATGAGTGGTATGAGTCGAATCGTCATTTTGACCGAGTTATATACCCATTTAATGTTTTTCCTCTTAACAAAATTTTCCATACCTATCAATGCCTTTGGTACCCAAATATCGGTATAACTCAAAAATCGGAATTTGTGACTTATACCACTTTTCCTCTGACCGGCTCAAATTTGACTTGAGACTCTGTCAAGATGACGTTCCAATCGGCGATCTCACTTAAGTATGCGCTTATTAATAAATGTGACTCAAGTACTCGAATGATCTCAAGATAGGTTTTGGGAACGTTAAATTTTGAGTATGGTCGAACCCAGACTCAAGATTATCTCGAAATGAAAGTTGGGTCAGTTTGCTTTGTGAACTGACATTAATTTAATTGTCTTTTGTGCTTCCAAAAATCGGCATTATTGAAATCAACATGGAATCCATGGGAGATGTGGTCAACTACTACGACGAAATCGATTTCATGAAGTTTATCGCAACAGAAAATCAGACTTTTCAATTAATGTCCAAGCCATTGTTGGGCCTAATACAGAATTTTTGGGTATTGTAACAAGATGGGCAGGAAGCATGCACGACTCCAGGATCTTTCAAATGTCCAGAGGAGTTCACATGAGGTACACACAACGTGTACTGGATGGGCGATCGAAAATCCTGCTTCGTCACATTTTATTGTGAGTCACAGTATTGAAAGATATCAAGCAAAAATAAAAATACTAATTTCTCTTTTCGTTTTTTAGTCTCAAGTATATCTCAAGACCATTACTCAAGACATTCATAAGTTGAGTTTCAAGTCTCGTTTCTTGAGATAGTATCAAACTGACAATGACTTGATATGCGTTTATTAATAAGCCGTCATCTTGAGATGCTGTCACTATCTTGAGAAAGTATCAACTGAGATAGGTCTTGAGACCCGTTTTGAGTACTGACTATTTACGGGCCTTACGTCCAGTTGCAGGAAAGTCTATTGAAATTTAGTACTTCATTAAAATCTTAACCCTCCATTTTCCCCTTCAAAAATGACAGTTTTAAATTTTGATGGGATATCAAATCTTAATGGACTTTCTTGCAACTGGACGTATGACTATTATAATTCAAAGATTATAGAGTAGAAAGATAGGAAACGCCCTCATATCGCTAGTACTAAAAACCGACTACATTTTGGCCAGTGAAAACACATTTGACAATGAGATGGCGCTGAAAACGTATTATCAATACAGAAAAACTGTTTAATAACAGTTTTCTCTTTTATAATTGTTATAGTGTAGGTATACTGTTTAGGAACACCTATATGTATTTGTGTATATGTTTTAACATATTGCGATTTCCATCTTCAGGCGATTACGTTTCTGTACATATGTAGATAAAAACCATTGTAGAATTTGACGTGGATAAATAAAGAGCTCCCGCAAGATTCCTGAGTTTAAATATATCTCTTGCATATTCAAGAGTTATAACAGTGGCGACGAGGTTTTTCAATTGTTTCGACGTGAGTGAAAAAGTGAAATGACGGAGTCTGAAGAAAAGTTCACTGTTGGACATCTCAGAGAATTCGACGCCATCAACTATGACTGGTCAATTTTCAAGCCCAGGTTATCGAATTTCTTCGAAGCAAATAAAATTACGGATGGGGCAAGAAAAAGAGCCATTTTTCTGAACCTGCTGTCTGAACATTCATACAGGCTCATATTTAGCTTATGTATGCCAGCTGCTCCAGAATCAAAATCCTATAACGAACTGTTAGAACTTTTCAATTTACACTTCGGACAACAACAATCAATTTTTGCCGCAAGAAGTGAGTTCTACAGTTCTCATCAGTATCCTGAGGAATCTATAAAAGAATGGGCTGTTCGAATTAGAAGTCTGGCAGCCAATTGCAAGTTCAAACAAGAATTAAATATATGTCTACGTGATCGTTTCATCATGGGTTTGCCAAAAGGACCAATCAAGGACAGATTATTCGAAGAAGATGGTGATATCAGTTTCGAGGACGCCATAAGGATAGCCAGTAATAAGGAGGCAGCCATGTTGAAAACCGATGTGCAACGTTCAAATGTGAAGACCGAACCTTTGCAGTATGTGCGCAATCTCCCCAAGGTACGTCAGAGCAACACGTCACAGAATAGAAAAGGACCGACGCAGCCTAAGTCTCCATCTCTGTCAAGTCCAAAGAAGAGCACAGCAGCCTGCGCAGTGTGTGGTAGAAGAAATCACACAACACAGAATTGCAGATTCAAAGATTACAGCTGTCACAAGTGTCATAGGAAAGGACATCTAGCACCGATGTGCCGTGAAAGTAAACAGGTATCCGATTCGAAAAATAGACATGAACATAATTTCATTGAGTCTGATTTTTCTTTATACAATATCGGTAAAACTAGTGCTGATGAACCCATAATGTTGAATTTAAAAATAAATAATAATATAATTGATTTTCAAGTGGATACTGGAGCAAGTGTTTCAGTAATTTCTGAGAAATTTTACAGAGAAAATTTTAATAATTATAAACTTCTAGACACTCAACAAAAATTTTCTTCTTACATAGGAGAGTGTTTTCCAGCTGTTGGATTCATAATAGTGAAAGTTGAAGAAGTCAATTTTCGAAGAATTTCACCAAAAAGTATTAAATTGTATATCATCAAAAATGGAGGGCCTCCCCTTCTAGGAAGAGATTTTCTTCGAATTTTTGAATTTGGTTTATCTTCCATTAATTTTTGCGAGAATATTGATCTGGTTGATGATCTGAAGTCAAAATTCAAAAAATTATTTGAGCCTGGTATTGGAACTTTCAATAAAGGTAAAATTCAATTAAAACTTAAGCATGAAAAAGTATCACCCAAGTTTGTAAAAGCTCGTTCTGTTCCTTACGCACTCAAAGTTAAGGTAGAGAATGAGTTGAAACGATTAAGTGAATTGGGAATAATAACTCCGGTCGAATATTCTGAGTGGGCTACTCCTGTGGTACCGATTTTAAAAAAGAATAACACCGTGAGATTGTGTGGAGATTTTAAAATAACTCTCAATCCGGTTTTAGAATCCGATACGTATCCTTTACCGAAACCAGAAGAATTGTTCAATAAATTGGGGGGCGGTAAAAGATTTTCCAAGCTTGATTTAAGTTTTGCCTATCAGCAATTTCTGTTGGAAGAAAATTCGGTTCCTTTAGTAACTATCAATACTCATCTCGGTTTATTTCGATATAATCGATTACCTTTTGGTATTAAAAGCGCACCGTCCTTGTTTCAACGAACCATGGAGAGTTTATTGTCGGGTATACCAGGTGTCGCAATTTTTCTTGACGACATTTTAATCACCGGTGAGACCGAGGAAATTCATTTAAATAGACTGTATCGGGTTCTAGCCAAATTGCAGGAATCAGGGTTAAGAATTTCGGCGGAAAAGTGTAAGTTTTTCGAAGAATCGGTGGAGTATTTGGGTTACAGAATAGATGCGGAAGGGTTGCATCCAAGTGATGGGAAAATTGAAGCCATACGCTCAGCACCTATTCCTGAGAACGTTACTCAATTAAAATCCTTTCTGGGACTCATCAATTATTATGGAAAGTTTATACGAGATTTGGCTACACATTTAGCTCCTCTGTATAATTTATTGAAAAAATCGGTGAAATGGATTTGGACGGAAGATTGTAAACGTGCATTGGATTACGTGAAATCAAAATTGACGTCGGATGATGTATTGGTACCATTCCGACCAGATTTGCCGATCAAATTGATAACTGACGCGTCCCAGTATGGTATTGGAGCGGTAATTTCTCATATTTTTCCTGACGGTAATGAAAAACCAATAGCTTTTGCATCGAGGACATTGAATTCGAGCGAGAGAACATATTCTCAAATAGAAAAAGAAGGACTTTCCATTATTTTCGGAATAAATAAATTTAATGATTATTTATACGGTAATGATTTCGTTTTAGAAACTGATCATCGACCACTTACAAATATTTTTTCACCGAATAAAGCAATTCCACAGTTTTCTGCGAATCGGTTACGTCGATGGGCGGTTATTTTGTCAAATTATAACTACACAATTAAATACGTTAAATCGGAGAAAAATCAAGCCGACGGTTTATCACGGTTACCCATACGAGAAAATGATGAACACATGTTTGATATTGATTCTGAGTTCGATTATGTTAATTTCATTGAGGAAGCAGCCGAGTTATCAATCGAATTTAAAGATGTGCATGATTCCACGGAAAATGATAAATTCATACAAAAAATTATTAGTTTTGTTCGAAATAATTCTTGGCCTTCATATTGTTACAACTCGAATAAATTCAAACCATATGTCCGAAAACGTTTTGAATTATCGGTATATTCGAATTGTTTGTTTTGGAATAATCGAATTTTCATTCCTACGAAATTAAGAAAAATATGTTTACAGAGTTTACATCGTACACATCTTGGTACTTCAAAAATGAAAGGCATCGCTAGATCGTATTTTTGGTGGCCAAGAATGGATTCTGAAATTGAAAAAATTACACAAAATTGTAAAACTTGTAGTTTATCCAGCGTTAATCCTTCAAAAGCGGAATTAGCCACTTGGCCATGGCCTGAAAAACCGTGGTCAAGATTGCACATTGATTTTTGTGGACCGTTCCGGAATTCATATTTCCTTATAGTAGTTGATGCTCATTCGAAATGGCTAGAGGCATATCCGATGAACAAAATAACTTCACAAGCAACTATAAGGGTATTGAGAGAAATTTTTTCGCGTTTCGGGCTTCCAAAAACAATCGTGTCGGACCAGGGAACGCAGTTCGAGTCACAGGAATTCGAAGATTTTATTAGAAAAAATAATATTGAGCATTTAACCGGTTCTGCTTATCATCCTCAATCTAATGGCGAGGCGGAAGCTGGTGTCAAGATAATTAAAAACGGGTTAAAAAAATGTTTAATGGACAATATCACGCAGGATATAAATTTTTTGCTGGCTAATTTCCTATTCGATTATCGGAACACGGTGCATTTTTCCACAGGTGTAACACCCTCCGAAGTTCTTTTCCGGCATAAAGTTAGAACTCGATTCAGTTCGTTATTACCTGATAATGATATTTTAAAAAAGAATGTGGGGAAAAGTCAAGATAGACAAAAATCACATTTTCACGGGAGGAGAAGAGAATCGTTTCAAGTAAATGATAGCGTTTTGATCAAAGTTTACAGGGCGAACAAAGAATTTTGGGAACCGGGAACCATAATGGGCAAACGCGGTAAAAGGATATATGATGTGAAAATACAAAACGGTGGGTTGATTACAAAACGTCATCTTGATCAAATTAAAAGATTTCATAACTTTTCAATACCAGTTTCAAATTTTGAAGAGGGAGCATCAGCAGATGTTATCCCCCAAGCCTCGACTTCAGGTTATGCTACGAGACCAAAGCGAAATAGAAAAATACCTGATAGATTCGGATATTGAGTCTTTAACGAGCATTAATTAAGTTTGCTTTTTTATGGAATAATTGAGTAAATATAACTCGTTGTTTTTTTTTTCCTGGTTTAATATTGAAATTAAAATTTCTGTTAGTCATTTAGGGGAGAGGTGTTATAGTGTAGGTATACTGTTTAGGAACACCTATATGTATTTGTGTATATGTTTTAACATATTGCGATTTCCATCTTCAGGCGATTGCGTTTCTGTACATATGTAGATAAAAACCATTGTAGAATTTGACGTGGATAAATAAAGAGCTCCCGCAAGATTCCTGAGTTTAAATATATCTCTTGCATATTCAAGAGTTATAACAATAATTGAGGGGCGCGAAATTCGAATTCTATTCCTTGTATTCAATTTCAATATTGACCTTGTTGAGACCAGGAAACAAACATCCTGATCGACAAAACGAAAGGATGGTTTTGTTTTGTGACCAGGATGTTAGTTTTTATCTGAACATTGTTTGGAATCGATTGGTATCAATGAAATACGCTGTTGGATGTGATAAATCTTTATTTGCAATCTATAAAAAATTTACAAAAATTTGAAATTATGGACCACGAATAGAGCTTTGACTAGGATACAAGAGTACATGGTAATCTGCTATAGTTATATGAAAGGTGTTTTTTCTGTGAAAAAGTTTCGAATTAATAAACTGAGTTGAATTTTGACAATTTATATCAGAAATTGATATGAACCAATATGCAATTTACCGTCATAGGATACATATTTCCGTTACTTACATATTATTTACAAAATTTTCAGAACCACAATTGAAAAAAACCTTACAGAGGTATACAAGCCTTGTATTCAAGCCCGTCAGTATAATTTCTTCATGCTTTTTCATGATTTCTTCATGGTATGGTCTCTTTATGACACAATATACAAATTGATTGACGAATGAACACTCACAGAAGGTTTCATAAAACTTTGACTTTCCAAACAACAATTTGACAGTCACCCGATTTCCGAATCGAAATCCATAAAACTTTTGCATTTCTGAATATATTGAAGGCAATTGAGAATCTTTGAATGGACGTGTAAAAGTCATAATTTCCCCTAAATGAGCCTTTCATGTAAGGGATGCTTCCTGCATACAACAATTCACGTGGATAAACTTCTCAATCGACTAGCACATGGTGTAGTCAGTATAGTGTTTGCAGGCCTTTACGCCCTGACAATTTTATCCACTTCGTAGCTCTGAAAATAAAAATCAATGAAAGACCGAGTCACATGTTACCAGTTAATACTTACATTCCCATTTTCCTTAGTAAAATTCGTTTTATTTGATCCACAGTTCTTCACCATACAATAATTTTCGAACGATATTCTGAGGTTTTCGCCAAGAAATTAGACAACAATTTCAATAATCAGCAACTAGAACGGGTTATCTATGGAACGGGCTCGAAAAACAAAAAGCGATACGAGGTTGTCTATGGATACGAGAATAAAAACATTCAAAACCGGTTTGATCAAAATGGCCATCTGACTCTGACATCTCGCAAAATTTCATATGTCCCTCGAATTAAAATTTTAACCAGTCTTAGGGCCTTAAAAACACATTTGAAACACAGATGGCGCTAACATCACTCTAGTCGCTTCGTTTCCTATCTTTCTACTCTATAATCTTTGATCATGATATTTATGAAAAACAGGAGAGTTGACAGTTGTTGTTTCTGACAAGAATAATAAAAAATATAATTAGAACGTGAGTTTTTAGTTCTTGAAAACAGGTATAATCAAGGTAGAAAATCAGGTTTCTGCCGAATATAACTACTGGGAGCATCTAGGGCTTACATTTGGTCCTTCGAGTACAAAGAAATATTCCTTGGAGAGATTTCCCTCGTCAGACGAAGCGAGCGAATTCGGAATAAAAATGGAAAAGCTGTTCCTTCAACACAGATCGATGAAGCTAGTATAGAAAAAGGGTCAGGAACAGAAAAAGGCAAGTCAAAAGCAACTTCGAAGTCGAAGCGGAGTTTGCGAAAAATAGAACAATTAAAGGCGAATCTGGAGTTGAAAAAGGCGGAACTAGAGGTAAGGCGTTTAGAGTTGGAGTTGATAGCAGCAGAAATACCCAACTCAAATTCAGAATATGAAGACATAGAAAGCAGGCAAGTCTTAGGAAATGCATATCAAGTAGAAAGTGTTTCCTCATCTAGAAAAGCGAATTTAGTTCAAGACTGGATCAACGAAAAATTGAAACCCTTCGTCGCACATCGAGTAGGTGAAATCAGGAAAAATACTGATGCCTCCAAATGGAATTGGATTTCAACAGTAGAAAATGTGGCTGACGGAGCCACAAGGGATAATAAAGAGTGTGACTTTTGAAAAGTCGTTGGTTTAATGGTCCAGATTTTCTCAAGTTGGATGAGAAATTCTGGAATATCAATGTTGTGGAACAAAAACCAATTATTCCCAATGAATGCATAATAGAAATGAAGCGAGATTTTGTGGCCGTTACCATCAGAACTCCAAAAATAAACTTGTCAGAATCTTTACCTGATATCGAAAGATTTTCGTCGATTCGGAAGTTGTTGAGAGCCACTGCATGGTTGATGAGATTCATAACATTTTGCAAAAAGACGGACTTATCAGAGGAACTTTTACCAAAAGAAATAAAAAAAGCAGAAAAACTTTGGATAGAAAATCACAAGATGAAAATTTTAAAGAAGAAGTGAGTCAACTACGAATAGAATCATAATAATAATAATAATAAACAAAATTTTATTTCAAGGAACATCACACAATACATACATATATGAGCGACATTAACTGAAACAATAGTCAAGACAGAAACAGGAAACATAAGAACCCTACACCAGGAACTCATCACATGAGTAAGGTTCGATTTTCAAGAGAAGATCATGTATTTGTTTTTTAAACGAATGTAGAGAATTGAGTGTTTTGATAGGTTGTGGTAATCTGTTGAAGAATTTTATGCAGTTGTAATAGGCACTCTTTTCTGTGGATGACAGTCTATGTTGTGGAAAGTTATAGCAGAGATTTCTTGTGGAATAGTTTGATTGCGGTTTTAGATGTTCAAACTGTTGTTTATTTTTGAAGAAATACAAGAGACATTCTTGAATAAAGATTGCAGGGCAAGTAAGAATTTTGTTCGACCTGAATTTGCCTCTACAGGACTCCCGCGTATTTAGTTTTAATATTATTCTCAATGCCCTTTTCTGTGCTATGAACACTGAATTGGACGATCTTCCATTTGCATAGAAAATTATTCCATATCGCATTATAGACTCAAATGTCTATATGCTAGCTTGGCTGAGTTTACTAACGACATGGATTATATGTTGATCCCAACATAATGTGTTATCAAGATGTAGGCCAAGAAATTTCACATTTTTCGATGAGTCTATTTGAAAGTCATCAATGTCTATTGAAATCGTATTGTGACGTTGAGATTTACTTGAGATGAATTGCATTACTTGAGTTTTTTCTTTATTGAGATTAAGTTTGTTCATATGAAACCATCTAGTTGCAAGCTGTAACAACAATTTAAGACTGTCTATCACGTCAGGTAGCAGCAACCCCTTAACCAGAAAATTGGAATCATCCACATACAAAATCGGATTAAAAACTGCTGGAGCAATACTTAATACTATATCATTTATGTAGATTATGAACAACAGTGGTCCAGCGGCACTTCTATACTACACTCCTATATTAAATGTTTGCAATTCAGATCGGAAATCAGTGAAGTTTTTCTTAATCACTACACGTTGTTTCCTGTTGTGAAGAAATGATCGAAGCCATTTCAGGGCAGGACCCCTGATACCATATCTTCCTGCCTTTGTTAGGAGTATGTTATGGTCAAGACGCCTTTGATAAATCGAGAAATACACCAATAGCCATTTCACGATTCTTCAGAGCATCTACTATGTTCAACAAAAAGTTAAAAACAGCAGTCTGGGTGGATTTACTTTTCTGTGATCCATGTTGGTATTTGTTGAAAGTGTTTTTATGTTTCAGCCATGTTATGAGTCTACTACACATAATTCTCTCAAAAATTTTTGAAAGTGATGAAATAAGACTTATTGGTCGATAATTATCTATATTACTGGTGTCTTCTTTCTTGTGTACGAGTGACACCAAAGCAATTTTCAATGGATCAGGGAAAATACCAAAACGCATCGAGTTATTTATAATGAATGTAAGTGGGTTGATAACACTATTCAACAAGAGTTCTCCCACCTAAGAGATTTATATTTTTTTTTTGTTAGGTATCCCTCACCTTATTACAAAAATAATAGTACATACGTTTGTTTAGCCCCCGTTATCAAAATAAAAGACATGCGTGAATTGTCCATGTTCGCACTTCTGTACCCTACGATACTTTATAAAATAAACAAACTATTGAAACAAGTTCAGTTTCTGACAGCATTGAATGACTTTGAAAAAGAAGCCTGGTTGTCCTTTGTAGAAGTGACCAAAAATTTTCTTGGCAATCACAAATCTCCGCAATATGTAAATATCGTCAAAACGATGTTACAGGCTCATCAAAAAATGGGATGCAACATGTCCTTAAAGCCCATTTGCAACAGCCGAGAATTCTCTGGAGAATTCTCTACAAAATTCTCGCAAGAAAACGGCAGAGATTATTTTCTTCATAAACTTTTTAGGGTTTTCACTCCCAATCTCTGAAACAAAATCAATTAAAAATGAAATCAACGATTTGCTCCTGCGTAAATTCTTGCACTAATTTGTCAGGAGCAACGTTTCGGAGTCTATATCAGACTCCTTCATCAGACGAAAAAATCTACTTTTGAAAATCTTCTGGAATTGTCGCTTTTTGTCTGACATTAATTGTCAACACACAGAAACAGAGACTGCACAGAAACGTTGATTCATTTAATTTTGAAATTACCGGATGACAGTTCCTTCTTTAGTAAGTTGATCCAAATATGATCTATTCCTACCGAACAATTTGCCAAATTATTATCCTGATCCAACAGAATACACGTAAACTCTTTAATTTTTCGTTTAAAATGGTCTGGTTCTGTCATTAAAATTTTAGTGTTGTCCCAATCCATCATGTGGTCTCCCGTATTAGAACAAATGTGATCTGCGATTTGCGATCGATTAATTTCTCTATTTTTAATATTATTTTTATGTTCGCGTTTTCTTATTTCTAGAGGTCTGGACGTTTCACCTGTATAAGTTTTACCACAAATACAGGGTATGTTGTAAATACAATTTTTTGATTTTTGTTTTTCGTTCAAAGGTTTAGTTTTTGTTAATATAGATCTTAAATCATTTTGCGTTTTAAAAACAGTTCGTATGTTGAACTTCGAACCGATTCTTCTTATTTTTTCTGAAAGGCCATTAACATAAGGAATTACATTCAACAAATTTGGTTGTTCTTGACGGTGTGTTGGTTGTTCCTGATCATTATTACGATTTTGGTTAGTCATTTTTCTCTCTAAATTTAATATTGTTTTTTCAATAAAATTTTTTGGGTATTGATTATCCCTAAGAAAATGTTTAATGAAGTCAACTTCATTATTTCTAATTTCTGGTGTAGGGGAAATTAAATTAGCTCTATCATAAAGTGTTTTAATGATACCTCTTTTGACACTTACTTGGTGATTGGAATAAAAATTTAAATATCTATTAGTATGTGTCTTTTTTCGGTATACGCTCGTTTCAAAATAATTCGGAAACTTTTTTATTTTGTATGCAACTGAACAGAGAATTCTACCGGAAGTGCGTATGCAACAGTATATAATTCACGGCGCATGAATTTTCGAGCAAATTCTCTAGAGAATTCACAGCTGTTGCAAACGGGCTTAAGAATATACTTTTTGCAATCACATCACAATCGACCGTTTTCGATCATGCTGCTGGTGGACGTTATTTTTCGCTGCTGTGGTGTGCCTGTTGATCTCCGTTGGTGGGGCTGTGTCATGTGATGCCCTCGGTTGTCATATAAATTTTGGACTGTTTGCTTGCCCTGTTTAATTCATTTATGTATCCAGAGATCTTTTTTCTTGTTTCTACACTTTGTTAATAACTCGAAACAAGTGTTCTTGCACTTATCGAGTCATATTGTTTATTCTTTGGTTGTGATATTGCTGTTGTGTATATTTATGCGAATAAACTTATTATTATTATTATTATTAGTAGTAGTAGTAGTAGTAATGTTTATTTCGAGAATCCAATACATGTATACACATATACTTATGTATCATCAGAACGAAATAATGTCAAAAACAAAAATATAGAAACTTTACTCAGCAAAATTACAAAGAAGCATTTAGGTACTCTAGCACTGTGTAAGGCTCCAGCTCAATTAACAGTTTGTGTAATTCTCTCCTGAAAATATTTGCTGTCCATTTGCTTGAAACGTAGAGGTAATCTATTAAAAAGCTTCATACAAGCATACTTGGCTCCTTTCTCTGTAACTGTCAGTCTATGAATGGGGTACACAAAATTGCAGCTTCTACTATTGTAAGAATGAGATGGTAAATTTTCTCTGAAGTATTCTCGGTTCTTGAAAAGAAACATAAGACATTCCTCAATATATACTGCAGCAAAAGTTAACAAACCACTGCTTCTAAAAAAACCTCTGCAGGATGCTCTATAGCTAAGTTTGTTGATAATTCTTATGGCCCTTTTTTGAGTTCTGAATATTACATCTGAAGCCCTGACACCTCCATAAAAAACCACTCCATATCTAAGAGGTGCTTCAAAACATGAGGAATAAATCATTTTCAAACCACACACATTCAAATACTGTGACATCACTCTTAAAGTGTAGCACACCGAATTCAATTTCTTGGTAAGTTTATCAATGTGAACCTCCCATGATAAAGTTTCATCAATTGTCATGCCCAGTAATCTTGCCTCCGTGCTCACACCAATCTCTACCCCATTTAAGCTAATGTGATCGGGACAATCAACATTACTTCTTCTAGTTTTGAAGAAAACACAATCGGTTTTGTTATGATTCAATAGCAGCCCCTCATTAGAGATCCAATTCGATAAAGCTTCATAAATTTTATTCAAAGTTCCAGTTAAAGCATTTAGGTCTTTCTCAGCTACTAGAATATTTTTATCATCTGCATAATCACAGAGAAAACAATTCAAATTGGCTACAGAAATGGGAGCATCATTTATATAAATAATAAACGAGATTGGACCTAGGATACTACCTTGTTGAATGCCTATTTCAACGGATTCTTTACTGGATGTATAGGAGATTCCTTCCTTTGTAATGGCCGTTTGCTGAAATCTCCCCGACATGTACGACCCCAACCATGCAAGCAAAACACCAGCAACACCATATCTTTCCAGCTTTTTTAATAAAATTTTATGGTTCACACAATCATACGCCTTTGTAAGATCTAAAAAAAGCCCCATAACTTGGTTTTTCTCCTCCAATTCTTGTAAAATTTTCTCTGTGAACTCAAATATAGCAGTGTGAGTTCCTCTCCCCTTCAAATATGCATGCTGGCTTTTGTACAACATATCATTTGCGACAAAGTACTCCATTAACCTGCTGCTTATACATTTCTCGAAAATTTTCGAAAAGCTAGGCAGCAAGCTTATTGGCCTATAGTTCTCAATCTCTGCGACATTGCCTTTTTTGTGTAGGGGTTTGATTGTTGCTAATTTTAATGCATCCGGGAATATTCCTGATTCAAAAGATGTTTTTATTACATATGTTAACGGTGTACTGATTTCATTAATACAAAATTTTATGAGTGATGTTGGAATCTCATCATAGCCAGTGCTATGTTTATTTTTGAGGCTTTTCACTGAAACTATTATTTCTTCCTCCGTTATTGCTTTGAAAAACATGGACTTATCTGCTTGTTGGAAATAAGGAACATGATTCTCTTCAATTGAATTAGGCACCATGCTCATTGCAGAATTTAAAAAGTATTGATTGAATCTGTCTGCAATTTCCACTCCCTCACCATCCACTTGTGTATCTCTAGGAGCATCTGATCCGGCCTTTATTCTATTTATTATCGCCCATGTTGTTTTAGATTTATTATCAGATTGCTCTATCTTGTGTTGGTAATATGCACCCTTTTTTCTTGCTAGCATCTTCTCATATGCGATTTTTGCATCTTTATATTGCTGTCTGAAAGATTCATTTACAGAGCTAATAACAAATAAAATGTCTAGTTGTCTTTTACATTCTTGTATTTCAGGATCCATCATATTTTGTTTTGGAGGCTTCTTTCCCAGTTTTATTGTCTTCACTGGAAAACTAAGATCAAAATAATGCCGAAAGATACTGTAAAACTTTCCCCAAACTTCATTTGCTTCAGTTGACTCATAAACCTTGGACCAATCTGCACCGCTGAGTCTGTTCTTAAAATCTGCCCTATTGCATTCATTGAATACTCTCCTGAGAACAAAATCATTGATTTTTAGATAGGGGTAACTGACACCCTGTGCAGAGTGATCGGAAATTTGGTTATGATGAACTTTTGCTACATACTCTTTCTCTCGATTCACAAAAATATTGTCAATAAGGGACTTTGAGGTGTTCGTAATTCTGGTGTAATCATTAATAACATCACATATTAATGTCTTTCCACAAAATATGAGAGCCGTAAGTGACGAGCATGGAGAGCGATTCCATCAAGACATCGCGTCATTCGAAAAACGCTACCAAGGCAAAGGGGAACCCTCTATGCTTGCTGATTATTATTGGTCCATCGTTAGAGAAATACTGGAGTCGTCCTACAGCAGAAAAGACAAAAGATCTAAGCGATCGGAATCTTTTACACCATTGAGAATATTATAATGCATTGTTTTTGTTAAAAATCATCAATATCTAATATATAAAATTCTCGTGTCACAGTTTTCGTTGCCATACTCCTCCGAAACGGCTTGACCGATTTTGATGAAATTTTTTGTGCTTATCCGGTATCTATGAGAATCGGCCAACATCTATTTTTCATCTCCCTAAATGTTAGGGGTAGTCCACCCCTAATTTTTTTATTTTATTTTTTAGACAAAATTTTTAATTTCTATTTTTTTATGATACAACATACAAAAATACATACAATCCTCAATTAGAAATTACTAGGAAATTATTTATATGGCAAAACAACGTTTGCCAGGTCAGCTAGTAATTATTAAAAAACAACAAGAGCTAACTTCCACTTTTTATTTATCGTGCGTTTATACCTTGGCTACGAAGATTAAAAATATATATATTTTCCTTAGGTGGGAGAACAAAGCTATAATTTTGTCGATCAGTGTAATTAATGAAATACAACTTTTCAGAACAGAATTGGGAATATTGTCATCACCACAGCTAAGGTTGTTTTTCAAATCCTTTACAGCGTCGAGTACAAACATCGATTTATCATATGGATCTATATTACATTCAGAAGGCAGAGTATCAATTTTAGATTGCTGGATAATAGGTATTTCTACTAAGTACTTATTTATCTCATTAGCTAACATGTATGGATCACCTATGATGGGAAAATCTTTACTTTTCAGATTTTGAGAACCTTTTATTTCATTTACTACATGCCAGGTTGCTTTAGTTTTGTTGTCCGAGTTGATTATTTGATCATAGAATGCATTTGCTTTTTCCTCCTTAGTACAAAATGATGAAACATCTTCATCATGTCGCTGGAAACAACGACTTGAATTCCACCGACTCTCCCCTGGCAATTTTGATGGTGTAAATTTTGGAATTAGCCGCTGTTTCAATTCCGAGTATTTCAATTTATCATACACCTCATCAGACTTAAAATATTCGTACGCCGGCCTATCAGTTTTAATTTCAATAGAGTAAGGGTTTCTTCCTCACTCCCATCCGTCCAACTTCGACCTCAACTCTAATTTGTCGAAGTACCGCTTTGCGTCTTTTCCCGAAAAACTATCAGGGGTTGTCGCAATCATCTCCACAATTTCGAGTCATTCGCTTGACAAGAGAAGACGTGCTACAGTGCTCCCAGTGCTATAAAAGAGAAAGCGGACGAGAAAGTCGAAGTGTCACAGTGCCGTAAAAGTGAAAGCGGAGGTGAAAGTGCCCACTAACAAAGCTACGGAATATTTGATTCCGTCTGTGAAGTTTGTGTAGGTTCTATATTTGTTATCGGAATTTTAATTCGTTAAAATTTTCAAAGTTGGTGTTCATCCTAAGTGTCCAGAGGATTTTTTTCTCGTTGGTACTGCAGAAAACATCAGGTGAGCTTATTTTTCGTATCTTTCTTTCTGATTTTTCTCATAGCGTAGAGAATTTTTGATGAGTCGTTTTGTTTTTATGCATGAGATACATTTTTCTTTTTTGTCTTGAAAAATTTTATTTCCAATTTCTTTGAGTAGCAAAGTAATTATTAATTAGATTTTAAAATGTCTGACCATTCGGACTGCGATTCCGTAATGGAAGAAGACGCGCCAGAAATCGCTAATGTCGTGTCCGAACACGATATTTTGAGAGAGGAGAACGCAAGTTTAAAAGCGAGGGTGAATGAGCTAGATAGATGCGTATCTAGCTTAGTTGCTGAGATTAAAAATCTCAGGGAGAGGCTCGAGTTGCAGGAGGGAAATAAGGAAAGTCCTTACTCCAAAGCACTCAAAAAGAACATTATTTTGAAAAATGTCCAAGAAATGACCTTACCGGTTCAAAAACAGAAGATGGAGGTGGTTAAAACCCCTCAAAACAAAATTTCCCCACCCGCCAAAAGAGTAAGAAAGGATAGCTCCTCGTCCAATGAAGACTCAAACAAAAAAAGAGTCTTGGAAACCCCAGCCCAAGAGAAAACCACTCCAGTGGAGAGAAAAGAAAAAATCCCCCCAGTTACCCTGAGAGGTACGTCCGAATGGACGTCAATTTCAAACGCCTTGATGCGGAACGGTATTAAATATCAAAGAGCGACGACAGTAAAGGACGGTATAAGAATCGTCCCACAAACCGCCGATGATCATCGAAGGATGACTGAATTCCTCCACCAAATCAACAGAGAGTTTTACACTCTCCAACGAGAGGAGGAAAGGAAAATTTACGCGGTAGTGAGATACCTACCGCTGGATGCAGATATCCCGACGATCCTTGACGACCTCAAGGATCAAGGGATCGTCGATGCTGAGGTCATAAGGATGACCTCAAATATAACAAAAAAGCCGATGCCCTTGGTTAAAACCCAGAATAAGGGTATCTTCGAGGTGAGAAGGCTCTACAACATGAACTGTGTTGTTGAACCTAAGAGAAGGACGACCGGGCCATATCGCTGTCAGCGATATGGACATGCCCAAAGTAAGTGCACTTTTCCATGGAGGTGCGTGAAATGCTCCGGTAATCACAGCTCCAAGGAGTGTACGCTTACCAGGGAGAACGAGGAGCGAAATGCTTCTTGTGTTCTCTGTGGAGAGCAAGGACATCCAGTCAGCTACAAGGGATGTAGCGAATGGAAATTGGTCACTGAAAAGGCCAAGAGATCGCCAAGATCAAACCAAACCAGCTCGAGGCCAACACAAAATACTCCGAAGCCAGCCCAAAACTCTTCGGAAGTGAAGAAACCCCAGGAAACTGCAACCAAAGCAGTCAAAGAGACGAAGAAACCAGAGAAAAAGACGGAAAAGGCAAAAACCGTCAAAAAAGCCGAAACCAGAAAAGGAATTTCTGGAATCACTGAGGAACTGGATAAGTTCACGAAAAACCTCCTCAGCACGATGATGCAGAATCTGGAGAAAGAGATTGAGAAGGAGCTGCAGCAAATTATTAAGAATATTTAATGGCTGATACGACGATAATTAATCTCATAATCGTCTCTTGGAACGTCGAAGGATTGAGAGCCCGCAGACCAGAATTCGAAGAACTGATTGAAGAGAAGAGACCGGATGTCATAGCTCTCCAAGAAACAAGACTTAACTCCAACGTTCGGATAGCATTTCCCAATTACGATATCTACAGAAACGATAGACCTAACAGCACAGGTGGCGTTGCTATACTGGCTAGAAGGAATATGGATCACCATTTCGACCAAATATTCAATGGTCAAGAAGTAGAAGCAATATCGATTATTGTGAATACCAATCGAGGACAAGTGAAGATTATTTCGACTTATAAATCACCGGATAAGGGCATGCTGGAAGAGGATCTGAAAATGCTACTAGAAGGAAGACACCCGAAAATCATAATTGGTGACCTTAACTGCAAATCGCAGGAATGGAATAGTAGGGTGGAAAATACCAACGGGAGAAGACTGAAGATTTATGCTGAAAAACTTAATGCAGTTGTGATAGGACCTGATATACCGACCTGCATACCAAGAGTAAATGGACTACCCGATGTACTGGACATTGTCGTAATGAAAGACATCACTGAAGAAATCAGCATTGATACAATAGAAGACGGAACTTCAGACCACAATCCCATAGAATTCATAGTGGGACATGGCCCAAGAAACGAAGAAGAGACACAAACCAAGGATCGCACAGACTGGGCGAAATATAAGAATTTACTTCAGGAGAAAATCACGGAAATTCCCCAAATAAACACCCGGGATGAATTAGATGAAGCAGTTGAAAAATTGGAAAATCAAATAAAAGAAGCCTATGAAGAAAGCACCAAAAGAGAATAAGGAAACCAATTCCGAAACATTCACATGGAGATACGCCAAGGGATATAAAGGAACATAAAAAAGAACAGAAGACTCAGGAAAATTTACAGAACAACAAAAAGAGAAGAAGACAAGAAGAAACTGAATAAGCATAGTCAGATATTGAAAAATGCTTTAACAGAACTGCGTAATAACAGATGGCACCAGAGATTAAGGGAACTGAATACAATAGATCACTCGGCTTGGAATATGCACAAATGCTTACGACGAGAACAGACAGTTATACCTCCACTGCATGGAGCAAACGGAATGGTATATACGAGACTTGAAAAAGCCGAAGCACTTGCCGACTCGATTGAGAGAGAAGCCAGAATAAATTACAGAAATGATGATGACAATGAAGATCTAGAAGAAGAAGTGGAGGCAAACGAAGAACTGATGATGGAACCACCGGAAACCGAAATCATTCCAAAACCGGCTTCACCAACTGAAATCAAAGAGATAATAATGAAACTGAAAAAGCGGAAAGCACCGGGAGAAGATAGGATAACGAATTATATGTTGAAGAAATTGCCTAGAAAAGGAATAGCAGCCTTGACGAATATAACAAACGTAGTGATGAGGACCGAATACTACCCAAAGAGATGGAAAACTGCAGAAATGATAGTTTTCAACAAGCCTGGAAAGGAACGGAAATTTCCTCAAAATTATAGACCAATTAGCCTACTATCAACACTAGGAAAAGTCGTCGAGAGGGTTATCGCCAAAAGGCTGAATGAGGAAACAGAAATGTTGAAGATAATTCCACCCGAACAATTTGGATTTCGACGAGAACCCTCGACTGAACTACTACTACTGAACAATTACTACGGCTCATAGAATACGTCACCGAAGGAATGCAGACCAAACAGGCCACAGGATTAGTTCTGATGGATATCGAGAGAGCTTTTGATAGAGTATGGCACGAAGGCCTAATCTACAAGATGAAAAAAGCAGGATATTCGACCAAGCTATGCAAGATTATAAGGAACTATCTGAGGAATAGAAACTTTTATGTGAAGATAGATAGAGCAACCTCTCAAACCAGACAATTGGAAGCGGGAGTGCCTCAAGGATCGGTACTTGGACCTCTGCTTTACGTAATATACGTTTATGATATCCCGAAGAATGCTAGAAATATGCTCACCTTGTACGCAGATGACACAGGAATAGCGTTCAGACATCGACGCCCAGAGATCATACACCGGAGACTGCAGGAAGCCATAGATGAATTACTCAAATGGTGCATCAAATGGAAAATCCAAATCAATATTGATATGGAAGAAAGACTCAAGCAACATTACTGCAAAAGAGAAGATTGAGGATGGAAGAAAACCTTGAAGTTGATGGAGAAGAGGTTGAATGGAAAAATGAAGCAACATACCTAGGAGTGACGCTTGACAGAGGACTTACATGGAAGAACCACATCAAATGTGCTGTTGATAAAACAAAAGCCGCAATGAGTAAACTTTATCCACTCATAGGCAGAAGAACTCATATGAATAAGAACATCAAGTTGACGATGATTAAAACTATTGCGCGACCACAACTCACATATGGATCGGCGGCATGGGGCTTCGCAGCCAAGACCCACATCAAGAGAATACAGGCCACTGAGAATAAACTCCTTAGAATGGCGATGGACGTACCCTGGTTTGTTAGGAACAAACAAATCTACAAGGACTTGGAATGGGAACCAGTTACAGAATTTATGAAGAGAAAGGCGGAAAGGATATTCGACAAAGCCAAACAACATCCAAATGAGTAACTACGAAGATTAGTCGACTACGATCCAACGGAAGAAGCTAGAAGAGAGATCAGTTAAGGATTTAAATGTAACCAAAGAAGAGCTTAACCTATAAAAGCTATAGGCAGCATACAACTATCAACACGACTATGATCGTGTGAGAGTCCAGAAACCATAAGTGTCAACTGGTTAATAGGCAAAATGCCCGGAACCTATGAAGAAGCAGTTAAGGGTTTTTAGTGGGTCTCGAGCTCAGAGAGTGAGAATCCCCACACTGTTCCCCCTGCAGATTTTCACCCTGCTACACCAAAAAAAAAAAAAAAAAAGCAATCATCCCCAACGAATACATAAACGGAAACCTCATAACATCTTTCTCAGCCACCGCAGGGGTGGTAGTACTAGCAATAGCCGCCGGCAACATTTTTCAAAACCTTGTAAATAACCTCAATAACAATTAAATCCGAAAACTATCTTTAAACTCCGCAAATTAAACGAGGAAAACAAAACAATTATATCAGGTTTACGATATTTCAAAGTATGAATCAAGTATCCCTATTTCAAAAATCCCAAAATACGCTGCGCACACACGATAGAATTAATCAAACTATAAACGCCAAATACTCTCTCTATTCAAATTATATCGACCTTATATGGAAACGTCCTGAAAGAAAAATTATATCACCAAAAAAAATATTATCCTGAACGCAACTGTGATCCCAAAATAATTAACGCCCTGAAAAAAAATTATATCTCAACAGCAAAAATAAAATTCAATAAACAATGTCCTGAAAAAAAAAAACCTGCAACCCTATCTTGTCCTAACTTTCCGAATTATTCTGTAAATCACCCGATCCAAAAAATTACATCCAACTGACGAATTCCGAAATATTCTGGCGTTTATTTGATCAAAACACTTAACATGAAATCACCAAAATTCCAAATTTCACTTAATTGAAACCTATTAAATTCAACTGACCGAAATTCAAAATTATTTTAGCCTCCAAATTGGAAAAAAAATAATTCTAATGATTTCACCCTTAACACAATTCTCTCAATACTTTTGACCTCTACAATGATGCCTGTTAAATTATTGGTTTTCTTATCTCGACTCGCTCCAGAAACAACTAAAACTTTAAAAATCAACTTCTCAAATAAAACAATTTTGGTATTCCACCCCAGAAAAGCAACTTAAATCCCACCTAGCTGTCACCAGTGTAATAATGCACCCCGTATCTTGATCAGTGGAAGAGCGGCTTTCCACTGGTCATGGGGTGATTATTTTTAGATGTTAAATACACAAATTGAAAGCCCTCGAAAGGGGAAAATGTGTGGATCCGGCCCGTCGCACGAAGGACAGGTCTTGAAGTTGATATTATTTCTAGGGAGAAATTTAAATGAAACTCATGAAAAACTTTAACAAATAAATCTATTGGCAAAATAAAATTAGAACTTCTCTACAAATACGTACTCGGTCGAAGACGACCAACAACAAAAAAATCTTCAATTTCTTAAACCTATGCAAATGAGCGCAAAACAATAAAACATATTTTTCGTAATCAAAATCTTGGGTTAAAACGCAACTTCCCAACTTAGCGCGCAATATTAATCAATACTTAATCAATGAATTTAAGAGGAGCTTTCAAGACTCTGGACGAATAAAAAAATTGGAACTTTCTACCTTTTCTGCGACTGCTATTTGTATGACGCTGCCGATGAAGAACTTTTCGACACCAGACTTTACCCGCACCAATCGGCGAATTCTTTACACTTAACCGAACTCCCCGCACTTTTCCGTCGCAAACGTTTTTCGCTTTGAGTTTCCCTATCCAAAATTTCAACACAATTTTATATCTAGTCTTACTACGAATCAAAATAAACGATCACTCCTCGTCTACTACTTTACTAATTTCCGATATTCCGTTCCTACTTCAACAAAACCAACAAAAACAAAGGACTGGACTTTTCTTTATACGCAAGTTTTCCAAATTTATAAGCCAACCGAGTCTCCGATTTTATTCCGTGATCTACCTCTAGTTTTTCTCTTACTTCGTGCCAACCTAAGTATTCTAAGTCCCTATACTCTTTCTTTACTGACTGACTCTACAAAAGACTTATAACTTCTCTACTATTCCGTACAACTCGAAGGGGTATATTTATTCGATATTTTACAGATCACGTCCCCGGACCGACTCGAAGGGGTATTCTTTTTTGATCACTTTCCTCGGACCGACTGACTAACTTTTCCGAGATACTTTTGCCCCTGGTCTTTCTCTCCCACGCTATGGGTGGTACCAAAACGTCCCAAAATCGAAATCATTAGACGATCATTCTTGCTGAGTTGAAAAATCAGCGTTCCCAGGCTCGGCGTTCACAAGAAAATTTCGGCTACTTCGCATTCTGAGAACTGTTTTCCTCTCAGGGTCTCCAAACTGATAAACCTTTCTTAATCTACATAACTAACCATTTTCGCTTGTTCCGAAGTCCCTATCACCGGATATTGGAATCAATTACATAGGCCGCCGATCACCGGTTGCTCTCTGAAAACGTAGGGTATCAATATCTGCTGATTTTCTGACTGAGCGACACTTACTCTTTCAACTCTTATCGAACTGGTTATTATTTAAATTCCCGCGACTCGATACCGCCTGATCTCAAGCGCCTCAAAGTGTCATATTTCCAACTAAAAATCGCCTCTGCCGCACGGCTGCAACAATGTATGAAGGTTCCAGCGATACCTCGTTTAAATTATCCCAAATTAATTCGATACCTTGCAAATTCCTTGGTAAGCCATTAAATAATTTCATCGCTGCATAATAGACATTTTTCTCCCTTAAAGTTGAGGAGTGTATGGGATAAAAGTAGGGTTCATTTCTTTTTGTGTTATTACCATTCTTACAGTCCTCAAAGTAATACTGGTGCTTGTGGAGAAATAGAAGTAGTCTATATATGTAGAGACCATAAACTGTCAGAATGTTGTTTTTTATAAAGTGACCCCGAGACGATTCTCTATGTCCAAATGAGAGTATAGATCTTATTGAACATATGCGTTATCAACATATTCAACATTCAAATAAATCGGTAGGTACAGGTAAATGTGCTTGGCTCCAAAGGTGGACGATGTATTCCGTTCGAAAGAAATGTTGGGTCAGTTCAGCCTTAGAGGGCGGGAATAACAATCCGTCAATTTTTTTTTCCAAGTTAAGTGGATTGCAATCATCTTAACTGCCGTATGCTCTATTGAATGTTAACACATGAGCAGTGTTAATATCATCATTTTCTGTAAATCCATATATTCTACAAACATAGCATTCTAAGTATGTGAACAATTGATCGAGGTTACAATTGGGAATTTGTGAAATCTCACTCACTGCTTGGATGTACGTCAGAAACTTCCGGAGAATTTCAAATGTTTTTTTTTCCTTTACGGTAAAATGCTGAGTTGAAAATTGCATCCACTGAAGGTATGAAATCCTGGCAATACAGAACACAAATTTGGACCCAATGATGCAAACAATTTGGTGATATTAATGAATGTCTGATTATTGCCGGTCCAACATGCATCGAGATTTGGACGTTCTTCTCGATGAAATTCATATTTCCCAACATAATGATCAATATATCTGTATCAGAACATCGCATTAATACATGAACATTAGATTTCAAGTGACAGACATGGAAAACCATCTCTGCTTCTTCGTGACCTGGACACGTTAACAATGGATCCGATGATCGTTGAATTTTACCTTGTTCAACTTCATATTTGTGGCATTCCATATAGTTTACGAAAACTGTTTTATTCCCAATCCACGATGCCATGTGATAATTTAACCAATCGTCCATTAAAAATTCAACGAGCGCTTGGAAATATAAAAATAACCGTCAGCTGCGTGTCTAGCGGGGGAAAGACCGTCAGTCAGAGCAAAAATGTATGAGCGCGCTCATGCATTTATACGGCGCGCGGAATTTTCAATGATCTGACTGACGATGACGGTCTTTCCCCCGCTAGACACGCAGCTGACGGTCATTCTTATACATATTTCCATATATGTAAGAAATCATATGGAGGTGTTTTCATTCGGGATGAAATCACTTGATTTTCAAATTTTTTTCCCCAGTTCACGCGCTCGACTGACGTATTTTCCACCCTCCGCCTATCGGCTGACTTCACTATTTTGTTTCCGCCGCCCACGCCCGCGCCCACCGATGGTATTGAATAGTCCGGGAGGCAGGGCCTTTTTTTTCAAGGAATTTCATCCCGGCTGAAATTAATACTGTATGTTGTAGTCACATTGCAAATGACGAAACTGACCGTCAGCTGGTCAAGTAGCGGTGGGTGCGCGCGTGGGAGGCGGCGGAACTTGGGAAAAAATGCAAAATTTCAAGTGATTTTATCCCGGCTGAAATTTTTTATTTGATATTAATGTTAAATAGAAACAAAATAGTGAAGTCAGCCGATAGGCGGACGGTGGAAAATACGTCAGTCGAGCGCATGAACTGGGGAAAAAAATTTGAAAATCAAGTGATTTCATCCCGAATGAAAACACCTCCATATGATTTCTTACATATATGGAAATATAAAAATGACCGTCAGCTGCGTGTCTAGCGGGGGAAAGACGGTCAGTCAGATCATTGAAAATTCCGCTCGCCGTATAAATGCATGAGCGCGCTCATACATTTTTGCTCTGACTGACGGTCTTTCCCCTGCTAGACACGCAGCTGACGGTCATTTTTATATTCCCATATATGTAAGAAATCATATGGAGGTGTTTTCATTCGGGATGAAATCACTTTACTTTCAAATTTTTTTCCCAAGTTCACGTGCTCGACTGATGTGTTTTACACCCTCCGCCGATCGGCTGACTTCACCATTATGTTTCTGATTAACATCAATATTACATATAGAAAATTTCAGCCCTGATAAAATCACTTGAAATTTTGCATTTTTTCCCGCACGCACCCACCACACTTATTTTCAAAGAAGCGCTCGTTGAATTTTTAATAGACGATTCGTTGAATGATCACATGGCATCGTGGATTGGGAATAAAACAGTTTTCGTAAACTATATGGAATGCCACAAATATGAAGTTGAACAACGTAAAATTCAACGATCATCGGATCCATTGTTAACGTGTCCAGGTCACGAAGAAGCAGACACATATAAGGTTTTCTATGTCTGTCACTTGATATTCATGTAACTCCATATAATTTCTTACATATATGGCAATATAAAAATGACCGTCAGCTGCATGTCTAGCGGGGGAAAGACCGTCAGTCGGAGCAAAAATGTATGAGCGCGTTCATTCATTTATACGGCGCGCGGAATTTTCAATGGTCTGACTGATGTCTTTTTTCTCATTAGTTAATCAGCCTACGGATATTTTAACATTTATATTAATTGAAACTATGATTTCGATCAATATCAAACGGGTTTGTTACGATTCACCCATGATACATGTAGATAAAGCAGCAACATTATATAACATACTTAATTATAGTATAGTATAGTATATTTATTTAATTGCTACCATTAATTTACATATCACAGATATGTCAAAATACAATAGAAACATGTCAAAGCAACAACAAAAAAATATATCTCAGGAGCAATTTCTCTTTTTAAAAAGTTCTCTAAATTCTTCCAAGTTATAAGGTTCACACTGAAGTATGTAGCTGTAGCTGTGAATCCTTCTCCGAAAAAGGTCAAACTGATCGATGCCTTGCAAATTCCTTGGTAAGCCATTACATAATTTCATCGCTGCATAATGGACATTGTTCTCCCTTAAAGTTGAGGAGTGTATGGGATAAAAGTAGGGTTCAGTTCTTCTTATGTTATTACCATTCTTACAGTCCTCAAAGTAATACTGGTCTCTACATATAAATGTAGAGACCATAAACTGTCAGAATGTTGTTTTTTTTGAAGTGATACCGAGACGATTCTCTATGTCCAAATGATAGTATAGATCTTATTGCACATATGCAATAGGTCATTCATATTTTTATTAATTCGTTATCAACATAATCAACATTCAAATAATCGGGAGGTACAGGTAAATGTGCTTGACTCCAAAGGTGGACGATGTATGCCGTTCGAAAGAAATGTTTGTTCAGTTCAGCCTTAGAGGGCGGGAATAAAAATTCTTCAATTTTTTTTTCCAAGTTAAGTGGATTACAATCATCGTAATTGCCGTATGCTCTATTGAATGTTAACACATGAGCAGTGTTAATATCATCAAATTCTGTAAATCCATATATTCCACAAACATAGCATTCTAAGTATGTGAACAATTGATCGAGGTTACAATTGGGAATTTGTGAAATGTCACTCACTGCTTGGATGTACGTTGGAGACTTCTGGAGAATTTCAAACTTTTTTTTTCCTTCACGGTAAAATGCTGAGTTGAAATTGCATCCACTGAAGGCATGAAATCCTGGCAATACAGAGCACAAATTTGGACCCAATTTGGTGACATCAATGAATGTTTGAATATTGCCGGTCCAACATGCATCGAGATTTGGACGTTCTTCTCGATGAAATTCATATTTCCCAACATAATGATCAATATACCTGTATCAGAACATCGCATTGTTACATGAACATCAGATTTCAAGTGACAGACATGGAAAACCATATCTGCTTCTTCGTGACCTGGACACGTTAACAATGGATCCGATGATCGTTGAATTTTACCTTGTTCAACTTCATATTTGTGGCATTCCATATAGTTTACGAAAACTGTTTTATTCCCAATCCACGATGCCATGTGATCATTTAACCAATCGTCTATTAAAAATTCAACGAGCGCTTCTTTGAAAATAAGTGTGGTGGGTGCGGGCGTGGGAGACGGCGGAACTTGGGAAAAAATGCAAAATTTCAAGTGATTTTATCAGGGCTGAAATTTTCTATATGTAATATTGATGTTAATCAGAAACATAATAGTGAAGTCAGCCGATCGGCGGAGGGTGTAAAACACATCAGTCGAGCACGTGAACTTGGGAAAAAAATTTGAAAGTAAAGTGATTTCATCCCGAATGAAAACACCTCCATATGATTTCTTACATATATGGGAATATAAAAATGACCGTCAGCGCTCATGCATTTATACGGCGAGCGGAATTTTCAATGATCTGACTGACGGTCTTTCCCCCGCTAGACACGCAGCTGACGGTCATTTTTATATTTCCATATATGTAAGAAATCATATGGAGGTGTTGTCATTCGGGATGAAATCACTTGATTTTCAAATTTTTTTCCCCAGTTCATGCTCTCGACTGACGTATTTTCCACCGTCCGCCTATCGGCTGACTTCACTATTTTGTTTCTATTTAACATTAATATTACATATAAAAAATTTCAGCCGGGATAAAATCACTTGAAATTTTGCATTTTTTCCCAAGTTCCGCCGCCTCCCAGGCCCGCACCCACCGATGGTATTGAAGCTGACGGTCGGTTTCGTCACTTGCAATGTGACTACAACCTACAGTATTAAATTCAGCCAGGATGAAATTCCTTGAAAAAAAAGCCCCTGCCTCCCGGACTAGAAGCTGACGGTCGGTTTCGTCATTTGCAATGTGACTACAACCTACAGTATTGAATTCAGCTGGGATGGAATTCCTTAAAAAAAAGCCCCTGCCTCCCGGACTGAAGATTCAGATGATGGATTTTTTGATGATTATTTATAGCTTGTTAAATTAACTAATAAATATTAGTTAAAAATGTTTGAAAATCAATGAGTTCTTACCTGGGCGTATACCTGAGTTCGTTGAGTACACAGTTTATTTCGAACGAATTTTATTTCTGAGATTTTAAGGTACAATTGCGACACGGATGTGGCTTATTAAAATAAATGTGTTACTTTGAATGATTATATTCATAGAGTGCGAAAAAAATTAATTTTCTTATCCACTGACTGACGGGCTTTGTTTTACGGAATGGCTGACTGACCATTTTATTTATTAATAATATAGTCAGTATTAGTTACAAAAGAATTCACGCTTAATAAACGAATTGCACCCTTATAACTCATAAACATCGCTACGCACATTCGAGCTGACTGACCAGCTGTGTTCCGATTGAACGTTGACTGACTATCAAAATTTGGATTTACATATCATAAATAAAAGTTTCTAAAGTTGAATGATCGCCTTTGAACCAATCAAAATGACATTTTTTCTCATCAACCAATTTCCAGCAGTACCATCAGTAGGAGATAGCTCCGTTGGAATTTAAGGGTGAGCATTCCGCCAAATATTTGTAATGAAGCTCTTAAGAAGTACTGCATCAATTCTAATTGGCATGGTAGCATACTCGACCCATCTTCATTCCTCATTTTAATTTTAAAAGGATCGTTTGTGGTGCGAAGACATTTATACGTCTTTGAAAATGAATGATTTTATTTTTTTCAAGCCTTATAAATGGCAAACAGATTCTTGAAACTTATTAAGCATATTATTCTGGTTGCTTTCATCTGTAAGTCCCGTTATTTTGAAAATCTTCGCTTTGCTTCATTATCTGCAGAGGCACCTTTCTTGTGAAAAGCTGGGTTGAAATCACATCCAGTCAAAGCATGCAGTCCAGGAAGAGCATTGCAAAGAGAATTTCCCAATCTTTGATACATTCTACTGACATTAATCTACCTTTGATGATTTCCAGTGTAATAAATCGGAATAAGAAATTCGAATTAATTTGGGATAATTTAAACGAGGTATCGCTGGAACCTTCTTACATTGTTGCAGCCGTGCGGCAGAGGCGATTTTTAGTTGGAAATACGATACTTTGAGGTGCTTGAGATCAGACGGTATTAAGTCGTGGGAATTTAAATAATAACCAGTTCAATGAGAGTTGATAGAGTTAGTGTTGCTCAGTCAGAAAATCGGCAGATATTTGATACCCTACGTTTTCAGAGAGCAACCGGCGGCCTATGTAATTGATTCCAATATCCGGTGATAGAGACTTCGGAACAAGTGAAAATGGTTAGTTATGTAGATTAAGAAAGATTTATCAGTTTGGAGACCCTGAGAGGAAAACAGTTCTCAGAATGCGAAGTAGCCGAAATTTTCTTGTGACAGCCGAGCCTGGGAACGCTGATTTTTCAACTCAGCAAGAATGATCGTCTAATGATTTCGATTTTGGGACGTTTTGGTACCACCCATAGCGAGGCAGAGAAAGACCGGGGAAAAAGTACCTCGGAAAAAGTTAGTCAGTCGGTCCAGGGAGCGTGATAAAAAATAATACCCCTTTAAGTCGGTCCGAGGAAAGTGATCAAAAAAGAATACCCCGGTCCGGGGACGTGATCTGAAAAATATCGAAAATATACGCATTCGAGTCGGTACGGATAAGTAGAGGAATTATAAGTCTTTTGTAGAGTCAGTCATTAAAGAAAGAGAAAAGGGACTTAAAATAAATAGGTTTACACGAAGTAAGAGAAAAGTATAGGTAGATCACGGGATAGAATCGGAGACTCGGTCGGCTCATAAATATTTGGAAAAGTTTCGTATAAAGAAAAGTCCAGTCCTTCGTTTTTGTTGTTTTTGTTCAAGTAGAAACGGAATATCGGGAATAAGGTAGTTAATGAGAACGGAAATAATTTGGAGCTAAAGTCAGTTTATCGGGAATCAGTAAAGTAATATTCGAGGAGTGATCGTTGATTTCGATTTGTAGTAAGACCAGATATAAAATTGTGTTGAAATTTTGGATAGGGAAGCTTAAAGCGAAAAACGTTTGCGATGGAAAAGTGCGGGAAGTTCGGTTAAGTGTAAAGAATTCGCCGATTTGTGCGGGTAAAGTCTGGTGTCGAAAAGTTCTTCATCGGCAGCGTCATACAAATAGCAGTCGCAGAAAAGGTAGAAAGTTCCAATTTTTATTTGTCCAGAGTCCTGAAAGCTCCTCTATAATTCATTGTTGTTGTTGTTGTTCTAAGTTGGGAAGTTGAATTTTAACCCAAGATTTTTGGTTACGAAAAATAGGTTTTATTGTTTTGCGCTCACTTGCATAGGTTTAAGAAATTGAAGATTTTTGTTGGTCGTCTTCGACCGAGTACGTATTTGTAGAGAAGTTCTAATTTAACGTTGCTAATAGATTTATTTGTTAAAGTTTTTCATGAGTTTCATTTAAACTTCTCCCCAGAAAAAAATTACAACTTCAAGACCTGTCCTTCGTGCGACGGGCCGGATCCACATTTTTTTCCATTTCGAGGGCCTTCAATTTGTGTATTTAACATCTTAAAAATAATCACCCAATGACCAGTGGAAAGCCGCTCTTCAATTGATCAAGATATGGGGTGCATTATTACACCAGTCCCACTTCTATCTACGCACATTAAAGCTGACTGACCAGCTGTGTCCCGATTGGACATTGACTGACTATCATAATTTTGATTTATATACTAAAACACAAAAGTTTATAAAGTTTCAGCCTTAAGAAATTGATTTTATTATGTCGGTGATCACGACATGTTTGACCGCGCACCTGAGGCATATGTTCTAACATCCACTTGACTGACCGCAGCATTTTGTTGTATATTATGATTGTAATCACCTGAGAAAAAACCAGGCTTAATAAATTCAGAGAGTTTTTTTTGCTCTGCCTCTTGGACTAACAGTTCGCAGTGCAAGCGACGGATGAGTGGAAATAAATACAAGTGGAGTTAAATAGTAGTGACAGTTAGTTTATTAGTTAATAATGTTAGTATAATTGTGAATAAATATTCTTTATCATTCGGAAGTTTCAATTAAGTGAAGAAAACGTTACCATAAGATCACTTTTCGCTCTGATGTTCACAATCTCAACCTTCGCTTCAAGGATACCCTGACACCACCTATGCGTGAAACATTTCGTAGATCGTTCTCATATAACAAGCCGCATTTGATTAAGAACTTGCCTACGAACATCAGAAAAGCGAAGGATTCGAACTGTTTCAGAGCCCCAATATTTAGTAAGCTCATGGGTGATCAGATAGAGGTGACTCCTAGGTAGTTATATATACATATATATATATTTGATGAAAAAATTTTCATTCATTTTTCTTCGTTTTTTTTGCATACCTATAGGACTGACCGGGCTTCCATAGCTTGAAGTTGTAAAGTTGCTGTTGGGTTGGGAGAGAAATGTTTATTTTCTCTTCTCATATCTTTCATTGAATTTTTCACCTCAGTTGTATGTTTTAATGAATTTAGGTTGGATTGATCAATGCACTGAATCTCGCCTTTTTAAGAAATTATTTTTGAATTTGTATATAATTCAGATTGTTGAATAAAGGCTTTTATTATTATATACACATTGCTTGTAAAACATACAATAGATCATTTTGTAATCTTAAATTTATGGTATTTTTCATATTCTGTTGAACTGTGACAGGAACTGATTTGATTCATCGTTGCTCGATGAGAATAAATCAAGTTCACCTAATACAAACTTATAAATAATATTAGAATATCTGTCTTTAATTTCCGAACATAAGACATGTTTTGAGTATTTTTGGTGATGTGCACGTAACCAAAACCTAATCAACTCTTTTTGAAATTTGTGTCTGTTTCTCCGGAGAAATATCGGGATTGACCCAACCTATCGGTTGGGTTGGGTCCCGTTGATATCTCAACGGGACTTTGAATGTTGAAAAGACGACTCTCCAAGGAATGCATTAAACTTCTTATTTTATTTTCAACTACTCTCCATTTCGACACCATATTGAAAAAGTAAGTAAAGAGAATTTTTTCTACGGATTGGGAGGTCACAGCTAGTATTCAATAAATTAAAAACTCAAAGTTATATTCAGCCAAGATCAACAAAGCAGATAATCACAATACAAGTATATTTCTTGCAAAAACAGCATACCAAAAAAAAATCAAAATGTAGAATTTGTAGATGGAACACTTCTCAAATCATGATTCCGCAATATGCACAAGTCACGTGCCATGTTGATTTTACCACCAGGGGTCCTTACATCATGAAGATTTAATAATAATGAATAGCTGAACTCTTCAGGTAATGTTCTTAGTAAATCTGATATGAGAGCATGTGGAATGGCCGACAAAATTGCACTAGAAGATTGACTATTAGCTTGTACTAAACATCGAATCAGATGAAAAGCAAAATAAGTTTGTTGGGTTATCAAACCATCTTGAATACCGCCATCGAACATAATGAAAAGTTGGCGGAACTTTTTTATAAGGAGATCCACGCTTATTTCTTCTGATCCTTCAGCAGGACACATTTTTTTCATAGGTGGTTCTTCACACATCTGAAATAGATAAAATCTCTTGTTTATTAAAATAAATATTGAAGTTATTTCACAAATTGAAACAGGAATGTCTATTAGCCTTTGCCATAGGCCATTCCTTCAGTGATATCAGCAAAAGGTCCACTTATTGTTACAAATCAAATCATAATTTGATACGTACACGTATACGTATCATATACAGGTGGTCTACAAATAACAATACATAGTTGTATGATGAAAAGATAATACCTAGGGTAGACCGAAAGCAACAATTAAATAGGGCTAAGGCTGGAAACCCACCTGTGCAACCTTTTGTTGTAACGTTGCGCATCATTATGTGTCTGTCATAAAAAGTGTGGCAAAACCGTGTTGCAAACGGTGCGTGCCGTCCCATTTGATTCTGAAGGAAATGCGGAAGTTGCAACATCTCGTGACACTTCGCAATAAAATGTTGCATACTGTGCGTTTCCAGCAAGGCACTTCGTTTCTAAGATAAAGGATGATTCATGGATTTACAAAGAAATTTTCAACAATAACCAAGTAACGATTTCTACTCTTCAATCCATTTGCGAAGTAGAGCAAGTTCTTTCGCTTCTGAAGTTAATATTTTATTTATAGATTGTTTTGAGGGATATATCTTCTCTATATATCTAAGATGTTTTCTCTTGTTATAAAATTGCTTTTATAAAAATTATATGAAAAAAAAAAACTATAATCAATATAATTTATTCGTAATGTCTATAAGAAAGACTCCAATCACCAATTTTTTTTCTTGTGCTGACGGTGAATGCCTATAGGAACAATCTTCTGAAATATCAGCGAGAAATTTACCTTATTAACGAAGATATGGGAGTTTATAGATTTAGCTTTTTTTCATAAATCACCCTATATCTCCGGAACGAATACCCTTATGGGACATTCAAAACCCAAATTCTTAAGCAGTTTGAAGTCCTCTATGTCCACTTAGACGTTCTCGCTTACATCACCAGTCACCCTTTATAGAAAATAGATACACTGACGTCCAGTTGTAGGAAAATCCGTTAAAATTTAATACTCCATCGAAATGTTAATCGTCAATTTTTCCCTTCAAAAATGACAGATTTAAATTTTGAATGGGCATCAAATATTAATGGACTTTCCTGGAACTGGACGTAAAACTTTTCAAGCAGAAAACTTTTTGTTTCAAGATGAAGTTCCTCTTAGAAGTCTTAGAATTCCCTTCAACAATTTTGACTTCCATTAATGCAAGATGATTTTTTTCGAGGAATTCAACATTCTTGTAATTATCCGTTAATTCTTTCGAGAGATACCCATACTCTTCCACTGCATCGGATACATTTCATTTTTGGGTTTATTTTTTTGAAAAAACAACTTCAACCTTTATCCAAAGAAAACAACCAACATTATCCCAAAATTATTATGTGTCAGTAATTCAATTTTCTTCCGTGACAAAAATGAATATATTTAAAAACTGATCTCTTGTCCTCTCCATGCAAATAACTAGATTAGGAATCCTTTCAATTAGTTTCTACAAACCTTAAAACGTTAGTGGGGTATTCTCCTCAATTTGGGTTATCACTGCATATGCGAGTTTAAACTGAATAATTATGAGTTTAATTCATGATTTTTTCAAATTCACCGCGGAAACTATTCAAAATCATCCTTCAAATATGGGGTTTTAAAATGTAAATCGCGTTGTGCGTAGTTTAAGATTCCGCATACAAGACAATGAAAAGAACAATGTCCGATCAGCTGGTTTATAAAATAACAGCTGTTGATCTACAGGCGCGTACTTACTGGCGAGCTTCAACTGCAACCGGCCATAAAAATCCCATAAAATTTTACGACCTTCCTCGTTCGTCGCAGACAGCCATCTTTGTCTATCTCATCAAGATAATGCATTTGTTGCCCTTTATTATCAAGGCATATTTCAGTCGATGTTGCCAGCTTGTACAATTCTCTCAAAACGCTTTAAACTTTAAATACCCATTTTTATTTTTCATTTTTAAGTGCTTAAAAATTTTTTTTTTAGGAAACAGTTGGAATGGTTATTTCAAAATGTGACGTTTCAAAGATATTTCATAAAAATTTTCGTCAGAAGGAGTATTCCCTATTATGTTCATCATAGATTTCCGAACCCATTTACTTCCTGAAGTAAATTCACATTACGAAAAAAATTTAATTTTTGAGACTTTTACGTTGAACGGACAACAGCGCTGATTTAAAACCCAAAAATGGTTTGACAAACCCAAAAATGGTTTGACAAACGTCATAACCTCACATTTTCCTACTAGTGTAGAATGCGTCAAATTTCCATGACCAACCGAGTGCTTTTATAAAATTGAATGGAGTATATAAATACAAAAACTTCTTTTCACTAAGTAGTTCGGATTTTACAGTACAGTGAATATTCAATTCCTCACGGCAACGGTGTGCCTCGGTGTGATATCCTAGGACAACATTTTCCGAGCGCTTACTACCCTACCTGGCCGCAGTTGTAAACGTAGTGGATTGTTTATTGTGTTTTAATTCACATTTGCATTATACTAAAATTTGGTAATTATGCAGTCTAGAAAGAACTGTGCTAGGTCGATGAAAAAAATCGTACTCATTAATTTCGGGTCCCAGATTACGAAAATGAAAACGAGAATTCTGCAATCCTCTTAGTTTTCCCAAAAAAAAATGGAAAAGTTTCCCTCTGGAAGGTAAGGTTATATATAGTTAGAGCTAGTTTTCTTCTATTTTTTTAATAAATACTCGTTGGAAATGTTAAATTCATCAACATTCAAGTTCATCCTGCCAAAAAAATGCCTTTTATTCGTTGCAAACGACAATTTTATACTTTGTTTACATCCGTTGTGAACCATCATGGCCGCCATGATGTTTCGAACTACGAACTGTTCCTATGCAACGTTGCCAAGTCTCAAACTGGTTGGTCAGCAAATTCCTTTCGAACTGTTGGGATAGGAAAAGCATATCTTTGTTCACTATTCCATATGCGTTAGCTGCATAGACAACCTATGCTAACCTATGGTTAGCTGCCAGTTAACTAATAAAATTTTGAGTCACATTGCTTAATGCTTTCTCCAGTGTCTTTTTTTACTAGGGTTGAAGGGAACTTTAGAAGTTTGATTATGATAGGTACTGGTCGTTATTCCTGGATGGTTCATGTTATTAACATCTCGATAATGATACATTTTTGGTGTAGGAGACTCTGAAAAGACTCTTTTCATTTTGCTATTACGAATTTGACCGCGTTTTCAGAAATGATCCTTTAAAAAACACCATGACAAAACCTAACCTAACCTTTCCTAATAGAAGGGTTAGGTGGTTATAGGGGTTGTACAGCTCCATAATAATTTGATATGCCAATGCGTGAAAATATTGTATAAGAACTAAGAACATATTTTCCCAAGCAATATTCGAACTAATTTCTTCAATTTAACTACACATATGTACTATTGGCAACGTTGCATAGTTTGCAACGTTTGACAGTTCGTATGTTGAAATATCATGGCGGTAATGACGACTCATACGGATGTAAACAATATATAAAATCATCGTTTTCGGCTAAATGAAAGCCTTTTTTTGACTGGAAATGATTGAGATTACCTAAATCGAACATTTCCAATGAGTGTTGATTAAGAAAAAAGGAGAAAACCAATTATAACTATCACTAACCTCACGTTCCAGAAGGAAACTTTCCCATTTTTTTTTTGGGAAAACTAAGAGAATTGCAGACTTCTCGTTAACATTTTCGTAATCTGGGACCCCTAATTGGTGAATACGAATTTTTTCACTTACCTGGCACAGTTTTTTCTAAACTGCATAATTACCTAAAATTTATTCAATACTAAAAAAACTAAAATAAAGAAATATGATTTGGCGAATCGAGATAAAATATTATGATTATTGTCGATTAAACTTACCCCTGATAATGTTTTGTATGAAGTGTAGATGCAATAGCTGGTCAAACGAGCTAATGCAGGCATTTGAGGTTCTTTCAATAAATCGGCTTGTAAAGTATTATATAACAACTGTGGTAATACTAGAGATAATAACTCGAACGTACAACCAACAATATCAACATGAAATATCGCTAGGGCTAAATCCACACCTCTTGCCAGCTGATCTCTGTAGCGAAGTTTACATAACTCATGCACCACAGAAGGTACCAACCATGTTGGACCTGCTGTTTCCAATAAACAATGAACAGCTCTTGCTGAAGTATGATCCAGCCATCCTCTAGTTATAGCCTGGGGACAAAAAAAATTTAAGTGATATATGAAAAAATGTCTATAAATGTGTGGAAATAAAAACTGAAGTATCTATAGAATGAAAACTACAACCATGATTTTTAGCAAAATTCCTCAAGTCAACAACAACAGCATCAACATGAGCGTAAATGGTTTTTTACTTAGGAAGAGACTAAATAGCCAACTAGGTGATTCCGAAGAAATCAGACGGAGAATTGAGATTGCTAAGCCAGGTTTCATCAACATCTGAAAGTTTTTTTTTTACCGTCGAATCACGAAGTCCTGAAATATCCTACCTCGGACATATTTTGCGACATGCAACGTAGGAAGAACTACAGCTCATTATAAAAGGAAAAATCGAGGGTAAACGTGATACCTATCAGTAGCAAGAGGAAGTCATGGCTAAGAAATATAAGAGACTAGAATCACATCAGTGTTGCATCTTTTACACCAAGCTCTGGACAGGGAATCATATGCCACATTGACCGCCAACCTCAAATGAGAAAGGCGCTTAGTAGGAGGACTGAAATAACTCCTTGGGGAGAGCCTGGATCAGAAAATGTTTCAAATAAAAGATTCATAATCTTCAGGGGGACTTCGAATGCAGATCTTCAATCTTATCTTGGAGCAAGTAGGTAATTTCGAGGTCAAGTAGATTTTTTGAATAAGGAATATTTTATCTCTTACGTTTTTGCCATGAAATAAAGCGTTGTGAATACATATATGAAATGTTTAATACCCAGAATGATTATGATGAAAATCTTTGTTACACAAAGCTTATATGAAGAAGAAAGAGGGATACAAAAAGAAATTGTAATTTTTTTTTTAATTGAAAGATGAGAAGAGAAATTAAATGAAAAAAAGTCTTCCCATAATAAACAATTTCAAATTTCGGGATACGGTAATATTTTATTATCGGGATGTCAACTCATGTGTGTTTGGAAAAAATAACATGTTTTCATTTTTCAACACTGATCAATATTATGCAAAGAAAAATATATATTTCCTATTCAAAAAATCTTCTTGACCTTGAAATCAAACTGCAAAGTCGAATCAAATGTGTCATAAGATTCCAGATTCGCAACTCTGACTTGATCCCCATGTTTGTCATCGAAAGAGTACGGAATGCTTTGAATCTTTGGAGTGTGTCAAATTTTTGGATCTTTACGAGGACATAAATTTTAGATGAGACATTCAAATCGACAACATATGTAAAAAACTAAACAGATCTTATAACGCCATTCGTCGGATTAATTCCCACAGATGCTCTGATCAATATATTATCTGTATATTATGGTCTTGTCTTTGTTCCACCTTTGTTACAATATTGTCCTGTGGGGATCTTCATCTGAATGGGAAAGAGTTTTCATCACACAGAAGAAGATAATTCGCCTCATGTTCAATCTCGACCCTGCAGGGGAATATTGAAAAACTGCAAGTTGCTTACATTTCCCTGTATCTATGTGTTAAATTGCTTAATGTTTGTTAGATGTAACTTGGCGAGTTTGAAGATGTGTTCCTAGACACCAAAATATCATACGAGTCATCACCAAGGCTGACAGGTATAACCTTTTATATTCATCTACCCAATAGATTCGAAGTGTAAAATGATAATCATTTCCAAAAAGAAATCAAGAAATTGTTCACTGAAAAATGTTTTCGTACCACTGGTGAATTTTTGCTTCGACCGTTGAAATAACCAGTAATTTTATTTGTTAAGTATATACATCACTGTAATATCTAAAGGATGAATAAAGTTGTATTGTATTGTATTGAATAAAACGATGTTTTTGCTACGGACGATTCTCAAATGGGGACGGCGAATGTTGTGACACATTGAATCGAAACTGGAAATTCGGGCCCCATTCGCCTTAACCCGCGAAGATTTCCAATAGCAAAGAGGGAAGGAGCAGAAGTACATGCACGAACAATGATTAATATGTAGAACGAATGGAGAGCTTGGTCCTCACCTGTGGTTCTGGTGAAAAAGAAAGATGGCAGCACCAGATTTTGCGTCGACTACCGTTGTCTGAACGCAATCACGCAGAAGGATAGTTACCCCTTTCCAAGGAATGACGACACTTTGGAAGCGCTCTCTGACTCAAGATGGTTCTCGACTCCGACTTGAAAAGCGGGTATTGGCAAGTGAAACTAATTCCCAAGTACAAAGAGAAAACTGCTTTTTCAATTGGGACAGAATTGTTGCAGTTCATATTAATGTCATTTGGTCTTTGTAATGCACCTGCAACTTTCGAGCGAATAATAGAAACCATTCTTCGAAGATTATATTGGATGACGTTCCTTGTTTATTTGGATGATGCCATTGTTTTTGGTCTGATATTCGATGACCACTTGAAGAATTCAAGAGACGTTTTTGATAGGCTGCACATTGCATATCTAAAACTCAGTCCGAACGAAGAAAGAAAGATGAGATCAAGGTCGTACGAGAATGGCCGATACTGCACGACAGGCACCACGTAAGAAGCTTCCTAGGATTTGTGCACCTACTATAGAAAATTCATCCTTGGATTTGCCAATATCGCGAAGCCTTTAACGAGACTGATGGAGGATAGAAGGGACTTCGAATGGGAGGCATATTGTCTCAAATACAAAATGGGCAAGAAAAAGTTAATAGGATATTTCAGCAAGGTCCTATCAAAGCCCGAACGTAATTGCGCAACAAGGAGAGCTGCTCGCTGCAGTTAAGTCCATTTAACATTTCTATAAATAAAACTCCTTCTAAAAACAGATCTAGAGGGTCAAGTCGCGAGATGGATGGAGAAGCTGCAGGAATACAATTCTACTATCGAACATGATGCAGGGAAAACACTGGCATGCCTGGAGACCATGTAATTCAGACTGCAATGATGCTTATGCCATTCCAAACCAAGAGGCCTCGATATTGGCGGATGTGCTGACTAAGGAGATGTTTAGCCGGTTCGGCGTATCACACACGCCGATCCAGGGCGGAAATTCGCGTCCAGCCTTTTCGGGAACCGGATATATGGTTTATGGAACGCGTTACCCCCTATTGTGGTTTTTTCAGTGTCAGTGAACTCATTGAAAAACAGTTATTACAGTTGGCATTTGAGTGAAAGGAACCGTTTTGTGTAATTCTTTCTCCGATGATCTTTGTTTTGTTTAGCTATTCTAGCACTTTTAACCTTTTTTTTATTTCTTTTTATTTTTTAAATTTTCTTTCAATTTTATATTTCCCTTTTTTGTGAGTATAAACTCACAAAATAGGCATCGCCTAAATTTACTGTTTAGTAATAATAATATCTGCCAATTGCTCGGAATCAATAAGCCGAGGACAACGGACCTTCACCCGCAATCAGATGACATGGGCGACGGAATGAATCGAAATGTAGAAAAATATCTGACTGAAATGGTCTTTGATCATCAAAGTGACTTCGACAGGGAAGCTCTAGTTTGAGTTATTTTTATTGGAAGAAAAAATATGGGACTGGAATATGTGAAAAAATCATGGGGTTTATATTCAAAAAAGTACTATTATATCACTGAAGTGGCAGACTGAAAAAAATCTTTGACTACGCCACTTCATTGTACATAAAAAAGTGTCTCTAGAATGTAACATTTGTTTTTCGATATAAGTGAAACTTTACGAAGTGTCGAAAAATGAGTTTTCACTCATAACTTGAAAACAAAAGAAGATAGATAGATGCGGTTTTGGCCAGTATCCATCATTGAAAGTCAAGGTCGGAAACGTGCCATCCATTTTTCAGAGCTCCCCTTCAATCCCATCGAATTTTGCCCACCCCATACAGTCAGTGCCACAGTCAAACTCTATTTATTTTATGAATAAAATTGAAAATGTGTATAAGTTTGACCAGCTATAACTTCGCTATTACTTCGCCGATTTTAGATTTTTAGCAATAGGTGGAAGGCTCTATCCTTTTTCTGGGCGGCACTTGCAGAGGGTATTTTTTCTTCATTATTTACTTGTTGTAGAAGAAGAAGAATTTGGAAATAGTGGTGGGAATTACAGGTTTTTTTATGTTGGGTGGATTATTAGGTCAATAACTCGGGACGTTTTGCCATTTTTCCGATTTATTGCGTTGCTATGGAAATATCAGTATTTCATGAACGTCTGGTTTTTTCCTAAAATTTCAGCCTGTACAACAAGTAATGAAAAAAAAAAAAAAAAAAACCTGTGCCAGTGATGCCCAGGAAAAGGATACAACTTGCCACCTCCGGATAAAAATCCGAAATCGGCGTAGTAATAGCGAAGTTATAGCTGGTCAAAGTAAGGCAAATTTTAGGTGCTCCACTTCATTTGCTGCTTAGTTTACTAAACTATTAATACACTGAGCAACCAAATATTTTGAGAAATTATGGCATTACGTACCAATAACTTGAAATAACAGGTGGCCAAAAAGCTGGTTTCAGCTTTCTTCGAATATTGAATTGAAGAGAAGTTGCTATTGTGATAGCGAAACAGGTGTCGTGGTTTGAAAACTCATTTTGCGAAAATCGTATAATCTGTTTGGAGTTCAATTATGGCTGTGATATCGGCCATAACAATTCAATATTTGAAGAAAGCTGAAGTCAGCTTTTTGACCACCTGGTATTTCAAGTTATTAGTACGTAATTCCATAATTTCTCGAAATATTTGGTTGTTAACTCGGTGTTATTCATAATAAATAGTAAAGTAGTTCCGAAATCATTGAAACTAAAAACTAAAAATAATTGTTTTTCGATCCTAGATGATATGTTTACTTCTTATTTAAAATGGATATCAAAGACAATCGTTGATAGGATAAGCCGCCATTTCAATGAATTCGCAACGAACGAACGCGCTCTATCGTCAAAGACTGTCCAATACGATCTTACCTTGAACAGATTGCTTGCTAGGGTTAGGTATTCTCTAAATCCCTAGGCAATGTATGAAATGAATAATATTTCATAGATTTCATACATTGCGTGGCCTTTTCAAGCATTCTATACACATTGCCGGTGACAAATATATTGTTAGGAGTTTTTGGGAAGTGTTCCTTTGAGTATAATCACCTAAATCAGAAGGATAAGAATGGGTGAGCCACAATGAACCTCATTAGTCGAAATGACAAGTCAAATTTTTCACAATCAATATTGTTGAAGATCAATATTAAAACTCACTGACATGTTACTAAAAAAGTATCAATTGTGAAATAATGTTTTTCAGAACATTTTCTGTGAAGGCCAAATATGAAAAATAGTACGAATCAGATAACTCACTTTATTCCATAGTTCATGAAGTTGTTTGACTGCAGGTTGTCGTGAAACTAGATGATGGCTATTTGTTGCTTGTAATGGCAGCTGTACATCCCTCTGCATTCTACGAATTATTTCACAAGTAAGTTCCCAACGATATCTCATATTTTCTTCATCTGTAGTTGGTGGAGCTAATAATTGCTGAACCATATTGATAGGTTTCAATAAAGTATCTTGTTGTGCAGTACGCATATATGCACAAAGCCAAGCTGCAGCTGCTAGAGGTAAGCTACACATTCGACCTCTCAAAGCATCCAGAATTCGTTTCACGTCTGATGCTGCCAATGAGCCTTGTTCCCAAGCAACTGAAAAAAAAATGAAAGATAAAAATTATCAATTGTCATCACCTTCCTCAATTCAGCAACTCACCTAATACCTCGTGCATCACACCAGGAATATTGAAAAGTACATCTTGCCATTTCACATTGACTTTGATCTCCGTATCTCCAGCATTGAACTGCTGCAATAGAGTTTCTATCATAGCAGGATCGCCCAATCTTAAGAGCTGCTCAGGAGCTTTAGGTTTATTTCTTTCTACCATGCAAGATTTTACCCATTGTTCAACTAGAGAATTTCCATCTATGTCAAATACTGTGCTCGCTCCAAACTTTTGGACAATTGCAACAAGCATTAGGAAACTTATATCGAATAATTGAGTTCTGTTTTTGTCACCACCCGATTTCGAGCACTCATTAAATCGTACAAGTCTGCTGACTAAAGTTCCCAGCTGGCCTTGGACTGTAGCAACAGCCAAAATAAGCTCAAAACTTTTCCCAGCTAATACTTGATGTAACATTCCAAGGAGTGCATCCTGCAAATTTGAAGTTTCAGTGAAAAGGTTTCATGTAAGAGTAAAATGAAAATTTTTAAGGCAAGTTTTACCTATTGCAATTTCTTAATCATAGGAATACCTATTATATTGATATTCAGGAAGTAGTAGTACAAACATTAGCATTTGCATGTGAAAAAAGTACAGTGTACTCTTTTTGAATCTTGCGCTAGTAGTTTGCATTGTTGATTTAAATTAAAATGAATTGATCAAAGTGTTATAATAAGCCTGTTTGCAACAGCCGAGAATTCTCTAGAAAATTTACTCGAGATTCGGTAGAATTTTCTATTCAGTTGCGTACAATATAATCTCTGCCGTTTTCTTGCGAGAATTTTGTAGAGAATTCTCGGCTGTTGCAAACGGGCTTAAGACAGTAGCAGAATATTAATCAGTGACATAGTCAGTGATCTGTCATTATAGAATTTTGTTATCGAAAACTTATTTGAGAATTGAATTTGTTATAAGTGAATAATGGGCAATTAATGTCGTTTCTCTTTATTACAGATGAGATTTGTAAATAGTGTTACTGAGAATGATAAAAATTATAAATCTCTTTATTACAGAGAAACTCAGACTTTATTACGATAATTAAGCAAAGGAAAAAGCGCGGAATGGTTCGAATCATGGCAGTAACCGATCTGCCTCGGACATGGAAAATAGTGAATGGATCACGCCTTCACAGTAAGGCAGGTTAATAATGAACTAAATTAATTCAAATGCATAACATCCACAAATAATTAAATCAACAAATGTTACGATCTAAATCGAACAAACAAACTACCATCGCTCAAAGTATCACCAAAAATTTCATTTCGTCGACAAAGAGTAGATGCTGACCATGGTTTCGGTATTATTTGACCTCGTCAGAGCAACAAAACTCCTTCGTCAACGAAATTGAAATGATTTGCCGGCTCCTTTTGTTAGTTCGATTCAGATCGTAACATTTGTTGATTTAATTATCTGCGGATGTTGTGCATCTGAATTAATCAGTTTGTTTTTCAATTTATTCTTTTGAATGGATTAAATCCTTGACACCGGATCTGGTCCATTCTGTTTGATCATCATCATCACCAACAAATAATAAACAAAGAAAACCAAAAAGACTGTTACTAATTTCATAACCACATAACCATTCGGCTTTTTCAAAAGTGTCGATCTTACGTTCTTTTATAATCGCGTGTTTTACATTTTGTTACATCCGTGATCGATAAATTCCGTTTTGGACGACCGCCACTTTTTTTTTATCTGTAATGCCAGCGAAGAAAAACGAATTGTTTTCAAAGATTGTACGTTAATGCAAATCGAATTCTCCAAATTTTCGGTCATAATTGCGCGAATACAACAAGCACGGTAGACAGAAGCTCACCCACGGCCACACGACGTACACATGCTGGATGTGAACCAATATCAGCTAAATACTGCTGACTGTTACGGGACGTGTCGGGCGTCTCGAGTGAAATTTTGACAAAAGAGGACGTGCTATAGTGCTCCTAGTGCTACAAAAGAGAAAGCGGAAGAGAAAGTCGAAGTGAAAGTGCCCACTAACAAAGCTACGGAATATTTGATTCCGTCTGTGAAGTTTGTGTAGGTTCTATATTTGTTATCGGAATTTTAATTCGTTAAAATTTTCAAAGTTGGTATTCATCCTAAGTGTCCAGAGGTTTTTCTCGTTGGTACTGCAGAAAACATCAGGTGAGCTTATTTTATACAGGGTGTCCCAGTCGTTGACGTCAGGCCGGATAAAGCTAATAGACCAAGTCATGATAGTTATCAGAAAAATATTAAAAAAAATCTAAATTATGTATTTTAAAAATTATTGCATTTTATTATTTACAATTTTATTTTTATTATGTAATCTTGACTAGTGCTTCTGTGAGCTGTCGCCAAAAATTCAAAGGTAACTACGCCAGCTTGGAAGAAAATGACACTTTTCGCCCAACTAAATATGCGAAATTAATACTTCGCCACATTTAAACTGGCTGTACTGAAAAAAAAATGTACTACGCTAGTTGAGCAAGTTACCTTAAAAGTTGGCGCATTTAATAAGGATTCCAAAATATTATGACATTTGTTAGAAAATTTGACAATTAGACTTGGACAATTTTTTTTTGTAAAAAAACCCAATTTCAAACAAAATTTTATTACTAGATTTGTCTACTAGATTCTAGTTTGAGTGACACGGAGAAGTGTAAGCGAGACAGAAATCGTATTTCCAGGTAGTTCAGGGCACCGCAGGCCAATCAATGACTCATTCTTATTTGCTTTAAGTTGAGGATTGGTTTTGGTTGGTTGGAAGCAAATAAGAATGAGTCATTGATTGGCCTGCGGTGCCCTGAACTAAATAATAAAGATTTGTAGTAACGGGAGTTAAAAAACCATCACAGTGTGTAGATGATTTTCTCGTTTTTTTTAATATGGCAATAATTTTTAAAATACATAATTTAGATTTTTTTTAATATTTTTCTGATAACTATCATGACTTGGTCTATCAGCTTTTTTCGGCTTGACGTCGGCGTCTGGGACACCCTGTATATCTCTTTTCTGATTTTTCTCATAGCGTATAAAACATTCGGCTTTATACCATAGTTTTATATTAGACTATTTCAGTGAAGATTTCTGAATATTTTATTATTTTCAAATTGTTTGATATTTTGAGATTTTTGAGTATAAAACCATGTCGGAAACCTCAGATAATGAGGGTTCCTACATGGAAGCGACCGATGCTGAAGAGTTCAGCGAAGGCGAACACGAGGAGCTTGTAAAGCTCAGAGAAGAAAATGGGCAGTTGAAAGCTCAAATAGTCAAACTGACTGAAACTGTTTCACAGTTGGTCGGTGAGATGCGCCTCTTGAGGGAGGAAATGACCCGCAATAATATGACGAAATCTCCCACTTACGCCGCAATCACAAAGCCGGTAGCGGGTTCCAAAAATAATTCCCTTAAAGGAGTTGTTTCACAGCCCGAAACAAGAAAAAATGATGCAACGTTTGCTGCGAAGGCCCCAAACGCGCCCCCAACTAAACGCGCGCGAAAAGAAAGCTCCTCTTCTGATGAGGAGACCGTCAAGCAAACAACGGGAGTACCTAAAAGGGATAAAATCCCACCCATCACTATGATGGGTACATCAGATTGGGTAGAGATCTCAAATGCTCTCTATACCAAGAAATACAGCTATAACCGGGCTACACTATTGAAAGACGGAATCAAGATTATAGCCACAACTGTAGATGACTACAGAAAAATAACTAAATTCTTCGACCAACTTGGAAAGGAGTATTTCACATACCAGATGGAAGAGGAAAAGAAAATTTACGCCGTCATTAGGCATCTTCCAATAGACGCAGATCTGGAATTAATTAAAAATGACCTGAAATTCCAGGGAATCGATGATGCTGAGGTGTCTAAAATGACATCAAACAAAACGAAAAAGTCGATACCATTATATCTGGTTAAAACCCAAAAGAAGGAGATATTCGACATCCAACGACTCTACAACCTTTGTATTACAGTCGAACCAAAAAAGAAGGCAGAAAGTCCAAGCCAGTGCTTTAGGTGCCAAAGGTACGGACATGCACAGAACAAATGCTCCTTCCCGTGGAGATGCGTGAAGTGCTCAGGAAGTCATAGCAGCAATGACTGCACACTCACCAGAAAAGGTGAAGAGAGAAATGCCACATGCGTCTTATGTGGAGAAGAGGGCCATCCAGCTAGCTAAAAAATTCAGGAAGTAGCGAAGACCCAACCTACAGAGCAGGAAAAGAAGAGGGAGACTCCAAAACCCGTTCAGAAAAAAAAAGGACAGAAGAAGCTTACAATGAAACAGGCCTTACGGATATTAGGAAGAAATCCCTCAAGATAATCTCGTGGAACATAAACGGGATCAACACTCGGAAAGCCGAGATAGAACAAATAATATCAGAAAGACAACCTGATATTATAGCCCTACAGGAAACAAGAATAAAACGGAACGGAATTTCATGAATCATGAAACATATAGATGTGACAGAATTACAAACACCGGATGAGGAGTAGCAATATTGGTGAGAACAGATCTGAAACACTACTTTAAAAGTAGATCCGACGAAACACAAGGAAAAACATAAAAAGTGACGATTGTTGCCGAATTGAATCGGCAGAGAGTCGAAATAACCTCGGCGTATAAGCCACCACAAAACAATCTATTGGAAGAAGAGATAAACAACATGTTGGAAGGATCAAACCCGAAAATCTCCATTGGAGATTTCAACTGTAAGTCTCCATTATGTAACAGCATAACAGAGAATAGAAATGGCAAAAAACTCAAGGATTTCGCCGAAAAACAAAATGCCATAGTTATTGGACCAGAGCTACCGACATATCTTGCTTTTGGAAGAGGAATACCAGATGTAATAGATATCGCGATATTGAAAAATATAACTCAAGAATTCTCGATTGAAACTTTGGAAGATGGAACCTCAAACCAGAATCTCGTGGAATTGACAATTGGAGAAGAACCAAGAGAAAAACTGCTGGAAATAAGAGAATATACCAATTGGACTAAATACAGCCATTTAATACAATCGGAAATAACAGAAATTCCAACAATAAGCACTCCAGACGATCTGGAAAGTGCGGTTGATAAACTGGAAGAGATTATATTGAAAGCTTACGAAAAAAGCACAAGAAGAGTGAAGAGACCAGCACCAAGTCATCCGCATGGCGATACGCCTAAAGAAGTAAAAGATCTTATACGAGAAAATCGAAGACTCAGAAGAATATATAGGATGAACAAAAATGATCTAAATAGAAGGAACCTCAACCGACATAGCCAAGTTCTGAAAAATGCCCTGAAAGATCTAAGAACAAACAGATGGAACAAAAGGGATCAAGAACTGAATACAATCGATTATTCTGCATGGAGAATGCAAAAAAGCCTACGAGGAGAAAAGACTAAAATTCCACCCCTACACGGAGAAAGGGGAATGGCGTATACCAATACTGATAAGGCAGATGCATTGGTGGACTCGATCGAACGAGAATCGAGAATAAATTACAGGATAGACGACGATAATGAAGATTTGGAAGAACTGGTTGAAGAAAATGATGAAGAAATGGATGAATTACCAGCGACTTCTGAAATAGACAAGCCAACATCGCCAAATGAAATGAGGGAAATAATTAGAAGTTTGAAGAAGAGAAAAGCTCCCGGAAGCGATAAAATAACGAATGTTATGTTAAAAAAATTACCTAGAAAAGGTATAGCCGCTCTAACAAATATCGCGAATAGAATTAACACGCGAATAGAATTAACACTACCCAGAAAAATGGAAAACAGCAGAAGTCATAGTATTCAATAAACTTGTTTTACTAGACGTCGCCAGAGCATTCGACAGAGCATGGCATGAAGGATTAATATATAAGATGAGATGTGCTGGATATTCGATCAAAATATGCAAGTTGATCAGGAATTATCTCAAGAATAGAAGATTTTACGTGGAAGTAGGAGGAGAATGCTCCTCAACAAGAGATATAGAGGCTGGAGTACCCCAAGGGTCAGTGCTTGGGCCACTTCTGTATAACATATACATTCACGATATTCCGAAGAATCCAAGAACCATGCTAACGTTATATGCTGACGACACAGGCATAGCAACTCGACACCGCAACCCAGAAGTAATAGAACGAGTTCTACAAGAAACGATTGACGAAACAAATGACTGGTGCATAAAGTGGAAAATCAAGCTCAATGGACAAAAGAGCCAAGCAATATTACTACAGAAGAGAAAACTGCGACCCACAACGAAACTGGAAGTTGACGGCGAAGAAATCGACTGGAAAAATTAAGCCAAATATTTAGGAATAACGCTTGACAAAGGACTTACTTGGAAAAGTCATATCAAACAAGCAATCGACAAAACGAAAGCAGCGATGAATAGACTCTACCCTCTGATAGGAAGAAGAAGCCACATGTCTAACGAGACAAAATTGAAGATAAGCAAAGCCGTTGCTAGGCCTCAACTGACTTATGGATCAGTTGCCTGGGGTTTCGCGGCAAAGAGCCATATCGAAAGATCAGGCCACTGAAAACAAGCTGCTTCGATGTGCAATAGATGCACCTAGGTTTGTCAGGAATAGACAGATTTATAGGGATCTAAAATGGGAAACCATAACGGAATTCATGAACAGAAAAGCAGAGAAATTACTCGAAACAGCGAAAAACCATCCGAATCAAGAACTCAGGAGACTAGTGGACTACGACCCAGAGGAAGACAAAAGGAGAATGCGAATTTACCGAAGGAGACCAAGAGATCAATTAAAAAGAGATTAAAATAACTACAGAAACTGATTGAAAAATTCAATAGTGTTAATCCAATAGAGGATAAACACATAAATCCCAGCACGATAGTGTGCGAGAAGAAAACCGACTAAGAGATTAACGGTTTATAGGCAAATGCCCGGAACCAAAATTCAAGAAGCAGTTAAGGGTTTTTAGTGGGTCTCGAGCTCAGGAGAGTGAGAAACCCCACACTTGTTCCCCTTCAGGAGAGGGTGGTTCGTCTGACTTGCAGATTTTCCCCCTGCTACACCAAAAAAAAAAAACCCAAATTGGAAATTGGAAACGTAAAGTTTACGTTCAACACAAAAGTAAATTCCTATAGATGAGAATATTAGTTGGGGGTACACGGTAAACGTGCACATGTGCACTTATTGAGCAGCCGCCACTGGCTGACAGAGCCAATCGAAGTAACAACTTCTAATAGACAAAAAAAATCACTCATTAAGCCCGTTATTATTAAACACAATTTAAGATGAAAAAATCAAACAAGTCTGAACAAGAAAAGGTTATGAAATGGGTAATGAAGAGATTCAAATATTGTGTTACTCTAATGATAAGGTACTGATACCTCAAAACGAAGATGATCTGCGGGAGACAACTACATATGTACAGCAAAGAAATTCAACATGAGAATCTCAGCAGAGAAAACAAAAGCACTGGTAATATCCAAAGTGCCAATTAGATGCAAATTAGAATTGGACAACCCAATCATGGAGCAGGTTATGGAAATTAAATACCTGGGAATTATTATGACCACAACATTCTGTAGTAACTGGTGGTAATTAATAAGTTAATCTCATAGAACTGTATATTTTAGGAGTAGAGATAAATGCATGCTTATAATATATCTTCTCTTTCGGTACCAAATATTTTAGTTTACCTTCACCCACCTGAAGATGCTAATGAGATAGCGAAACACGTGTCGTGGTTCAAAACAAAATTTTGTGAAAATCATAATATCTGTTTCAAGATTCACCACGGTTCTGGTAGAGGAATGTATTAATTACTAGTATCATCAACTATCATTAAAAAAATAATCAGATGAATCAGCTACCGAAAATGCAGATAGATATTCTCTCAATCCTGTAATATTCACCTGTATTTTGTGATAATCTGTGGTCAGGGTTTTCAAAATTCCATTGAGGGTGGGTTCAGCACAAATTATTACTTTTGGTATACCTGCAGTTCCATTTCCATTATCTAATTTAATTGGTTTAGGCATTTTTCTTTTTTCAAGAAGATGTTTAACTTGTAAATCTGTCAATAATCTAACTTTTGCAAGTTCACCTAAGAGACATTCCAGACTTGAACTTGAGCTCTTAGCATCCATTGCATCTAGAAGGGAGGTATGCTGGAGTAGGAGCTCTATGGAGTCAGCTACAGAGCAACTATCCGATTTTTTTGCTAATTCTGACAGAATATTTGGGACTTTCAGAAAAGCAAACGCTCCCCATTGACTTTCGTGTGGTGTTTGATTCACATCGTCAAGGGCCAATAGGCTTCCTCTTATGAGTTCAACAAATAATCTGAAAAAGATACATTACATTCATTATAGAACTCTAAGCTTCGCAGGAATAAAAGCATTTTCCAAATTCCAGGAAGGTAGCTGGAAATAGTTTCTAGAATTGGCAAGGAGAGGGGGAAATTGGTGATGCACTCAGCATTATTAAATTAGTATTTGAATATCATAGGTGGAAGTGATGAGCTTGTCTTATTTTTGAAAGTCATTATACTAAGATTTGTCTTGGATAAAACCATGATAATCTTACCCAAAACTATAAATATTGTAACGTCTGAATCCCCCGAATACGCCCATGCCGTCGCCCTCTCTCGGTGCTGCGAGAATATTATCATACTCAGGGGAGTATCGATGTAAAAGACGGAAACCGGATTGCAGGGCAGTTAGTGTTCTGAATAGAACCGAGTGAACATTGAATTCCGAATAGTTACAGAATGCAAAGTAGTGAAAGTAAATAAGTGAGTGCGTAAATAAATTTGAGTATATAGGTCCTTGTACATAATTTAATGTATAAGTTGTGTAAATGAATTAGACGTTCGAAAGAAGACAATTCGATTAACCCAGAAAACGTTACAATATATAATGTTCACAATGAAAGTTACAACATTAGTTTTGTAGTGAATTATATCGATTTTCGGTATCGCAGGAGGTTAGCATTATTCTTCATTTCAAAGATTGCACTTACCTTGCATCGTCATATCCTTTCAATTTTTGAAATAATCTAAGTTGTTCAACTAGAGTTGCCGTAGAGGAAGCAGGATTGCCAACTAATTTCACCTCGAGCCAAAACGGTATAAGGCATCCAGGCCACTCTTCACTTTCTACATTCATTGAAAGCATGTTAACATCAATATTTTCCAATCTTTTAACGTATTGGTAACAATCGTCAGTTTCTGGCATAAATGACAATACCTCTGTGCATTTTTGGCTAGTTTCAGCAAATAATTCTACAAAATTTTGAAATACATTAAAATAAAGCAGTTCAAGTCAGAATACTGTAGTACTCATGATATGATTAATTTCACTTCTTCTTTTTGTCATTATTATTGATTATTATTGTTAAATTAATTGAGTGGAAGTTCGTAAGTTGTTAGGTCCCCGAACGTACAGATACAGGAGTGTCAGAAACACGGCGCTTCATTAGTTCATACAAAGCTGGGTTGTGCATTCCCAGAACACTTCCGAGGAAAATCTTATGTTAGATTTTTGAATCGTGCACATTCTGACGTGAGCCCACGTCACTTCACAGTAATCTGTGTTCTTTGAGCGCTCAAAACTCGCGAAGCTTAAGGCGGTGAACACATATGAGCGGCCGCGGCCACGATCACGATCACGATCGAGAAGCGTCCCATGCAAATGTCATATTCCGCACGCAATATCACGATCTGTTCAGCGATAGAGCGGGGTTCAGTCGCGATGTCTCACGATCGTGATCGTGATCGCGGCCGCGGCCGCTCATATGTGTTCACCGCTTAAAGCGATGAACACATATGAGCGGCCGCGGCCGCGATCACGTTCACGATCGAGAAACGATCGAACTCGTCCCATGCAAATTGTATAAAGCGGTGAACACATATGAGCGGCCGCGGCCACGATCACGATCACGATCGAGAAGCGTCCCATGCAAATGTCATATTCCGCACATAATATCACGATCTGTTCAGCGATATAGCGGCATTCAGTCGGGATGTCTCACGATCGTGATCGTGGCCGCGGCCGCTCATATGTGTTCACCGCCTTACTGGGTGAACACATATGAGCGGCCACGGCCGCGATCACGATCACGATCGTGAGACATCGCGACTGAACCCCGCTATGTCGCTGAACAGATCGTGATATTACGTGCGGAATACGACATTTGCATGGGACGCTTCTCGATCGTGATCGTGATCGTGGCCGCGGCCGCTCATATGTGTTCACCCAGTAAGGCGGTGAACACATATGAGCGGCCGCGATCACGATCGTGAGACATCGCGACTGAACCCCGCTCTATCGCTGAACAGATCGTGATATTACGTGCGGAATATGACATTTGCATGGGACGCTTCTCGATCGTGATCGTGATCGTGGCCGCGGCCGCTCATATGTGTTCACCGCCTAAGGCGGTGAACACATATGAGCGGCCGCGGCCGCGATCACGATCACGATCGTGAGACATCCCGACTGAACGCCACTATATCGCTGAACAGATCGTGATATTATGTGCGGAATATGACATTCGCATGGGACGCTTCTCGATCGTGATCGTGGCCGCGGCCGCTCATATGTGTTCACCGCTTTAAGCGGTGAACACATATGAGCGGCCGCGGCCACGATCACGATCACGATCGTGAGACATCGCGACTGAATGCCGCTATATCGCTGAACAGAGCGTGATATTATGTACGGAAAATGACATTTGCATGGGACGCTTCTCGATCGTGATCGTGATCGTGGCCGCGGCCGCTCATATGTGTTCACCGCCTTAAGCTTCGCGAGTTTTGAGCGCTCAAAGAACACAGATTACTGTGAAGTGACGTGGGCTCACGTCAGAATGTGCTTAAAGCGGTGAACACATATGAGCGGCCGCGGCCGCGATCACGATCACGATCGTGAGACATCCCGACTGAATGCCGCTATATCGCTGAACAGATCGTAATATTATGTGCGGAATATGACATTTGCATGGGACGAGTCTCGATCGTGATCGTGATCGTGATCGTGGCCGCGGCCGCGCATATGTGTTCACCGCTTTAAGCGCTGAACACATATGAGCGGCCGCGGCCACGATCACGATCACGATCGTGACAACCGCGACTGAATGCCGCTATGTCGCTGAACAGATCGTGATATTATGTGCGGAATATGACATTTGCATGGGACGAGTCTCGATCGTGATCGTGGCCGCGGTCGCTCATATGTGTTCACCGCTTTAAGCGGTGAACACATATGAGCGGCCGCGGCCACGATCACGATCACGATCGTGATCGCGATCGCGATCGCAAGATGTGGGGAACACATATGCGCGATCAGGCCATAGACAAATATGACAGGACCATTAACCATTTTCAAATTTTGAAATAGCGTATAGTGAAAATGTGCGAGTTTGACGAGGAAGAGGCCATTTTAATGGCATTACTTTTGGATGAAGAAGCTCACAATAAACAGTAAGTAAGCAATAATAAGTTATGACATATAAATATTCACCATTTTATGGATATTATAGAAAGAACAGGCGAACTGTTTGGGTTCATGAAATCAATAAAAATCGTAAGGAGGAAGGTGAATTCAACAGACTATACCCACACCTCCGGAAAGATTCCGATCGTTTTTATACATATTTCAGAATGGACTCTGACTGTTTTGATGAAATACTGAATCGTATCAGAAACGATATAACAAAGCAGCAGAGTACATTTAGAGAACCAATCGGAGCAGAAGAACGATTAGCAGTTACATTGAGGTATAATGTTCAATTACCTATATAAATAAAACATCATTGTGAGTTATATATTTTTTATGTAAAACGAAAAAAGCGAGAAAACTAACAGAAATTCATAAAAAGAATGAAATTTTAAAAGTATTTATCGATCGAATCTTTTGATGAATTAGGATACCAGCAGTCTCCAGCACCCTCCAAGTCTGTGTCAACCGTATTGAAATTATCAAACGGTGATGTAGGCGGGGAAGATACCACAGAATTATTGGAGAAACATGAAATTACTGGGTTCTCTCTTTCAAACTCCATTTGCTGAGCCAGCTCCTCTTCCATGATCATTTTTGCTATTTTGAATTTAAGCATAGTCTGTCGGCGATCCGATAGTTTTTTAACACTAGCAGCATAACCTTGGAATGTCAGATCTATGCTATCGTATTCCTTGTGCCTTTTATCTAGAAAACTGATAATTTTCTCTACATTTGACGGGGTTTCTGATGGAACCGCAGAACGTTTCCTTTTCTGTGCAACTTCTGTTTGTGGACCACTTTCTCCTATTTCATTATTATTGATTCCTAGATTTTCGGCTTGAATGTCTTGTCTAACGTTTGATTCTGTCGGCGCATGATGCAAGAAAGGCTTAAAAAATGACATCTGCTGTGCCCATGGCCATGTTTTGTAGCGACAGATAGATACCGCTGCTTGGCCAGTCCGGGTTTTTTCGGAGCGTAAATGCTTGGAAAAACAATCTCCCAGGTTTTTCCATTTTTTTTTCAAATCTTCTCCTGCAAAAATTTTTCTATTAACTTATCGCCTGAGTACAAACAAACAAAAACTTTTTTCAGGTTTTTAGCTACTGGCGATTCTTACAAAACAATTGGTCACAGCTTTCGACTAGGATTTTCTACTGTTAAATTAATTGTTGAAGAAGTATGCACAGCTATATGGAATAGATTACAGCCAATATATATGCCACATCCCACCAGAGAGATTTGGGAGAAATCAATCTCAGGCTATGAAAATTTGTGGCAGTTTCCCAATTGTTTGGGTAGTATAGATGGAAAACATATAACAATTAAATGTCCAAAAAAGAGTGGATCAAATTATTTTTCTTACTTGAAAAAATTTTCAATTGTCCTCATGGCAATTGTTGATCCCGAATATAAATTTATTTGCATAGATGTAGGTGCATATGGCAAAAACAGTGACGGAGGTATTTTTGAGGCATCTGCTATGGGAAGAAGATTTGAAAATGGCTCATTTGATATTCCCCCAGGTAGAACTTTACCCGGAGGAAATGAAGAAATTCCATGCATCTTGATAGGTGATGAAGCTTTCACCTTAAGTACATTCTTGATGAGACCATTTCCCTATAGACAATCTCGACATGATCATAATAAAGAAAAGTTCAATTACCATTTATGTAGAGCTCGTCGCGTTGTAGAAAACGCATTTGGAATGTTGGTACATAAGTGGAGATTATTTTTTAGACCCTTAGAAGTGAAGGTGGAAACGGCTAGAAAACTAGTTAAAACAGCTTGTGTATTGCACAATTTTCTAAGGGAAAAAAAGATTGATGAAAAATATCATCATTTACAAAGAGACATCAACGATATGCCAGTATATGGTAATGGATTAGGAGATATTTCAGTCGATGGTAGAAGAGCAACAAACCAAGCTTTCATGATACGGGAGAAGTTCGTCGATTATTTTATCAATTTGTAACAATAAAATTTACCGTCATTCTAATAAAGTTATCGAAAAACACAACTTACCTGTAAAATTTCCCATTTCTGTCGCAATCCCATCCCATATTTTATTTTTCAACCGTACATTTTTGTATTCAGGATGCGACATGTCATACAGTGCTCTATTCCTTTTTATTATTTCAATTAGCTGTTCAGTAGAAGAATTCGCTCTTACTTCGGTCATTCTTCCTGACGCTCGATTCTCGAATCTGTAGGAATGTCAACTTTTGGGAAAAAGTCACATTTTCTATGAAAATTTCAGATTCTGTATTCTCGAAATATAGAGTATCATATTCCTTCACAGTTCAGAGGAATTGCTTCTAATGCTATTCACCGTGGGATCATGAACCTATAGAATCCAATTCCTACATATGAAATCGAGCCTCTGCTGGGGCCAAAATCTGTAGGAATTGGATCCTAATTAATTAATTGCTGCGTTTGAACGTTGATCGCCGAATACATCGCGACTGAACGCCGCTATATCGCTGAACAGATCGTGATAGTATGTGCGGAATTAAGCGGTGAACACATATGAGCGGCCGCGGCCACGATCACGATCACGATCGAGAAGCGTCCCATGCAAATGTCATATTCCGCACATAATATCACGATCTGTTCAGCAATATAGCGGCGTTCAGTCGGGATGTCTCACGATCGTGATCGTGATCGCGGCCGCGGCCGCTCATATGTGTTCACCGCTTTAACAATTTGCATGGGACGCGTTTGATCGCTTCTCGATCGTGATCGTGATCGTGGCCGCGGCCGCTCATATGTGTTCACCGCTTTAAGCGGTGAACACATATGAGCGGCCGCGGCCGCGATCACGATCACGATCGTGAGACATCGCGACCGAACACCGCTATATCGCTGAACAGATCGTGATATTATGTGCGGAATATTACATTTGCATGGGACGCTTCTCGATCGTGATCGTGATCGTGGCCGCGGCCGCTCATATGTGTTCACCGCCTTAAGCGGTGAACACATATGAGCGGCCGCGGCCACGATCACGATCACGATCGTGAGACATCCCGACTGAATGCCGCTATATCGCTGAACAGATCGTAATATTATGTGCGGAATATGACATTTGCATGGGACGCATCTAGATCGTGATCGTGATCGTGGCCGCGGCCGCTCATATGTGTTCACCGCCTTATTCCGCACATAATATCACGATCTGTTCAGCGATATAGCGCCGTTCAGTCGCGATGTCTCACAATCGTGATCGTGGCCGCGGCCGCTCATATGTGTTCACCGCTTAATACATTTGCATGGGACGCTTCTCGATCGTGATCGTGGCCGCGGCCGCTCATATGTGTTCACCGCCTTATATGAACTAACGAAGCACCGCGCTTCTGTATCTGTACGTTCAGGAGCTAACAACTTACGAACTTTCGCGGAACGGGAATTTTCCAACACGCACTGTACAGTTATTTTTTACATCTTGATTAGAGTTATTTTTATTACTTAGATAATACAACTTTCTAAATTCGCTAACAAGCGAAATGGCTTCGTCTTCATTCATTCTGATTACTGAACAGACGTCTTTTTCGTGGATACTGATATTGTGCTTGAATACATTATACTTTCATTAACGAAAATAATAAAAGTGCAATGAGGAGGGTTGTTCAATAGGAAAATTTTACCAACCGAATGAAGACATAAACACTCATTTCTAACTTGTTCCCACAAATACCTGGAACCCTGCAAGAAAGTCTTAAGAGGTCGACCATACATAAAATTTCCAAAGACACAACTCACCATCTGACTTAACTAATTTAGGTTCGAGGAAAAACTTTGATTAACCATAGTGCCATTACATACAGGGTGGTCCAACGAAAATTTAATGCCTCGATTTTCCGACTTTATGAAATATGGAACATCGCTCGGACCCGTCAATTTCTTATTCGAGAGGGATCTTTTCCGCTTTTTTTCCATCCCCGTAACTTCAGCCCCCTAACAAGAGTGACCACAACCTCTTGATTTCGAATAGGGACGAAGGATGTTGCGATAACTAATTTTGAAGATCGTATCGAGTACTATCTGAAAATTTCACTGCAATTGTGGAATTTATCTCGAGATTATTATTCGTATCCGACACATTTCAAAGAAATTTAATACTTATGTTGTTAATTTTTTGTTCAAAAAAGTAGACGGACCATGTTTTTACCTTAGTCTCCCGTAAATTTTTAACACGTTGAGCGCCACAGCGGTCCATAGGGACCGCTGATAGTCTTACTTGTAGAGCCACAGCGGTCCGTAGGGACCGCTGTTTTGGAATTTACGACTACTAACAATTCCAAAAAAATTGAACAGGTGTTGTTATGGTTATAATAAGGAGATTGGACTGGACAAATTTCACCTGTACCGCATGTGCTGCTCCCGTGGGACCGCTCATCAATATTCTCGATATATATGATATATGATCTTATATGATATAAGAGCAAAACAAAATATCGACACAAAAAATTTGACCCTACAAGAAAATATATCGATATTTTGATGGCGCTTAACGTGTTAAGAACGTTACAGGTGTGTCAACGAGATTGTAAATATAGTAGAATTAAAATGGTGTATTCCGTAGAAGAAAGGGAGGAAATGATAAAATTATTTTTTAGAAATAACAGCTCTTCGCGAACAACAGCGGCTTCATTTAACGAACGACATCCTGCAAAAATGTATACGCTGTTTACGTTGTGCAACTGGCAGCCAAATTTGACGTTACTGGTTCAGTCGGAAACAAAAAGAGGGTGCACGAAAGAGACGAAACGAGGGAACCACTCTACGGACAAACCACTATATATACTCTATATACTCTATAAACGGCTGTGAACCGTTCGTGGAGTGGGTTGCAACGGTTGTGAACTGTACAAAGCAAGCGCAATTCCATTTTAGGGTAGCGAAAATCCACTTGCGCTTGCGAACGAGCCTATTATGTACTATAATAACCCACAGCACAGATAAGAAATCATTCATATTGCAATTCGCCGATGACAATACTAATCGCTCAAAGTGCCACTTTGGGAGAGTGTAGGGACAAAGAGTATCAATAAGAGGATTCACTAAGTATATCACTTTGCCAGTTGCGTTTCAATGCGCTTGAGTGTTTCCTGGTTCAGTGGTAGAGGGCGAAAACGAAAGCAGACTCCATTCTGCTCACAACTCGCAATTTGATCGAATTCCATGTGTCAGATCTTCCTTTGTGTATTGGCAAAATGAAACCTTTTGTTGACACTCTTTGGCATGGAGCACTGGAGCAGCTGCAACAATTAAGTGATATTACACTAGAATATGAAGAATACGTCCCATCCCAACATTTTTCAATCAGAAAATATATTAAACCAGGCAGAAACATAATAAGATCTAAAATATGTGTGAATATTTGGGTATACTGAACGACCGTAAACTGAGCTCCAAAAACCACACAAAACACAGATAAAAGAGAAGCTGACTCGTTAATCAATATCAAGACTGTCAGTTCGATCAAAGAAACTTGTGGGGTTAGACTGAGAAAATGCCATAACTGTGTTGTTACAACTCTGAATCTTATAGTTCTCGAGATGCTCTCAGTGAGCATCGAATTTGAAAAACCCTGTACATACTTGGGGGTAGAAATATCCAGCTGCAAAAACTTGTATCAAGATGTATAAATTTAATGGGTGTTTTATATCTATTCATGAAATTTTATTCAAAACTAGCTGACCCGGCAAACCTAGTTTTGCCATCTAAGTTATTTCTAGGGTAGACAATAATAAACTCATCGTGATTGCTCGATTGGTCGTAAGAAAAAGGAATGCCTTTTTTCTGTTCTGTACAATTTTTTTTTGGGAATATTTTGTTATATGAACCTTGCCCTAACAATAATAAACACAACAAAAAAAGAATTGTCCAATTTGGTGCGATCGTTTGAACAATAAAGCATAGATCCTCTTTTATTAATATAGAAGATTAGCGTAAACTTTTTGGAAACTAATTCTACACCATTTCCAAATGTATTTCAGAAATCGTCAATTTTATTTCAGAAATCGTCAATTGTATTTCAGATTAGTCAATTCGAGTTCAGAAAGTGTCAATTGTATTTCAGATTAGTCAATTCGATTTCAGAAAGTGTCAATCGTATTTCAGATTAGTCAATTCAATTTCAGAAAGCGTCAATTGTATTTCAGATTAGTCAATTCAATTTCAGAAAATATCAATTGCATTTCAGAAAACATCACTTGTAATTCAGATCAGTCAATTTAATTTCAGAAATCGTCCAATTGTATTTCGGAAATCCTAATTCGAAATTACACACATTTCATATAGGTTATAATCCTGAGATCAGACTGAAAGTGAGATAACTGTGATATTTGGAAATTCGGTTTGATGTAATGTAAAAAACATTACTGAATTTCTTTGAAAAACCGTTAGATGTTTTTTTGGAAGACATTTTAGGGGTTCGTGATTTCGTGAATGAGTCATGGAGCATACAGGGATTGCTTCTGGTAGTTATTGATGGTAATCTTCACAAATTGAACGAAGAAACGAACGAATAATAAGATTAAAGCAGTTCCTACATTCAATCATGAATACAATTATTGAAAAGAGAAATAACGCAACAATAGAGGCTTTCTTCACACGCTCGCGTAACGCGTGAATTCAGTATCATTGACATCAGATTCCATGAGTTCAGTGTTTTAACAGTGATTGCGGAAATTTGGACAAAATGTATCTCTTTTTTCAACTTTTCATTGAAAGCTTGCCAACGTTCTGAGGAAAATTTCTCTTTTTCAACTCACACTTTTCACATTTCTATGTAATTTGAATGATATTCGTACTTTCTGAATTACAAATCATTTAATCTGAATTACAACTGGGGCCTATAACACAAACCATACAAGTCTACATACATCTCGACATACATACATATGTACAGGTTACAAGTGATCTACCTGTAACTACAAGTCCAACTTAATTCGGTATCAAAATGCGAATGGCTACAATTGTAGAAATTGAATAATTTTGTACATATGTAGCTACACAAATATACAGTAGAATCCGATTATTATGACGCCGGCTATATTGACCAACCGCTTATGATGACGCAATTGCACTGTTAAGTTTGGTTTCATTCAAAACTCCTTTCAACAGGATTCGGATTTAATGACTTCGCTTATAACGACATGTCGCTTACAATGACATGATTTCAGATACAACAGCATTATTTGTAGAAAATTCCTCCGGTTATAGTGACATCTCGATCGTTTTCTCGAGCCACCCCAACCCTTTTCATGCGACGAGGTTTGATACGATACGAAGATATATCTGATTTTTTTTGTGAAAACGAAAAAGTTCTTCATATTTAGTTGTTTTTGCGAAAGAAGCTGATAATTTTAAATTATTTCAATAAAGGAAACATATAATTTGTCGTTTTTCTCTCAAATTGAATCCATAAAAAATATCATCAATTTTGCTTTTTGTGACTTCCGGTTATTATGACGTGTTTTTCATTTCCCCTCAATGTCATTATAAGCGGATTCTACTGTAATGTGAATATTATTCTTATTGTATGAAGACTTGTCATGATGAGCTTGGGATAGTGATTATGTGGAGTGGCTTTCCGGTCATAGTTGGGGAGTGTAGAGGGAAATTCGGGAGTGGCTCGAGCGTTTTAGTTTAATATAATGGGAGATACCTTGGACCCTGCAGAGTACCTCTACCAAAAATAAGACTCATATATTATTGGGGGAGTTAACTAAGACAGCCCGTCGTGTTTCAGAATATGGTTCCGTAAATTCGGGTTCTTATTGCTCAGACGATTTCATGGAACAGACAGAGTTCCTATGTACTATTGGTCTCTGCTACATTTCTCATGAGATACAGGGTGTTGAAACTTAAAAAAAGAAATATGGTTTTTCAATACAGGTGTTTTTTTTTAATTTTGGTGGGTTTATGAGTACACAGCTGTGCTTATCCGCTAATAATTCTAATGCAGACAATCTCCAATTTTCACATTTTATACGTGATCTCCACGTGAACGAGAGTAATTTGTATTTGGAATTGGAAGAAATGTACGGAGAGAAAGAAATAGTGCATGATAACTTGTTCAGGACCTAGATTTCCATTCTATGAGGATACAAGACTAGCAACTTTTCTGAAAGGCCTGGATGACCTGCATTTACTATAGCCAAGGACTCATGAAAAACCCTGTATAATCTTTATTAATTCTCAATAACACTTGGAAATGGTGAAACAGTCAAACAATAAAACGAATAACTCTTAACTACATAAAAATATCTAACTTCCTACAGGCATATCTTCCATGGCAATAGCAGCTGCATGAAAGGCAGTGCTATGCTGCGCTGCTCGAGCACAATCACCTCCAACGATTGTTTCCTTAGCCTGGTCAATTATATTTTCTAGATATATGAGTCTTTGTTCAAGAACTCTCGGTGGCACACAGTTGGGAATTCTTAGGTGTGTTTCCACATAGGTCTTGATCTTCGACCATACAATTTCAATGGGGTTCAGCATAGGAGAATAAGGGCTCAGTCGCAGCAGTATTGCTGGTGTAGGGTTGACTACAGTCTCCAATCTCTAATGGCATGGAGCATTATCAGAGACGATAACTAAATCTTCTAAGTGGTTTCCCATATCTTGCCACTGCTGCAATAAAGTCACCACCCATTCATTTGCTGAGTCCGCAGTGAATGAACCTCTACGTTTCTCCATGGCAACTATACCAGCAGCAGACATTGCCCCAATCAAATGGACATTTGGGCCCCTTGACGCTGGAAGATATTGAATGGCTCTTGTACCAGCTCGGGACCGTCCTCTTGATTTTCTACAGAACAAATTGAAATTGGTTTCGTCCATCCACACAACTTGTTTTCCTTGCTGGATATATGAATTCAAAGACTGTACATATTCAGCCCGTCTCCTCTTATTTTCTATTACATTCATGTTTGTCACCTCATAATGAACTTGTTTGAGAGTGAAAAGCTTTCCCTCTAAATAATTGCCGATTGTTTATGTACAAACATCTTTTTGAAAATGTTGCATTATTTTGGTTTTCATTTGTTTGGGGGTTATGGAAGAATCTTCCTCTACCCATAGAATGATTGTGTTAATTTCTTCCTCAGTGAGTGTTGTAGGTTTTATTCCACCTTTTTTCCTCATGTCAACGCGTCCAGAACGAATCCAATGATATGCCGTCTTGTATTCCACGCCCAATGTTTTCGTTAAACTCACCCAGTCTTCGCCTTTATTAGCACAATTTAAAATTCTTTGACGGTCTTCTCGTGTGTTCTTTTTAGATCTAAATATAAAGGTGGGGGCTGTGCAATTTTTTCACAACTAGCTCTAACAGAAATTTGTAAGCCGGTTGATTTTATAAATAAACTGACCATTGAGAAGTCTTTTGAATGTACGGCAGTCTCGGTCGAGAATTCTTTGTGTATTGTTACAATTTATCGCCCACCCAGTGGCGATCTTGAACTCTTTAATGATCAATTATTTACGATATTTTCATACACAAAAAGATTTTTTGAACGAATTATAATATGTGGTGATTTCAATGTTGAGCCCGAGTGCCGAGACGGAGATCATGTTGATACTCTGATTCACATGATAAATAATTTTGGTTTCAATAGTTTGATCAATGAACCCACTCGCATAACTCCCACGAGTTCCTCCCAGGTTGATTACGTCATAACAAATGTTGATGTTACACTGTGCTCGTCAGATAACTTTCTTCTTGCGGTGTCTGATCATCATGCTCAGACGTTGAGCTTTCCTGTCACACAGCGGCGTCCAGCTCATAAACATGTTTATAAAACCTTAGAAAAACGTTACTTTTCTCCCGACTTAATTTCTGAATTTCACTACAGATTTTCGAACGCTTTTCATGGACTCAGGTTGAGCGAGGATATTGACCGGATGTTCGATTTGTTCTTTGATGATTTTCTATACATTTTCAACATGGTTTTCCATAAGAGAAAAGTGAGAGCACGTGTATGTTGTCACTTCAGTAGTTTCAGGTACTCTGATGAACTCCTTCGCGGGATACAGGAACTGGGGGATATGAGATGGCTTTATAATGTTGCTCCATCATGTAGATTGGCAGAGAATATTGCCGATTATCGCAAGACAATCAGTTGTAACATGCACAGAGAGAGGATTCTACATTTCTCAAGTATCATCAATGAATCTTCTAACAAGTCAAAAACTCTGTGGCGGGTCGTTAGGGACTTGCGATGTGGGGAGGTCAACAGCGTCAGCAGGAGCATCGACATGTTATACAAGGGTGAGCTCCTGTCGGTAGACAGCGAAGTGGTTAATGCTTTTGGCGAATATTTTACGACCAGTATACAAGAAATCATCAGACAAAATTTTCCTTATGGTGCAGGCGGCACAACTGGAACTCTTCAGAGCTGCTGCATGTTTTTCTACCCTTGTACTCCTTTCGAGGTTCATGACGTTATAAACAGTATGCCAAATAAAAAATGTACAGGCCCGGATGAAATACCTATAATCATTTTAAAAAGTGAACATCTACTTTCCTCCATTTTATCTGAGTTGATGAACGCCTCTGTCACTCAGGGCAAGTTTCCGAACTCTCTCAAGAGTGCCATTGCCTTTCCTATATTCAAAAAGGGGGGCTACCAATGAAGTAGCTAACTATAGACTGATATCGAATCTTAGTATATTCTCGAAAATATTTGAGAAAATTATGGTCAACAGGCTTGTTGACTATCTTGAGAAAAACAATATCCTAACATCATCTCAATATGGATTCAGACCAGGCAGATCAGCGGAATTAACTGTTGTCGACTTCGTTCAGGATATCTTGAGTGAGGTTGATTCGGAAAAGTTTGTGGTGGTGATATTTTTCGATATCGCGAAAGCCTTTGATTCGGTTGACCCTGCGATATTGTCTGAGAAGATGTACAGTATGGGTATCCGTGGCACTGTTCATGATTGGGTAATGTCCTATCTCTCCCAACGGAAGATAAGGGTTAGGCTCAATGATCATCTTTCGGAGGCTTATGAAACGGTGTTGGGGACGCCGCAGGGTGGCAACCTGGGGGCAGTGCTGTTCTTGATGTTCATTAATGACCTTCCCCAATATGTAGCTGAGTACCTGTTGGCGGTATACCTGTACGCTGATGACACTTGCTTCGTTGTATCGGAGCGGGATGTTGAAAGCCTTTATTCTAGAATACTGGAGGTCATCGAGAGATTTAAATCATGGTGCTCACAAAATCGGCTTATTATTAACATCGATAAAACCGTCATCATGGAGTTCGGTAGGAAGAGGCAGAGTGTCTCCAGTCGTGAAATATATTTCGGTGAAACGCCACTTAATTTCCAAGATGAAACCCGTTTCCTTGGAATAACAATAGACCCATTGTTGAACTTTGGGCCACACTTCGAAAAATTGAAGAAGAACCTGAACAAGGCGTTCTATATAATTTCCTCTCTCAAGTCTTCCCTTCCACGTGAATGCCTGTTGACAGCATATTATGCTCACGTCCAGCCCCTGCTCGATTATGGGATCTGTGTGTGGGGAATGATGCCAGGGGCCCATCGGATCTTCGTTCAGCAGAAAAGAATAGTGAGGCTCATTTATGATATTCCATTCAGAGAGACCTGTAGACTGATATTTAGATCTTCTGGTATTTTGACAGTTCCAGCCATGTTTATACTCAAACTCTTGTGTCATATCCACTCTACCCGTGGCTCTCATGTTCGACAGTCCGATATCCATAACTACCCCACGAGAAATAGACACAAGGTTAGAATTTTAACTGCGTCACATGAGTACATGAAGAGGTCTCCGATGTGTGCCGGGATCGCAATATATAACATCCTGCCTCTTTCGCTCACCACCTTACCCATGAAAAAATTCAAGAGAACTCTCAAAAACTATTTAGGAGGTAAGGCTGTGTATGATATTACTGAGTTCCGGGAACTTATTGTGGGTGGCGACCTAGGATAAGAGCATGTTGCCTTCAGCTGTTTTTTTTTTTGTCCTCGATATATATTTTTTTTAAACTATGTCTTTGAATGTATATGTACTTGATATATGATGAATTGACGTGTCCTAGAATTGTAATTTCTAATAGGCAAAATAAATGATGATGATGATGATGATGATGATAATATTTCCTTTGGATATTATCAAAATTTATCACTGATGTACGGCAAATAGGGCAAGTTGTATTGATCGGTAGAAAACACTTTTGGTGCAAATAATGTTGGCACTGATGCAATTTTATAACTGCTTTTCTCAACATGGGAATAAGACATATTGCACAGTGGTCTTTCAAATTCATTATTGAAAATTGAAAACTTAGGTGATCGTGACTTAATCTGACTTTTTCTCAAAATCACCTGACATCTACATAAGTCATCCTTTTTTACATCTCTATGTACTTTCTGAATCATAAATGACCGTTTCTGAAATACATATACTTCAATCTGAATTACAATTGACGATTTCTGAAATTCAATTGACTAATCTGAATTACATTTGATGTTTTCTGAAATTGAATTGACTAATCTGAAATACAATTGACGCTTTCTGAAATCGAATTGACTAATCTGAAATACAATTCACGCTTTCTGAAATCGAATTGACTAATCTGAAATACAGTTGACGATTTCTGAAATACACTTGGAAAAGGTGTAGACGTCGCCAGAGCATTGGACAGAGTGATGAAGGATTGATTCAACAGATGAGATGTGCTGGATATTCGATCAAATATGCAAGTTGATCAGGAATTATCTCAAAAATAGAAGATTTTACGTGGCAGGAGAATACTCCTCAACAAGAGATATAGAGGCTGGAGTACCCCAAGAATCAGTACTTGGGCCACTTCTGTACAACATTTACATCCAAGATATTCCGAAGAATCCAAGAACCATGCTAACGTTATATGCTGACGACACAGGCATAGCAACTCGACACCGCAACCCAGAAGTAATAGAACGAATTCTACAAGAAACGATTGACGAAACAAATGACTGGTGCATAAAGTGGAAAATCAAGCTCAATGGACAAAAGAGCCAAGCAATATTACTACAGAAGAGAATACTGCGACCCACAACGAAACTGGAAGTTGACGGCGAAGAAATCGACTGGAAAAATGAAGCCAAATATTTAGGAATAACGCTTGACAAAGGGCTTACCTGGAAAAGTCATATCAAACAAGCAATCGACAAAACGAAAGCAGCGATGAATAGACTCTTCCCTCTGATAGGAAGAAGAAGCCACATGTCGAACCAGACAAAATTGAAGATAATCAAAGCCGTTGCTAGGCCTCAACTGACTTATGGATCAGTTGTCTAGGGTTTCGCCACAAGGAGCCATATCATGTGTTGTTGTATGTTGATTTCACTGTGGTAACACGTGTTCTAGACCGCTCTGTTAATTAAGCGTTATTTTGACGGTTTTTGTGGACTTTCCTCGATTATTTCTGGATTCTGACGTTGTTCCTGCAGCCGTCTTCCATACTTTGGTGGAGGTTCTTCTCCGAATCGCAGTTTTGACCTGATTTACGATTTTTTCCGTTCTACTTTGAACGATAGTTGTCTGCTGTTCGTGAATCACCCCTGGAACAGCTGTTCTTATCTTGTCGCGATAATGAGTTCAATTTGTGCCAGATGCAAGAAATCCTCAGATGATGAATCATCTGTTTGTTGTGATTCTTGCGCTGCGGTATTCCACAGCAGGTGTTTATCGATGGGGGGCAGTGAACTCAGAGTCATGGAATTGAAGAAGCAGAGGTCACTTTTCTTTTTTTGCGACGACTGCAAGGAAGCATTCAAGAGGGTGCCCTTCATTCTACGTAGCTATGAGGAGCTCAAGGAGGAGGTATCATCCCTTAAACATAGAGTGGAGGAGATCGAGAGGGTTGCTGCGGGGCTGCGGGAGGAGACTATTTCTGAGATTGCTGATCGAGATGGTAGAGCTTCCAATCTGATGGTCTATAATATGGAGGAGAGTAGTTCTTCTGATGCTGGCGTCCGACAAAGCCATGATCGTTCTAAAGTTGTGGACTTGCTGAAGGAGCTTGATTCGGGAAAAGATTCGGACGACCTGAAGGGATCAATTGTGAATTTGTTTCGAGTGGGGAGGAAGGCTGAGGGGAGGTCTCGTCCACTTAAGGTCATCATGACGGGTACCTCGGTCTGCAGGGACGTTCTTAGGAGGAAGCATGCTCTTAGTAAGTCAGTGAAGTTTAAGAATGTGCGGATTGATGGTGATTATACTGAATCCCAGCGCAAGTATCTGAATGATCTCCGATCGGACCTCGATAAGCGTAAGGCTAATGGTGAAAACGTCACAATTAGATATGTCAACGGTTTCCCTAAGATAGTTCAGGCGGGGAAACGAAAAAACTCGGGCCACCCCATTTGAAGATCTATTTTCAAAATGTTGGCGGCTTGCGTACTCGACTAACTGACTTCAAGCTTGCCGCTATATCCTCGGATTATGACGTTATTGTTATCGTCGAATCATCTTTAAACGAATCTTTTTTTGATGGTGAGGTTGCTCTTCCTGGATACCAAGTTTTTCGGAAAGATAGAAGCCTATCTACTAGCTTTAAGTCTAGAGGAGGTGGTGTCCTTATGTTGGTGAGGGATTCCTTGAGTCCTCGACTTGTTGTGAATAACACACATGTGGTGGAACACTTGTTTGTATGCATTAATTGGTGTAGTAAATCGTATATATTGGGTGGAACTTATATACCACCAAACTCGCCTGACACGATATACGAGTCTCATGCGCGCGCTGTTGAGGAACTTTACTATGAACATCCCGACGCATTATTCCTGTTGTGCGGAGATTACAATCTCCCGGGAGGTAGGTGGGCTGATGAAAGATTCGTGCTGTGTGAACCTGGAAATGTGGGTGAGTGCTTCTCCGAGTGTTGTGATTTTATGGAACTTTCCCAGATGAACCGCCTGCCTAACAGCCGTGGTATCTTTCTGGACCTGATATTTTCATCGGACAATAAAGTTTTAGTGGACTATGCAGGTGATACGCTTCTCGAAAACTCTGTTCATCATTTTGGTTATTCAATTGTTATACCACGTTCTGATCACTTTTGTGTATCTGATCTAACTGACTCTGATTCCCTCACTTATGATTTTAAGAATTGTAACTATACTGAACTCAACAATTATTTTCACTCTGTTGATTGGAGTTTTTGCAGTAGTTTTGATATTGATAGAGCGGTTGCCTACTTTTATCATGTAGTGTATAATGGGATTGAAATGTTTGTTCCCAAGCGGGTCCGAGGACGTGGTACATTTCCCCATTGGTTCAGTAAAGAGTTGAAAATTTTGATTAAGAGAAAGAAGAAGGCTCATGCTCGCTTTAAAGCCTCCAACTTACCCGATGATTATGAGGTGTTTCGTGACTTACGCAATCAGTGTAAGATTGAGAGCAGAAAGTGTTTTGACACTTACTGCCTATTCCTCGAGTCTAGAATAAGATCAGATCCTAAATTCTTTTGGAAACACATAAGTAGACTTAAGGGAACCACCAATCTTCCTGATAAAATGTCTTTCAGCGGAGTGGAGAGCTCGAACAGTGGGGAGATTTGTGAATTGTTCGCTCAATTTTTTGGAGAAGTTTTCATCCATGAGGAGATTGTCCCTCCTCCAGTAGATATTCCAGAAACCGTCGACTTCAATACTTTGTCATTTTCTCTAGCCGAAGTTTTTGATGGCATATCTGGGCTGAAGTGCACCTACTCTTGCGGGCCTGACAGCATTCCATCATTCTTGCTGAAGCAGTGCATTTTTAGTCTGTCTGCACCACTGTGCGATCTGTTTAATAATTCTTTAAAAGTTGGATCATTCCCTTCAGTTTGGAAGGACAGTTATATCTTGCCCATTTTCAAGTCGGGTGATAAGCAGGTTGTATCGAACTATAGAGGAATTTGTATACCATCTGTTATACCTAAGCTCTTCGATAAGTTAGTTTGTTCTTCTCTAACTTTGAAATGTGCTGCCACAATTATCAATGAACAGCACGGTTTTGTGAAGTCGAGATCCACTGCTACCAATTTGTTGATGTTTGTTGATAGTGTTACGTCTGCTATGGAGGGTGGCGGCAGTGTTGATTGTATTTATACTGATTTTCGGAAGGCATTCGACAGGGTTAACCATAATTTATTGTTGAATAAGCTCAACCTCATGGGTATCAGAGGTAGTCTTTTTGGTTGGATCGAGAGCTTCCTGCGTGGTCGTCGTTACTCTGTCCGATATAAGAACTCTTTTTCTTCGTTCTTTTTTGCTCCTTCTGGGGTGCCACAAGGCAGTCACTTGGGACCTATACTATTTCTCTTATTTATTAACGATGTCGCTGCTGTTTTGTCGGGTTGTTTGTTTCTGCTGTTTGCTGACGATATAAAGATTTTCAGGGCCATCTCCACTACTGACGATGCCCTCGCTTTGCAGCATGCCCTTGACCTGTTCTACATTTGGTGTGAGCTTAACAGATTGTCGTTAAATATTGATAAATGTCACCTTATATCATTTCATCGCTCCCGAGCCCTAGACCATAGTTATCATATCGACAACTGTTGTTTGCAGAGAGTGAGTGAGGTTCGGGACCTCGGTGTATTGTTGGACTCTAAGTTGACTTTCTGCAGTCATATGTCTGAGGTTAGGAAGAGGTGTATGCAGCTGCTCGGTTTTATTCAGCGAAATGGCAGGTTCTTCACGGTTGAAACTTTCAGGTTGTTGTATTGCACATTTGTTAGAAGTATTGCTGAGTATGCCTCTGTTGTGTGGTCGCCGTCGTACGTCACTCACATCGCCTCTCTCGAGAGAGTTCAGAATAGGTTTCTGCGTATGTGTGCATTCAAGTTGGGTCTCTCATTTCGGCACCTGGACTATGAAGCAGCGAGGTCCTCTCTACGCTTGCCCTCTTTGGAGTCGAGGAGGTTACTCCTGGATCTTTTGCTTGTCTACAAGTTGTTGAATGGCATGATTTATTGCCCTGAATTGTTGTATAAGTTTAATTTTTGTGTTCCGTCATTCAACACTAGGAGCATGAATATTTTTTACCAGGAGACACCCCATACAAACTACCGTAAACACTTTTTTTTACACCGCGTCACGGAGCGTTTTAATGTTATGTCTCCTCTTTTGAACTTGTTTGGGACCTCACTTGACCGTTTTAGATGTGAGGTGTTACTCGCTTTAGGCTAGAATATTGCCATTTTTGTGAATTTCATTGTTTTGTTTGTGATTTACTGATATATGCTTATTTTGTGATTGTAATTATTGTTCAATTTTTATTTTCAAATGGGTTGTACCGTTTAATGTACTGAGCAATGCTCATGTTCATAAATAAATAAATAAATAAATATCAAAAGAATTCAGGCCACTGAAAACAAGCTGCTACGATGTGCAATAGATGCACCTTGGTTTTTCAGGAATAGACAGATTTATAGGGACCTAAAATGGGAAACCATAACGGAATTCATGAAGAGAAAAGCAGAAAAATTATTCGAAACAGCGAAAAACCATCCGAATCAAGAACTCAGGAGACTATTAGACTACGACCCAGAGGAAGACAAAAGGAGAATGCGAATTTACCGAAGGAGACCAAGAGATCAATTAAAAAAAGATCAAAATAACAACAGAAACTGATTGAAAAATTCAATAGTGTTAATCCAATAGAGGATAAACACATAAATCCCAGCACGATAGTGTGCGAGAAGAAAACCGACTAAGAGATGAACGGTTTATAGGCAAATGCCCGGAACCAAAATTCAAGAAGCAGTTGAGGGTTTTTAGTGGGTCTCGAGCTCAGGAGAGTGAGAAACCCCACACTTGTTCCGCTTCAGGAGAGGGTGGTTCGTCTGACTTGCAGATTTTCCCCTGCTACAACAAAAAAAAAATGTGAACCTCATTTTGATGTTGAGCGTCATGTACACCGGACAGTAGACGTTACTGCACATGGAAGTAGGACACCTTTAGTCTTTATGCGAGGTAACATGACAGCGTTGCGTTACCTTCTAGAAATAGTTGAGCCATACAGGGTGTTTTCTAATTGAATGTCAATATTTATGGGGGTGATTTTTGGGCCCATTTTAAGAAAAAAACTTCATATGAACATATGTCCTGAACGTCTTATCTTTCGAGATACAGGGTGGTAAAGTTTTCAAAAATGAATCATTTATTATCAATATCTACAATACCACTTCAAATATTTCAATGAAATTTGTCATACATGCATACTATGAATCAAGAGACATTTTTTAATGTATCACTTTTTTCTTAATTTCCACCAGTGGCGTTCGTACGTAATTTGAAATATCTATTTTGGCAGACATTGATGGTACGCCACAGATTTTTTATGAAATAAAAATTATTTTTGAAATTCCCAATCATTTAATACCAAAATTGATCACTTGGCTTTTTTTAATTCGATTCAAATAAAAGCCGTTTCTCTGCATGATCATAACAATATCCTTAATACATACATATGACAATATCACCATGCAGAGACATACGTAAATTTTATTTTTTAGGTGAAACCCGTGAGTCGGACTAAAAAATTCAAGAAATCAAATTTGCTCATGTAAGTGGAGTGCCACTGACTGTCTAAATAATACCACCCTGTAAGGTAAGACGTTTAAAACATATGTTCATATAAAGTTTTCTTCTTAAAATGGGCCCAAAAATCCCCCCCATAAATATTGACATTCAATTAGGAAACACCCTGTATATTCTCCCTTACCTTAACCGGCTTGAGAATCCAATATTTCAGCAAGATAATACTCGACCTCATGTTACCCAAGTTAGTTTAAACTTTTTTGAAGCGACCCATGTGAATCTTTTGCCATGGCCGCCCAGATCTTTCGCCCATAGAGCATGTTGGGGACATCATGGATAGAAGGCTTGGAAATTCACCCCAGCCCCCTTGGACTTTGGCGGCTCTGAGACATTAAGTACAGGTATCTTGAGATAGCATCCCTCAAGAAGAAATAGACCATCTTCTTGCATCAATATCAATGCCAAGACGTGTTAGGGAGTGTATAGATAACCGCCGTGGACAAACACTTTATCATCTATCTATCTATCTATATATCGGTTCTATAGCGTTCAACGCCTCCCGATTAGGTACCTTTACACTAACGCTCTTTCGCGCGCGACTAGAACGCCCCATGCCAATCGCTTGCGAAAGAATGCTAGTGTAAAGGCAAATCATTCACTTGGTTTTTGGACGTGTAAAAATTCGCGAGCTACTAGCCCGAGTGACTGAGTTTGTGTGTATTCGGGGCGTTTGTGTATTCGCGCGGGCTTCTAATTGAAGAAGTATATACGTTCAAAATTAGTAAGTACATGTAGGTATGTATTAATTAATGATTATTCGTACAAGTTTTAAATTTATAAGGAACATGGGAGATTCAAGCTTCTGGAGCAGGGACTTTATGGATTAGGCATCCATTCTCAAATAGTCCATAGGAAAATTTTCACGCAACACATTCAAGAGAGGCATATGTCCATATGTACGATTCTCCATCCATTCTTTCACCCAACATCTTCTGTTTCTCTTCTTTGGAATATTCAGATACATTGCCAAGCACAAAGCTACTTTCAGTTTGCGTTTTTTATTCAATTTGTCCATTTCAAGCTATGGACAAAGCCGCTAAAACCGTTGAAAATTTCAACATGCCACGAGTCACGCCAACCTCTCGCTTATAATGAGAGATTTCGAATTGGACGCTCCAAAGCACACGCAAGACTGCGCGAAAAGCCGTTGCGATCTCAAGACACAAAAAAGTTAACACGCGCCACTCCATACCGCGCGAAAACACGAGTGACTGGCACTCGCGATTCGATCGCGCGCGAAAGAGCGTAAGTGTAAAGGTACCTATTCCCAGCTTCCATCCTCTTCTATCTTCCCAGTCTCCTGGCTGTAAGTTCCGTTCAGTCATCGCCTTGTGCACACTGCCAATCCATGTTTGTTTAGGTCGACCTCTTTTCCTTTGGCTTCCATTTCAGAACCATTTTCGGAATACGATCTGCAACCTTTGTACATGGCCGTACCATACTAATTGCCTTCTCTGTACCTCATCCGTGCTTTCTACCACCATGATCTTCCTTATTTCCTCGTTTCTCACTCGTTCCAATCTCGACCTACCAGCTGATCTACGCCAGTTATCCATCTCCAGGGCCATCAGACGACGTTCTAGATTTTTATTTATTATTTATTCGTTTTTTTTTCTTCAAATTTTAATCATTTACTGGGTGCTATACTATCTATGTTTTACCAAAACAAATTTCAAAAGCTCCGTCTGGGTGTTGCAGTTTCTTTGTCAGTTAGATAATAATAACCGTTCAGGAGTACCTACAGCTTTCTTCAATTATTTGAAACAAGCACTACACTTTTCATTAACAGTTTAGAATGAAGACTTTCGAATGAAGACATCTTATTCGCCCAATAAACGTGGGATACACCTTATCTCATCAAAAAATAACTACGCTTATAACAGTTTGGGCGTTTGCGCTTAAAATCGCATGTGGCGTTTAGGTCGCGCGCTTCTGTTTTTTGCGAAAAAAAACTTTTCATTTTTTTTAACTATGACGTACCTTCTTTTGAGATTCAAAAATATCACGATTTTATAGAAAAAAAGATGAGGTTTCCGAAAAAATATAATTGTGCCAGAATTGTATCATGGTTAAAAATTCAAATGAAAAATAAAAATTTCATTTTTAACGAATTCTTCAAGCCGATGAATATCTTTTTTTTTAGAGATCTGAAACTTTCAGGATTTCATGACATCATTGGTACCAACAAATCCTATCCATATATTCCAAATATCTTCCAAGGGATAAATCACCATGCTAACTTCAATAAAGAATATTTAGAAGACCCAGTAATCTGAAATTCAGGGTTGTCACTGAAATAAAATAAATTAAAAAATTGAAATTATTGATTTACTCTAAACAAACAATCGTTTTTTTTTTACTGCTGAATTAAAACCCCAAATTTATCTTGGCTAATGAAATTGTAACAACAACTTGTGTAGTAATAGCATTGAACTAAAGAACTTTAGTTCAATGAGTAATAGTTGCATAATCTCTGTCAAACTTCATAAATGATGGACAAAGATGAGAGAAGATCTAGTTCCGACCAACTGGCCAATGAAGAGAAAGTGGGCGTCATTTTCGATTGAGTGACCCTTCGATGCAGTGAACTTTCTATCGAATGAACTTTCGATCAAATGATTTTTCGATCGAGTGAACCTTACCGCTCCATACTACTGAAGTCTTAGTCAGATAGTGCAAAACGTTATTCTATTACCGCAGTATATTATTAGCGTACGTCGGCGTTATACTTTCATATCATATTATTATACTTCACCCATAATCTCTCCAATATCAGTGTTACTATTTGAATGAGTGGCCCTCAATTCTAAATAGCACTTCCTGATACTCTGTTTTCTCTCATTTTCGATCGCTCTCAGCATTTTTGTAGTATTAATTAATTTTAGTTGTAGCAACATTTAGAAGTGCCAACCTGAATCCGTTCTAATGACAAAAATTTAAGAAAATTATTTCATGGCCAACAGTGTGCTTTTATAAAAGTTAATGGAGTATATGTAACCGTAGAAATGAAGTGATCAGTGAGTACCAATTCTAATGAAAATATCCCTAAAATTTCCTTCCCAATGCTCATGTGAAGTTGGCGGCGACTTTTTTCGAAAAACACAATTTTTTCAAGAGCCTAAAACTTATGTTACAAATTTTTTTTCTTTTTCTAAAAACGATCAAGAACTCAAGACCTCTTTCTTCTTCAACGAAAAATAGCACCAAAACTCATTTTTTCGAAAAAGACGGCGCATGGTGAAGTTAGTGCCACTAACTCGTGTTTTCTACAATTTGCCAGAACTATTCAAAATTTTTATCAAAATTCCAAAACTCCTTCAAATCTATCCAGAACTGCAAAAAGAATAGTGTTTTTCAAAAAGGGTGGTGCCATGAGTTGAAATGCATGGTTGTCAGAAATATTTTTAGTTTAACTAATCCTTGAATAAAAACAAATAATGCTTATAAATGGAATGACATAACACTAACTCTGGTTTATATCACATCATTTGTTTAGCAGCACAGAGTACACCGTGGTTAACTTGCTTGCGTTTTATTTGCAAACCTGGGTTCACTCAACAGTGTTATTTTTAGATTTATTATCAAATCATTGCAGTACACTACATGCTGTCCTGCAAAGCGAACAAGGTATAAAACTCGATTAAAATAAAATACAGTGCATACAGGCATTATATGCACACCTCAAAATAGTGCCAATATGTCATGAATGTTTGACATAAGCTGCCAAAGGGTTAATAAAAACTGTCACAAACGGCAATATTTCCATAGATAACCTATAGATGCGCAACTCTCTGTTTGAATTTGTTTCCTTATAGAGCGACATCTATCGAGTTTTTTCCTTTTTCGCCGGCATGATTTTGGCAGCATTGCTACCAGAATTACAGATGCCTACTGAACTGCCAACGCATTTGGTTTAAATTTCAATACATCAAGATTGAAATTTTGGTCGCGTACCATCACAAATTTATGCCGAAAAAAATTTAATTTCCGACATAAATTAGTAATGATGCGCAGAAGATTTAAAACTCGCCAAAAAAATTTCAATTTGTAGATTTGGTAACATCTGATTGGAAAAATTAATCTATAGGAATAAAAGAAGATAATACCTCCTCATATTGGGCTTGAAACTCCTCAACATCTACTTGCCCCCTGAGTTCTTCCCTAATTTTGAATTGGGTTATTAAAAGGAGTTATTTTGGCGAGGATATTTAGAGTTGAGCGATGAAAAATAGTATAAAATGTTCAGGAGAGTCTCACCAATTTTGTGTGGGCTTCATTTAGCCTGAATTACTTCCAAGCAATCCGAACATTTATTATAATATCATTCATCGTTTTTCTGGCTAAATATCCTTCCCCATACGGTTTCCTCGAATCATTTTTAACATTTTTACGTCAAAAGTTTTGACTTCCATCACATTGTTGTTGTTTTTATTCTTTTTCTTCTTTCTCAATCAAAGTTGCTGCTATTAAATAGATATTCGTGAAGAAATCTACTCTAAAATATCTATTCATCGATAGTTAAAAGGAAAAAACTTGATAGATGGCACTACTTCTGCCCGAACAAAATCATTTCAAGGGAGTTAACCCTCCCTGAATATTTCTTCAGTCACCCTGAAGCCAAAAAGCCACAAAACCTTGGAAGATAAATACAAGGAATGGAAAATAAAAAATAAACATCAGTTGTTGGCCAAAGACTGGAGTGAGATGGTAGCTTAGTGTCGTCGATCACAATTGAGACAGTTGATTTGGATATTGCTTCACATCAATTTTTTATGTGAACAGATAAAAAAGTATATTAATTTATCTGTGTAACTCCAATGCCTCAGTGCCGTACTAGACAGAGAAGTATCAAATGTGTGGATGACAACAAAAGCTGTCGTAGCAATACAATGGCTATTCCATATATCTATATTCTAAGCAGAACACCAAGATATTACAATAAAAATATTGGCTCACCTGTATCATTGTGTCTTGCTAAACACATCATTGAAATGTAAAAATCATTGCACATTATAGTTTTCAGAATGCATGATGCCAAAATTGTAGCTCTCTGATTCAAATCTGAAGGGCCTCTACAATTTTGAATAATATTCAATAACCAAGAAGCTGTTGAGAGGATAGCAGCAGCGAGCTCAGTCTCTTCCAATTTACTACAACATGTCACTCCAGGAATCATTTTCTCTAAGAACTCCAATAAGCTACATACACAGAAAATCTTGCTGAACTGGTTATATTTACTCAATCTTTGGAGTACAGCAGCATGAGAAACTAACTGAGCACTTAATGAATGACGAAGATAACTTAGAACTAGTTGATTAGCTCCAGCTCCAACTACAGCTTGTTGCAATATACAATCAGCTAAATTATAAACGTCTCCACTAACTCCACGAGGAAGTACTGTTTTTATATTTATACCCCACTGAAGATCAGACCATCTTTCTCTCCAAGCTCGAAGTAACAATGCCTTCAAACAACTGGTTTTACTAGTGGTTTTTGATTCCATCACCATTTTTTTTTTAGTAAATACAAAAATTATTCACAATGAGTCTTATTTCTCCAAATATTTGTTTTAAAGACGAAAACAATTCACTTTTTTTTCTCACCGCTTTTTGTACTTCTTATATTCAATTATAAATATTAAATATTCAAATTACTAAAAGTAAATAAACAGTAATACACAGAGCATTCTCTTGTCTCTGACCACAGATTACAGAGATTCTCTGTAATCTAGGTTGTATCTGCAGACCATAGACCTAATAATACTTATATCAAAGATTATAGAGTTACTAACTACTATAATCTTTGACTTATATATTTTATTAGGTCTATGCTGCAGACCACAGAACACGAATATACGCTGCAGACTCTCAAACTTTCGAATCAGAGACAAGATTCTCTTTCTCTATTTTTCGAATATTTCAAACACAGAACACTAATATATTTCCATTGAACTCTATGGGAACTGGAATGGCATCGCGATACAGGCAAAATGAGGAAGAGTGAAAGGGAAGAAGTAGAGCAACCTTTCTCTCTCGCACGCCGTTGCTATTAGCAACGTAAACATTTCAATGTGCGGGAATGAAAGAATGAACTATTCGAACTGAAAATATTTGAAGGTTTGATACTGATTGGAAAAATTCACTTCTTTCTCTATTCCCAAATTGTTCAAATCTTTCAACGAGTCGGTTCGTACTAAAAATAATTAATCATTAGTTTGTCATTCTAATCGAAATTTCTAAAAATTTTGCACTTTTTTTAGTGATTTATGATGTTAATCATAATTTCTTGAATTTCGGGAACGAAATTTTTAATAATCAACCTTGCAGCCTTGATGAATTAATAAAATAGAAGCTTTAGAGTAATTTGATATAAATATTAATTATAATCTTGAGGCAAGAATATAGGAAATGATCTTCTGAAAAGCCTCGGATAAAGCTTTGGAATCATATGAAAAGCAGTGTCAGCAAAGACAGAGTTGTCTCTGGAGCAGAGACAGTCGTCTCTGGTGTCAGTGCGAGAGATTTTAAATATTCCAAATAGTTCAATATATAAAAGGAATCATATCAAAAAGTAAAGAACAAAATTGCTGAAATATTTTTATTTAACATAATTGGGACAAAAATGTTACATTTGCTTAACAATTATTAAATAAAATTAATTTAGTCATTTTCTGATGAATAGTAGAGGATCTCCATGAAGTTCATCATTCATTAATTTTGATTGATGGAACATTCTACACTAGCCCTAGTGCACTCTTCATGTTCGAAATAAATCCTAAAGCGAATGTCTTTCGATAGTGAAAAAGAATGTTGGTATCATCAATTTCCAATGATTCTAAATATTCTATAGTTTCACTGAAAATTTCCTCAACATACCTCAGGGAAAAAGATCTAATTGGAGCTTTAAACCCTCTCCGGAACAGATTTCTAGAATTAAGAATGTCAAACACTCTATCAATTTTTCTAATGAATTCAACGGTAGCGGCACTATCTTCGAATTGTAAGTTCTTACATTTGTTATCAAGAAATTCCATAGCATCTGCTACCCCATTACTCATTGTTTGAGTAGCTAATCTGACATTCATAATTCTATTTTTATAATTGATAATGATATGCTGAGATGAGAGGGAATTAGCCAACCTTAGACCTTCCTCCATTTGAACTTTTTCTAATTCCTTGACAAACTGCCAAGAAATGTTTCCTGTGGGGGACTGCAAATTTTTTTCTGCAAATGTATTTCTACGGATACCAATTTTTCCTTCCTGTAGCTTTGGTCCAAAGTTGTAAAGTAAAAGGTTTTCGGAGAGGGAACCTAAAAAAATGAAAAACATAAGGCATAATTCTTAATTATTTACTGCTTCTCTCCTTTTGTGGATTCTCACTTCTGTAAAACTGTTCAGGATGGATTGGTTTATGTGATACCAACACTTCACAGAAAAAATATTATATTATATTTATGTCCCCTGCATTATGGCATCCGTTTCCAACACAATACTGGACCATTGTTGTTATGAAATTCTTCTTATTCAAAATGTTTTTTGTTACTGCAAAAACCACTTTTGTCACTCTGGGAAACACATAGACTTAAAAAACACTCATCAAAAAACTATATTTAAGCTTTGAAAAAGCACAAGAAATTCTGTTCAACAGCTAACTTGACTTGATATATAGACATTTTTCGAGTTTCTTAGGAATGTAAATCGGAAGTATATGGCTTCTGAACAATTTTTCACCATGATTTTTACTAAAATACTGACAAAAAGACATTAAACAATGTGATTTAAAATTTATCTACGAAAATGACATTTAAATTTAGGTTATAATAGTGTAAACAAAAACACGCTAGAGAGAGAAAGGTTGCTCTACTTCTTCCCTCTCTCTCGGTCACAATTTTCGACGAATTTTGCTACCTACGAAGCCATTCCAGTTCCCATAGAGTTCAATGTATATTTCAACCATGCTTTTGTCAGAAATATAGAATCAAAGAGGAGAGTTCCTCTTTGATAGAATCTCTGGTTTTTGTGAAATTTTATGTTCTATTATGTATTCTGTACTGTTCCGTGTTCTGTATTCTTTTTCTTTCTGTAATCTGTGATTCTTTGCCGTACCCAGGGGCTTGACACTTCCTTACCCCCACCCCAAATACGGTTTTTAGTTCTGCAATCAGTCGCTATGTGACTCTGCATACGAAAATATATATCAGAGACAACCGAGACCGTCAACCTCAAACAAAATCTATGTCCGATCTTATCATCCATCTCTTTCTAACTTTTGACGAGTTGTATAGTAGGTGGCGCTTGAATCGAGGGAACAAACGAATAGCGGGAAATTTGAATTTCTCTTATTCATTAGAGCATCCAATAATTATTCTATGTTTGCAAACATGATGAAGAAACTTTCACTTTTGATTTTTTCATTTTGCTCTTCAAAATATTAGAGGCAAATATTGGATTATTAAAAAAAAAATGAAAAAATCAAAAGAGAGAGTTTCTTCCATCATGTACAAAATTGTGGTTTCATTTCAACTTGGAGGAATCGAGTAACACTTCAGATAAAGGACTTAATTTTTTATTTAACAATAATTATAACAACAATAAGTCTGCCTTGCTAACAAGAAAGGTCCTATCTGCAGAATGTGATGGACATAATGCAATATCTCCTAATCGGGAATAGTTCTGTTCGTCAACATTATATCTAAATGAAAACATGGAGAGTTTGTTGAAATACTATCTGTTATACAATGAAAAAAAACAGAAACCCCGGATTTTCTCAAAACTTAAATTCTACAGATAGGACCTTTCATGTTAGGACAGCAGAATTTTAACAACAATAATTATAACAACATATGCTTCATTACTGATGCAATATCTTTTTTAATTTTTTGTTCATGCTTCTTGTTTTAGCTTCCGTTTTCACCTCTTCACACTTCCTTCTGCACCACCATGGAATGCCAATCCTACAGAGAGCAGCTGTCGTTATGTCCCTTATGTGACTTTTATGTTCAGAACATGCAAGATGATCAAAGTTCATGGTAGACAGTACCGCAAGTGCAGTCACTTTTACTTTAGGATGGGAAGGGGATTCATCCAAAAATTCCTCCAACACTGTTATTCCGCAACCTATAGAAACAGTGTAGCTTTCACTTGGGTACAGTAATACCGATCTTTGATCAGACCACTCTTTATTCATTATAAATAAATTTTGTGGCTCTAAATCTGAAGCTGTGAGCATAGAATCACATAAGGAACAGCATATGTGTTTTTTCACCACCTTAAGAATGGCTCCAGCCACATATGCCACAGACAGGATCTTGGGGCTTCCAGAAGAAACTTCTCCCGCAATTTCAGCAGACAATACCTCTACTGATATTTGCGGTGCTTCATTAGTCAGAGAAGCCTCTTCTACAGTTTCCCTTTCCAAACTTTGAGGGGGAATATTGAGGAATGACTTCAAATTACAGACAAGTTCATTGTCGTCCTTCTCACAATTTCTCCCACGAAAGCTTTGGCTTACCAATCCATTTAGAAGTTGAGTTTTCAAACTTCCAATGAATTGCTGAACTGTAGGATTGTCATTGCATCCACAACCATACCTAATTTGTCCAAACAGGTTCTCCAATGGATCTTGATTGAGAGTTCTTGTTTTGAGGGATTTGAAACCCAATTCCCTCAAATACTCCCAGAGCCCTTGAACAGCTTTGATCGATTGGAGCCAACCTGTTTGGGAAGGTGGCATGGATTGTTTCAGGGTGCCAGTTTTGGTGTATCGAATGAAGCTCCACTTCTTAATCCTTTGTGATTCCTCCTCCCAATATTGGATGTGGGGTGAGCGGACACTCAATGGACCCTTCAGCTCTTTCCCAAAGGGACCATCATCTGACTTGCCATTCATACTGTCAAACAGTGTGTCCACCTCTTTTATGAAGGAAGCAGTCCCAATGGCCTCGGGGTTCATTTGCCCTGAAAAAAAATATAAATGTAAAACGTATCAAGTTAGACCAGAAAAAATATATTACCTGCACTAATCAAGGAAAATATGTATGCTGCAACTGTGTGGCTCATTACTTTGGCAGCTATATTCACCTTCATTGCATACTGCAATATGGGTTTCAGGTATGTGGCTTTTATTTTCCATAAAGTCCTGAAAACGATTGTATTTCTATTATCTATTTCGTAAGCTGCAATGACATCCTGAAATTTGGCAACTTTATTCAAGATGGTTTCGCCAATGGTTACAGGAAGACTAACATTGTGCTTACGAAATAGAGAATAGGTACATTTCAATAAGTGAGGTGGATCAAACATGCAATGAACTTTTGAGTTTTCAAAAAAAAAGAAAGGTGTTTCTTTAGTAGCACCAAGTTCTTTGATGCACCTCACATTACTTGTACCCATATCACAGACTGTAACAGCAACGTCCGCTTTGGCAACATGTTTTGCTGCAGAGAGAACTTCTAATAGACATTTTTTCAACTCTGCAGCATTACAACCCCTATGGCTGAAATAGTAGGCCACTGGCTGCTTCCAATTTTTACCCAACCCTACCAGCATGAACACTAACGCTTTTGTGGCAAGCCTTTTACTGTAATTAGTATCTCCAAAATCCTCAAAACCAAGGATTTTGTCTTCCCCCATATCATACTGGACACCTTCTTTGATGTCCATTTCATCAAATAAAAGGGCACAGCATCTCTGATGTATGTCCTTGGGGAGATTTTCATTCAGTTGATTGAAAATGCTTTCGTTGATTCCAACTTTGAACGGAACCATTTTCAACAACTTTAATATTGTGTTTTTGCTTGGTAGGGCCGCAAATTTTCTGAGAAGGTTATAGCACCGGGGACTCCTCTTGAAAAGGGAAAGAGCAATGATTTTGTCATCAAGGGTCCATCTTCGTGCATTGGCACTCTTTGCTTTAAAATTCCTGATTTGGGATAGCATAAAATTAGCCGTCACTGACGGCATGTCCTTAAAAAGGTTCCTTACCACTCCCTCATCAGATAGGTTCGTGATACTATTGATGGTGTGCTTTCTCTTTTTACACAGAGCTTTAACTTTGCGTAGTTGGTCTTCCTTTTTCCGAATAAGATCAACCAACTTCATCTTTCTAGGGGTAGAATTTGATAAGGTAAAATTATCAATATTACGGAATATCTTTGCCCTAGACCTCCCATGTGGTGTACTTGGGCATGCTGATGAAGATGCGCTAGGGGTAGGATCTTGTGCATCTAAAAATACAACAACAAAAAATGACATCAGTTTGTTGGAAAAAAATTTTTGCAAATAAATATAATACCTGATGAAGGAATTGTTGAAGTCCTAGATGCAAATTCCTTTTCATTCGAAGAAGGTATGGTGTTTCCCTCTTTAGCTAGAACTGAATGAAAGAACATTAAAATTGTACATTATAAGTGAATAAACTATCGTATTGAAATTAAAATATAATGGACAGAGTAAAAGAATATCATTAGTTATTTCAAAGGAAATATTTGCAGATAAAAACTGTACCTGATGAAGATAATGTTGAAGAACTAGATTCAACTGGAAATACGTCTTCAATTACAGAAGGCATAGTGTCTCCCTCTTTTGCTAGAACTAAATGGTAGTGCATTAGAATGGTACCTTAAGAGTGAATAACCTATTTACTAATGGTATGATATAATCTTGTAGATAAATAGCTATATTACTGAAACATAATAATACCTGGAAATGAAGGAATTACCCATGCTATAGGAATAGCATCTCTCTTCAGTTTTAATAACCTCAAGTCCATGTAAGCTTCGTTGCTGAAATGCTTATCACAAATTCGATGGTGTTTTTTAAATTGGGTGTTTTTGAAACCTAGAATTTTCATCCACGATTCACATCTACAAAATAAAATATGGATTTTACCTGGATTCACTTTAAACAATGCCTTTATTGAAATCTGCTTTTGAATGAGATAATTTTTACTCTTACCTTCCTGGATTTGATGGAAAACAAAATAATTTCTTCACTTCGAACTCGGTGTCTCCACAGACTATACAACTTTTTGCAGCCATACTCGAACTCACTTTGTATTATAAAAAAAGGAAAACTTATTCAGCGTACTGCGACCCAAACTGCAAGAAGTTTGAATTTGAAAAGGTTTGTTGTTGTTGTTGTTTGTTTACACGTGGTGAGGTTATTTCTGTAAGTGCCATTGCGCATGTTTTTTCTTTTTCTTTATTCTATTTCACACCAAATTTCGAATTCCCCAGAAGTCGAACGTAGCTCCACCTAGGGCTAGACTCAAGTAAAGTGCAACAAAGATAGACTTATTCCATTTCAACGAAATAGAGAGAGATGCAAGAGGGTTCTTAAAATCGGACAAATTTCTACTTGAGGTTGACGGTCTCGGTTGTCTCTGATATATATCATATTCTCCACAGATTACTGTATTCTGACATATTGGATTTGTGAACGCCAACAGTGTCAATGTCAATATGTTTTAATGCAAATTCTTGTTTACAAACGAGATCTTATACGAGAGTAAATTAAAAATACCCATTTATTGAACTCGACAGTCTTATCAGGAAATCGATTTTCTTGTAAGAAATGTTTGATTCAAAGAACCACGTAATTATAACATTAATCGTTTATACTTGAACCAATCCAACCAAACCCTTTAAAAATTGTGTTAATGGAAATGAAAGTCAAACTGTGTAGTCAGGTATTAAGCCACTCCGTGGGGTCAATGATGAAGCTCATTTCTCAATGGGGTAAGTTTTTTTTTCAAACATAATAATACAAAAATTGGCTCGACTTCGATTTATGCCCCACCTCAGATTTTGATGATTATTTTTTTATAGATAGAATTTTTCATGAGGAATCGAATGGTAGTAATCTCAATCTGCGGAAATTTATAGTTCATTAGCTATGATTTTTTGAAATGTTCGTTAAATGCACTCAATTATGACATTTGAATGTTTGTTCACTGTAATTCTCGATCAATTCGAATGTTTTTCTGAACAGAACTCAACCAATTGGGCTTTTGAGGTAATTCATTGGAAGAAATGTGAATAATTGATCAATTTTGGCTAAAAATTGAACTCAATTGTTTTGAGGTTAGGTTAGGTTGTTAGGTTGGGTTAGGACAGTGAAAAAACAATTTCATACATGAAAATATCATTTTTGGCGATTTACATTTAAGTTTGAAGGACCGAAAAGTGAAATAGTTATTTTCCTATCAAGTGCGGAAAGTGATACTTGCCCGCACGAAACTGCCGTTGCCCGAACGATGCGAAGCAGAGTTCGGGCAAGCAGTTGAGTGCGGGCAAGACACTTTCCGCAAGAGTTAGGAACAATATTTTTTCTACAAGCGCTTGAAATATATAAATGTATCCATTTTACGAAACAGATCATATCTCATTTGAATAATTCATATATAATGACAGACGTTATTCTGCATGTCGTTACTAACGGTTTCTCATCGTTGACGTTCTGTCCATAGAAAGATGATAGAATTTAATTTACTCTATAATATTTGCGTGCGGGAAAAACCCCCGCTAATCCATTCCCGCACGCAAATGCGTGCGGGAAAGAAATAGCAGGCGTTTTTCCCGCACTCTTTGGGAAAGTGACTCTTTGCAACTTGGAATGCGTGCGGGAAAAAGGTTGAACGCGCACGCTTGTAGAAAAATATAATTATTCATGATAATATAATGATATAGCACGTATTTTGATGAAATTTTCGAAAAATCATTTCTCTCAAATTAAAAGTTTGCCGGGATTGATAGTTATACGAATAGATTTTGTATCTTCTCCTGCATCCAGGAAAAAATCGGCAAAAGAATCTGACGTAGGCACTTCGTCGAATTCGAGAAAAAGCACTTTACAAAAATTTCAAAAAATCATAACTGCCGAACTATAAGTTTCCGCAGATTGAGACTAATACCATTCGATTCCTTATAAAAAATTCTATCTATAAAAAAATAATCATTAAAATCCGAGGTGGGGCATAAATCGAAGTTTTACCCAAAAATTTACTATTTTCCTTTTTAGAAATCAAGCATCCGCTTCAGCTTTCCCAGAGAGGCTATCGACACTGCTGACTTTATACTATTCTTGGAAGAGTTATTTGATTCGTTGAATGTATCCAGAGTTTGCACATCCACTGCGAAACTCTCAAAGAAGACGGTTAGTATTCAAACAGAGCACAATGTTTGTTGGGAGCAGGCGATACAAATTTTCAACAGTATTTCATTTTATTGCCCTCGAAAGAAAAGATCCATTGTGGTGCCCACTTTGAAGAATATAGTGACAACATTGAGAGCATTCCTTTACCTTAGGCAAAAACTGTTCAGTGATTATCACTTTAAATATATTCTCACTGGGGCTTTCAATCAAGATTATTTGGAAAACCTTTTTGTGTACATTAGAGCACATGGAGTAAGGAATACTGACCCAAATGTTGAACACTTTATTTCATCATTCAAAACTGCATGTCAGTGCATTCCTGGGGATCTAACTGTGAGGAAGATAAAACGGAGTCGTTGTTTAGAGACTTTGAAATCTTTCCTGCAGGAAAATATAATATCCACATAGGTCTTTGGGCAACTAATTTTTTCTTTTCCAAATTATTAATGCATGCTAAGCTTTGGCATGCTGTTTTTGATTTCTATTGCCGACTCCCAACAAACATTATGTCCTTTTTGGATAATGTTGAAGATTTCTGAAGATATAATAATTTCAACCTCATTTCCTATGAACAATATTATTACTGTTTATTATAATTATTGTCTTACGAAGATATGTGACCCTATTGACATTTTACCTTTGCTCATATATTCATTGCCATAATTATAGCTTATGTATTTCCATTTTTTTTTTCCTGTGCTGGGTATATCAATATATGTATATTGTTCATGATAAGTTTTATTTCTCCTTAAAATTCGCCCTAATAATCCATATTATTCTATCGACGTCTAAAATACCAGTGAATGGGCTAATTTAAATTTCGCGCCATGCGATTGCAGTTTCCCGTTATACCGACATTTCTCCCGGTTAGTTGGGTGGCAAGCGCATGGGGGCGCTGAGGGCGGGATAAACTGTATTTTTCATCGTAGAACGTGAGTGTCAGATCTATTCTACTCTGTAATCTGTGGCCGTACCTAAATGGCAGAAGTTATAATTTGGAATTTGGCGCGAAATGATTATTGTTGATTGTCAATCGTTCGTCCGTGAGGTGAGGTAGTGTTGTAAATAGTAATAAGTGACGTCTTTCGGTTAAAGTACTCGGTCTACATATTTAAAAAAATAAGCTGAAGTGGAGAATCTCAGAACGACTTGGTCAAATTATGGCACATGAAGATGATTTGTTGGCTTGTTTGCTGGACGTTGCAGAAGCAGAATTGAACTCCTTGAACAGAAAAGAAAACGGTACTATTGAATCATCTATTAGTAATGAAGTGATTCCCCAAAACAGAAATGTTCAATTATTACAAGATATAGATTTTCTCGCTTATGACAATAATGAGGCGAAAACAAAAAATGATGTGACCAAAACAATCTCTAACATCGAACAGAATTTCAGTTCAATTCATGAAGGTTTCACTGACTCTTCTGATGATGAAGGTAATAGGAATTTTGAAGAGAAAAAATATAGTGAATCTGGCGAGTCAATAAAAAAACTTATCAATCATTCAGAATCCTCCTATGATCATGGCAGTAAAGAACGAATAACACAACAAAGAAATATACCATCAAAAAATTGGAAAACAAAACTAATAGCACCAACATCTATACAGATTCCTGAAAGAACAAAGGCATCTTCAAATCTAATATCATTTGATACTATGTTTGGTATTCGTGTTATTAACCCCATAATTTCTTCAAAAAGCTTGGAAGAAAAAATGGTGGGTCGTAAAGTGGTACCAATACAACATATAAGTACTCATCTCAAGAGTCTGAGTAAAAATGATGATTGGGTTATAGCCGGAGTAATTTGTAATAAAGGATGTACTAAAACTAGTGCTAAAGGTAATTCATTTATGATATGGACTATAAGTGACTTAGTTGGGGATATCAAAACAGTTGCTCTATTTTTATTTGGAAGTGCTTATGAGCAGTTCTGGAAAACCCAAGCAGGAAGTGTTGTTGGTGTTTTGAATCCATCAATTCTTGATAAAAGAGATGGTGCCAGAGATGAAGTAAGTATCAATTATTTTATTCTGAATTGACCTTTTGAAATCATCCCTTACTCTATTTTGTACATATTTTAAGGTCATAGCCAGTGAACATAATTTCATTCGGTTTCAAGTTAGTAGGTTCATTTTGAAACACTCAAATATGGGACCTCCATAAAATAACTAAATTTGAGTCCTTTATCTCATTGGTATATTATAATTTGTCATTTGTTGAATCATATGTATGTATATAAATTTGCACATTTAAAATTTATGTCATCAGGCTTAATGTCTAGGTGTAGCTCATTTCATTGGTTATCATTGATGTAAGCTCCCTGTTTATAATCAGAGTGTGGAAGCAACAGAAACCTAAGGGAGGAAGTTAAAGCGCAGATATACTAGCCTAATATTCTGTATTTGAGCCGGTCAGAAGAAAAGTGGTATAAGTCACAAATTCCGATTTTTGAGTTATACCGATATTTGGGTACCAAAGGTTGCATATTATTCTTCTTATGAGTGGTATGAGTCAAATCATCATTTTGACAGATTTATACCCATTTAATGTTTTTCCTCACAACAAGATTTTCCATACCTATCAATGCGGTTTTTCAATCAATTGAAACGTAAAACCTTCATTTCCAACATTTCACTTAATTGTAGTTAGTTCACTTTTCCTCTGAGCCACTCATTTATCGGACATCATATGGAGAAACAAACATTAGTATTGAGAGAAAGATTAAAACCTATAAAACATGTATAAGCCCACTGATGGCATATCGTCTGTCTATTGCCAAAGTCACAAATGTGCATATTTGATATTTTGAGATAAACATGTTTCAAAATATTAAATACATTCTCCATCTGACACTCTCATGAAATTCCGGCTGGAGAGGGGATAAGTCAACACTTTCATGCTTCTGGCATTGAATACTATGGCTAAAATTGCATATCGTCGTTAAAACCCGAAAAATGTGTAACTCCATTTTAGCTGATTTTACAGGAGAGGCAAAAAACTTTTAACTATTACCCGTACTCCCTTAATATTTACCTTTGTTTTCACAACAAAGCAGCACTATTTTTCTACTACTTCTTATGTTATCCACTGATGCGATGTGGATATATGCACTGACGCCGTGCTAGTGTAAGGAAGGTACACGTATTTCTTTTAAACAATTTCAAGCACGGAGATACACATTATTCTATTTTGCGCGGGAAAAATAATTAACTGTTCGATGGTACTACGCAAATTGCTGAGCATGTAGATGTTGAAAACCGCTAGGGGATGGCATCAAAATCTCTTTTTTGATTAAATTGGGAGTTACACATTTTTCAGGTTTTAACGACGATATGCTGCTGCATATAGGCGAAAAGAGGTAAATTGGCACATTTATGATGTTGGTGTTGTACCGACCATTTACTATAGAAACGATAGCAAAAAAACATGGTAACAAAAACCTGCTAAGAACAACTGAAATATGAATCCTGAGATCTATAACAGGGCGCACCCTAGATGATGACAAAAGAATAAGCAATTAATCTACAAGGTTTCGCATATTTTAAGGTGGGTTAGAACAAGAAGAGAGGTGTGGATAGTTTATGTCTAAAGAATTACCATTGACAAGCTGCAAAAAACAGGATATTGTCCTAAATACATGAAGAAGAGATGAAATTAGCTACACTTAAACTTCAAGCTTAAATGGTGAAGTTGACCCTAAAACTCATTTTTCAACGGTTTCCAATGTTTAATATTTTTTTTTTTTCAGGCAACTCTTTCTATAGACAATCCCCAGAAGCTGCTGATCTTAGGTCAATCGAAGGATCTGGGCATGTGCAAAAGTACAAAGAAAAATGGTGATAAATGTACAGCAATTGTTAATAAGAGTGATTGTGAATATTGTGTGTATCATGTTAAAAAAGAATACCAAAAATGTAGTCGTAGATCTGAATTACAAGCAAATTTTTCAGGAAAAGGTCTAATAGCTTTAAGAAATAAAGTACTTGGAAAAAATGAAGTATTTTATGCTGGGAAATCCTACACTGCAATACCAGCCAAACAAAGCAGAAAATTAATCAAGAAAGATAAGGATAGGTTGCAGAGCCTTAGTGGAATGACAAGAACGTCGTCTGTAGAAAAGTTCAATGTGAGAAAAGCAGCTGCAAGTTTTGATGTTGATAGCAGTCAAAGATTGAAAGATATGGATACTCTCAGAAAATTAGGAGCGAGTACAGAAAAATTCGAGGTAGTTGATAACTCAAATTTCAAAAACAAACATTCTGCTGGAGTGAGTCTGAATGAAGCCAAAGCAAATGCTGCAAAGGTTCTGTCTAAGTTACAAATTAGGGAGGAAAGTTCAATAAAAAATAGAAAGGAAAAGGAGAATGATAAAAAATCTTGTTTATTATTAGAAACAGGCAATGAGAATAAGTATATGAGAAAGAAGTCCTCTGGAGTTGATCATAAATATGAGTTACTACAAAAATCTCTGGATGAAATTGTTCAGACAGATTTTATAGACCTGGATGTAGATTATAGAAAATCTGGAATTAGTTTCAATTCTATTAAAACCAGTTCATCCACTAATAACTTCAACAGTCAAAAGAAAGAACACAAAACTCAAAAGGAAGGGTTGTCTGATTTGAATGATTATAAAATACAGAACACTGTTGCAGAAATAACATCTGATAACAAATCAGATTTTTCACCTTCTTTATTAGCTGCTACAAAAATTTGTTCTGTAAAAAGTTTGGCTGATGATAAAACTCCATTGGAAGCTTCCCAAAAAAATACCTCAGAGCCAGTTTTCAGTAAAGCATTACTAACCAGTACCTTACCTTCATTGTCAAGCAGTGGAGGTATGATAGATTTAAGTGCACCAATTAGAAAAAAAATACATGAAGCAAAATTGAATGCTCTGAAGTATGTAGAAAAAAATGGTCCCCTGAAGAAATCAAATCCAAATAGCATTACAGGAAGAGGGTTAAAGAGAAGTTTGGATGAACTTAATATAAGTGGAGAGAATTCCAACAAAATACAGAAATTCCAAGAGAATGAACATCTTTCAGATCGCTTCAAGAAAATGATGGAGTTACAATCTAAACATACAGATTTGATAGAGTTGAGGGATAATGAAGAAAAGGAGAAATATTTCATGAAACAAGAAGTTAAAGAAAGAATGGAAGAAAAAATGGCCAATACTTACAAAGTTGAATGCAAAGCTGTAAGATGTTTGGATTGTAAATACACAAATTTTTCAGCCAGCGAAAAATGTAAAGCAGAAAAGCATCGTCTTGTGTACAGAAAGGCTATGAAAAGATTTTTCAAATGTGGCAATTGTGGGAATCGAGTTGCTTGTTTAGATATTATTCCTTTATATCCTTGTAAAAATTGTGGAGATGGAAAATGGGAGCGGACAACAATGATGAAAGAGAAGACCATAACAAATAGTGTTGCTTTATCAATTAGGGGAGGAGAACAGACATTTGTAAATTCTGTTGTTTCTGATGCAAATATAAATTTGTTGGTTCCAGAAGAAAGTTGAATTTTTATAGGTTCATTGTATTGAATTCAATTAATTTATTAAGTGAAAACTTATTATTAAAACGATTGAAAGTTCAGCTGTTAACTATTGAAGAAAAATTGTTTATTTTACATTTTTTCAAAAGAAGTGATCATATTGGTTTCACATAATATATATATATATATATATTGACTTCTCCAGTATTAACTTGGCCTTATTTTTAGTTACAAATAATCTTTTGTTATAACATTCTTAAAAGAACAATTGCATTTTAATTCGTCTTATGATTCAAAAGTGCATGATTTTAGTAAATAAAGATATTTGAAGAAACAATCCCTTTCAAGGAATTTGTCAAGCGATTATTTTTTCAAGCTATTTAAGAGAAATTATTATGTAATTTCAAGAAATAATGTGAAATTATAGTGAGGAATGCGTAAATAATGTATTTTTGCATATTTCAAATAGAAAATGATCAAATATATTGCTGAATGTTTGGAATAATTTATTTCATACATTAATAAGTTTTTATTATTTGTAGCTCTTTTACATGAGCATAATGTTCAAAGATTGGAAATTTTTTATGACTTTCAGTAAAGTGAAACTCCTGATATCGGACACCTGTAATGAATGGACACATTTTCATGGTCTTAACAAAATTAGGTAATTGCAAATTCTTCAGATGGTATAATATACCGTAATCCACCACAGTGTAGTTGTTTGTGAATTCATCGAATAGAATAAGCAAAGAGTATCAACAAGAGGTTTCACTCTAACAATTTACAAGGGAAGATCTGACTCAATAAATTTGAAATGTATTACCATAAATTACTTAAAAGTTTGAAATCGACATTAGAGTTGTCCTCGTCCATGCAAAATCTTTATTCTCTTCAGGCGGTGGCAACTCATTCAGATAATTTTGGACCACGAGTTGCAAGAGTACGCTGTTAGAGCGCTAGTGTCGCTTTCCTTGGCAACACAGAAATACCCAATTGGCAACCACGCAATCAGCAAATCCCGAAATGTAAACAAACTTTGACGTTTGTTTCGAGATTATACGGCCTAACAGAGTTTTTCTAGTAAATCAAGATATTAATCGGAATTATCGGAAGTGAATTGACTGATTCAGTTTCGTAAAGAAAGATAAACATTCTTTGGAAATACTTCATTTAAAAGGGATGAATTGTGGAGCGATGATATTGGTGATTCATTGTACCTAGATACAAATTCCTATTATTTCACAGATTCTTTCTTTAAGTAAACCTGGGTTATAATGTTGAGGTAGCATATACTAACTTTGTGAAGGAGGTAGAAGCTAAACATCTTGATAAGTAAAGCGTTTAAGTGGAAGTTTTAAAGTTTCTATTTAAAATATTTCAATTCCATGTTATTATATAGGTATTCCTCATACTGAAATCTCAAGAGACATAAATATGTTTCAGCTCATGGAACAAGTTCTACAGATGAAAAAAAGCATTCATTTGGAAGTATGAAAATTATGAAATTGTATTTCTAAATCGTCAATTGAACTTAGCAGGAAACTCTCGCAAAGAAAAATCGTTTTTTCGGAATCAATATTTCTATTCAGAAACCCAGACAATAATCCCAATATAACTTCTCCAAATGATAATTATAATACTTTGTTGGACAACGTGGGATAAGAGAAAACATAAGAAACAAAACTTGTTTTGACTTGCAATACTAGCATTAGACATTTTTTCACCCCTGCAAAATAACTCGAGGTGCTGTTTCAAATTGACGGGCACGCATTGAAGGGTGGCCGAATTAGAAAAATTCTAGAAAATTTTAAGTTGAATAGGGAGAATAAAAGAAGAAAAACCTTCCGAGTACCATCAGAAAAAGAAATACAAGAAATCATAAAAGTTTATTTTCATCGTTTATTTTCCTATATAAAACTCAAAATTTTTCTCGAATTTTTCATTATCTCTCTGATTCGGCGCTCTTTCAATGCGTCCTCGTCGATTTGAATCTCCCGCCTGCTGCTAGTAAGGTCCGGACGGGAGGAAGCGGAAGCCGCACACTAGCGTCTATTTCCTGTGCTTTACAAATGAACCTTCATTTGTCCCTGCTGAGCTGCCATCTGTAGTGGGAAGTGGGAGTTATATTCGCTATGATGTGCGCGGTTATATGTTCCTGAATTTCAAAATTAATTAAATTAACGCAAAGCGGATTTTCGTATATATAAAGTTCACGTTTTGTAACCCCCAAATTAGCAGAAATGGCTAGTCTGTGTTATAAATGCGGCAAGGTATTTTCCAACATATCAAGTTTGAGAAGACACGCCAGGAATTTTCACAGGGATGAAATCGCTCCTAACTTGTACAAAAATGCAGCGAAATATAATTAGGTATAACTGCCATTGTGGAAAGAACTTAAGTGATAAAAATAACCATCAGAAGATTCACGGTGGAGATTGGAGATTCATCTTCGGATCCATTATGTAATGAGTTTTTCACATTCAAGAATGAAATTTTGAAAAATTTTGAACAGTTTCATGAGCTATTGTTATCAAATCAAGTACCTTGAAATTTAACTCTCAAGATGAGTTTTTTGTGTTGAAAAATGAGTTGGAAGCGAAGACAAACGCTAGTTTTGTCAAATATTCAACGAAACTGGAAACCGGTTATTTGGTTTGTAATAGTTCAGTAACTTACTTGCCGCGAGTGGAGGAAAGTGCATGGGCGTTAACGGTATTTGAAGATACAAGGTAGTTATAAAATTAATTCTTATTGTCCGGTCTCCATAAAGTTTTCAAAAAATAAACTGAATAATACATGTCAAGCAGAATATATCGAAACGCATGTTGGACATGACCTTGATCCAGGATATGTAAATCTATCAAAACCAATAAATAAATAGACAAAAAATAGCTCAAAAAATTGCTAGTAAAATTTAATATGACGAAATTCTCAATGAAGTTCGTGAAAATGTAACTGATACAGAAGTGAGCCGCATACACCATTTAAGGAGAAAAAATTTATATAATATCGAACAGTCTTTCAACTTATCATCATCAGCAGTAAGACATCCAAATGATGGGGTAAGTGTAGACTCGTGGGTTAAAGAAATGCAAGAAGAAAAGCATTGTGTTTTATTTTACAAACCGCAAGACATCCTAGATGAAAAAGAATTTAATTTAAAAAAAGAAGACTTGGTTCTTATCATTATGACTACTGATCACTGTTTTCAACCAGAAATAAAAAATCAAAGAAAAAAAATCATTCTCCTTATCTGTGTAGAATACAGAGTACCTACTTGTTTCAATAAACTATTTAAAATTTTTTTTGACGTATCATTGATCCCAATTCCATAGAATCCCTTTCTGAATTAAGGTTTATTGGTACTTCATTTTACCATCCCCTGGAATAAATACTCACAGAAAGATTTAATTAACATGCTGGAAAAATTTTGCTAATGATAATAGGTCTTTATATTAACCTCAGCGGAAGATGGAGCTTTTCTACTCAACTGAGGAACATAACATACATTTATTCTCATAATTATAACATAAGAATACTATTTTGTAATTCCCAAGTAGTTGCACATCATTCCTCATAAATATTGATATCTCCGAAAGTGTTTATATTTTAACATGATAACGTATATTATTTGAAATAAAATGTACTTTGCCAATCCTGAGAACCTAATCTTGTTTATCTGCCTATTCCTATTATTAAACAACATAAAAGAGGAAACGATTCCAAATATTATTAAACTCTGATTAAACCTTTTAATTTGCCGGCGCTGCCGACCATAGAGATATGATTACAAATATTTGTCAGACAGTCTGTGTTCTAGGTTCATTTGTAAGGCACAAGAAATAGACGCTAGTGAAGCCGCACGGGCAAAAAGAACGTAGTTTCACAGTACGCTGTTGCAGCGCTAGTATCGCAGACAAAAAACACGGTCAAGAAGATTAGCACGGGAGTTACCATTCTCTTGATGTTTATGTTCTGTGATTCTCTTAAACCAGATCGTACATAAATACCAGAATTCCTGATAGATTCAACTAAAAACTCATAAAACATTGACTTTCCAAACAACAATTTGACAGTCACCCGATTTTCAAATTGAAATCCATAAAACTTTTGCATATTCCCAGCAAACACTGAAATCCAGTCACTGTACAAAAACTGTACTTCGATGCTTCAATTGACTGCAGTGATGGTAATGCAATAACTGCACCAAAAAGGACCGTATATGTCCCAGTGGACTGTGCAGTTACTGTACAGTACAAACTGCATTCGACATACAGCCACAGCAGCACTTCAAAAACAGCGATGGTATTGCAATCACTGTACAGCAAGCTGCACTTCAAATGCAGCAGTAACGTGCTAAAACTGTACAGCAAGTTGTACTTTAAATGAAGTAGTCACTATGCAAAAACTGTACAGTAAGCTGCACTTTGAATGCAGTGATCACTGTGGAAAAACTGTACAGCAAGCTATATTTTATATACAATAGACACTGTGCTCAAACTGTACAGTAAGCTGCATTTTAAATGTAGCAGTCACTGTGTAAAAACTATATCGAAACTTGAAATTACGAAACAATATTCTATGTAGAGGTTTCCTAGTTATAAACAGAAAATCTATTCTGCAAATCGGAAATTTTCAATTTCACTTGATATTTTGGCGGTAAGTGCAGGAGCGGGTTCACACCAGAGATATAGAAGGGGGGAGATTGAGCTTCGACCACTGCGCATCCTATTTTCATGGGACTATGGGACAAAAGTGGGTCCGCCATTTGTCAGGTCATAGCACGGTATTATGATCACGGTTTAACAATTTAGTGAATATTCTTGTCATTTAGCTGCGTAGATAGATCTACGTTTAGCTGCCATTGCCTGCTGTCAAGTCAAACGAATGTAAACAATAATAACATAATAACAAATATCAACGTCTCTAAAAAATAAAATACAACACATGAAAGAAATGATGGACTTTTTTAGACAAGATCAACGTATTTCTGAAAATGCTGCCCATCATTGGGAGAAATCTTTTGATTCAGTGCCACATTGATGGAGAGATATTTAAAAAATGTAGAGAATGATACTGTGACCCTAAAAGCTCCAGTCTTGAGGGAATTGTAATATTCTTCAAAAATCAAGGTAAGATGAGATAATTTGATATGAAACTGAGATGATTTTATTTTATGTTTGTTTCAGGGGGACTTCATGTACCATCATATGGAATTATTACGATATGTCAATCAGGAATTTGATGATTTCAACCAGGGGGGTGAAACTGATGAACTAAAACCGGCAACAAAACACTCTGTGGTCTGAAATTACCTACCAAGATGTCGGCCTGGCAGATGTAAACAAGTCTAGCCGTTGTCATGGAGATTTGCATCATTTTGGCAGAGTTGGGTCGGTTAAAGATAACCTATTTCTTTTAGTATGTGCTTGTGTTGTTTTTGGTCAAGATTTACGTCAGTTAGTGCAATAATCTCTAATGAGTTGTGTTATATTTATTTATTCAGTAAGTATTTTAGTTGTTCCTGATATTTTAGAACTTGTTTTAATTAGAATATATTTCTTTTCATGAACCATAATCTTGAGGAGCAAAGCCAAAGGAAGACTGAAGTAACGATTTTGTGATAAAAAAAGTGATATGGTTCAGTATGTTCCATTCGAAACCTATTATTTTTCAATGTAAATATGTATATCTTATGTATATAGAGTATATAAAAATTTTAGCCGATGTAACTTTTGAAATTTGACTCTATTCTGTTTGTATTTGTTGTAATCATTGGCTTTGGCTAATTAATTTCATCTTAGTAAAGTCAAGAGTCAAGTTTCGCAATAGTCACTCCTTCTATTTATTATATTTTATGTGCAGTTGTTATTCTTTGAAGGAAATGAAAGTCGAGCTTATACAAAAACTTAGCAGCCAACAATATGAGAAGTACATTGTAAGAATAAACTAGAGGTGGTTTCAGAATACGTGGAAATAAGCAATACTACTGCTAATCAATCAACCATCGACAAGCCACATCCCATTTTGAAATAACATTCAATTCAATCAGAAGAAATCCACCTAATAAATTTTTTATTTTGTTATACTTGTAATAATTCAACTAAGTGTTTTTATGACTCGGTTTGAAATTGTGAAGATTATTCTTTTTGTTTATCTGAATCTGTTTCATTGGGGTTGGTAGGTTTTTTCGTAACTCTGCCCAAAATATGATAGTCTCGTAGTAGACTTACACTTGTCTTCTTGGAATATTTATCATGTTCTTAAAGAATTATTTGATATCTATCCTGAAGAATTCTATTTTAATATCCCATTCTGAAAATTCCTTGGAACCTGAATAATTTTTCTGTATATATTTCAGTCATTATCATTGTTAAAGTTCTTTTCTCTATATGATGTGAATGAAATTCAATAAATTCACTACTTTCGATAAATCTTGCAGTTTTACTTATCCCCATAACAAAAACATTCAAATTGAAAACAATATAACCTAGTAAAATATACCTGCGAATTCAAATTTCCCGCCAATATCTTTCTTCGAACCTACCGAAATGGCGGCCAATGAAATGTCATCGTGTTGCACTGGTTTTGAACCACGTTTGCACTTCTCTTATATTAGTGTTCTGTGATTTCAACTAAAAATAGAGTTCCAAGAGATGAAAATTTTCTTGAAGCATTTGCAACAATTCAGTTCCAAAAATTTTATGATCGAGTTGATGATTTGTTCCCTTCCTTGAAAGAACATTTTTCATATTCTTCAGTGATTGGCAGACATCATGGCTTTCTTTTAGTGAAAAATATTGCCAGATCTCATTTTAAAATTAGAATATTCAATCTGTAAAAAGTTTATACTGAAAAATTCAAGGTTCTCCAATTAGAAGACTTCATCACTTGATTTTATGCAGGAATCGATACTGGATATACAATATTATATAAATAAAATGAATAGAAAAATGTTTTTTTTCTTTATATATTTAATGCCAGTAGCTACTGAAAAATTTATCGACCTTGTTAGCTTTCATCATATCATGTCTTACTTCCAATAAAAAATATCAGATCAAATTATCCACTTTGTGCAAAAAATCTAGTGTCCTTCAGATAGACAAAATCGTGTTTCCTTAGAAACAGATAATAAAATTAAAACTTAATAGCAGAGTTCCAGAATTGCATCTCGAAGGAACGGGCAATTTTTCAGGTTACTTTCCTCTGATCGTAATTAGGGAATAGTAGTGAAACACGATTCTGGAACAAACCAAATATTGGTGACTCTTCGAAGTCTATATATATCAGACTACCTCATAAGACCAAATTGCTAGAATCTTCTAAATCATGGATTTTATTTTGAAAAAGTTACCTATTTTAATATTTCGTTTCATGTTTTTATTTGTTGTTAAGAAACTATTTTTCCCAGTGGCTCCCAACCAGAATCAACATAGAAGTATATATTTCAATGATTTAAAAAAATTTGAAATTGGTTAGGTTCTCAAACTGGGAGAAAAAATTCGAAAAACTTTCAGATAAAGTCAAACATAGGTACCTACTTTATTACAATATGAATAGAAAAGACAATTAAATTAAAATTTATCGCTCCCTTCATCGTTGGTTACAAACGATTGAATATAATTCAAAAGGATTCATTGGTACAGTTTAGAATTTAGATGATATGTTCAATATTTGCACATCCCATTATATTCACCAGAATACACAAAACAAATAATTTTTTCCTTCGTTGAAATTTTTGGTATTCATTTTGTATTGTACTGAAGAAATAAGAAACGAATTGACCGAAATCTCATAATTTCAAGTACTGTTATCAACGAAATCATAACATTCAAATTCTGAATTTTACGTCCCCCTGTATATAACTCTTGCCACATGCTATCACTAGTATCACTTTTAGGCGGTGCTGTATATATTTCCTGACAAATGGCGGCCTTCATAGAGAAAGAAGGAAAAGAGTGCCGACTCAGTGGTAAAATAAATTACGCGTGATTGAAGCGCCCTTATCGGCAGTAGACGCGAACTAACATGTTCCGAAAATTGGCACCAGGTGGCGCATTGATCGTTTTGAATTCGCATTTTGGCGCCTCAAATCATACAATCAATCAATTTGAATTAATACTCCACTGAAAATTGATAATAAACTGTAACTTCCAGTTTATTATCAATCTTCAGTGAGGTTTTCTTCTTGTAATACTTGTTTTTAGAAATGATAATCGACAAATATCAAAATACTTTTTATTAAACATTATATTGTAATACACATTGAGTTTTCTCAAACAAAAAGTAATGAAATAATTTAGTAATGTCAGATTAAATATTATTTTGTATAACCAAATTATTGAAGAAAAGAACATCCAGATTGAAGACTACACATAATTAATTGAATTCTTCTGACTTTCTAAATTTGATGATTACATCATGCATATGAGCAACATATATACAGAATTGCTCACAAACATAACGTAAACACCTCTTGTCAACACCATATTCCTTAAAACATTGTAAACATATGAAACTCTCAAACTTGAGTTCTTAAAAGACATTCTTTGCATTGATGACACAATATACCAAAAGTTTTTTTTATAAAATACCCACTTACATAAACAGCTTGGTCATCAATTTCAGCAATATTATTGGGAGGTTTTATATTTTGAAATTTTGAAAAGTCAACTGAATTGGTGGGATAATTTCGATTTTCGTCACATTTAAAATCCAAAAATTTTTTCAAATCTTCAAGTATATCTATGCCATCGTCTTCACAATTTTTCCATGGCTCCTAGGTGTAACAAGGCGATTCAAAAAGCAGGTCTTAAGTGCTGATATAAATTGATATGGAGTGGGATTCGTATTTGCATGACCATGTTGCCTGATCACAATGAAGAGATTCTCAACAGGATCTTGGTTCATCATTCTAGTTAGCAAGTATTTGAAACCAGCTTTACGACATTCATCCCACACCATAATTATACTTTCAAGTGTGGTAATCCAACCTTCCTTACATCTGGGAGGTCCTCAAATTTGATATTATAAGACTTTAAGGCATTACATGTGTTTTTCAATAAATGTGGAGGATCATGTACAAACACAACAACTTTTTGATCATTTACAATGAAGTGAGGTCCTGGAGAATTAGTATGGCATTCATCGATCAACTGTTTAATAGCAGCTGCCTTGGTAGTGCCTTGATCACAAACTGTACAAATCACCCGAAGACTTATTTCCTGCAGAGCAACTATGACTTCTCCAATAAGAATTTTGAGATGAGTTGTCTTTATCTGATCTTCAGTAGAATAGTAGGATATTGGCTGTTTCCAAGTAGAATCGTAGTCGTTGATATTCTCGAGGTCCCGAGGAGGTGCAGGAATCTTAGGGGAAGCGATCCCCAAGAATAGTACAAGTAAATCGTAACAATCGTACAGGAACAAAACACTTTTACTACACTGACAGTAATATAAATCTTCGTCGTTAATTATTCAATAATATTTTCATATAATATTCAATTTTGGGACGTGGAAAAGTACACATCACGCCGTAACAACCATTTTGGAACTTCAAATTTAGGTTATGTTATGCCTAAGCCTAAGATGTCTAAAACACTGGTGTGTGCACTTGTCACCAAAGATTATAGAGTTCTCTATAATCTTTGCTTGTCACTTTTTGCAAGCATCAACATTTCAGAAAATCGGGGATATGGGATCAGTTTCGTGGCGGCGCCACCATGTCATTTGCTTCGTTCTATCCTTGTTCTACCAAAGGAAGTCCAATGATCTCTCGTTTTATTTTGTTTTGCGTTCATATATCGAATATTCGATCAACGAGTTCAAAATATGAACTGGCCCATTTTGTCAGCTGTTAAGGATTATTTGTGATTTACTTTTTAATTTTCTTTGTAAAAACAAATCCTTCAATATTTTCAACACTATCGAATAAGGGTTCGAAGGAGTATTTACTATTTTTCTTCAAGATAATTTCCGTTTGACAAATTGAATTCGTGAGGGGGATAATTCAATATGATATTAATAAAACACAGTTGATTGGTCAAATATCCAATATATTCAGTTGACGGAAAGGGAATTTTCACTATATCTACTCAGGAAGAATATTTTAAGTAACAGACTCGAATAGATTTATGTATTTCTGATTCTCAATACATGCTCACAATTCACATTACGTATTTCCAATACAGTTTCTTTGAAACATTGCTGAAGTTTCCATAAAACTTAGCTATATCGGTCCCGAATGTTCGTTCATCTCATTTGGTTCTGCTTCAAATTCCAACAACACCGAATTCTTAGCTGTAGTTCTTGATTGTCCATACAGAAAACTGAACGACATGTTGAATAAATGAATGTTCTACATCCCTTTCTCGAAACTAATACATTTTCACACACCAATAATCGTTTATAAATAGAACATATTCGTGAGTCATAGGAAGTATTCAAATTATTTTCAAATATATATGCTCTGTCAAATTCCAAATAGCGCTACCTACAGTAGGAGAAACGAAACTGATCCCATATCCCCACGAAATTAAAAACAAAATCGAATCAGTGAATACACCAGAGTTTTAGACATCTTAGTTATGCCGAAACGAACGAAAACATATTTCATCCTTTTCTACTATACAGCTATTTCAAACAATTAGTTCCATCTACTGCCCAACGGGGCGCCACCAGCAACGTTTTAAACGGCCAATGAGAGTTGTCTGTCTTTCCTTCCTTTGTCTATGGCGGCCTTCAATTTTAGCCAGTTCGCGCAGCTCGAAGCTCAATCTCCCCCCTTCTATATCTCTGGTTCACACCATAGACAAACTATTTGAGGAATGGCCTGCTCTTGGGGGTGTTAGTAGGTTAATGAACCCTAGGAGTTACCTACGACAATCGCCGAAGCAGCGTAGTTCGTGCTTGCTTTAAACGCCGGTTACGTAGATGTCAATGGATGGCATCACTCAGCATCACTGCTCTTGACGGTTGCGATCACAGGGTAGCATACACGTCTATTGCGGTGCAGCATACAGCATACGCCAAACGATGGCGCCACCGGCGACGCACTACTCTATCAACATAGACATAGAGACATGGACTGAGCAATGCCAGCATGAAATTGGCTATTTATTAGAAAGAGAGAAAAGCTCGTCGGGACATACCTTTCTCTTTTTTGTTCACATAGAGGTGAGTGTAGACCAATCAAAATTCTAGAAAAAGACAACTGCATTCCCGACGTGTTTTTCTCTCTGTCACTTTTTTTGACCGTATTTCATGCATAGATATAAAGGGAAGGCACAGTCCATGTCTCTATGTCTATAGAGACTTGAAGTGCAGCCATGAACGTAAACGTTAACGTTATAATTGACATCTACGCATGCTCATTCGTCCGTTTTTAACGTTAACGTTAGCGTCAGCTTTACGGCCTACGTAAACTAGCGGTCTCCCACGTATACCTTAAACATCGACGTACGTTAACCGAACGTTAAACGAGTAGCACCGATGACTCGCGAATGGCCGAATTTTGATTGTTGAATGCAATTCTCGATAACCTCAAACTGTCATTGTTTACATTTCCTGTGTATTTTCTCATAATGAACGAAAATTATAGGAAATCAGCAGTGATTTGAAAGTTATCAAAAGGATTGAGTTAAATTACTGTGTTATCAGATTACATTCAGTACATAAGGAAATAGCTGAAACTACACTGCAATTCTGATGTCTCTAGCACTTGAACATTTCATTGATAATAAAATACTTCCAAGCTAAAAATTCTCTTTATTAGGCATATAAATCATTAGAACATCAATATTCCAAATGTTATTTCAGCTGTCGGAGCTCAATATTAGATAAAAGAGAGTTCACGCGAAACGAAAGCAAAATCAAATTGATAGGTTATGTTTAACGTCTGACGTTTCATGATGACAGCACTTCAACTCAAATTTCATCACAACACGTAAACGTTATATCTGACGTTATTTCTCACGTTAACGTTTACGTTCAGGCTAACGTATTGTGCACACTTCAACTCTCTATCAATGTATTCGGGTTCGGCTTCTGGACGGTCCGAGAATTGTTCTAAAACTGCGCAAAACTGTTGCGCCCTATTATAAAATCCTCTGCGCAGTTCTAGAACCATCCTCGGACCGTCCAAGAGCCGAACCCGAATACATTGATAGAGTCATTGAACTCTATGGGAACTGGAATGGAATGAATTTTTCCAATCAGTATCGAACCTTCAAATATTTTCAGTTCGAATAATTCATTCTTTCATTCCCGCACATTGAAATGTTTACGTTGCTAATAGCAACGGCGTGCGAGAGAGAAAGGTTGCTCTACATCTTCCCTTTCACTCTTCCTCATTTTGCCTGTATCGCGATGCCATTCCAGTTCCCATAGAGTTCAATGGAAAGAGTAGTGCGTCGCCGGTGGCGCCATCGTTTGTCGTATGCTGCACCGCAATAGACGTGTATACTACCCTGTGATCGCAACCGTCAAGAGCAGTGATGCCATCCATTGACTAATTTTGGTACCACCATGGTGAGATAAAGTATCCTTCTACCATGGGTATAATCCATATTTTGGTAATGAAAGAAGTCTTCAATTATTGAATTGAATCTGTTCATGAAATGTCTCTTTAACCTTCATAATCGAATTTTCAACTTCTTTAAGAAGGTATATGTTTAGTTTTAGGAATTCCTATGAATTATTATTCTAGATTCTATTATTTACTCTATATCGAATACTCCATTTTTGAAATGAAGAATGGCAAATACAGAAACTGTGCAGTCACTGTATATCAAACACTGCGTTTTGAAAATGCAGAATTATCAATACAGAAACTGTGCAGTTACTGTACATCAAGAACTGCGTTTTGAAAATGCAGAATTATCAATACAGAAACTGTGCAGTCACTGTACATCAAAAACTGCGTTTGGAAAATGCAGAATTATCAACAGAAACTGTGCAGTCACTGTACATCAAGAACTGCGTTTTGAAAATGCAGAATTATCCATACAGAAACTGTGCAGTTACTGTACATCAAAAACTACGTTTTGAAAATGCAGAATTATCTATACAGAAACTTTCCAGTTACTGTACATCAAAAACTGCGTTTTGAAAATGCAGAATTATCAATACAGAAACTGTGCAGTCACTGTACATCAAAAACTGCGTTTTGAAAATGCAGAATTATCAATACAGAAACTGTGCAGTCACTGTACATCAAAAGCTGCTTTTGGAAAATGCATAATTATCAAAACAGAAACTGTGCAGTTACTGTACATCAAAAACTGCATTTTGAAAATGCAGAATTATCAATACAGAAACTGTGCAGTCACTGTACATCAAAAACTGCGTTTTGAAAATGCAGAATTATCAATACAGAAACTGTGCAGTTACTGTACATCAAAAACTGCATTTTGAAAATGCAGAATTATCAATACAGAAACTATGCAATTTTAGTACAGCAATCTCTGTGCTGCATTCTGATGGCACTTGTAATGCAGTATTCGTACAGTTGCTGTATATTGTGTTTGTTGGGTTGAAGGCAATTGAGAATCTTTGAATGGACGTATAAAAGTCATAATGTCCCCTAAATGAGCCCTTCATGTAAGATACGCTTCCTGCAATTTACTGCAGTAAAATGTGCAGACTACATGGTGTAGTGAGTAGAGTTTGCAGGCCTTTACGCCCTGAAAATTTCATCCACTTCGTAGCACTGAAAATAAAAATCAATGAATGACCGAGTCACATGTTTCCAGTTTTAATACTTACATTCCCATTTTCCTTAGTAAAATTCGTTTTAGTTTATACACAGTTCTTTACCATACGATAATTTTCGAACGATATTCTGAGGTTTTCGCCAAGAAATTAGACAAAAATTTCAATAATCAGCAACTGGAAGGGCTTGAAAAACAAAAGGCGATATGAGGTTGTCTATGGATACGAGAATCAAAACATTCAAAACTTGTTTGATCAAAATGGTCATATGACTCTGACATCTCGCAAAATTTCATATGTCCCTCGAATTAAAATTTCAACCAGCCTTAGGGCTTTAAAAACACATTCGAAACACAGATGGCGCTCACATCACTTTAGTCGCTTCGTTTCCTATCTTTCTACTCTATAATCTTTGCTTGGTATTATAGGTCCATGGTGACCAGACATCCGTCAATGCGTCCAAGAAGTCCGTCACTGGAAAATATTGAATTTAATCTTTGACTAGATACTCAATGATTTAATTCACTATTTTTCGTACCTCAGCCCGAGTGTGAACGTCGCAAGGTAAATCTCATAGTGGACGTCTTGGCATTAATAAGTATGGTGGGAATTTGAACTTTGTAGTCTTCTGAATAATATTCAAGATTGATAATAAATTAGTGCAAATTTGCAGAAGAAAACTTTCAAAAGAGTTTCCATTCCTTAAAAAAACAAAACTTGATTCTGAAGTCCAATGAACGATCTGTTGGGGTCAATTCAGCATTGCATTTGGAGGAAGAAGAGATATGCAGCATGTGACAAACATAAAAAATGGAAAATGCAGCGTCTTCCTCCCTGACCAAATATTTCAGATATTCAAATTATGGGGATGTAGAAGCTTCTCTAGCAACGACTGAAGCTCTGTTCTCATTCCACAGTGTAATGCACAACCTTTGTAAATATTATTATATTTCCTTTTTATGTTGTGATAAGCTTTTATCACTTCTCTGTTTTCAATAAATCATATTTTTTCTTAATCACCATACGGGGTAGGAGACTGGGAGTATATGCAGGGCGAGTCTTTGACTCGTACAAATATTTTAGTAGTAGATTTTTAAGGTAGAAAAAAAACACTTTCTCCCTTCACCATTTTTTTCGAATTGGCTCGGTTCAAAAGATTCGGGGTGTTGACAAACCATAAAAAAATATCTTACTTTCAGTTCCATCTCAGAAAGAGTTTTATCGAATGAAATGAATTTCATCCATTCGATGAATTTTTTTCGATATCACCCACGTCTTCCAGTTTTCTCATCATGACCATTACGTACCATACAACTACCAAAAATTAAAAAAAAAAACAACTCTTGGAACTGAGTTGGGCGCTATCTGATGAATATTTGAACGTTTTGTAAAATGAAAGTATTCTTCATATTTTCTAGTATTATGCGCCGTTTTCGAGTAATTTGACGTTCAAAAATGAAAAATATCTGTGAAAATCGAAAAATTGGGTACTTCGACCGAATGCAACTCTTTTTAAAAGATCCACAGATGTGTAGTGTCAAAGATTTATCTAGTTATTCTGAGAATAATTTTGTTTTTCAAGGGGTGGCACAGCTCATAATGAAAATTTAAAATGGCTATATCTTTGTATTAGGCCGAATCGAAAAAAATAGAACAGGAAAGAATGTGTTTCTTTTGACCTCACGAGTCTACTGTTGAAACATTTTTACGATTCAAAGACTCACCCTGTTTATATAAATATACAACATTCAGCAGGTCCGACCGTCAATTGAACTGGGTCCAAGTCCAAAGTGATTCTTTCGCTAATGGCCATATGCACCGTTTCATTAAACGAGATTAATTCCAAAGATTAACCTTTCTCTTTGTTAATTACTTAAACGCCTTTTTTCCAAAGAGATTCTACGCTTAAACGTCGTTTCAGTCACATATAATAATAGTTATTTTTACTATAAGCGACGTAAGTAACATTTACCGGTCGACGAATTTGCGCCCGAGCGATAGCCGATAGCGAGGGCTGGCAAAAAAGTTCAGTGAGTTGATGTATTAGCTATCAAGCGACATGGTGGATGGAGATCCGCTAATATTGAGGAAAGTTACTTAGCTGACAGCCTCAACAATTAAAAGAGGAAGTAGCGAATAAAAGGCACTACTAGGGGTGTAAGCGTGGTGATTTGGCCCTTGGAAGATATTTGAACGATATAATTGATATATATTTGAAGGCACCACTGATGTCATTAGATCTTGAAAGGTTCAGATCTCTAATTCACTTGTTTTTTGAGAAAGAGCAAATTATGTGGAAATGACGAAAACATTTTTCTTTCAGAAACTAGTGAATCGATTATCCCCAATTTTGGATATGTTTTTAAAGCTCACGGTGACCTCTAGAAAAAAAATTATGACTCCAAATCATTGAGGAAAGTTCCAGGTACTCTTAAACGGTAACTATCATATGAAGATATTTGCGAGTTTTCTTTCATAACAGATAAACTAAAGGCGGTACGAGAATCAAAACATTCAAATCCTCTTTGATCGAAATGGCCATATCAAACTTCATATCTTCCTGCAAATGACCCTCAAATTGATGTTTTTAGCGGTTTAAGGGTCTTTACTGATTGCTGGATGTGTTGGACGGATGAACCCAAACCTGCCACTGCGACCAAGCGGTCTATTGTAGCACACAGGCAAGCTCATAGAGCTAGATCTCTCCCTCCAGTCCCAACCTGCCCAAAAAGGAGATGATGTCGGAGGGGGAGTAATTCTTGAGTTCCTCTAGGATCATCTTCGGAGAGCCAAAAACTCCATGTCTGACCCTGTCTGCCGCCGGGCAGTCACAGAGGATATACTCAAATGTTTCGTCCTCCTCTAAGCAGAGTCTGCAGAGCGGGTCATTGACGATGCTAAGCTTTTTGGGGTGGGCTCTGAGTCTGCAGTGTCCGTGAAAACTGCCATTATAGATCTCAGATTAGTTCTAGAAAATCCTAGCCAACGACTGGTGTATGAGCTGGTAGGCACTGAAATAGCCCTATGCGAGTGACACAGTCCAGGACGGTTGCGCCAGGGCTCCAGGACCTTTTGCCGTATCCAGCTGTTGTTTCGGTCCCTGATTAAGGAATTGGAAATTCCTATACTGGTTCTGGGCCAATAAGCGTTGATGTTGCGTCTTCTTTGGCTAGAGCATCCGATGCATCGTTGCCACTGAAGCCAGAGTGTCCAGGTACCCAAATCAGTTGCAGTCTGTTTGAACTTCCCAATTTGGTGAGTTTAGATCTGCATTCAAATACCTGTGCCGAGTTGCATATGTCTGCCGCGAGCGATTTAATCGCAGCTTGACTATCCGTTAGGATTTTTATTGATCTGCCCGCCCAACCAATGTTAAGCAAATGGCTTGCGCACAGATCAATGGCGAATATTTCTGCCTTTAAAGGTCTTAGTAACACATTTGTAACACAGATGGCGCTCACATCACTTTAGTCGTTTCGGTTCCCATCTTTCTACTCTATAACCTTTGCTTCGGACAAAATACTCAAATGAGTTGTAACGATACTTGATTGTTTTTAATAAAAATCAAGCCTCGTTTTAAATATCCGTTTCCCTGAATTTTCCAGTTGAAACAATGCAACACCGTCTGATGGAAATTTCAGTTTCAATATAGTTATTCCGTTTCATTGTGGAAATATTTTTCAGAATCCTGATTAATAAATTCAAATTCCGTATAATTGAAATTTCCATCATTAATCCGCCGTAAGAATCCAAAATAAAGAAAAAGTGTCTTTCTGCATTCGGCGTTGTTTTTCCGTCCACAAAAACACACCGAATTCAGTATAAAACATCGTGGATTGCAGATAACGACAGTTTCTTTTACCGATAAAGAGATAACCGCCACCGAGAATATTTCTTCGGGAGAATATTCGAGAATTCCGAATTTTGAGTGCAATTTTGATCACGTGACCGTCCACATGTTGGAGAGTTAATAAATAGGGCCGCACCACCAGACGAAGATAATTCGATTCATTATTATTCATTCGGTAGTCATTCGTTATAAATTCATGATTATTCATTCGGTAGTCATCCTGCGATTCTGTTTTCAGTCTTGATTCGGTAGTGATTCTTTTCTTGATTTCTTCGTGATTCTTTAATTCATTTCCGCTTTAATTAAGTCTTTCTTCGTATTAGAGTTTTCCTTTGCTTTTCTTTATTTTTTTTGCTAAGTGGTGGTGTTACTGTACCGGAACAAACTGTAAGTCTCTTCTTGATACCGCATACTTCGTGATTCAAAGTTGCATTCTTTTATTTGTTAAATTGTGTTAATCCTTGTTGTTAATCCTCCTGTTTAACGCAGACTTCTGTCGCCTGGTTCTCTGGTGAACCAAGACCAGTCGACGGAAATCTCGAAGTTTTTTCTACTGGTAATGCTTGGCGTGTGACACCCAAGGTTGCCACAGAAAGACCACAGTAACCTATCCCGTCCTACCCCATTTGTGTTACGTTTAGACTTCCCGTTTAACGCAGACTTCTGTCGCCTGGCTATCTGGTGACAGAAACCAATCGGCAGAAGTCTCGAAGTTCTTCTACTGGTAATGCTTGGCGTGTGACACCCAAGGTTGCCACAGAAGGACCACAATAACCTATACCGTAATACCCCTGTTGTGTTCCGTGTAGATTTCCCGTTTACCGCAGACTTCTCTCGCCTGGCTATCTTGTGACAGAAACCAATCGGCAGAAGTCTCGAAGTTTTTCTACTGGTAATGCTTGGCGTGTACACCCAAGGTTGCCACGGAGAGACCACGATAAACTACCCCGTTATCCTGTAAATTGTTGCATTGTGTTTCACCTGTATCAACCCCGTCCGGTAATTGAATAGTTTCAAATTCTGATTGGCCTGTACACTGAAAATCACTGGAAGTGCTCGGGATCAAACCCATTGCTAAATTAACCGATTAAAGAGACTTGGATCTTTCTGAGACACCCGGTTGCTGTAAATTTTGTGTAAACCCCGTACATCCGTTATTGTCTCAGAAGGAATCAAAGTAACCGCTATTAATTGTTTGCATTCTTTAATACCTGATAGTTTGAATGAATATAATTGATTAGAATATTCTTTGATTCATTGATTTCACTTTCTGATCACCGTGACAAGTTATTACATTTCTGTTTTCCTTATTTTTGAACTTGGTCATCAGCTGAATATATTTCTTGACTTGGAAATAACTGTATAGTTCACTGTAATTTAGATTGTTGTAATAAATTCGGTTTTAAAGTACTTGTTATCGCTACCACCTTAGATAAACCCAACTCTGTCTCCGACTAGTAGGTACCTGGGTGGGTTTGCTATTTCTCCCTATTGAAAGAATAGCTGGCGCTCGAGATTAAACCCTTTTCCCGACCAAACCCGTTACAGAGTTAAAAACTGATCACAACATAGGCATAGCACATGAAGCATAGAAGGCACGAAATATCTTGCCGAAATTATAGTTTGCAGCTTGCAAGAACGTTTTCGAATTCCTTGGTAGACTTGATGAAGTGCACTTCGGCCCGCGAATTCATTTCGAATGCAGCCTAAGGGTAATTTCACTAATTTCACACAAGGAGAATGATAATCAGCTGGACTTATTGGCATAAATAAGTTTATTCACCTGTATATCATCATTTGTAATGCAGCCAACCGTTGTTCTTTGTGGAGAGGTACACTCACGTTTATGAAACTTGCGCTACCACCAGAAGATCGTTGTTTTAAGTTCTAAAAGTTTTTGAAGGGGAAACAATTAGTATGGATTGTTCAGTAAGTATTAATAAATATATTTATAATATGAAAAATAAAACGCATAAATAAATTTCAATACTGTGAAATAAAATTCCATATGAAGATAATTCATTACAATTTCATATTATCAATATTCATTTGAGAATTTCATCAATCAAATAAATATATTTCTGTGCCATGGCAAAATATACGTCTACAAAGGCAATTCAATGCACTTGCAATAATCACAATATTACATAAATGCTTTCAAGGAAAATGATATAAATAATATTATTGAATGAATAAATACAATTATAGAAAGTTATACATTTTGGCTCTTTGAATAAATAAGGAGATTGTCAGACCTAAAAATCAAAGTTTATTATTATTATTAATTGACACTCTTTGAAAATGTATAAAACTAATCAAATAAACAATATAAACAAATAAAAACATTCATTTTTACAAGAAATAAGTACAATGCCTAAACTATTCACCCAAATTAATGTTTGCACTTTTATAATTCCATGAAAAGGTACATTGAAACGTTTTTCGGCAATAAACAATAATTCATCAGATTAATGATATTATGACTAGGGTTTAATTAGAAATTATGATCAAAATGAAGATGAAGAAAAAAATCAACTCAAAAACAAATTGAGTGATTCCGCAAAATATATTATAAACTTCAATATAAATATCGTTAACTGTGAAAGCTTATAAATGAGGTAACTAATCAGTCTACATACATAAAGTGTTCAATTTGTTAATGCGAAGGAAATAATAATCATCTGAAATATATAATGCAGAAAAAATTGAAAGGGGTTTCCTATGAGGAGATTAAACACTTTACATGTAAGTCTACTTGAATATTTTGAATAAAGAATATTGTTTTCAAATATGAAATGAAAATAAATAGGGTTGGCAAACCTGGAAAAGTTCAACTATCGTAACTCGAACTATTGTGATGATCTGGTTGAGGAGAAGGCGGGGTAGACAAATTGGAACTGTTATTGCTTGCTATCGAATGCCTCGGACTGCTTTTTTCAGCGCCCTAGAACAAGAACTTGTAGTTGAAATTTTATGTAAGACAAATTGTAACTGTTCAAAGAACACTGACTAACTAAAGTTCAAATTATGTAAGACCGTTGAGTTTCAGAAGTAGCACATTATTTCATCATAGGGGCTATTGACATCTTATTATGATATCTCAAATTGAGAGAATCTTTTGGGCCTTTTCGATATTTGTTAATTTCATTTGCCTCATAATATAATATTAGGTATAATAGGTAACAGGGAAAAACCATCGAACGACTACTCTAAACACAGAGTTAGTTTATAAGAATAATCTCTTTAGTACCGCATGTCTCAACTATTGGCGAATCCAACTACCGATGAGGGCGCTGCGACTTGTCAACAAACATGGCGGAAAATGAGTAATCATCGTGAAAACTCTATTGTGAAAGCAATATTATCGTAGATTTTATTCGATTATAGAGATATTTGTAAAGGTAGTGAATAATTATGGGATTATTGATTGTGCTCGGGTTCCTCCAGAACTTTCCTGAACATGTTGGTGTCGTTTGATGAAGATTTTACAAGAACTTATATCCAGAAGATTTCATTCTATCATCACACTCACATGAATTATGTAATTTGTGGAAATAAATGAATGTAAATATTTGAGATAATTTATTTGGATGAAAACATATTATGCAGTTCAAAATTCCAACACAGAAATTATTTTCCAGCAATTACAACCAACTCAACAAGACCGCCTGAAAATTAATTCTACAGTTGTAATTTCATTAACGAAATTTGAAATTCTTGTCGAACGGTTTAATTATTGATCACTTTCAACTGCTTGCAAAATTCCAAGTCAAATCACAACTTTTCATTTGAAATGTTCCCAACATATCATCTCATGAAGATTGCAAGTCCAGTAATGCATGTACAACTTCAGGTATGTCAGAAATTTAATCTCATATACTTTCTTCTGCTCAGGTTTCTCGACACTATTGAAATCATGGAAATGAAAATTCGCATTGCCTTTCTTAAATGTCCAACACTAGAAAATTCATCTAGAACAAAGATATCTCCTAACCTAAAATTATAGTGAAAATTGGTAAATAGTTTCTCAACTGAATGACACTGATATAAATACTCACTAAATTATTTTAATACCTATTTTTCTAGTCAGACATCCAAAAAACTTTGTGAATATAGTTCACTGGTAACCGAATATGTAATGGAAATATCTAACCCAAAGAAGTTAAACTCAAGTTATTACTCACTTTCTAGGTTAGTGATTTGGCCGCTAGGCGGCGTTTAGATTTTTGGATTCGCCAATATGTCAACGTGTCAACTCCTTCTATGGAGAATACAGAGAAGGAGAACGATCGCTACTAGCCATTGATCTCTAAAAGAAGTTTTTTTAGAGTTCAATGCTACTAGCAGACCACAGATTTTTGTCTCCTAAATCATGTACCAGTAGACAATTAATTTTTATCGGCTGTGACTAGAGGCCCGACTCGGGACTAGTATCCAGTCCCGAATGACGTCATTAAATTCGGCACTGATGTTAGGTCCCGAATTCAACAATGTACTGCACTGGTGCTTTGAAATTATTAAGTAGTAAAAGGAGTAGCAAAAAACTCGATTTTCAGTACAAATCATAAGATTATAAGTACCCAGTAAAATATATATTATATCGAGACTGTACTGTACTGCAATCGATGGCTGCAAAACCTGGTTTCATCTAGGAAAATATAAAAGAATTATTCTTTTAATAAGAGACATGCCCGTCCATTAACTATTTAAGAATTCAAAAGAAAGTACTACCCCATTGCACCTGAATTAACAAGGGACTAAGAATGCAGTCAGTTAGTTTATCGGGTATAAGTATGTGCTGTGTATGTGCAAGAGTTAATACTCTTAGGTATGTGTATGTGCCATGTGCGCGCAATGTATAGTATACAGTAAAGGGACTCCAAACAGATTGTGAAAGGGAACCGAGTTACCATAGTCCCACGCATCTGGGCGTGTATTATATATGGTTAGACAGGTGATGAGAATAAGGAGACAGAGCAGAGATCGAAGTGCTCCAGGTTCTCCATTTCCTGTGACCAGAGGGCAGCAACTATTTAAAGGAGAATACGCACATCCAATTCCTCGATAATTCAAAAATTCTTGAGGAGGTAACCGGCTTGGAGAGGGTATTGAGGAATACTAAGGATTTAGATCAGAGAAGGAAGAAAAGGCTCAATTCTTCGGATAAGGGGTCCAAGACACCCAACAAGGCCTCAACATTATCAAAGGGTTCTACTAGTAAAAAAGCGGCAAAGTAGAAATATCACGCTGTATTGAAAATTGATAGATTATAACTTTCTTTCTTTGTTGTATTTGTTTCTCAGTTTCTATATGTATTTGTCAATATGGGTCCTTTTATTAGAGATAACAGTAGTTCAGTCGTCGATACCATAATAGCCGAGGATGTCTCGGAGCTTAGTGGCTTCATTAGAGGGCCTAATCAATTCAAAATAGTTCATGTAAATATAAGAAGCTTGAATAAAAATTATGACGAACTGATGTGCTTTCTTCGGCTGTTACCCGGGAGGTTTGATGTGGTTGTTTTGAGTGAGACAAATCAGATGAGTGATGTGGGCTTATTTAATCTGGAACATTATTGCTGTATCTATAATGGGGGAGATGTAAACAAGTGTGATGGAGTTCTAGTATACATCAGAGACGATTTGGTATTTTCCCAAAATATGGTCAACTTGGGTCCAATTAGGTGCATCACAGCACTCTTAACACATAGCCGTGATGAGGGAGAAGTTTGGCAACACAGGGGATGGCCTAGAATTTCCAGTTCTCGTATCGTGCTTGCCGGCGTCGTGTTGTTTGTAGGTTAGGTTCAGTTTTAGGTTTTTTGTTTTTAGTGCTTGAAAGTGCTGTGAATTGTGTGATGAGGGAAAAAAAACCACGAGTCAAGTGACTTGTATGCTGAGGAAAAAGTCTATGAGTGAAGTGAATTGTTTGATGAAAAGAAATGAAGTGAACTTTCATTTGGTAAAGTACCTAACGTGTAAACGTTTTTGAACTCGATTTTGATGTAGGATCGATTTCGTATCATACCTAATAAATGTTGTATACCTAGCTGCAAGGGCAATAATAAATCTTCAGAAAATGATTATGTTAGTGTATTTTCCTTTTCCAAAAATTCCTAAATAAATACAATTCCGGTAAATACATACAGTGCGTTTTGCAAAATTCATTTTGATACAAACGATATTGTGAAATTTCATCAAATATTACAAGCTGATAGCACTTCGAAACAGTCACCGATGAAACTTTTATCTACGCCAAAGAAATGTCCACAATTAAAAGAATGTGGGGTTCTTAAAAAATCATCAAATGCATCAAAACTTGCCACATATCAAAAATCGTCAAAAACAGACTTGGTATGAATTATAAAACGTAGTATTGAATTAGAATTTACTATTGATGATTTTTCACAGACTTGCAGTTATGAATGTGATTTGAAAAAGAGTTTTGTAACCACTTCGCTCAACTTTTGTTAACATATTTAATTGAATAATCATGTGAAAAATATAAACGATCAAACCGTTTCCAACACACGAGAAAAAAAAAGGCAACAATTCGGGATCGTGATAATTTATTGACACTACCTACAAAATAGAGAATTCGATAAAATGGGAATACGATAGTTCTTCAAGATTCTCCTTGTAATTATTAATGCAGTTATTTGAATTTCATATTTATATTTTGAGATGAATTTTGGTTTTGTTTTTTTTTGTGTAGGTGAATTTATTCAGCGGAGAATTCAGTTTTTCTCGGTTTTTGCTCACACTTCCTTAACTCTCAACTTCCTGATAATATTTGGATTCATGAGTTCATTTACACAATTTTGTAGGAAGAGATGACACTACACCTTTTTGTTGGTTCTTGCTGAACGATAAATTGAATTTGAAATATGTAATATTTTCACAATAATTGGATTTACCATTCATTCTTGGTGCTATTATACAGATCAAATTATTTTCATTAATTTGTTCTCGAATCATAATATGATGAGTCAATCCAATTCTTTGAAGTATGGCTTACAGATATTTCATTAAATTTGAGAAATACCCCATGTCGATTATTGGAGAACTAATTGAAATGTATTTGAAAATCGCGCTCCTGTAGTGCACTCACTGCACTGTTTTTCTGCAGTTTTCTCGAATTCTTCCCAGTTGTGTGTAGTCTTCTTTTTCTTGGCGTTTTCTTCTCCGATGGTGATTACCACGGGGTGATGGTTTGTTGTGGATTCGTCCATCACTTCCAAATTTATGTTGTCGCTTATATTTTTATACAGGCCGATATCTAGAATGCCGCCTTTTCCTCTATGAAAGTGCGTTTCTTCGCCCGGTGCGAGAACTTGGATATTTCTGTTCTCTGTATATCGTGCTAGTGTTTTTCCTCTTTGGTTGGTTGCCTTGCATTTCCATTCCGTGTTTTTAGCATTGAGGTCTCCAGATTGAAACATAGCTTACTAAAATGGGATTTTGCTCCCTTGTTTAATGATGTCGTCTAGTTCGTTTTTTTTTTGTGTGTATTGGCATCGACTACAAAGGTCATTAGCCGTCTTATAATTGTAAGCGAACATAAAATATAATCTGATTAATCTAAAAGGTAAGTTAAATTTTTGTTGAAAGGCGTGTTCGATCCAAAAATTCTACTATCTTTTTTCAGATTCATCTTCATACTTAAGGATACCTGCTAAGTTATCTTCGATTTTGAGTTCTTCACGAATTTCTTGGAATTGTTGGCATTCTACCAGAATATGTCTGATGGTAAGTATTTGATTACATTGTGTACACCTTGGTTGGTTAATTCCTTGGAGCATATAAAGAGACGTTAACCCTTAATTTGGCAAGAGCATTTATGAAAAACCAACATTACTAACTAATAACACTGTATTTTCAACAAACATGTATGCATGGCGGAAATAGTTGTGGGTTTGAATGAAATGAGGTCTATATATATAATATACTACATTATGAAACCTGATGCAGCCCTCTACACAGAATAATACTTGCGTGAATATGGCGTATCTCTTAGGATACGGAATCAAATTGAGGGTTAAGTTTGGGATGTAAATCGAGTAGATCTGAATTATTTCGTTGTTTTTTCTTGTAATTTCGATGCCGTAGGTTCATTGTCTTTTATTGGTAGTGGGTGTTGCACAATATCCTTTTTTATTAGAATTGCTACGCCACCTCCCTCTTTGTTGTTTCGGTCTCTTCTATATGTTATGTAGTTTCTCATTTTTATATTTTTGCTTTCTTTGAGTTTCGTTCCTGAAGTAGAATTATATCAGAATTTTTTTCAACTGCGATAGCAATCAATTCGTCTTTCCTCGTTTTAATTCCGTCACAATTCCATGCAATGATTTTTATTCCTTTCAGTTTTCTTCTCATAATTTTGGGAAATTCAGTATCTGCCCGATTCTACGGGTGTATTTGTTGAATTGTTCTTCGGTCGGTTTCAGTTCTGCAATGCCTAGCAGGAGTTCTGCGATTTCTTTCGCTATATTGAATTTGTAGTCCTCTGTTGTTGTTTGACCAGTTTTCTTTTCTTCCTCTTGCTCTTTCTGAATTGTTTTTATTTGAAAGTGTTCTGTTTACCAATGGAATACTTTTTCAGGTAATCTCTTCATTGGTTTTTTTGGGGCACTTCACTGAATTGGCTGGGTGAGGCCCACCGCAGTTTGCACATTTTGCGGGTATAGTCTTTTCTTTTTCGCGTTGTGTTGAGTGGTGCTCACTATACTTCAGGCATCGATATTCAGCCGTGCAGTTCCTCTGTACGTGACCTTATTCTTGGCATCTGTGGCATTAATAATAATAATAATAATAATAATAATAATAAAGGGCCTTTATTTTGTACTCTATGAATACAATCATGAGGCGAAGTTTAGCCTATAGCTATTCTACTTAACCATTGTATAATGCTATTTTTTTCTCAAGCCTTCCATTTCAATGTCAATTCCTCTTATCTTACCAATTTCATGAATCGATTTGTATTTCCTGTCTATGTCGATTAGGACCAGTGGTAGTTCATATCCATGTTTAACTGTCAATCCTGTCATCCATGTTATTTTTCTGGTGGGGTATCCTTTTTCTATCAGGTCCTTTTCTATATCTGCTAGGGAGAATTCCGTCGGCACCCCCTTCGCATTAATTTTCAGTGGTCGTTCCTCTCTCAGTGTGTATGTGGTCATTGGAATGTTTTAATTTTTTTTTCTGAGGTTTCTGTAGTCGTGAATGGTCTGTGATTGCACTCTGATGCCGTATCTAGTTGTTGTCGCTCTCGTGTAATTGATTTTTCCATTTTTCATAATTTCTCTAATTCAACTCTAACCCAGTCTTCTCTCTTCTTTATGGTGATTGGGGTATGTGCCTTTTTTGTTTTCTGTTCCTTCATCCAGTCTTGGCTCTTGAATGTCCTCTTTTTATTTGCCTCGATTTTTCCTGTGCTGATTCCTTCCACTTCTTCTTCTTCGTCCGGTTCGGCCTGAACATTTGTCTCTGTTTTCATCACCAGCGGGGCGTAACTGTTTGCGGTTTCGCCGTTGTAGGTATATGTTATGTTTTTTGCCTTTTTTCCTCTTCGGATGTTTTTTCCTCTTCGGATGATGAGGAGCCGAAGATGAATATCTTCGGCTCCTTTAGGTGTATCTTCCCTCACCAATTCATTAAGTCTTGCACACAGATAGTTAATCACTTCGTGTATTTGTACCGCATTAAGCCTGTCCAGGCTCTCCTGCCTTTCCTCAATTTTAAAAGTCGCCATGTCCGTTCGCTAATTCTGCTCGGTTATTTCACTCTGGTACCAACGATCTATGGATCTGGACACCAGGTTCACTCCGCACTGTCGGCTGTTCGGTCACTATCACTGACATTTGGTCAACCCCTGCCAACTTATATAGGCAGAAATGCAACCAAGCGGTTGCGAACTAAAGCTAGTTCGCCCTTCAGCCGGTGCGATTTGGCTGAGGCGCTAGAGTCTAGTCTTACCATAGAAATCAAAAATAATATCAGTTTTGTTTTCATCCATGATTAAGGTTAAATGAAAAACTTATCAGGAATTTGGACTGTATTTACTCTCAAATCTTATTCAATTTGCCTACGTTTCAGAGATAATTACTCCTTCTTCAGGGCTTAAAAGACAAAAAGAGCACTCAACAAAACAATCACAAAAGAACAGGTCAAGATACAAACCTGAAGAATATCAATTTGTTAGAGAGAAGTATTTAGTTCCGGAAAATCGCAAAATTCAAACAAACACAATCTTAAAATAATTGACAGATCATCTTTTTCTCCTTAATATATCACTCATTTCAAAGATTATAGAGTAGAAAGATAGGAAACGCCTTCATATCTCTAGTATTAAAAACCGACTACATTTTGGTCAGTGAAAACACATTTGACAATGAGATGGCGCTGAAAACGTACTGTCAATACAGAAAACCTGCAATGCAGTCGTTTTATTAGGTAGAATACCTTTTCAGTTTCATGGTGGGTAATTTGAGTCTTCAATTTTAATTGTTACTGTACCTATAAATCAATAGCTAAAAAAAATCAAAATTCATTTTTTAATCAACTAATTTTTCATTGATTGGATTTTTGCTGAAATTCTTTGACACTGTTTCTAGCGCAGCGCTACCGGCAGAAATCGGAACTACTGCTCTGTGGCAGCGGCCGTAGAAAGTGGGCCATTTTTAAAATCGATTCGTTCGATTTGAAATTCTGAACCCTAGTAGACTTTGCGTCGTCTTACTTGTAATTTACAAATGAAACTATTTCATTCATTTGCAATAAAACTGAAGATACTACATTAGGTACTGATAAATCAATGAAAAATTAGTTGATTAAAAAATGAATCCTGATTTTTTTCAACTATTGATTCATAGGTACAGTAACAATTAAAATTGAACACTGAAATTACCCTCCATGAAACTGAAAAGGTATACTATTTAATAAAACGACTGCATTGCAGGGGGTGTTGTAAAAGTATTCAAGTACAAATTATTGGAAAATAAAATAAGAGCAGTTTAGGAAGGAGCGGAATTTTTATTAACCCTTAAACCATATCTCTAAGAAGTTGTTCTGTAGAAAATGATATTGGTTACGAATACGACATAACTACCACAGTAAACCAGAAATGAATTTATTGGTATTCTTGTAATTTCTCCTGTTGACTGGATCTTCGAAGTCCCCTCTTTTGTAAACTGTCAATTTTTTCTGCTAAACCATTTTCGAGAAAAATTTGTTAAAGGAATGTTGAGTTTTCAAATACTGAAAATACATCCATAAATAAGTACTCAGTTGCAAAATTGTATTTCATCTCAAATTGGTAGGATTTTCATAATAATAATGCTTGGTTTTGCATCATCTTTGAATATTCAACTCGGACGTATTCAAACTCAATGGTATTATTTTTTGAACGATTATAGTATAGCATCATATTTTCCAACTTTTTCCACAAGCCAAAAAGCACTGTGTGGCCAAGCGGCCCGTTATGAGATCTGAAGAATAGCCATTTGCATTTCTGTCTATATAAGTTGGCAGGGGTTGACTCTGGTTTACTTTTTTGACCTCAAACTTCACACTGACACTTCTAATGGGTTATTGTTCGTTGCTATGGTACCGCAATATTTTTTTAATGCATGGAACTGGTATAGGCTAACTAGATATCAATACATCGTCGTATATAAAAAGCTGTGATGGCAATACGTAAATGAATTTCAAGCGAATAACCTGGTCATCATTGGTAATTACCAACAATAACCAACTGCATTCAAGCGCTTTTGGTCATTGCTGGTTATAATACGTGACATCAAGAACTAGCCCTTCAACGTCATCATTTTGGACCGCAGATAACCGTAGATAACCATACTCGAGAGCTGGGTTAAACTTCTGGTTATATGAACAGGCTTATCCTTCTTTGAAGCTTGAGCTCTATAAACCTGATCAATCTTATCGGAAATTTTTGTCAACAAATTTCAATGAACGGAAATAATGAAATAAAAAGCCTACCTTGATTATTTCGTGTAAAGAAGACATGCTTCCTATACTCGTGGGGTCTGGAGATGGTGAAGTATCTGAAGGCCTTGGAAGAGCGGGTGGCAAATCACGTGGTCTGGGAGGTGCAGATCTTTTTGCGCCATTATATGCAGGAAATGATGGTCTTATCGGCGTCGGATAAGATATTTCCGGTCGTTTTCTCTCGGCAGAATTCTTCGGAGGTAATGGGGCCATTTTGATTGGTTGCTATTTTTATGCAGAAGTACAATTTAGTTAGTACAAGTTGACATGGTAAAATATCGTTTATGATAAATATTCTTTTCCTTTTTCCTTCCGCGAAAAGCCTTTGCATTTTTAAGAACAAGTTGTAGCGTTCAAGTTCAAGCTCAGTTCAAATTTAAACCCAGCTCAGCTTTGGCAATTCCGTACAATTTTGGCAGGTTAAAGTAGGCTCAATGTTGAGCTCGGCTCGAATTTGAACTGTACAACCGGGCCTTGGTCTCGAAATAATTTGCACGCCATCCTCTCGGACCTGCGAAAATACACGCAGGATAAAGTGTAAGTTTAAAGGTACCTGATGAATCAACGCGGCCGAGGCAATTTCCGTGATAATTTTCAATCCAGATTGAAAGTGGTGATCCACCGGATGTAACTATCCAATGCAATACAAACCGGAAAGGCATCCAGCAAGAGCGATGGATTGACTTCTGTTTTACCAGACTCTGAGAATAAACTCAAAGGCGGAATAACTTACTTTGGGTTGCGTGATGTTTATATGCTGGAGAGGTTCAGAATTATCTACGAGATTAGTAGCAAGATCTATTAATCTCTGACGTTGGATTCCTTCCCCTGGTCCCATGTGACTGATGTGATTGAAATTGGTAGGGGCTGAGATCATCTTAGATCTGCGATCTGTACTCCTATAAAATAGATTACGAATTATTTCATCTAATGTCGGTGTTAGTGAATTGAGTATTCATTGATTTTGTTGGTGATTTAATTATCTTGAAAGGAATACTAAAAAATCACAAAACAAACAAATTTGACAAGAATAAGATGAATGATGCATGTTATTCTAAGAAATATGATTACAGATTGTTGGGCGTGTTGGTCGGGCCCGCCAAACCTGCCATCGCGACCAAAGAGGTATATTGTGGTACACAAACAAGCTCAGAGAGCTAAACTTCTCTCTCCAGTCTCATCATACTCAAAAAGGAGGTGATGTAGGTAAGGGAATGATTCTTGACTTCCTGTAGATTCACCTTGGGAGGGTCAAAGACTCCAACTCTGACTCTGTATACCGCCGGGCAGTCATAGAGGATGTGCTCAATCGTTTCGCCTCCTCTAGGCAGAGCCTGAAGAGTGGTAATTGGTAGGTATATAGACTGGGAGGCACTGGGCCTGCCTGTGTGAGTGACGAAATCCAGAACGGTGGCTCCAATATTCCAGCACCTTCCGCCTTATCCAGCTATTGCTTCATTCCCTGATTAAGGAATTAGAAACTCCTATAGTTGGTTCTGGGCCAGTAAACGCTGAGGTTGCGCCTTCTCTGGCTAGAGCTTCCGATTACTCGTTGGCTCTAGAGCCTGAGTGTCCAGAAACACAAATAAGTTGCAGCCTGTTGTGACATCCCAGTTTGGAGAGGTTAGATCTGCATTTGAGTACCTGTGCTAAATTGCATTTGTCAGCTGACAGAGATTTGATGGCAGTTTGATAATTTGATTTTTATTGACCTACCCGTCCTACTCATGTAAAGCAAGATGATTGGCGCATAGGTTAATGGCGAAAATTCCCGCTTGAAATACTGTCGTCAACCTGCCAACACCAACTCAGAGTTCAGTCAGGGGTCTACGACTGTAGACTCCTGCTCCAGAGCCCTGTTTGGTTCTAGAGCTATCGGTAACCCAACAAGGTCCTTGTAAATAGAGTTCCTTGTGACCTAGCCATTTGTCTAGGCTTTGAATCGGAGAACTGAAGGTTCCGTCTGTACTGGTTCTTGTGATTATCTGATTAGTTCTCATGCCCACCACCTCGTCCGCCTCCAGTTGGGCTGAGAGCCGATTAAGCACAAAAATGAGTTCATCAGATTCATTTACCGTTAGGTGGTGGAGCCTTTGGCTTACTAGTCTTGCCTATCCCTGGACAAAAATGTTAAGGGAGGGGAGGTCTAATAGCATCTCCATGGATGCGGTTGGAGTAGAGCGGAATGCCCAAGAAATGTGATTCACTTTGTTCAACAATTATATTTTTTTTTATTTAAAATTTGTGTTGAAATATATTCCCAAATAATCTCTATTGCATACTGTCCTAACAATAATGAAATAAGTAAGCCAATACTTTATTTATTTGTAACTAGTTGACCCGGCAAACCTAGTTTTGCCATTTAAATTATTTCTAGGGTAGATAATAATAACTAACTCATCGTGATTGCTCGATTGGTCGTAAGAAAAAGGAATGCCTTTTTTTCTGTTCTGTACAATTTTTTTTGGGAATATTTTGTTATATAAACCTTGCTCTAACAATAATAAACACAACAAAAAAAGAATTGTCCAATTTGGTGCGATCATTTGAACAATAAAGCATTTTGAAGTAAACCATAGATCCTCTTTTATTAATATAAGATGTTTTCGGTTAAACAAGTTGTCCGATTCACTACTCACTAATTTATCTGTACTTGTAATATCATTACTTATAACCACACTATTTTCCGCATCATCAGCTTTCTGAATAGCCGACCGTGTCTTCCAATCATCAACTGATGATTATTAATTTTGTACATTCTTTTTTTTGTTTCTTGACTTTCATTTTGTAGTGTTTTAAAGGGCGAATAAACTATTATTATGATCCACGATGGACTATTAGACGTTTATGAAAAACTAAACATAATTTTTTGCTGAAAATTCGAATGCTAAATTTTCGAACAATAAACTTTCTCCCTGAAATATTTTCAGACATCTGCATTTCTCCCGGTTATACAGGAAACAACCTACTACTTTAGTATTATGAGGTATCATAGCATATTTGCTGTTTGGGCTGAAAATAAACAGGGTGTATAAACACAATCCATTCAAGAAATATAGACACAAGTAGGCCTCGAAACTCCAGAAGTGGGTACTTCAATCAACGGTCAAATTTAAAACGAACTAGGAAACATTAAGGCTGATTCATGCTAGACCGTGTCGGGTCCGAACCGGGACCCGGACGGGACACGGTAAAAGAATTATATGAGCAATTTCAATTGACCCATCCACACTACACCGGTTGGGACACGTGCCGTGCCCGTGTTTTCAGAGTGGCGACCCGGTTGCAACGGCCCGGAGTCGGTCCCGGCCCGGCTCCGACACGGTCTAGCATGAATCATCCTTTACTCTTTGTTCGAGTCGAAGTAAACTTTTTGTCGTGTTATCTAGGAATAACCAGTTCGGAATGTTTTTGCTCATTGATTATCTGCCACACAATCTTTCATTTCCAACTTGAAAACTGTGAATGGCTTGCAAGAGTAACAACTATTAGCTATCTGCATAACCATAATAGTACCAATCCTGATGGTATCTATTAGCCACTATCCTTACTACTGATTTCGCCTAACCGACTTGCAAAATGCCCCATCTCCTTGGAACACAACGCCGACAATTGAGTTTTCGATTGGTGAAGTGGTCTCACGTGATGAAATCCACCATATTCTTGGTAAATTTCTTTGTTTACAAAAGAATATATACCATCAAGTTGGACAAGTCAAATCCATCAAAACTTAAGATTTTCAAATAAAAACCCTATAGTTTTTCTTCTTTCAGTAGATTCTATATAAAAAAGGGGCAACATGCTGATGCTAAAAGTACTAGCATTTTCTAGTAAATAAGAAGGAACTACATGTGTTTACTATACTGTGAAGTGCCGAATTTTTATGGCAGATACGTCGATTCGTAAAGAAAACGTAGTAGGTATGTATTTGTCGGACGTTAGCGAAGTACGTGTAATAGAAGCACCACTAGGTATTCTACGGTTAGTTCTGTTAGAAAATGGATGGAATGAATGGACGAAAATTGAACATTAAAAGTTAAGTCAATATTTTGCATCATAAAATATTCCGCTAAATCTAAAATGAATTTGTGTTAATCATCTTTTAATTCGGTTTTTCTTTCAATTTCAATAGGGAAAATGTATCTCACCTAGCTGATACATTTTTAACATGATCGAATGAAGTGTTTTGGAGTGAATAGAGAAAGAACCTGTGCTCACGTTGATGATAATAAAAGAACAAAAGTGTATTATGTGCAAAAAGTTTTATTTGATGCGTGGCAGAGCGCTTCCCTAAAGCATCGTTTTCAAACTTCTAACTTATAGTTGGGTAGCCGATTTACTTGAGCGTCGTCGCGTGGATTTGAAGTTTAGATGGTAGAAGAAAAAAAGGTTTTATGATGTATGCACCTTCTGCGGTGGGTCCGTCTGCAGGTTCTCAAAGATACTCGAGATACTCATACTCGAGCGTGTCAGATTAAGATACTGTATACTTCATTCAAATTTATTTTAGCAGTCGGTTGGCCATGAAATAATTTTCTCAAGTTTTTATAACTAGAACGAAGTTAGGTTGGCACTCATGAAATGTCGTTAATGTCATAACGCCGTTGCCACAACTAATATCAATTTTTATTACGAAAATGCCGAAAGTGATTGAAAAAAGAGACAGGGTTTCAGGAAGTGCTATTTAGAATTCAGGTCCGCTCATTCAAATAGTTATACCCTGATATTCTAAAATCCACAATACGTCAGACGGTAGCGAACATATTCAATGTAAGAGAATAAAGAGTTTATATAAGGTTTCATCTGAATCTAAACGACTTATATTTCAGCTGAATATTTCCACAATCAGAAAGATTGTGAATGAAGAGTATGACAAAGAATTTCCTTCTATTGGGAGACCCAAAAAAGTGGTGGCATTTCATGCAGAATTTTATGTTTGAGTGAATTAATGCGAAAAGTTTACTACCTACAGGATTTTCAATGAATGTCATCGGAGAATGAGTTCCCTAAAATGGATTTTTCTGTTTTTCATTTGACTTGTCCTATACAATGTAAATGTCTCAAGGTACTAATAAACACCTAAATATCATAATTACATCAATGTATTAAGATGAATAGCCACAAATACGCGCAAGTTGCCCTTACTGTTTATTCATGTGAAATTTTTGTTCAACGGTGAAGTTGCATCTTAACTTGAAACTTTCAACTCCTTTTACTTATATTGATGCAAGATAATTTTTATTGAAAAATTTAACATTCTTGTAATTATCTGTTAATTCCTTCGGGAGATACCCATTGCCAACCACTGCATCATATGCATTTCATCTTCGGGTTAATATTTTTGAAATCTACAAATGATGTAAGCCAAAGAAGATAACGAACATCAACTCTCCTCAAGCTAGTGCATATTATGATATTATACTGATCTCTTGTATTTTCCATGCAAATAACTGGATTTGGTATGCCTTCAATCAGTTTGTATAAACTTCAATTATGTTCGTCACATATTTTCCGAAGAGATTCGACATTGTGATAAAATACGTAATAACAGAAACTTCTACGTAGAACGGGCAACATAGCGTTGATTTAAAACCCAAAAATGTTTTGACAAGCTTCATAACCCCACATTTTCGTACTATACAGAGTGAAATGTGTCAAATTTCCATGGCCAACCGACTGCTAAAATAAAGTTGAATGAAGTATATATGCCCTACGCGGCTCTGATGATAAATTCATGTTAATCTGACAGTTTGCGTGGTGGGGGTGGCCGTACGGAAGAGTTGAAAATGATTGAAAAAATTTTTTTTTCGAGCGTGTCATATTTTTGAAGGTTACCTTGATTGGACCCACAGAAAGCTACTTTTCAAGGGACTTACAATTCGGACGTGACGCAGGGTCACAGCGGTCCTTTGAAAATGCAAAAAAAAATCGTTACTTGTACATACCCGAGCGTGTCAGATTTTCATACAGATGGTGTTGACCCATTAATCTGACAATGATCAGGGCGGGTTTTCTTAATCTGACAGTTTGAAGATGATAACTAGGCATTTTTTATCAAATATCTCCCTATTCCTGTAATCCTTGCTGTATTCATTATTAAAGTTGTAGATAATAAAATTCTATACAACTTTTGTCTGAAGCAATTCTACATACTCTTAACCGTTTTCGAATTATAGGCAGATATGGGCAAGGAGCTTAGCCACACATGGGAAAGGCCAAGGTCAATGTAAAAACCCAGCCTAATGTACATTCATCGCCATATATCTCAAAAACGTTCAAATGTAGAAAAAATTGCCTTTGCTAAATTGTTATGCTCTCCAAGTTTTATAATGAATGCCGAAAACAATTTGAAGACCAGGAAAGGAGATATTAAAAAAAAAAACTGATTTATGTCACTTTTATGGTCAATTTTTATTGTTTCGGCTTGATGAAACTCCGATTATATTTTTTCCGTTAATCTTGAATCATTTGCTTCAATATAAGAAAAAAGCGCTCGAGAATGTACAGGGTGGGCAAATTTTGATAATTTAGCACTACAGCTTTTAAACCAGAGGAAATAGACAAAATCTGATACCCCATTCTCATTCTCTTTTTCTGAGAAACTAACAATTGTAGTAGTCATTTTTGGCCACTTTTTTTTGTTTTCGAGTTATAAGCAAAAATTGGAAAAATGGCGATATTGAAATAAATTTATATCTCCGCTAATACTGATTATAGAGCTCTGAAATTGAAACATTATGCAGGCACTTTTTTACGTAGAATCCAGGGGCGTGCTCGCCTTTTTAGCAGGATTTTTAATTACGAAGCTAATACCCAAAGTTATGTTTTTTAAATGGGAACACTATTTTTCTGTGCAATTTTTTGAAAGCTTAATTTTTACTGATTTCAAAAATATATGACATCATATGGTTTGTATCAATATAAATGATAGAAAATGGTCAAAAACCTTTTTTCTCAATATTTCTATGGTTCCAACTTTTGATGAGCACAGAAACATATAGCATCGTATGATTACGTAGTGACAAGAAAAACGTCGGTGAAAAGACAAGTATACTCACATTCTTTGAGATTTATTCCCTTCCCTCAACGAAAATCTCCTTCTTGGTCTTTGAACAGTTCTACCTTCTCTATCAAGAGTAACTATATTATCTAAATTAATAAGTTCCTCTAAAAAAAAAAAACAATTAAATAACTCGGGATACTTCTATGTAATTCAATACAAATCACTTACTTTGATGTATGTTCGAGAGATATAAGAGATGGGGCGAATCATTCAATATACATAAAGATAAACTACCGCTGTCATTCAATGGTTTAGCTCTCTTAATATTGACTGTCTGGATCCAATCTCCGGTAGCGCAATTGAACACGTCAATGTGTGTTTCACTATAGACCAATAAATGGCCATCCCTGTAACCTGAATTGTATTTATTAATGATGAACTACCCAGAAAAAAATAAAAAAAAAATTGATTTTTTTGCTCATTCTAATTATTTCATCAGCAATCAGAAAACAATTCTTTGATGAAAATTTTAACTTTATTTGAGTAAATATGATACTTAAGATATGAATATACCTTAAGGTCCGTTTGCAACAGCCAAAAATTCTCTAAAGAATTTACCCGTGAATTCATGCACCGTGAATTCTCTCGAGTTACATACGTACTTTCGGTGGAATCCACTGTTCAGTTGCATTCAAAATAATTTCTGCCGTTTTCTTGCCAAAATTCTCCAGAGAATTTTCGATTGTTACAATCGGGCTTTATAGATAAGGCAGGAACTACAGTCATTCCAGGGAAACAACTATTATACGTAGCATCTGCCACGTACGGTTGTTTCTTGCGACATCCTACGGATTGTATTGTATATTTTTGATAAAATGATTGGAAAAGAAAGGTTACCATGAATTCTTCAAGTGATGGTGAATATTCGGAAATCTAAATTCAAGATGAATGTAATTGGAGGAAAGTACGCTTCAAAAGGAAAAGAATCTAAATTCCAACACAAAAAACCCAAAGAAAATATCATTTCCATCTGCAAAATTTGCATCAATTTGTGCGAAAGCTAAGTCGCGTAGATTGTAGAACAACACATGAAGGGAATTCCACAGACGACACAAGTGTCCGCACTAATCTCCCAAATATAAACAACCAAAAAGTAAACAAAAATATGGACGTCAGTTCGGATGAACACCGAAGGAAATATACTGGAAAAACAAATCCAATCGATCAAACGATTAAATACCCACAAAAAACAGCGAATAGGTGTTCCTTCAAAAGGTATACAACATTCTGAATACCAGAATCTCTATTATATGATGGTAAGCAATGAAGAAATTGAAAATAGAATTGAAATGTCTAACTGATGGAACAAAAAAAATTAAAAAAACACCAATATAAACTTAAAACCAAACTAGGATACTTATTGAAGTCTAATAACAAAAAAGGAAAAATGCGAAAAACACTCGAAGAATTGAAAGAACAAAATTAGATTATCTCTTTTGAGGAAACAAAGGCTAACAACAACCAAAAACCAAGAACTGAACCAAAATAGCCATATTCAGTAGTGATTGCAACAATGGAGAAAAATATAAGCAATGAAGAAATTGAAAATTTCCTGAAGGGTAACAACATTCAATTCAGATACTGTAAAAAAATCATTTCCCTTAACTTCAACACCCCAACTGGATACATTCGAATTATAACAGATCACACAAAAACCTTCGAAGAACTCTTAAGCAATGATCTATTTTTCAAGAATCGGCACTACGCAGTGTACCAGAATTCCCCCCGGATCGAACACCTATACCACTTTTTATATTCCAAAACATGCAACATCGAAATATAAGACTTCCCCGGTGTATCAGGCCATAATATTGTACAATCACCTGCCTAACACTGTCAAGTTGCTCAATAAAATGAAATTAAAAAAAAAAAAAAATCAAAACATCAAATGTATATTGCTTAAAAAAAGTTACTACAGAATTAAGGAGTTGCTGGATGACAAGGATATCATTGTAGAATAAGTTCCTGAAAGTTAATTTTGACTTGTCCTATACATTGTGAATGTCTTAAGGGATCAATAAATATTATGACTTTAGCCTTGCGGCTTTCACACTCCTCTCCAGAGGAAAATTCACTTATCCCAGATATCTCAGATATCAAAAGGATTAAGCTCTGTTGGAGCCCTTTCCAGGTTTTCGGGCTCCTGGTGGTGGTCGGGTCCTTGTCGCTCCTCGGCTCCCTGCCGCAGGTTGGATTCCTGCACCACCCGCACTTCCTGTCGGAGCAGACGGTGTTCCTCTTAATTTCCCATGTACTTGCGTACAGTTCTCGCTGTTCCCAGTAGTACCGCCTTCTGCATGGCTCTATAGATATTTTCGTCCAACTGAAGTTTCTTCAAGTTCTCTAGTAGTTTCTTCGGTATCAGGCCTGTACATGACAATAGGGATGGTCTTGATATCTTTCAGCTTCCACTGTCTCCTGGTTTGTTCCTCGAGATCTTTGTACTTTGAAATTTTTTCAGTGTGCCTATCTAGAAGATTGTTATTATTTTGGAATTGTCACATCGATGAATAGTGCTCTGTCCTCATCCTTATTGAGCAATACGAGGTCTGGTCTATTGTGGGTTGTTTTCCGGTCTGTGAGAACCGTGCGATCCCAATAGAGCTTGTGATGTTCATTTTCCAATACAGCATCCGGATGGCAATTGTAATAAGGAACCTTTTTCGAACTTAGAAGTTGGTGTTTTAGTGCCAATTCTTGGTGAAGAATCTTGGCAACGGCATCATGTCTATTTTTGTACTTCGTGCCCGCGAACTTCTGACATCCCCCGGTGATGTGCTGGATAGTTTAATGTGTCGCACAGCCATAACGACACCTATCATCCGCCACTGAGGCATCCTTGGCGTTATATTTCATGTAGTTCCTTGTTGGAATCACCTGATCCTGGATGGCGAGCATGAAGCCCTCTGTCTCAGGAAACAACCTTCCGGAAGTCAACCAGTGGTTCGACGCTGATATATCGACGTAATCATGGTTGACCTCGTTCTGGTCCCTTCCTTGCAAAGTGGTCCTGCTGTAGCTTTAACGGTGTAGAACTATCAACAACACAAACTACTTGACGGAGTTCTGATGAAGCAGCCTTGCTCAGGAAATATTTTCGAAGTCCTTCAATTTCCTGGGACATACGGTTGGACAAATCAACAATTCCTGTACCCCCAAGATGTCGTGGCAGCTCGGTCCGTTCTATTGAGCTTTTGGGGTGATGTTCATTGTGTTTAGTCAGCATCGTCCTTATTTTTCTCTGTAAGTCTGCTAAATCGGTGGTGGTCCAGGAGATGATACCGAATGAGTAGCTCAGCGCCGAGCAAGCGTAGGTATTAATAGCTTTTATCAGATTCTTGCTGTTAAGACCAGTTCTCATTATCCTTCTCAATCTTCCGGTGAACTCCTCCGCTAGTTCTTTTGTCATCTGGCTCTGATTGATTTTTCTTGCCTGTTTTATGCCCAGATACTTGTATGTGTCTCCTTCTTTTAATGCTTCAATTTCTGCACCTTCCTTGAGTTTGAACGTACCATCATCTATTATCTCTCGTTATGTTCAGCAGTCGACATTTTTCCAGTCCAAACTTCATTTTGATGTCTTCCGAGAATCTTCCAGCATCAGTTGCATTTGTTTTTTGGTAGATGCGAAGAGTTTCGAATCGTCCATATAAAGATGAATCATATGTTTGTAGGCGTTTGAGTAGTGTATTTTATGCCTTGAAGCGCCTTAGAGCATTGCTTCCCCTCGAGTCAATACTGAGTATATAATATTGAATTGTCTACTCTCATTTGAATTATAACACGGTCTTGTGGGGTGCGTCGTCTGGGAGTGGTTCTGTTTTTGTTGCCCAGAAGAGAATAATTCGCCTTATCTTCGGTATAAAACCCCTGGAGTCCTGTAGACCATTTTTTATAAAACATAAAATATTAAGTTTCCCATGTATTTATATCTTGAACTGCCTGCTCTACACGATGAAGAATATTCATTCTCAAAAAAAGTGTTGCCAATTTCATGAATATAATACTAAGCAAAAATAAACCATTTGCATTACAGCTCATAGAGCGAGCAAACTTTGAGTATTCTTCTATGTATACTGGCATAAAATTCTACAATCATCTGCCTGATAGATTTAAAACGTTGAAGTTTTCGAGCTTCAAGAAAGAAATCGAAAAAATTACTTTAGAACAGTGCTTTTATAGTAAAAGAGAATATTTAAATTCAGTTGTAGAGTGATATCACACTAGGTAGTTTTTAATGTTTTTTTTTTGTACTGGCTTAATTCAACGATATCTCAATAATAAGCCTTCATTTTCAACAGGCAATGAACACCCAATTACAGGAAATAAAAAAAATAAAAAAACGAATTAAGAAATGACAACAAAATAAATACCATGAAAACCATTCTGCAATCCAATGCAGGCAAAAACGCGCTGATGAAACCGCCAGAAAATGCATTGATGCAGCTACACAAAACATAAAGAAATAGATCAATATACCATACATTATTCATTCATCATTAAAACAATATCAAATATTTTCAAGTGAATACAAATTACAAATATAACCCAGAGAATGAAAATGCAGATCACATCTGTCCGATATACTATTAACAACGGTGCAAGCGTATCTTATTGGTGATTGTAGGAGTAAATTAGTCCTTGGGTCTTGGGTGAAAACCGTTATCATTCTTATTTTTTTTCCCTTTTTCTGTCTTCTCTGAGGATAATTAATTAATGTTTAATGCTATTTATGTTGACTCTTCCTATACATGTATAATGTCTCAAAGGATTCAATAAATTATTATTATCACCCAATTTGGATTTCAAAACGGAAAATCAACCATTCACCACTAAGTATCGAACACCCAGAATGCCATGATGAAAAAATTTAAAGCAGCAACAATTAACCCTGGCATAAACAAAGCCTTTGATAGTGTATGGCATGATAGCCTTTTTTATAAACTCCACCAGCTCAAGATGCCTAGATTCCTTCTGCTCGACATCAAAAACTTCCTAGAAAACCGAAGACTACGTGTCAAAATAAACAATATAACATCAAACGCATTCACTCCAAAACAGGACACACCACAAGGATCACCTCTGTCACCTATCCTATAAAATAAATTTGGGCCGGGAGCCGGGGTCATAATACACTATGACAATGAAAAATGCAAAGAAAATTTACACATCTATATGCTGGCCAATACTGGAATAAGCACATTCAATTCTAATAAATTGTAGAAACGCAGCCATCAAAAACTTGGAAGTAGCAGAGAGGACACAACTCAGAAGTATTAGTTGACTAAGGCCCGTTTGCACCAATACACCTTAAAACGAGTACTTAACAAGTGTCGTTTAAAGTTAATGGACGCTTAATTTTATTCCCAGTTGCATGACTGTGGCTCAATAGAATCTTAAGTAAGGGGCCCTCAAGTTTTTATATCTAGTGATATTTCTGTTTTTTATTTTGGTACAACTTCATCCTAGTCCAATAAAGCCATTTCATTGGTTGGCCGGTTGCCGATGATCGTTGTCATTTCATTAACCTAACATTATTCTCCTGTCAGTCAGTTTCAAGTAAACTATTATTTTATTATCAAAGAGTGACAACTTTTTGTTGCTGAATTAGCATCATTATTGATAATGAAATGGATTGTAAAATAAAAAGTTTATATAAGTATAACACTTTCTTTCTAAGGTCTTGTGTGAATTTGTTTTATTAATGTTGAACAGGAAAATGTCCTTATTGTCCTTGTTAGTAAGAATACGGTGAATGATTGTGGAGGAAATGTACAAAGTGCACTCGACTTCTCAACAGAAGAAGAGAGTTAGTTGCTAACTATAGTATGTTTTGTGACACAAAATTGAAAATAAGAAGACAGCAAAAAAAAAGGCTTAGTATTCAGTAATGCATTCATTCAATTTTCAAAATCCATCAAAAATGGGAAGTTCTGCAACCAGTTCAACAAATTATTTTAGGTTAGAATTTCGCCCTCAAATATTTAAGTGGTCATTACAGGAGCACTTAAATTTAAGGTAAGCTTTAGACATTTAAATGTCAGTTAACAGCTGGTGCAACGGAATTTAAGTTAAGGGTTCAGTTAACACTAAGTGCGTTTGGTGCAAACGGGAATAAGACGCCCCATGAACAGACTATATAACCCACCCAACCAATTGCTGTACACATCAACGAACATCTAACCCAGGGGTCGGCAAGTAATTTCAAGTGGGGTCCGGATGCAATAATGAAATTTCATGGGGGTCCGAGGTCTAGAAAAAACTTATAACTTTTTTTTATTTTTATTCTGCCACATTTAAATGATTATATGAAATAGAATAATGTAGAACTAATGTGAAAAATTACATCGGCGGTCTTGGGCCAATTTCTTATAGTTTGGTTCGAGCGAGATACAGCAAATGCGAAGGGTGTCTTCAAGATGGTCGACAGTTAACCTTGAACGATTTTTGTTCTTTATAAAATTCATTTTGGTGAAAGATGATTCGCATACATATGTCGTGCCAAACATAGTTGCCAGGTGGATAGCTAGTTTTTTGCAATTTCCATAAATTTCTGGAACATGTTTGCCCCAAAATTCTTCTGTGGATGCTGTTTTATACATTTTCGAGGAAATATCCTCTTGCAGGTCAATCATCTCCAGTTGAAGTGAAGGCCTTGAAATATTGATTAACTTTGCAGCCACTTCAGTCCATTCTGCCGCTGCAGCAATACCATGAGGTGATTTGAGGAATTAAGACAGTTTCCCTATCTCTGCAAAATCCTGGAATCTCGTTGCAAATTCATTTTTGAGATCAGACAAAAACCTCAAGAACACTGCAATGTCCCCTTTAGAGTTCCTGTTTTTGTATTCAAGAACTGTTGGGAAATTAAAGAATTCTCATCGCGCAATATCTTCTTCAAAGATATCCAGCTTTCGACAAAAAGCAGAAACACTTTGTATGTAATAACTTGACCTTTACTCAGCCAACGAACATTGTTGTTTTGCATTAAGTCAGAATACGTCGACTCACATTCAGAACGAAACTCCTTGAACTGTCTGTGCTGAAGAGCAAAACGAGATCGCATAAAATTAATCAATTTGATCAAATTGTCCATGACTTCTTTCAGTGTAGCACAAAGTTTTCCATAAAGGGCTGTTTAGTGAATTTTGCACTGATAAGATATAATACCTGCATTCTTATCCCGGATTCGCTTAACTAATCCTTTTTCTTTGCCAATCATCGCTGGGGAACCGTCGCGTCGGTTGAAGTCGATACCATTTTATCATAACTCAAGTAGGATTCTGTGATGGGTTCATCAAATGTCTTGAATAAATCTTCTCCTCGAGTGTAACCTTTCAACGGCAATATTGGTAGCAATTCTTCCCTGAACACTTTATTTTCAAGGTCAAAAAATCTGACGAAAATAGACATTTGTTCATCATCAACAATATCACATGATTCGTCGAGTGCTATAGCATAGCAAGGTGCTTTTTGAAGAAGTTCGAGCAAAGTTTTTTTGATATCATTAGCTAAAATTTCAGTTCTTGTAATACTTCTGGTCGACAGTGGAATACTCTGAATTGCAGCGGCAACATCTTTTTTCTCTTCAAATAAGGCCTGGACCTCTTCCAACATGCATTCTTTCACTATTTCAGAATCAGAAAATGGTTTCTGGTGTTTGTTATGTGTCCAGCAAACACGCAACGCTGCTTCTGTGGCCTTTTCTTGCTTGCTCATGCAACGAGCTAGTATATCGTTGATTTCATTTTTAATTGATTTTGTTTCAGAGATTGGGAGTGAAAGCCCTAAAAGGTTTGTGAAGAAACGAGCTAGTATATTCGTGCATTTTTTGTAAGAACTTAGGTGAGCCTTGAGTATTTTTTTTCGAACCTCACTGCCAAGAGGAAAGTTCTTCTCAAATTGTTGATGGGTTGTTTCGTAGTGTAGCTTTAAATTCGCACTTTTAATAATTGCGACGGTCTTATTACATATCAGGCAACCTGGGACTGCCTGAGGCCTATCAGGCAGCGTAAAACAGTATTGTTCAGTCCACTCAGTCAAAAACCTTCTATTTTCGCTGTCCACCTTACGTTCTTTAGAATCCATATTATCACGTTTGAAACGTTTCTCCTTGATCTCTTCAAAAAGAAATGGATAACAGTTCTGCAACAATCTACAAACGGAACTACGCTTGACGACTTAAGAAGAACCGCCAGTCCACAACATTTCTTCCGCACCTGCGCACTACCAATTTCGACGAACTCCGATATTCAACGCAGTTACGGGTGCGACAAAGTTATGGCGATGCACAGTGGTCCGAAATCCCGAAAAGCTGGCCAAAAGTCCAAAAAAAATGTTTTTTTCTAGGGACTTTCAATGATTGGAATAGTTTTGGTAGTATCCCTAGTATGTATTATAACCATTAAGAAAGCGAAAACGTCCCTATCTGGCTTGGAATCACTTACCATTTAAGAGCGTTAAGCATGTAAATCGTTCGTTCATCGCGCGTCTAAAATAGGACAAAGTTTAGACACGTGTAGAATCGCGAAAAGTGAACGGATTTTGATTCTGTAAAATGGATTGTTCTCTGGAAAAAAGGTAGATTTTGAATGTGTTGCTCGAAATTATTGTAACAGATGTATGAAGTGTAAAATCATTAATGAAAGTAGTGGTATTTTTTTTTTACTTTCTGAAAAGTCGTGTTAGAAAAAGCCATAAGTCAAAACCCCCAACGAACCCCACTCTGAAACTGAATGTAAACTGTTGCTTAGATATCTCATCAAAACATATCCAAAAATTGGCTGCTCCTGACTGCACCTTTGATTTTGGGGATAGTGTTTACGCGATGATGTGTGCCTAGGTTGGTTCTTATTTGGGATGTTTTTTTTTTCTTTTGAATAAGACGACTGATCGATTCCAAATAAATAAACGAAAATTCGTGTCAGGTGTTACTTCGATATTTTAATTCTATCCTCACCACCCCACACACCCCCCAACCCCGTAAATAAAAAAAAAGACGATTGTAAGTTTTTTTTTATTTTTTGATTTTTTTCACATTTTGATTTCGAATTCTTAATCAGCGTCCCGGAAAACCCCTGAGTACAAACTTTTACCCGAATTGAACACGATTCCGAAAAAATTTTCCGCCATATTGGATCCACAATTTTTTTTCTACATTTCGAGTTCGAATTCGTAATTAGCGACCTCAAAAACCCCCGAGTACAAACTTTTATCCGAATTGAGTAAGTTTTCGTTAAAACTTCCGCCATTTTGGATCCGCCATTTTGTGTTTCCACTTTTTGTCTTCAAATTCGTAATCAGCGACACCGAAAACCCCTAAATACAGACTTCCACCCGAATCGAAAACGTTTTTGACTTTTGGCCAGCTTTTCGGGATTTCGGACCACTGTGCGATGCCTTGTTGACCGAAGCCCGAAGCGTTTACCTGGTCGATTCGAACGCACATCGCACGAATCGTTGGCGGGTGAAACAGGTCATGAATGTATTTCGAATGAATCAAAGTACAATCAGAACCAGAAGTGATAGGTTTTGGAATACGTTGCTTTTAAACGTATGAGAGTAAGGCGAGTAGGAACAAAATTTCAAAATGAAAATATAAAACTCAACAATATTTGACGGTCCAAGTTTTACCCTTTCGCGGTCCGCCTGTTGCTTACCCTAGATCTAACCTATATCAACCAGACTCCAAAAACTGAACAAGCAACTTTACTACAGACTTCGAAATATGGAAGATATATTACATCTCTATCATGATGAGGAGAACCCAAGAACGAAATGGAAATTTCAAAAGGATACCCTAATACAGAAAATGAGAAGAGCTGACAATACAAACACTTAAAACATTAAACTTCTGCAAGAATCCAGGAGCAAAAATGAAATTCCCATGTTTAATTCTTAGAAGCTTCAAATTCAAGGCCAAACAATTGATCAGAAAGAGATAGTAAAGAAATCCATCAGAAAAAGTCTGAAAGTAAAAGTAAAGATAAGCGTCCACATTTCCGCATCGTACGCGGGTAACGGATCGCATCGAAAGTATTTTAGAATGCTTAGTATAGGATCCCATATAAGTGATACGTATCGTACTGCATCGCTTGATTATTTTAATGCGATCAGTGCGTTGCGTACGAATCGGAACTGTGGACGCTTGCCTTAAACAAGCAGCTGACGTCAACAACACCAACAGAAGTTCGAATAATCCCACGATCTCGCACTTGACCTACCGTGAACATGAGTCAGACCCGTCAATTATGCCAGAAGCGGTTGCTGAAACCGAAATGTCATAACTCTCCAAAGCGAACAATACTCAGAGTAGTAAACAAAAACAACAAAAACCACGGATAAAGGTACAAAGAAGGTAAACCCGAAAACTAAACTTGAGCATTATGTGTACGGAACCAGTGAATAACGTAAAGATACGGGTGCCGTTGAAAGGAGATGGCTATACGTAGGCAGAATAGCTGGATGGACGTCACTGAGGATGATGTGAAAGAATTTCTCTTCAGTACGGTTGAAAAAAGACACCATAACAGTAAACAAGCTTCCTTCTTTTTTGAGTGAAATTTTATTCGGAAAGACTTGAGTGCAACCGATCAAGCAAGGTGGTCAACAGAGTCTCATGGGGTGAAATAGACTACTCCAAAATGTTCAGTTCTTGAGTACGGCAGTCGATAAATTGGAAGAGCTCATAACGACTTTGCATGCAGACGTGGTAATGTTAACTGAACATTGGCTTTCACGTGATGAATTTCACCTTTATAGCTCGAATGGTTTCATATTTCTGTCGCAATCACGGATATCATGGCGGAGCTGTTATATATTGTAAATAAACACTGAAATTTTCTGTCAGGTTTGATCTGATAGATTTGAGGATAGTCAGTGTGATTAAATGCGCTGCAATACAGTTCAGTCCATCGATGGGACTCTGCATTTATAGACCTAACACACAACCTACATTTAATGAAAAACTATTTTTCCATAGACTGAAATCAATGCTCATAAGAATATGTGAGACCAGCAACAAAATCATAATTGCCAGCGATTTCACTATCAATATGCTTTCCCAAAGTTCAGATAAGATGCAGTTTTGTGCCTTGCTTGGGGATGTTTGGTATTACTCTGTCTACATTTATGGTGACACGTCCAACATCTAGCACATGTCTGGATCTCATTCAGACAAATGTTGAAGGAATTATTCAGACATTTGAAAATCATATTTCTGACCACTCCAACAATCACACTTTCTACAAATGCCCCGAAATCGCCTCCGAAAAGCTGTATATATAATGAGAGAAGAATTTTTAATGACGATAGAGCCAACCTTTTCAAGATACAGTATGAGAACTGGAATTACTTTCTCCCAGATGAGGAAGACTTGAATGAGTTCTGGGAAAAAATTTCAAGCAGATATGTATCTACTATCTATCGACTCCCACATATTTTCTATTTCTCATTGTCAGATTGAGAGAATGTATACTTTTCAACATGTAATAGATCACTTATATCTTAATCTTCCAGGCTAGAGAATGTACAATGATCTTTATTTTTACTATTCTGGCAATGACAGGGTTGCCCTATTTATTTGGAAAATTCAGGAAATTAAACATATAGCTTTAAGGTGCCTACAGATTAGCGACGTGACGTGACCACGTCATAATGCGCATGATTGAAAAATCTAACATACCATTTTGCGCGGGAACGTTCAAATTGTTCTGACGTCACGTCAAAACAAAGTAAACGATTCTACACAAAACACTAGTTAGATTTTTGAATCATGCGCATTATAACGTGTTCACGTCACGTCAGAGTAATCTGAAGGCACCTTTACTCTTATTTTTCCCAAGATAACGACATATGGACATTGCTTTATTGCAATTACTAAATACCATTGCAACCAAACCTCTCAAGATCCAATAGTAAAAACTATGTGACCAAAAACGCCTGAGATTTTTAACGTTTACTTAACGTAAAATGTGAACAAATCCCAAGTTGACAAAAGTTAGGTTAACACCGATCATAGATAGGGGTGGTAGTATGTAGCGATGACTCATACAGCAAAAAGTACTGTTTTCGGCATCGCATGAAATTAATATTCTCAGGTTTTTCTTTGGAGGCCTGAGAAGGTAACTATCATGGCCTACTAGTTATCTCTTAACTCAAGTGTAGGAGAAGCTACTTACTTATGGCAGTCGGGACTGCAGGATACATTATTTCAATTTCCCTGGATTTTCTACCGTGTCTGTCAACATAGGCAGCCAAAGTTCCAAAAACAAGAAGGTATTCATGTCGAGGAAGTTCGATGACCCTCAGAGCCTCAACAGGACTACAGAATAAGGTGCTGTACAGTGGATTATCTTGATGTAATAGAGCTGAAAGTACCGAGAACATTGGTAAGATAAATTAGAGCATTCATTTTAAACCAATTACTCACATACTAGCTGTGGTTCTCCTTGTAAGTTATAAACAGTGAAACAAGAAGGAGATCCAACACATAAACGACAGTCAGATAACAACTGTAAAGACTGAATAGCAACTGGTAAAACTACTTCCCGTAGTCTTTGATGTCTCAATCGTGTTCTTGTTATTTCATATATCAAAATGGAGGATGCATTTTGCTGTAAAGGAATTATGATTCAGGAAATTAAATAAAAACATTCAGAAGTTTACGTAAAACCAGCAAAAGATCTCTGTTGAGAGCTGTTCAAATTTATCGTTTTTCAAATGTTGAATTGATGTTGCCGATACTTGTTGGGGACCCATAATTGAAATACAAACTGTATTGCTTGATAGGACAAGTTATTCAATTACTAAACGCGTTTTAATACCACAATTGCATCTTCAGGTGGTTGCAAGTTGTAGTGGTTGAGAAACTTATCCTAGTGAAAATTTAAATATTATACATTATGTGATTCCTCTTATATTCACTTATCTAGGCATAATTAGTTTCACACAGTTGATACTCACTTGCTTTCTAACTGCTACACATAAACAAAATGTCAGTGGAGCTCTCAAGATGGGCCCAACTGTTAAAACTGAACAGCCTTTACTTTCTGCTACTTTAATCCACTCAGTTTCGTCACCATCAAGAGCGCGTATAGGCACCAATCGGACATAACGTTGTTTACCACTAACTACAACCAACAAATGCTCTTCACTAATATATTCTAGTTGAAATATTTTTTTCGCTTCCCCAACTCGGGCTATTTCGGTCCTGAAATGGAAATCAATTTTTGTAGAATAATAATAATAAAAATATTATTAATTCATAAACATTAACATTCATTAACATTCCATTATGGCGCTCAGAATAAAATACCAGTAGTACGGAGTACTACCATAGAAATGCGGTTTTTTTTTTACGAAATATTCTCCATGAAATTCCAATAGATCGAATGATGTACAAGAAAATGAAAATATGAAATGCATTAAAAAAAATACATCATATGTTTTTGTATTCCGTACGAACATATACAAAAAGAAAAATAGTTCTTCTTTCTGACTTTTTTCTAACCGCACACATGAGTTGATACTGCGATAATAGAATCTCACCGCAATGCGAATTTCGAAATTGTTACCACTGCAAATTGGTATTGGTTTATAATAATTGTGAAGTTTAGATTGTGTTTGTTTCAATAAAAAATTTATTTTCGATTCGTTAATCGTCTCAGTGACTCAAATATGCTCAGAAGTTTGTGCGTAGAAGCTTTTCATCTTGACCATTCTAAGCATCAAACTATTTCATCAATGATGGGTAATCTCAGCTTGAGGACTGGTGAAACATCAACGGGAAACAAAAAACCCCTGTTAAAATTGCCAACATTTGCCTGCATTTTATGGCAGGAATGAAAGGGGCAAAATGTTCCTAGTTTTCTCCATGAAATTCCAATAGATCGCTAGAAACGAGGATGTATTGATATCTAGTTAGCCTAGACCAGTTCCATGCATAAAAAAATATTGCGTTACCATAGCAACGAACATTAACTCATTAGAAGTATCAGTGTGAAGTTTGTTGTCAAAAAAGTAAATCAGAGTTATGCAATAAATTCAAAGAAAGAAGATGTCCACCGAAACTGTGAAAATCGAAAAATTTAAGTATCGATCCATCATCAAGTACCTGTATTTAAAAGGGTTAAGAGGTAAGCAGATTTACGAAGATATGCTTGGTGATCAATGTGCTTCGTATGCGACCGTGAAAAATTGCACTGCAAGCTTCAAAAGAGGTAAATTTTCCATTGAAGATGATAACCGAATGGGAAGGCCAGTTTCTGTGTCAGTTCCCGAAAATATCGCTGCAGTTCATGACATGATTTTATCAGACCGTCGAATGGGGGCTACCGCGTGTGAATTCGCCGCTAGATGTGCTAGTGTAGCGTGAGGTCCACATCATAGACTCAACTATACAGGGTGGCCATTTGAAAACGAAACAGACGAGATTACAGACGAAATAAATTTTTTCGATAGAAATGCTCGGACAGGTCGATTTCTGTTTCGAGGGGGACAACTTAAGATGTAGGTTACGGATGCATAGCGCTTCAACCCTTGCTACTACAACCCTCACCCCCAATTTTTGAATAGGGAAGATGGGGTGAGTGATACCTCATTTGAAAGGTATTTTTATACTGATTTCAGCACAGTAATTGTTTTTTCATTTTATGCATTAGTTCTCGAAATATTCTCAACCAAGTATTTGAAAATGAAGTGGTGTTTTCATGGCACTTGTAGTGTTTTTTTGTGAAAAATCGACATTTTGAGCTTCAAAACAACCATGACTGTGGCTTCGTTCCTCCAATCCACTGACATTGATTGTTTGCAAAAAAAAAGTGAAATTATTTCCACCCGCTCTGCAATTGAATAAACCATGTCGAACAATGAATTAGAACACATACAAGTCTCGATTCAAAACTAAGAATAATTCACATGTCAAAGAACCAGTAAGCCAAGTTAATGATCTGTTCGTAATAAATAACAAATTATCGATTCTCATTTTTTTTGAAAAAGATATGAATTCAATAATCAACAAAATGAAAACATTATTGAAGCCAACTGAGAAAACACTTCATAATTAACACGTTGACTGTCCCCATTCTAATTTTTTTCTCACCCCCCCCGTCCAACACATTTAGCCCAAGATAAGGGTTGCTTTTGAGTGATAAAATATATATTCTATGAAAAAATTAATTCTGCAGCCATTTAAGGAACTGTTCATGTTCAAAATTTTCAAGTCCAATGGAAGGCTTGATGCTGATGTTTCTTGAATCATGATTAATTATGATTGAGGTTATCAATACATATTTCTACAAGACGTTCAGCCCATATGAACCGACCACACTGCAGCGTTCATGAAAAGTAACCATATTTATTTTGGCTATGTATGCTTCCATAGTATGTTTCTGTATATTTAATCGGTGAATGTAGATAAAAACACACTGTATTTATTGTATAATACTTTGGCGATCGATTTCGGCTATGATTAAGCCATCATCAGGCCAGCTGAAATTACATTTTCACAATTTAAATAATGCTATTTTTATGTACATTTTTTATGTAAACGGTGGTCATTGTAAAAGAATGAGAGTGTGCAATCTTACCGTCGTTGGAGGCAAATTGGCAAACATATATGATGAGAAAAGATCAAGGATGAAATATGTGACTTCAAGAAATAATTTTTCTCTATTCAATTCTTTGAAATATATCCCAAACGTCGAAGTTCCTGTCGTGTTCGATATGTAAAATGTAGTGGAAAATTCATCAAACATGCAATTAAGAACTCTTTAGAATTGATTAAACATATAACATCTCTCAAATTAGACCCAGATAAAAATTACACCTTAATATCTTTTGACATAGTTAACCTATACACGAACGTGCCTGTCAGTGATTCACTTACACTAATTGAGGAACAACTCATAAAACACTATAATTCGGAGAATTTACTGATTCTAGACAAAACCGACATCGATAATATATTGAAATTATGTTTTCTTATAACAGAACAAAATTTTTTCATGTTCGATGACATTATAACTATATACAATGAAAGATGGATTACATGTGGGTTCACCATCCAGCGGCCTTATTGCGGAATTTTATGTTGACCATGTAGAAGAACTAATAATGCAACCATATAAGAAAAATATAATCACATGGAAACGTTACGTAGATGACATTTTTTGCATTTGGGATGGAACTAAAACAGAACTTGAAAAATTCTTTGAAACCATCAATTCTATGTTTAAGATAAAATTTACCATCGAACACTCGATCTCTAACACCATAAATTTTCTCGATCTGACAATTAATCTCGATGGAAACAATAAATTCTCTTTTGATATTTATAGAAAGCCTACACAAACCGATATTATCATTCCTTACTATTCGTAACATGCACCAACATTAAAAAGAGCTGCTTTTAACTTTCTATTTCACAGACTAATTAACACTCCCCTATCCCCTGAAAAATACAATAAAGAAAAGAATATTATATACCAAATTGGCTTCAATAATCAATACACCAGAGAATATATAGATCAGATATACCATTCAATCAAAAGAAAAACAATATTTAAGAAAATCTACCCCCACATTGCAAAAAGAAAACAATATCTATCCATTCCATTCTATAAAAGTTTACATGAAAACATCCAACATATTGCTAACAAATACGATTATACTCTGATAAATAATCGACATAAAAATTCGAAAATTTATTAGTTAACAATAAGACAAAAACCAAAAAAGAAGAACAAAGTGGAATATACAAAATCAACTGCACAGATTGTCCTGCATTTTACATCGGAATTACCACACGTAACGTTAAGAAACGATTCAACGAACACCGCAGAGATACACCTAAATCAGCCCTAGGATGCCATCTAGACGAACATAAACATAACACTGACTTTGACAACTTAAAAATACTATACTTCATTCACTTTTATTTTAGCAGTCGGTTGGCCATGGCAATTTGACACATTTCACTCTGTATAGTAGGAAAATGTGGGGTTATGAAGCTTGTCAAAACATTTTTGGGTTTTAAATCAACGCTATGTTGCCCGTTCTACGTAAATGTTTCTGTTATTACGTACTTCATCACAATGTCGAATCTCTTCGGAAAATATGCGACGAACATAATTGAAGTTTATACGAATTGATTGAAGGCTTCCCATTCCAGTTATTTGCATGGAAAATACAAGAGATCCGTATAATATCATAATATGCACTAGCTTGATGAGAGTTAATGTTTGTTATCTTCTTTGGCTTACATCATTTGTAGATTTCAAAAATATTAAGCCGAAGATGAAATGCATATGATGCAGTGGTTGGGAATGGGTATCTCCCGAAGGAATTAACAGATAATTACAAGAATGTTAAATTCTTCAACAAAAATCATCTTGCATCAATATAAGTAAAAGGAATTGAAGGAAGTTTCAAGTTAAGATGAACTTCACCTTTGAACAAAAATTTCACATGAATAAACAAGTAACAGGGCAACTTGCGCGTATTTGTGGCTATTCATCTTAATACATTGATGTAATAATAATAATTAGGTATTTATTAGTACCTTAAGACATTTACATTGAATAGGACAAGTCAAATGAGAAATAGAAAAATCCATTTTAGGGAACTTATTCTCCGATGACATTTATCGAAAATCCTGTAGTAAACTTTTCGCATTAATTCACTCAAACATAAAATTCTCAAATGCCACCACTTTTTTGGGTCTCCCAATAGAAGGAAATTCTTTGTCATCCTCAACATTCACAATCTTTCTGATTGTGGAAATATCCAGCTGAAATTTAAGTCGTTTAGATTCAGATGAAACCTTATATAAACTCTTTATTCTCTTACATTGAATATGTTCGCTACCGTCTGACGTATTGTGGATTTTAGAATATCAGGGTATAACTATTTGAATGAGCGGACCTGAATTCTAAATAGCACTTCCTGAAACCCTGTCTCTTTTTTCAATCACTTTCGGCATTTTCGTAATAAAAATTGATATTAGTTGTGGCAACGGCGTTATGACATTAACGACATTTCATGAGTGCCAACCTAACTTCGTTCTAGTTACAAAAACTTGAGAAAATTATTTCATGGCCAACCGACTGCTAAAATAAATTTGAATGAAGTATACATATACATATAATAATTATTACAAACTAACATTACTTGAACAATTGGAAATTCTAAAGTACAGAAGTAATCAACATTTACTAAACGATATGACAGAATTCAATTTACGAGATAACAGCATAATAAAAATGATATATTTCCCGAACACAACACACAACGTCGGAAACTCGACAAATGACACCCCAAATTAATATCCTTTTTTCCACTACATTTCACATATTGAACACGACAGGAACTTCGATGTTTGGGATATATTTCAAAGAATTGAATAGAGAAAAATTATTTCTTGAAGTCACATATTTCATCCTTGATCTTTTCTCATCATATATGTTTGCCAATTTACCTCCAACGACGGTAAGATTGCACACTCTCATTCTTTCACAATGACCACCGTTTACATTAAAAATGTACATAAAAATAGCATTATTTAAATTGTGAAAATGTAATTTCAGCTGGCCTGATGATGGCTTAATCATAGCCGAAATCGATCGCCAAAGTATTATACAATAAATACAGTGTGTTTTTATCTACATTCACCGATTAACCATATTTATCTTGAACGTCAAATGAATCAATGAATCACATACGACTCATGGACTCCTGGCGAAAATCTTTATGAATCATATGTGATGCATGGGACAGTCAACGTGTTAAGTCGGAAATCGTTTCACGAATTGGGACTGGAATATTTCTGTGGCATCATTAATGATTTGATTTTCTTACCTGGTAATCTGATTAGAGATATGTATGTATTTGGACTTTTTGGAGATTTCTATCGATCAAGTGTTACCACATGTTATTGGAAATACTGCAAATTATATCGAAGATAATTTAGATTGAGTTTCAGCAAGATTGAGCTCCTTCGCAATACGCTTTGTTTGTTCGACATCTTGATTAAAGATTTCTATGTCAGTGGATTGGAGGAAGGAAGCCACAGTCATGGTTGTTTTGAAGCTCAAAATGTCGATTTTTCACAAAAAAACACTACAAGTGCCATGAAAACACCACTTCATTTTCAAATACTTAGTTGAGAATATTTCGAGAACTAATGCATAAAATGAAAAAACGATTACTGTGCTGAAAGGTGAGGTATCACTCACCCCATCTTCCCTATTCAAAAATTGGGGGTGAGGGTTATAGTAGCAAGGGTTGAAGCGCTATGCGTCCGTAACCTACATCTTAAGTTGTCCCCCTCGAAACAGAAATCGACCTGTCCGAGCATTTCTATCGAAAAAATTTATTTCGTCTGTAATCTCGTCTGTTTCGTTTTCAAATGGCCAACCTGTATAATTAATATTAAGTTTATGATCTCCAAATATCTATAATACTTATATTCATATTACGTGTTTTATGCTATAAAAGAAGTGAAGCCAAATCGTTGTCAGAAAGGGACTTACATGCGCGAACTAAAAGTTAAAAAATGACGAACAAGATCTTGATTAGTAACCAAATATTTCTATATTCAATTTCTTCAATGTTATGATCTGTGAAATAACAAGTCCCCGTCATCGTAGACAAACAAATCTTGCATTAGTTTGCCTATATTCAGGACCTCACTCTACAGAGGCGCCAACTGGTGAGCACAAAAACGATAGCCCTCATTGGGCTAAAACGGATATCTGAAGCACTGAATATTTCATACGAACGCGTTCATCATATAGTTCACGTCAATTTGGACATGAGAAAAATTGCTGCAAAATACTAGAACACCCCCCTTATTCACCAGATTTGGCTCCATCCGACTATCATCTCTTTCCTCAACTGAAAGAGTTTAAAAGGTCGTTAATTTTTTTCCAACGAGGAGGTAATAAAAGTTGTGATGGTCTGGTATGCAGAGCAAGAAAAAATATTTTTTTTAAAGGTCTAGAGACGTTGCAGGTTCGCTGTAATAAATGTATCCAATCAAAGCCCGCTTGTAACAGCCGATAATTCTCCACCAAATTTTGGTAAGAAAAAGGCAGAAATTATTTTGTATGCAACTGAACAGTGAATTCTATCGTGAGTGCGTAAAGTGCGGTAAAAATTCACGGCGCATGAATTCTCTAGAGAATTCTCTACAAAATTCTCGCAAGAAAAGGGCGGAGACTATTTAGTACGCAACTGAACAGAGAATTCTACCGAAAGTGTGTATGTAACGGTACATAATTCACGGCGCATGAAATCTCGAGTAAATTTTCTAGAGAATTCTCGGCTGTTGCAAACGGGCTTTAGAGGAGAATATGGAATATGTTGAATAATAAAATATGTTGACATTGAAATTTTGTTTGGTTCTATAGTAGGCTGAGAATTTTTCAATACATCCTCGTATAAGGGAAAAGTATGTGATGCTCAAAAAAAACTGAAATTAAATGTCCAGATTGAATTTGCATTTCCAACTAGCATATTCATCAGAACGATAAGATTATTTAGTCATCTCCACGGCGTCCATACGAATTTCGAATATTCCTTTTGAAATCTCCATATTTTACGACCAAAGTAGAAGTTAAGTGGAGCTATAGTCGGTTTTTCTACGTGAGATGATTTTAATATTTTAGTAAAGTTCCGGAGTATAACCGCTGAATGAAGGCTGACTATAGTTCATGGACTATGAGCAAGTTCTATAAACATTTAGAACCAAGGAATCAAGTTGAAAATTTTATTTAAAAATCTACATACATACCTGTCCAAATCAAGACAAAACATTCCATCTTCTGTTCCTAAAACTAAACGATCAGGATCTATAATGCTGGCACTGAGAACATTTCTAAGAATTGTTTGAGTATTATCAATAAGTTCCCTAGCTAAAAATACGGTCGTATTGGGAAGGCTATTTCGTTTCATGATGCGGTGCAGTTCAGAAAGGGCAACCACCCATTTGCTTTTTTCAGCCTCTGAATCAGCCAACATCAACGTAGCATTCCTTGGTCCTGGAGGCTCCATAAGAGAGGTAGTCACCTAAGGTTGAATGGTGGTTGTTGAATTGAAGTTGTTCAATATTGTTGTAAGGAAATGGTTTCGACGCTACACTAGGGGTATGGTCCGTTAGTTAACCAAATTAACAGAATTTCGATCGGAAGAGTGTTATTCATATGCATACCAATTGTTTATTATAATGCACACTAATATTCAAACCACTTTCTTAATTCACTGGTAAAATCTAGCAGATTTCTGAAAAAATCAATTTGCCAATAGCAAGTGACAGTTATTGTCAAAGGCATTCATGTTTTTATTAAATCCTGGCTCTCGGAATTGATTAATGGCCACTGTGCGAAAAAAGAGCGGATGAAAAGTGTTTAGAGACGAAAAGTATCTGATGCGGACGAAAAATATTTGCTATCAAAAATAGTTTTTGTTCGGGAATTAGTACGCAAAGTATCACATTTATCTTGAAGTCGACGGAAAAATAATAATATTAACAGTTTTATGCAAGCTTTCAGAAATATTGTAGTGTTAACGATATGCAATAAGATCTTTCAGAAAGAAGATAGACACTCCGATATTTAGTCATAAATTACAACAAAACGAACCGAGGCGTTTCGTGTATTTACCAGTTTTGAGGTAACCAGTATAGGTTCACAACCACTGTCCACCGTTTTCCAGACCATGGTTAATTTACGGACCATACCCTCATTTCTTTTTTTGGTACATACCTTAAATATACATGGTATGTCTTTTTTATTGGCATGAATCACATCCGAATCTTTCACACCACTAACACTAAATTGGGGGTCTCTCATATTTAATACTTGAGCAACATGAACACTTGGTAAGGCATTACGATCGGCCGATATGTCGTAAAGAAACAACTTGAAATCACAAACAACGACGAATTGACGTACCCAGCCTGAAAATTATTTTAGAAAAATTATTTACGGAATATTTTTCATATCTGCGAAACTCACCTTTTTTTACCCCTCCTTGTTTTGGAACTTTCACATAGCCCTCATAGGCCGTACCAATTCCTCTTGTTGGATCAATTCCTAGTGGTCTCTTTGCTGGAACAACAAGTTTTTCATGAATCCTTTGAAGCAGGGTGCGAATCATGCGGCGGAAGCGGCTACAGCCACGCGTTTATTCTGAGTCCATAAAACATCGTGGAGGTTCAACATAATTTTCTTCTTTTTTTGGTTGCTTACGTAACTCTTAAGTTGCATTCGTAATCAATTCACTGGCCGAGTGGCACTTCGGCACGCGGCGTTACCATTCGTGTCTTGAAGTCGACAAAATTTTTTGCAAGCTGTAAACTCTCACATCGGCACGAAATTTCGCGCCGGCTATGGATCATGCGCAATGATTTTGAACAGTTACATGTTTAACTCATTTGAGTATTTTGTAGTCGTTGATTTAGTGATCTCTGATGAATTTATCGACTCAACTTCAAAAAACAGAAGATGACTTCTAAATAATTCTTCTCTTGCCAGTTTTCTCTACCTAAAGTTAGGTTAAACAAGATAGATAGATATGCTTCAAACCAAAATTAAAAGCACATATGTTCAATCGAATTCCGAAGTTTATTGCGAATGGAACATTTCGTGCCAACTTCAGTGCCGAAGTGCCAGTCGGCTAGCGAATTTATTACGAATGCAGCTTTTGACACATGTATACAAAAACATTTCATACTTTCATTAAAACAGTTTTTTTGTATTTATGTCACAGAGTACCTATAATTAAAGGTTTCCGATATGTAAAGAAGAATTTAATTTTCAATTGGACATATCGAAGAAAAAACAAATGTCAATAATTGATTTCTGTAACATTCAGAATTCAGATTACATATCGCACGGCCCCTCTATCCTATAGATATTGGAGCCCCTAGGGAAAGATTCGATATCCACTTCATTCTTCTCGATAAGTCTTAATTTTTTTTTTATTATATTTTTTTCTACCTGAAAAGATTGCTTAACTATAGATTTTATATTGAAGGTTTTTTTCCATAATTTTTTTCTAACTAGAGCAAAGGTTCAGCAGCTTGAAACCTATAACCTCAATTACACTCAGCTCGCTTCCACGGCAGAGAGCAGAGAAGTGAGGGCAACAGAATGTATGTAACCACACCACTTCTCCTGCTCATGCCGCTGTCACTCGCGCTGCTCTACGCTCCCTAAATTGGCGGTTTTACGTGCGGAAGTCAAAGGAGCGACAACGCGGGCGGCATTAAGTGATTACATTCTACTAAGCTGCTGAGGCTCTGCTTACAACGGTCTCGCGAGAACATTATTTTTATTAGTAGGAATGATCGCGCCTGAGAGACGGTGAAACGGTGTTCGATTCAATACTGGGTGGCGCTCTGGGTAACTGTATAGTACTCAGTAGTCGCTGTGTTACTGGATATTACTCAGTAGCGCTTGCCGGTATTGAATAGGAGTCCATCAATTCCAAACGTTCTCCATCGGAGAAAAAAGCTATGTTGCTCTGATGAAATCAAATGAGACCGAAACCATGGTCAGCATCTGCTTTTCTTCGATGGGGCGTACTCCATTTGGGGCCTTGACGATGGCGAATTGGTTAGTTCAATTCAGATCGTAAGTTTTTTTTGGGAAATATTTCTCGCAACGGGAGTAGCAGTGGAAGTGAGCTGTGTGTAATTGAGGTATATGAGGGTCTAGAACAAAGACGGATTCGGTAAGTTCTGCAGAGGTCGCTCACTAACGTTGTTCCATTACTGACATCAATTAGCTGTTAAAGTAACCTTAGTGTGAAAATATTCCTAGAATGTGAAGACGCTGTTTTTTTCACTTGAAGCTGACTTACTTTGATCGGAAGGAACAGGACAAACAGCTGGTACATGAGCGCAGCATGAAGTATGGCAAGTGAAACCACATATTTCACATACCATTCCTTGTCTCATCAAACCAACCATCAAAGAGGTGCAATGACTGCATTTGGTTGGGCTGGAAAATGTTCTAACCAGAAATTGATGAGCCTTATGTTTCATGGGAGATTGATTTTCATGCTGAAAACAAGTGAACATTTTTATTTACTCTTTTTATTTAATGCAATCAATGAACTTTACTTTGGAGTACATAAAATTCAGAAATCGATTTATCAATCGATTGCCTTTGTAGTTACCCAAACAAACTTAAAAAAGCTTTTTCACTGAAATAACCTTTCTCTTTTATTTTCTTTATGGTAAAAAATCTTAGTTGAATTTTCGAAGTACCACCAAAAAGTTGCTTTCGGTTTAATTTCCGGATTTTTTTTATGTGGTAGTTTTTAGCTTTCACGGAAAAACTATCCTAGTTTTGGAGATAAAGATGAAAAGTGAAGTTTCTACTCAGAATTTCTAATAATTCCTATCTGATAAAACTCATACATTTATTCTTTGAACACCAAGCTTCAGTGATACTGCAATACCATGATAATTTAGAATTCATTATTCTTTTTCGATGTTGTTATTTCTACAACAATGAAAAAAATGGAAAACAACCACCGCAACCAGTAAAGCTTTTCCAGTCATTGGCTGGGTCGCACCGCTCCTAATTTGGACCGTTTCAGTACGCGGAGCGTCAATCCCAGGGTTTCCTCCCCCACTAAATATAATATTTACTGAGGATAGGTTAGTTTAATTTGACAATTCAGTTTAGCACGTTCTCGTGATAGCAAGAGTGTGAATCTCTAGTGCGTCAAGCTCCGGGGTTTCTCGCAGCTGACTGGAAAGCAGCAAGCGTGAATTCTCAGATGAGCATTGAAGATTTGATTGAGACAAGATAAACTTGCTGAATCTCAAATGTATGTAGCTGACACACGAGCCTTGAAACCAGTGATCCCCTCACTGGTTTCAAGGCTTCTGGTTCGGGAACCAGAAGAACTAGAACAAAACAGATTCCTCGTTTTGGAGCTTTTTTTCAGAGTGGTAAACAATGGTGGAAACCGTAACCTCCTACTATACATACTTCGCTTTTGAGCTATTAGCAAATATTGAGATTTTGACGATTTCGTGACAGTGATCATATCATTTTGTCTTTAAGTTACATATCTGAAACTTGAACCTTCTACAGGCACTTTTTCAAGTAAAATCCACTGACAATCTTCTTTGAATTACAAAAAAATCGAATATTTCAAAAGTAAATAGATGTCTACTTTTTTTTCCTGAACATGGCTGAAAAATATTAATTATTGAGTTTATTAAACGAATTGGCATACTTTCATGAATAGAAGTAATCTTTGATTTGATCGATAAAAGTAAGGCGAGCATAGAATATGTGTATATAAAATCCCATAAATACATATTTCCAATAATTGTAACTGTAGAACCAGATCAGCTCCTTATAATTTCTTTAGCGATTGAAAAATTTGAAAAGTGAAGAATTAATTATGAAAACGTGATAAATACTATATGCTCGATTGCCATATTCGTGCGAAAAAAAATTGCACAGACGTATCGAATTAATATTTTGGTCGGTTCGAAAATAGTTCACGAAATCTCGGTTCTTTCGGTGAACAGCGCGAAGAGGTGTGTCAGAAGCCACACGAGGAAGAGAGGTCCTGAATATAATTGTAACAAATATATGTACCAATGAAAAAGAAAGCACAAAATTAAAAAAGCAAAAAATCAAATATGCGAGAAGAGTTGAACCCCTCAACCCAAATATTCCCTCAAAACATAGGGCTCAAGTGCCACCAAAAATGTAAACAAATTCTTTCTTGAATTTAACAATTTCCCTCAAGTTAGTAGGAAGTTTATTGTATAACCTAATTGCCATATAAAATGGATTGCTCTCATAGAAAGATGACTTGTGCTTCGGATAAATCAAATCATTACGCCTTGTTTCATATTTGTGCTGAAAGGTGCATCTCTGACTCAGCTTATGTATCTCATCATTTTCATCTGAAATTGTGATTTATACATAAAATGTTTTCTACTTTACATAATATATGTATATTTATACATATATACAATCCGGTTAATGTTAGTACATTAAATTTTTTAAATATTCCTCTGCATGTTTCCCTGAAAGACAACCCAAAAATTATTCTCAATACTCGTTTCTGCATGATAAATACTCTCTAAAATTCAGAACTACTTCCCCAGAAAATAATTCCATAACGAATATGTGTTTCAAAACATGACGAATATATGTTCCTAAGATATTGACCTGCTAAATAATTCCTAATTATACAGATGGAGTAAATCACACCATTCAATTTATAACAAAGATAGTTTATATGATCTCTCCAATTCAAATTATCATCTATTCGCAAACCCAAAAAACGAGTTGTTGAGTGAGAAATTTGTTGACCATCAATACATATTACGTCAGGCACCTCCCCCCCGTTTTGAAAAATCATACAATGTTTTTTGCTTCGTTTTTTAGCATTTTATAGTTCGAGAACCATTCATTTAAGGCATGCATCACTGCATTAGCAAGTTCAATGACATCTTATTGATTAATTTCCTATTAATGCATTATTGTCATGGGTAATCGAACATAGAAGTATTCAGCAGCTTCCCAAATAATTATTTCATTTTTATGTAGCATTGATTTTCGTAGTACCTAGCGGGTGAATTGAGAAGAGATGAATTGTGGAGGTTGCAGAAAAATTATGATGGTTAGAGAGTAATCAATATATCTATTTACTACAACTCCGATATGAGCATAGAAAATTTATAAGGTGTCAAATTTGACTAGGTATCGATAGAAAATTTTTGCAATCAAGATTTCACATTAAATTCGAAATGTGGTCGACGGAAAAATCTTGTAATCAACTCGTTTATTAATTGAGCGATTAATGATCTCGAACATTAACGTGCTCGCTTCGCTCACACGTTAAAATATCTCAATCATTAATCGCTTTTATTAATAACCTTGTTGATTAAATAACTATTAAAAACTGATCTCTTGTATTTTCCATGCAAATATAGCTATTATTACAACTAGGGAAATATGAACAGTATATTTCCCGAGGTTGTCAAAGTTACATCCCGAGGGCGGAGCCCGAGGGATGTATAGACAACCGAGGGAAATATATTCATATTTCCCGTGGTGTAATCAATAGTTTTTTTCTGATTGAAATAATCTGTTATGGGGAAATCATTGTTAGATTGTATATTTTTGTAATAATTAAATTTTTAACGTTGCTATGGGCCATGTTTCTGAAAATCATGGTTGACTGGTTTCATTTTGACGTCTTGTCAGAAATAAAATAATTGAAATAATGTCGAACTACGTCGAAACTCAATCGGCAAAAGCCCGTGAATCTTTGGTTCCGGCCAAATCTCAAGCTGCCTACAGTAGAGAGTACGATTGCTTTCAGGAGTGGAAAAGAAAGAATTTGGTGGACGGTGATATTTTATTAGCATATTTCCAAGATTTGGTATGTTGCTCTGATTCTTGTTATTCTTGATGTATGATTAATTCATTCGATCCCCAGTCGCAGAAATATTCACCAAACACGTTATGGCCGAAACTATCGATGTTAAGATCAATGCTATATTTGAAGGAAAAAACTGATGTCAAATTATTCGATGAAGTCGAAGCATTTGTTGAGAACAAAAATAAAGGATACGTTCCTAAAAAATCAGCTGTGTTGTCCCGTGAGCAGCTCAAGACCTTCTTGAGTGAAGCTCCTAATGACGTTTTTCTGATGTATAAGGTAAAAGTTTCATTTTGATTTCCTCTGTTGATAAGAATTTTACATTCACAATTTTGAAGGTTGTTTTAATAATGGAAATCTTTGGCGCCTGCAGAACACAAGAGCTGGTGAATATGCTATCTTCAGATATCGAAGATCGTGGGTCGGTAATCATAATTAAAGTCTCAAAAACTAAGAATGATATAAACAGAATATTCACTATAATTGATGAAGAAGATCTGGGTGCTGCTCGTTTGGTGCGGGAGTATTCGGCGTTGCGTCCGCAAGGCGTTCTTAGGTTCTTCGTAGCTTTTAGAGATAAGAAGTGTACTCTTCAGCCTGTCGGCAAAAATACCTTCGGAAAAATTCCGAGTAAGGTTGCTGAATGGTTGGGATTAGATAATCCGAAAATGTATACAGGCCATTGTGGAAGACGAACATCCGCGACTTTGGTTGCCGATGCGGGAGCCTCAATGACAACACTCAAGAGACATGGTGGTTGGAAAAGTTCGTCTGTTGCAGAAGGCTATCTGGCTAACAGTATGCTGCACAAAAATAAGGTAGCGAAGATGATAGCAGGTGTGGAGGGAGAGCCATCCGCAGCATCACAGTCTTTGAAGACCGTTTTGGGAGAATCGTCCGAGACTACTGCTGCACGGAATGTTCTCAAGAAAACTGTAGTCTCGTCGACGAATAATTATGAACAAGATATTTCTTCTTCCTTTGTATCTGGTGGAAAAACTTTCAGTGGAAATTTCAACAATTGCAGTTTCCATTTTGTTACTAAATAAAGAAATAAAATATGATTTGACGTTTAGAAAGAAATATGATTTGACGTTTCATATTGCCCTATTGAAATATGAACTGACATTCCATATTTCCCTAGGGAAATATGAGTGTGTTATGACACATGGTAACTAAGGCGATATAGCTCAATATTGGTTCGATCAGAAAAAAACTAAATTTGGTATGCTTTCAATCAGTTTGTATGAACTTCAATTATATTTGTCAGATATTTTCTGAAGCGATTTGACTTTGTGGAGAAATACGTAATTACTGAGTCTTTTACGTAGAACGGACAATATAGTGCTGATTTAAAACCCAAAAATGTTTTTACAAGCGTCATAACCCCACATTTTCGTACTATACAGAGTGAAATGAGTCAACCAGTGTTAAAATAAAAGTGAATGGAGTATATGTTCTGTTTATATTCACGATTGCAGCCAAATATCACATCTTACACAGAGAAACAAATCAAATAACCTACTTTTAGGGAAAAACACTCATTTATTTCTACCAATATTAGAAATAGTTATTTTAATAAAGTGATATATTTCCGCAAGACGGAACGAACGAACGACGCGGAGCGAACGTGAATGGCAGGGGTTTTTCCGCACGCAAATATTGAAGAGTCGTATCAATCATAAAATTATGGCATGTCTCGATGTCTCTATGCGCCAATCATAAAATTCAAACGTTTCTCTTTGCGGCTGAGCGCACAAAAATTTAAATCGATTTCAAGCGAATAACCTGGTCATCATAGATATTTACCAACAATAACCAACTGCATTCAAGCGCTTTTGGTCATTATTAAGCGATTTTTAGCGTGTTACCGGTTATGTTACTAGTTACTAGCGGTATCTTGCGGTTACCCCTCACTCTTCCGAGGGAAGAATGATTTGAATAACCAGTATGAATCGCAAAAATAAGATCAGTTATCTTAAATGATTGATCGTACCTACATGTAAAAACAAAAATAACCTCAACTTAGTACTCAGTTGAGACCATTTCTCCTACATTATGAAATGGAATCGCAATAAGTTTGCTTCATCATGGATACTATGTCCGATATTACGAACGAATGTATATATAAGTATAAGTATAAGCCCTCATTTTGAGATACGAAAAGAATATTACAGACCATTCATTCCTAATGAACACTGGATACAATACCATGAATCCATGATATTCTTTCAACGTTTCTGCTTAAAAGAGTGAAATTCTGAATATTTTGGTTCTGAACGATAGATATTTGAATAATTTATTCATACTTATGTACAATAGTATTCGCACAAGTAATGTGGAAAAAATAACTCTTCAACACATGTATTATAATATGAACATTTTCTGGGCCGTTCTGTTATACTGGTGAAACTTGGTATATGCTCGGAACTATTTCTGGAATGGTGTTCAAGAAAACTGCGATGGGTTCTATAGCAGCTGATGTTTTTTCTACCAAGAATTAGGTTCTACAGTGGCGGAGATCAATATTCTTCTCTTTGATGAACGAATGGTATATTTTGGTGGCCAACATCCAGTTCCTCCAAGAAAGCATTGCTTGCATTCGGCTGGTTCATGGTTTATTTCTTTCCACATTCCGTAAAGTCCATGGACTCGTTCTCAAAAGTATATAACGGCAGGAATAGAACTATACAGAATAGCACTTTGAACACAATATAATAAATGAAAAATGCGATTAATTCCTCGATAACGTTTTACATTCAATCGTGTCATACATTTGACAAATAAACAATCCCTTGTCACCGCTTATATCTCTGATCGCGAGCTGGGTTATTTGCGGTAAATACTAGTGACGTCATATCACTTGCCCTCCATAACCGGTTTCATGCTAAAATACAACGGTAACTAATACGCTAAAAATCGCCTATTGGTTATAATATCGTGACGTCATGAACTAGCCCTTCAACGTCATCATTTTGGACCGCAGGTAATCTGAGATAACCATACTCGAGAGCTGGGTTAAACTTCTGGTTATTATATTGAGGTTAGAAGTTGTGAAGGGACATAACCAAGGGCAAAACCAGCAATAACCGCGGTTATTACAGGTTATTCGCTTGAATTCTAACGTCAGTTTCAAGACTCAACGTGAAAGTGTTTTATTTACGCTAGTAGGAAAAATATTGTTCCTAACTCACGTGGAAAGTGCCTTTTCCGCACTCGACTTAAGTCTCTTGCGGGAAAATATCACTTTCCACACTTGTTAGGGAAATAACTATTTTCGTGGGCCTGCGTAATTAATTCACACACCATTGTTTTATTATTCCGAAATCAACTCACCACACTGACTTCAGAAAGATTACTTTTTGAACTATTTAAGCTCAACGCTCTATTATCTTCGATGTCACCTTCCTCCGATTCTATAGACCCTCCTTGGTATAGTAGCGACGGAACATTATCGTAGTTCTGCTGATTCTGAGCTCGTGACGAACTATTTTCCTTTAAAAACTGGTCCAAGTAAGACATCTGGGAGGCCGGCCTTTCAGATACTAAGAAAAGATAATGTTAATAATATGTTAACAAGAATGGAAAAATTGATTATATTTCAAGCATCTCAAGAAAAACGGGTGAGTTCAAACAAAATAGTCGATTCATAAAATGGACGATTTTCAGATGAACAGAGGGAAAAATATACAGTGATTACTACGAAACAGATACTTAAATAACTCATATAATCATGGTATTGAATTAGCATATTCAAAATCCAAATGATTTTTAAACATAATTGTAGATTCAATGGATATTAGGACGTGCATTGGCAGGCAACGTATTAAGGATGGTACTGTTATGGTGGATTTATAAACTCAGAAAAACAAACGATACTAAATTCCAACGTGATTCGACGAGTGTGCGCAATACCACCGGTAGTAGGTAATTCTGTCAGAAATCAGAGTTCGAACTGCCCTCGCAGGACTCGTGGTTTGACCTAAAAACAATTTGATCGAGTTCAAGATTTCTGACAGAATTTCGGATAGTATTGTGAGCACGAGAGTTATTTATTGAGACAATTTCGAGAATCCACGAAATTGGGAAAGTATAGGTATAACTATATACAATGTATTTATCACAATACCTACTGTTTGTCACCGTATTTTTCAATATTTTAGTTGAAATGAATTAATCATCAATTCATTACATACTAACTGAACAGCTAATCTAGGCAATTGATTAACAAAAATAAATATCATTATAAACATTTAAAAATTATTATAGGGTTGTATTTTGTAAATAATGTTTTTTTTCGATTCGTGTTTGAAAGGAGACATAGCATTCTGAATGGCGCTTATATTGCAGGAGATGGACGAGTTCAGAAACGTTTGCAAACCTTGTCAATATTCGACTAAACACTTAAAAAAGCATTTTTTTTAAATTATATTTGTGCCTTTCACTTGCTTTCATCATTTTATAACCCTTGGCATAAAGAAGAAAATTTATATTACGTTTTCAAGGTGTTGGCATTATTCAGGCGTTTTTTCGTGTTTTGTGCATTGAATTAATGATTTCGTCACAGAATACCTTCTTCGTCTTCCTTTAAATATGTCCACGGCTTCTTAGGTCATTCAGACAAATTCCAAATCAATGCCTTATGCCTTAAGTACTAATGTGTTACCTCTATGCGACTGCCCAATATCACTCGGATTTGAAAGCCGGCGACATTTCAAGGATTATAAAATTATGAAAGCAACCGCAAGGCACAAATATAAGGTTTGTTCGCAGAGTGGTTCAAAACCGTTAGGAACCACTCTACGAACAAGCCTATGATTAAAAAAAAAAAACGTTTCCATTATAAGTGTTAAGACGAATTTTTACAAGGTTGGCAAACGTTTCTGAAATCGTACATTGTCTTTTGATAACAAATATCCCTCTATCAAGCTTGATGAACCGGAGGATTAGTACTAACGTCAAATAGGCTATGGAACTTCAAACGTTGATGTTCGATGTCTGAACGTAGGTCTTTTCTTGAAATACTTCATCTTCCCAAAATGTAAACAATGAAGAAATCAACCTATACATCTTAATTTTGTATAGAAAGTGGAAAGGCACTTTTAAGGAAAAGTTAATTTCACCCAAAGTGCGGTTTAGAAAAATTATTGGTAAAAATTTTAACCGATGTCCACTATTCTTATACTGGTCTTAAGGGACATGATTTTTGAAGGGATCGTGGTATTGTTTTTTTTTTTTTTGTAAGAAGGTTCTACCTATTTCATCAATATGAATAAAGCACAGTAAGAATCTCGATATGTTTATCAATTCTCTATAAATATTCAATTGATTTGGTCGTTATTGAAAATCCATGACTAAACTAAAGAACTAAAATACGTGAAAAAAAAATATTGGACAATTTATCAGAATTCAATTTTGCTATAAAAAATATGATGCTTTCTCCTTATTCATAACGTTCTTCTGTTAAAGTTCCATAAAAAAAAATAGGTCCCACATTTTGTCATTGACTGATGCATACCGAACATGCTACAGGGATAGGTAATCAATCTTTTCAATTTTCTGATAACATGTCAATCTTTATGAAAACAAACTGATGTCTTTCATTCAAAATCGTGTTGGATAAAATATACCAGCAGATTCTCCAGCCACTTGAGATAAAACCCGAACAGAGGTTAGTGGAGCAGAAGCTCCAGAACAGAATACAGAAGTCATCATATTTTCATTATTTCTGAATAACTCTGAGGTTTTCTTCTTTGGTGGACCACTACTTTTTTTTTGCTTGAACATACCTGTTCCGTCAACGCATCGCAAAGCAGTACTTTCGAAAGATTGCTTTTTTCAGAAATATTGGGAATGTCGCTGGAACATTATAGAATATTTCTACTCTCCTTTTATTTTCTCCCCAATTTTGAAGAAGGATTCAATAATCGTAAAAATCATCTTTATAACTTGCTGATGATTTAAATTCAAAATGCTAACTTCTAACTTGTCAGTTCACCTGGAAAATGGCAACAGCAGAAGCTAAGGATTACGTTTAAACACAAAATATCGTCGTTCAAAATTCCATAGCCTTCTTGACGACGAATTTGTTGTTGTTTGAACGCACGTTATAAAAAAACACAAATCGAGTGTTTCAAGAGCAAATGACAGATTCATAATTCGCATTTCTATAAGCATGATTTATTTTTCGAAAAGTTCTAGTCAGCTTCACTCAGTTTTCCTAGTAGTATTTACTTCAACAAACAAAGATAAATATCGGGAAGTTACGGTTTCGCGTATTCAAAATTCATTACACAAATGAAAATACTCTTAGAATGCTTGACCCTACGTTCACCTTATATAGACATTGGTCGAATCGATTTGGATCACTTACAGTACAAACAATAGTGTAGTGTTTTTTTGTGCAAACAAATCTTGATTCTGGATCGTCAACCGTATATAAAAAAAACATTACAGGTTTCAGGGCATGCACTTATTTTTTGTGAAGGTAATTCATAATTTGAAAAATTGCCATAGAGAAGCGCAAGTCAGATAAAAAATAAAAAGATTTGTTAATAGGTAGAATAACTATTCTATCTAATAATTTAAATCCTTCTGATAGTACATGTACCATAAGTTGGGAAGGTGAAGGGATAATGAATATTTTTTACGGATTTTGAATAAGCCCTTACTCAAACTTTCAAAATTCAGCAATTTAATCCCACTAGTACTATAGCGGCCTATATATGCGGAACATAAAGTATTATTAAATATAAGGAAGAGTTAAAATATAAATTTAAAATCTCACAAAAAATTGAGTTCGAAGTGAACATACGGCAAAAATATAATGAAATATCATTGAGTTGTCTTTATCCTTAGAACAGAGATACATGGAATGGAAAATAAACATTCCAAAGACTGGAGTGAGATAGTTGCTTAGTGTCGCCAATCACAATTGAGACAGTTGATTTGGACATCAGTGTCACATCAATTTTCAGTACGAATATCTATTCGTACTGATGGTATGTAAATGTAAAAGGTATGAAAATTTTTCAATTGAACGCCACTGTCTTAGTGTCGCGCTAGACAGAGATACATCGAATGTGTTTACTACAAAACATTCATTTGTAGCACTGTATGTCCATTCCATGTATCTATGTTCTAAGTCTTTATCTGTCAAAGCGTTTCTTGAACTAGTTGGCTGTTTACGTCAGGAAGCAATCGATTCCAAGTCTCAAGCAATCTATTAATATCTATTAAAATTTTGTGGTACTGTCGCTTTAAATTTGTACTTGACCCTCGTCACAGCACATCAAGGCCCGGTTGCTCAGTTCGGTAAATAATAAATCAATTTCGACATTTCCGTTCAATTCTGACAGGTTCATCTAGGATCAACTTAAATCCTGGCTTAATCCTGAACTGACTAACCGGGACTTAAAATGTCCGGAAAGCTATTCACCTTATTTAAAAAACTGCAAATATTCAGAGGTTGAAGGTGGGATACATAATACGAACGGCTGTAGCTAAGAAGTAGACGTGCACGTTGAATAGCCTCCGAAGACTCCAGGCCACTCATATATGAGTGGCCTCCAAGCGGGACCAGCGAATTGCATCATTAGTTGAACGTAAGAAAGTTACAATAACCGTTTCTAGGCTACATCCATTGCATACCTAACATGACTGGACCAGATGGTTTTAGAAGTCACAATGCTCATCAACGGTATTCAATAATTTATCCCCGAGGAAATAATTCACTTTCGAGTTCCTCTTAGCGATGTGGAGAACACAACATTTGTCTCCATTGACGGTCAACATTATCCATATATTTTATTGTCGTCCGCAAACAGCTCATCAACGAATCGAAGTAGTCCTTGCGAACGAAATGAATAAAATGGAGCAAAGCACTGTATCCGGTAGAACGCTGCTGGTGTACCGGACGCGTATTGGCATTGTTTACTATGATGCAACGCATATTTGCTGTTGCAACGCGGTAAAGAATGACTGAACCAATGCTCTCTCTACCCAGACATATCTTACAACGACTCAGCACAAGTAGGTGTTCAGACGTAGTAACTATTGATACGAAGCCATTCATGAGACATTGTCTATCGCGATTCAGTCCCAACCACGTTCAAATTCTTTCTATCGCAATTTTGCTTTTCGCGTTAATAAAAAAAACAAGGATCTACTATAGTCTGAAATCGTTCCCACTGAAATACAAAAAAATAATGTATAGTGAATAATTATAATACACATAGAAATAACAATAGTAAAATATTGTAAGTATCGATAAAAAAAATACCCACACTAAAATACAAAAAACTATTGTAACCAGTCCGGCCCTTGCGGTCGGACCTTTCGAGAACCAGAGCGGTCGAAAGCTTCCAGAATAACCGCGAAAGGTTCGCGAAGGTACCTGAATGTTTCCGGCGCCTATATAAGCCCAGCGGAGGAGCAGGTAGGCAAGTACAAGTACAGTTACAGAGCAAGTGACTAGTGGAAATAAACAAGAGTGGAAATAAATAGTAGTGTAATAGTTAGTTTGTGAGTTGTAAGTGTATTAAGTGTAAATAAATAATTTTAATAAGTTGGACGTTTTAATAAAGCGAAGAAAACGTTACATTGGTGTCAAGTGTGCGGTTCAACATCGCTCGAATTAAATAAATAATTTTGGATATTTGGAGTTCATGCCAGTAACCACAAGACTACAGAACGCGATGGAGACTCAAGCGGTAATGGACTTTTTGAGTAAGATGAACGAAAGAATGGAAGAAAATTCTCGAAAATTGAATGAGAAAATGGACGAGAACTCATGAAGATTAAATGAGAAAATTGATGAGAAATTGAATGAGAAAATGGACCAGATTAGGGAGAATTGTAATGATGTGGTGAGTCAACTTACAGACAAAATGGATGAGAAACTGGAAACCATAAATGAAAAATTCGATAAAGTGGACGAGAGATTCGATATAGTGAGTGGAAAATTTGACGAAGTTGATGAAAAGTTTGACAAGGTTAACGGAAAGTTTGAAGAAATGGCAGGAATAATTGAACATCATTCCAAGTTCATAGATTCCTTGAAAAGAATGTCAAACAGAACAGATATTCTGGCTTCAACACCCTACAGCACAGCGAAAGCGGAAAATGACGGCGAAGGTAGTAGAATGAAGATCAAGCCTCCAACTTTTGATGGAAAAATACCCTGGTCGACATACCAAAAACAGTTTGAAGCTGCTGCGCTGGCGAACAATTGGAACGATAACGAAAAAGCCACGGCATTAATTATCGCTCTACGAGGAGAGGCACTCAACATTCTTCAGACGATCCCGGAGAGTCAACAAGCCTGTTACGAAGTTCTTACATCGAAACTTCAGATGAGATATGGTGATGCTCATTTACAACAAGTATACCATGCACAAATAAAGAACCGAGTGCAGAAAACAGGGGAAAATCTCCAGGAGTTTGAAGCTGATGTGGCGAGATTAGTCAGGCTGGCTTATCCATCTGCTCCAGATAGCTTCCTGGAACAGCTATCAATCCAGACATTCGTGGATGGGATAAAAGATAGCGAAATACAACAAGCCCTGAGACTAGCACGCCCTAGAACCATTGATGATGCCTTAGCCCAGGCTTTAGAAATTGAGGCAGCAAAGCAAGCTTCACATAGAGGACACCTTCGTGTAAGACAAGTCCAAGACACAGACCGATCTATTCAGGACATTGTCAGAGAAGAAATCCGCAGAATATCACAAGTTAGGAAAAAGGATGCTGTGTGCTGGAACTGCAACAAAAGTGGGCATTTTAAGCGAAACTGTCCAGAATTGGAAAAAGAGTCTCAGCAGGGAAACTAAAAGGGGTCGGTGATAAGGGGCATAAATCGACCCAAGCCAAAAATGCCCCCGAAGTGATAATCCGAGGAATAATGTCTAAGGATTTATCAAGCATAGTTATCCCAGGAAAGATAAATGATAGAAGTGTGAAAATACTCGAAGACGACTGGCTACCTGAAGAAATTCAAAGAGCACAAGAGGAAGATAACGACTTGAAAGTAATCCTGAGTTGGAAGAAGAGCGGTAGACGACCTACTTGGGAAGAAGTATCCAGACTGAGCCAGAATGTAAAGTCGTATTGGGCACAATGGGAAACATTGAAGATTGATGGAGGTCTTCTGAAACGTTGTTGGGAAAATGAAGATGGAACTGAGCAGAGACTTCAGTTGATTGTGCCGAAGAGCCGTGTGACAGACATTCTGACCAGACTACATAACGGAACTTCAGGTGGACATTTCGGGATAACCAAGACATTGGAAAAAGTCAGGCAGCGATTTTATTGGCCAAATTGTAAGAGGGACGTTAAAGATTGGTGTAGAAGATGCAAGGTTTGCGCTGCTGCTAACGGACCTTATGGTAGAGGAAAAGCACCAATGAAGCAATATAACGTCGGATCTCCCATGGAACGAGTAGCTATCGACATCGCTGGCCCCTTTCCCGAAACAGATCATGGAAACAAGTACATTTTGGTAGCGATGGACTATTTCACGAAATGGGTGGAAGCCTACGGTATTCCTAATCAAGAAGCAAGTACGGTAGCAGATAAATTGGTCAGAGAATTCTTCTGCAGATTTGGAATACCTCTAGAGCTGCATTGTGATCAAGGCCGAAATTTTGAATCGAAGCTATTCCAAGAAGTATGCAGCAAATTGGGGATTCACAAAACAAGGACTACCCCTCTTCATCCACAATCAGACGGTATGGTCGAACGAATGAATCGGACCATGGGAAAACATCTAGCCAAAGTAGTTTCTGATCACCAGCGGGATTGGGATGAATATTTACATCTATTCACCATGGCATACAGATCTTCGGTTCAAGAATCAACCAAGGAAACCCCATCCAGTATAATGTTCGGCCGAGAAATAAGGCTGCCTTGCGACTTAGAGTTTGGATGTAAGCCTGGAGAAGACGTAGCCGGGGAGGACTACGTTAGTAAATTAAGGAACAAGCTGGATTACATACATGGTAAGGTGCGCAATCAAATGCAGCAAGCAAGTGACCGAATGAAAATGCGCTACGACATCAAGGCTATTGAAGGTGGATTCGCCACTGGAGATCTGGTGTGGCTACATAATCCACAAAGGAGGAAAGGTTTTTCACCAAAGCTGCAGAGACAGTGGGAGGGACCGTATGAAATAATCAAGAGGATAAATGATGTAGTTTACTGGATAAGGAAGCTCCCCAGAGGAAAACCAAAGGTTGTCCATTTCAACCGATTAGCCCCGTACGCGCAGGACGAAGAAGAGGTACGTCTTGTGGAAGCCCCGATGCAAGGTAGCAGCGATTACCAGAAGTTTATGGATTGTTATGGTGAGACACGCGTTGCACGGTTCGGCGTTACACAGGAAGTACATCAAGATCTCTTTACCGTGTCTGAGGAATACTCTCTCGCTCATTGCGTAGCGGAGGACCTTCGTATGAGCAAAGGAATAGCCAGAGTATTCAGAAATAAATTTTGACGTCAGGAACAACTATTGCGGCAGCAGCCAAGAATCGGAAAAGTTTTGAAATTGAAGGCTGAAGGTCGGTTCATTTATTACCTAGTCACCAAGCAACATTCCTATCAGAAGCCAACCTATCAGAATCTATGGACGGCACTGCATAGCTTGAAAGAAGACCTTCAACGCTTTGGGGTTAGGAAATTAGCTGTTCCCAAGCTCGGTTGTGGATTGGACCAGCTAAATTGGCGAGTTGTGCGAAGCATGCTGGAGGTGGTATTTCAGGGGACTGGTATACGGATCCTGGTGTGCAGTTTCAACCCAAAGCAGGCCAGGGAGCCTGGAAAAACTGTGGAGTGCTACTTCCATCAGAATGGCTACTGTAGGAATGGTGATGAGTGCAGGTTTCGCCACGGTCCTCGGAGGAATTCACTAAATCTGTTCTGGGACAGAACAGGCTTAAGGAGGGGACAGTGTAACCAGTCCGGCCCTTGCGGTCGGACCTTTCGAGAACCAGAGCGGTCGAAAGCTTCCAGAATAACCGCGAAAGGTTCGCGAAGGTACCTGAATGTTTCCGGCGCCTATATAAGCCCAGCGGAGGAGCAGGTAGGCAAGTACAAGTACAGTTACAGAGCAAGTGACTAGTGGAAATAAACAAGAGTGGAAATAAATAGTAGTGTAATAGTTAGTTTGTGAGTTGTAAGTGTATTAAGTGTAAATAAATAATTTTAATAAGTTGGACGTTTTAATAAAGCGAAGAAAACGTTACACTAGGTATATTGAATGCAGCATCCACTAAAGTATAAAGCCTAGTTCTCAGAGCTTCGTAGTGTCGCCAGCGACAGTATTCCAGCCAATCAAAGCATGTAAACAAAACTTCCCCTAACCCCTTCCTTTTTATTTCTGGTTGTCGAAAAGTGTCGCGACGCGTCTCTTTTGTAGTTGAAATATTCCAACTACACATTGAATTTCTGCGACAATCACAAGTAAATATAGCCTATCTGTCAGCCGCAAAAACAGTTGTTTTCACTATTTGATTTCAGATATACTTTTCAGTTTTTTTAATCATGGTACATTTTTCATTTAAATTCAGGAAAATGTATGAAACACCGATGATAATTATCACGGAGAAAGGAAATATTCTTTCATTTTATATATATTGTTTATTTCAGAATGGAGTTTTTTCTACGAGTATACTGCTTCATATTTCATATTCGTGGCGAAAGGCGAAATAAAATAAGGAGAAGGTGGATTCACTAGGCCACTCGAACCCCATAAAAATTGTCGGTTTCTGGTACCAATCAGTTTTTTATGCAGTATCCGTTCTTATGACTAATACATCCAAAAAAGACTATTATTAATCTCTATCTCAACTGTGAACTGCACGTGTGGGTGAAAGGAATTGAAAGATTTTAAAATTGTATCATCGTGTCCTTCCGGTATTGACGAGAAAATGTCATCTACAAATCTTTTGAAGCATCTCAAAGGGCAGCTGAGAAAGAGCAACACTATGAAGTTCGTACATGACTATGTCTGAAACAACTGGAGCTAAACAGTTACCCATGCCCAATCCGAAAATCTGCCGAAAATACTCATTATTATAGCTGAAATAACTAGTACCAACTCAAATAATACCACGAACTGATCAAGAGATAATTGAGTATGTGGTTCGACCCGTGGCCAATATTTTCTTATAAGTTTTATTGTGAGATCTATAGGTATGTTGGTAAAAAGTGAGATAGCATCAAGTGATATCAGTATATAATCCTGTGGTAAACTAACACTAGTCAAGTCCTCAACAAATTGAAAAGAATCTTCTACATGTCTATCATCTTTCTTAAAAATATGAGAAAGTAATTCCGCCAAAAACCTACTTAAATTGTATAAGGGAGAACCAATAAAACTAAGAATTGGGCGCAGGGGACAGTCTCCCTTATAAACTTCCGGTAAAAAATATATTTGTTTTGTTAACAATTATTATTGGTGAATAAAGTTATTCTATTCTATTCTTGGGCAGACACCATAATAAGATCTTAGGAACTTGAGTTGTGTATCATCAATCCTATGTTGTTTATAGAGTTCAGATATTAATTTATTCAGTTTATTTTGTATACCAATAGTTGGGTCCACAGTCAATCTGGTAAAGGTACTGCAATCGTTGAGTAAAGTATTCATTCGCTTTATTCTCGTATATTTCAATTGTCATAGCAACCGTAATGTTACCCTTATCCGCTCTTAAAATAACTATCTCTTTGTTTTGAGAAACTGAGCTGTTTCTTTCATACATTTGAAACTGAAACGAGTCTCATTAAATGTCAAGACATCATTGTAGGTTCCCTGCAACTTATTTAGGTAATTCGTTGTTAAATTAATGAATCTATTTCTTTTTTCTGAGTAAACAAAGCGGTAAACAATGCCTCAAGAATGGGCGATTATCCATATTACACTAGTTATTACGTCTGAACAGTCCGAACACCTGCCTGTGCTGAGTCGTGGTAAGATATGTCTGGGTAGAGAGAGCATTGGTTCAGTCATTCTTTACCGCGTTACAACAGCAAACAATGCCAATACGCGTGCCGGTCACGGATGTGTTTTATCAAACCCTTATACGAAGGAGCCGATTTTGTAAAAAGGGACGCCATCCATGACAAATAATCACTCCCTCATACCCAGGTGATCGAGCTCAATCAGAAGACAGCCATGAGACCCTTCACTGTTTGTGAAATATTTGTGACTGGCCCAAAAAACTTACATTAACAGACGCTGTCATCAGATCCTATCTGAAGTATTTCGAATAGATTTATCTTCGTTTTTTCGCATGCTAGGTTTCGAATTGAAATAGGGAGTTATCTTTCTGCGATAAAATACACTGCGCAAACAAATGAACGCACATTATAAAAATCTCAAATTTATTCTACAACTGAAGGTGTTCTCAATGATTATTATTTTTATCAGAATTATGCATGCATATGTTATCCACTTTCAACGGTTTTCTTCAATACAGATGTTTTATCTCAGCAGGAATAAAAAAAGATGATATTATCAGATTTTGAATGTATTGGCTCCATTCTAAAATCAGTTGTTCTCGATCAATTCTAGTGATCAATAGTTTTTCTTTCGTTTGATTTTCTACACTCGATCGCTATGCAACGCGAAACACGCAATTTGACCCAAGAGGAATGTGCCCAAGCGGTAGTTTTACGAGAAGAAGGGTGGACATACACAAGAATTGCAGAAAGGTTTGGAGTTTCCCATACAAGTGTGTCCAGAATGTTGCAGCGATTCAGGGAGACAGGTATGAATGTCAGAAGACCAGGACAATGTAGATCACGGGTAACAACTGCCATTCAAAAACGTTACTTGAGAGTTTCTTCGTTGAGACAACGGTTTGCAACTGCTCGCCTCCTTCAAATTCAGCTTGAGCAAACTCATGAGGTGCAAATTAGCACTCAGACAATTAGAAATCGCCTCAGAAAATATGATTCAAGGCCTCGTGTCGCGGCAAGAGGCCCAGCTCTTACCCCAGCCCATCGAAGGGCGCGTTTGGATTTTGCGAGAGAGCATATCCATTGGGAAGAGGCCGATTGGGAAAGAGTTCTCTTCACAGATGAGTCTAGATTCTGCCTCTACCATTGTGATCGACGTTCCCTTGTATACAGACGTCCACATGAAAGATATGCTCAGTGCAATTTCCTGAAAACTACTGGTTTCGGGGGAGGATCGATTATGGTATGGGGTGGAATATCTTTGACTGCTCGCACAGACGTAGTGGTCGTTGATAATGGAGCTATGAATGCTGATAAGTATATAAGGAACATTCTTGAAGAGCATGTAGTGCCATACATTGGTGAAAATTTCATTTTTATGGACGATAATGCCAGACCCCATCGTGCGCGCATCGTTCAGGAGTACCTTGAAGAGGTTGAAGTCTCTCGAATGGAATGGCCAGCAATCCGATTGAGCAGGTTTGGGACAACGTCAATAGAAGGCTGAGAAGCTCAGAAAATCATCCAGCTACTCTTTGACTTAGGAATCCAACTCGGAGAAATCTGGGAAGGATTAGATCAGAACATTTTAAGATCACTCATTTTGAGTATGAACCGTCGTTGCCGAGCTGTAATTAACGCAAGGGTTGGAAATACCAAGTATTAAATCACTTATTAGCATTTCAGTATTTTGAAAATTGTTCATTTCTCTTCTTTCACATAAGATTCGGTAAAATCCTCAATTTTTCTTCCATTTAATGTGTCTTGTTTCGTTCAAAACCTTCCCGTGAGAACATAAAAAATAAGTTATAAAGTTAATGTAGAGTTAACTTTCATTGAAATTGAGATTTTCAGAATGTAATTTTTTTGCGCAGTGTATATGGATGAAAAATTAACGGCATGCACACAAATTGTTGGATTCTGGAAAATGTAAATCCTCCTCACTTTGAAAGTATTAGGTACTAAGTGTATTCGGAGGCTCCCAAATCTTAGTTTAGCATATATAGTTTGCGAAATGAAATAAATAATATTCAAACAACACAATGAGGAGCTCAAAATCGTCTCTTTTTATGATAACTCATTGAGAAAACGACGAATGTGGTTATCTTCCGTTTCTGTTCAGAATTTGCAAAGATTGGAGAAAATCGTTCATAACGATATTGGCAAGGTAACGATTGTTGATTGAGCAAAATTCATCATTCCTTTCTGAATTGGATATGCAAGATATAAATTTTTGAGAAAAGTTGTTTCTCCCGAATGGTCTTGATTAATTACGTTATTTACTGTGTATATCATTCAATACAATTTTTTCATTTACATATTTTATTCCAGTGGAGAATTCAAATTCAGAATTCCCAATTTGATTTTGTTTATTGTCCAATTTCCAATTGATTAATGCCAAAATGAAATTGATTATTGCCAATTTGCTTCTGATTAATGCCAGTTTGAAATTGATGTTGCCAATTTGATTGTGATTAATGTCATTTTGATTCTGATTAGCGCCAATTTGAACTTGAAAAGGTATAGTATTATTCAAACAACATATTCCATTGAAGGTGCTAGTACCTACACTTCAGTTGAAAAATGTATTTATACTCTTATAGATGTAGATGTAAGATTTATAGTCATATAATGGAAATTATTTTCAGATTCGGCAATTCCAGGGACAATTCATGTTTGCCTTAAAAATGTTGTCATTATTTGATCGTTACGTAGATATAGGCCGCGTCGGTACTAATGAGAAAACCTGTCATTAAAAACATAATAAATAAACCAATAATAAAAAGTGAATAATAATATTAGCACTCCAAGCAAGATTATCGTAATTAATGGAAAATAAAACAGCAAAGCGTGTTATATTAGACTCAGCTGAGTGGACTAACCCTTTGTTTGACGTGTGCTCACTGATGAAATTCCCACACTTGCTGCTTGTAACGTATAATTTTCTTAAAACTTCAATACGGCGATAAAAATAACTAAACTAATGAGGACCGGCTTTTATTTAGGAATCTGAACAATTTTTATTATTAACTCAATGATAAACTACGATAACTAAGGATGCACAGAAAAATTTTGTTTCATGACAAATTTCCATTATTTCCGAATATTGTGGGTTGCAATATTCTTAGTTATTTTTAGGCTTCTCTTCTTTTCTTCTTGTTGAACTGAATTTGAGTGGATTGTATACAGGGTGTCCTATGTTCGAGTGCTTATAAGACGTTTCTTGAGAACTGGACATATTTGAAATCCGAAAATGATATTGTTCGAAATTCTCTACTGAGCTAAAATATTTTTGGAGCCTGAGAGCTTCTGGTTATACAAGGTGTGAAAATAAATTTGTTCAAAACAATTTTTTTTAAATTTTTTCGATATGATTGAGTATTCAATGCTGAAAACATTTCTGTTGAAAAATTTTCGTTCGAATAGATTTCAAAATATAGAAAAAAAAAATGAAAAAAAGTAAGAAAGATATGCGTATTTAGCATTATGTTTATCATTCCTATTCTAAATATCTAATGGCCTATAAGGCGTAAAGGGAGAAAAACTACCATAATATGGGGTGTTGCCAGAACACTTGAAAGATAAGAAGAAGTTACGAATATTACAAAAGTTTCCACTTTCGTCGAAAATATGGCAACACTTAACGAACTTTTTTTTTAATTTCACCAGGATACGAATTGTAGCCAATGGCGAGACTATTCGAGAAATTTTTTCATGTGAAAATTCATAGAAAAGATAATTTCATTCATGTTAATAACATGAATAAATATTTGTTCTTCAATGAAAAAAATTTAATTCTTTTTTCTACAAGCGTGCTCGTTCAACCTTTTTCCCGCACGCATTCCAAGTTGCAAAGAGTCACCTTCCCAAAACGTGCGGGAAAAACGCCTGCTATTTCTTTCCCGCACGCATTTTCGTGCGGGAATGGATTAGCAAATATTATAGAGTAAATTAAATTCTATCACGTTTCTATGCACCGAACGTCAACGATGAGAAACCCATAGTAATGACATGCAGAATTACGTCTGTCATTATATATGAATTAATCAAATGAGATATGATCTGTTTCGTGAAATGGATATATTTATATATTTCAAGCGCTTGTAGAAAAAATATTGTTCCTAACTCTTGTGTAAAGTGTCTTACCCGCACTCAACTGCTTACCCGAACTCTGCTTCGCATCGTTCGGGCAACGGCAGTTTCGTGCGGGCAAGTATCACTTTCCGCGCTTGATAGGAAAATAACTACTTCCATTTGACGAAAAAAAAATTCTGACGAACAGATCGAATTGAATTATAATGAGAACTCCATATAAATTAACACACATTATACCAATAATTCAGAACTGACTGATCTAATAACCTTACCTGAAAATTTTGCTTTATCCATTCAAATTCTGTATTTTGCATTTTTGTTTTCAAATAAACGAATTCAGAAAAGAGATCTGTCACTTATGAATTATTGGGAAAAGATTTATCCTCTATGACCATAGACTATTGATATTGATGTAAAACAAATTTTATGAATTGTATTCTACGTACGACATAAATTCAGAAAATCCTAAATAACTCATCATTATTTTTCTTCGCAGACTCCAACGCTATCATAAAACATTAGGGCTATAATTTAAAAAACTAAAGTTATGGGCGAACCTTAATCCCAATTTTTGATACAACATTTGGAATACCCTGTGACAAATTTTTCAAAATTTGACTTCAAAAATGTGAAAACGGTTTGATATTTAGAATAGGAATAACAAACGTAATACTGAATACGCATATCTTCCTTATTTTCAGTTTATTTTTTCGATATTTTGAAAACTATTTCAATGAATACAATGGTTCCAACAGAAATGTATTCAGCATTATATTATACTCAATCATATCAGAAACGAAAAAATTTTCAGATTTCAAATATGTCCATCCAGTTCTCGAGAAACGTCCTCGAACTTGGAACACCCTGTATAATTTATATTGTAAGCAATTTATAGATACTCTCATGAATGTTCACCACTGTAGAATTGCGATTGCATTTTTTGGGTATTCAATTACCTGTATGTGTTCCAAAACCAAATAAATAGAGAACTGAAGTCAACCAAAAAAGTGCTGAATATTGACCTTATCGAACAAAACGAATCGACACCATGGACAAGGGCTAAATTATGCCGGGTGATTCGTAAATGTTTGTGAACGGATTCCTCAGCCAAAAATAAGGATTATTTGTCCTAAAAACTTCTCTCGAATTCTCTTCCCCAGTTTCAATAAACCCCTTGGTCATAGTTAACTGATGATACTCTGTGCAATTTTTTAATTGAGTTAGCTTTGATTTACTTGAAAACTGTCGCTTTTGGGACAGTGACCTAAACAATTTAAAATGAAATGATTTGTGCACATTGTTCCAATATCTCTATCCATCGAAGAGACAAATACTGCAAGAGGCTGAAGATTTCAACCCCTAACAGAAACATTTCAACAAGGTTATCCTTTCTGCCAAATTTTGCTCCGATGCGATTCAATTGAGATACATAACACCTGCTGAGATAAAATCAACCAATGTTACGATTTATATCGAACTAGCAATTCACCATCAGTCATAACAGAAATACCATTTCGTCGAGAAAGAGTAGATGCTGACCATGGTTTCGGTAACCTCTTCAGAGCAACACAACTCATACCTCGACGAAAATGGAACGAATTGATGGCCCCTTGATTCAGTCGTCGGTATGGTGAAGAAATACACCCAAGCGCCATCTGAAAGGAAACGAATATCAACTCAATTCACTTTCCTAACTACCAGAGAGAAGATGGCAGCATTTATCCATTTGCCCAAACTCTGCTCTCAACTGCCAGATTTATGAAAATAGAAAATTATCGAATTGTTCTATCCTTTGAAAATGTTAATATCAACAGACGATGAGAATTCGGGAAAAATCCATAAGAGCAACTCTCCTTATTTCTGGCTTAGGAATGAGTTCACAAAGTGAAGACTCATGAATCATCCTGTATATATCGAGATTGTTTGCAGCTCCTTTGATATTATCATAAAATTGATAAGCTTAGCTAAGGGTTTAATAATAATTCATACTAAATGAACGATTACGAATTACATTATATTACGAATATTTTTAGAGTAGTGCAGGAACTTTCAAATCTATCAATTTACATAAATAAAATTGTGAAAAATCAAACAAAGTTTGCGATTTATTCCGAGAATCAAGAGGAGGTAGCATTGATTCAATATCACCAATGACTTTTTCCCTAAAAATTATTCGCTGTAGTTGGAAAATTGTTTGCATTCTATCTCCTAACCTGTGAAGCTTTAAAATTTTTACCTGAGCAATGGAAACAAAATTTTTTGCGCATCTTGTTTATTCTATTACACTCAATATGAAAATAGATTTTCCACTGCCTGATGATGTACAATTTCAAGTTGTAAACAAAATTAGAAAAACGAGAGCTACGTATCTATTAAATTAAACTGAACAAGTGATTGGTATTTTCAACCATATACTCTTATAAGGAGTAACATTATTCCCCAGAAGCAGGAAGTGATTCCAATGACCAGGGGCAGATGCTTCAACCATGAGCTAACTGAACATATATAACAATTACCATCCCAACTGGGAGTGCTAATATACATTGTAGCCATATATGAACGGGTATTTTAGGAGCCTAAATTTCTGTTGAAAATTGATGAAAATTTTCAAGAAAAAAATTGTAGCCATATGTTCAAAACGAACATTTTTCAAGTTGTAGATTTCCTCAATTCGGAATTAAGACAATTAAATTTATTTCATCATCAAACAAGCAAAAATCGTCAATAAATCGTTTCATGTTAATTTTTACGAAGACAAAAATTCAAGTAAACCATCGTTCAAGGTCATGAGCGTTCAGAATTCAGAATTCTCTCACAGTTTTCGAGAAAATTGACATTTTATAAATTTCAATTTATGACAAAATAAACATTAAGTTATGTAGCACCACATATACAGCCTGTTTCATAGCTCATCTACGGGAAGAAGACACGCAGACGATTAAAAATCACGTACGGTTATGGGGTGCAGAAAACTTTTTAGACTAGAGCAGTACAATAAAATACCAATATCAATAGTAAATGGAGTAAAGTATGCTGAAGAGGAAAACATCGCTAAACTTCATGAGAATGTTTTTCGTAAGATAGAGTGTAACGTTCTCAGTGTTAACCTGTTAATCAAGTTGTCTTCTTTCTTAATGTCTAATTTACTTACACAGCTACCACACTAATTTAGAGGAAAACATCGCTAAACTTCATGAGAATGTTTTTCGTAAGATAGAGTGTAACGTTCTCAGTGTTAACATGTTAATCAAGTTGTCTTCTTTCTTAATGTCTAATTTATTTACACAGCTACCACACTAATTTATATACAAGGACTAACGCGAATGTATTTACACCGTCACAAATTTATTTTTACTACTTTTGCACATAAATCTTCGGAATCCACTTTTCATTCGGCTCCATTCAGAACACCAACTGCCCTTATTTTTTTTCTTAATAAACTTTTTAGGGTTTACACTCCCAATCTCTGAAACAAAATCAATTAAAAATGAAATCGACGATTTACTCCTGCGTAAATTCTTGCATCGTCTGATGAAGGAGTCTGATATAGACTCCGAAACGTTACCACTTAAAATTATAATTTCAACGTTATTTATTTTCAGTTCATTGTCAGGCAACAATTTTTTCTAGTTAATTTGCTCCTGACAAATTAGTGCAAGAATTTACGCAGGAGCAAATCGTCGATTTCCTTTTTAATTGATTTTGTTTCAGAGATTGGGAGTGAAAACCCTAAAAAGTTCATTAAGAAATGCAGAATCCTCCCAGAATAAATTTCAATCGATAACCAACTGCCCTGTAATGTCCTTGCGTATCTTTTATATCGAGAACATTCCGGCCCTGTCGAGAGCCATCGCATTGTCCGCGATCAAAGATTATAGAGTTAGGAAGATGGGAAACGAAGCGACTACACTTGCGGTAGCCCCACCTGGCGGTTCAGTTGTGTATTAAAATACTAAGACTGGTTAAAATATTTATTCGAGGGCCATTTGCCATTTCATGGAGATATTTGCACTTGGCCGTTTTGTTTATGTTTTGATTTTCGTACAGCTCGTTTATCGCTATCGTTCTAGTCACCTAAGTTTGAAGTTATTTGTGTATTTTATTTAGTGAAATCCTCAAAATCAAATACTTTGCTCAAAATGTCGTACGGAAAAATATTGTATGGTAAAGAACTGTTTGGGATTCTCCGAATATAAGTTTTTTAAATGAACCAAAGAAAATGGAAACGTTGGTATTGAAACTCGCACCATGTGACTCGGATGTTGATTGATTTTTATTTTCAGTGCTCTGAAGTGGATAGAATTTTCTGGGCGTCAAGACATTGACTTGAGTAAAAAGCTACACCATGTGCAGTAAACATTTCACCCCAAGTCAATTAAAAGCTTTTCATCCACGTAAGAAGCATCCCATGCATTAAAGGGCCACCAAAGGAACCACATGCGATGGAGGGCGAGCAGTTTGAAACTGATACATCGAATACTAATGCTAAGTCTTCCTAGATATCTGCAATGCATTGCAATGCGTTACTCGTTTATCATATATATGATATCATATCTTTTTCGTATGCAGGAAGCATTCCTTTCATGGAGGGGCCACATCAGATGGAAAGCGAGCAGATTGAAAGTGTTACGACAAATACTGATGGTAAGTCTTCCTAGATATCTGCAATGTATTACTGAATGCATTACTCATTTATCATATATTGAATGCTTATTTTTTTCGTATGAGGAAGCATTCCTTTCATGGAGGGGCCACATGAGATGGAAAGCGAGCAGATTGAAAGTGTTACGACAAATACTGATTGTAAATCATCCTAGATATCTGTGACAAAAATAATTGAATGAATTACTCATTTATTTTAGATATAATATAATTAATTCATTATATTGAATTAATTGTTTTGTTATGACATTAAATTATAAGTGCTTCCCGTTTTTCAGATATTCTTTCGACTGTACCTGAAAAAAGTTCCCACACTCTGCAGAGTACTTCCAAGTCTTTTCCCAGAGATGATAGAAAAATCCGAAAACTGAAAACAACAATCAACTCCTTGCGATGCAAAATATATGGTATATCGAATATTTGTTCATATAGATTTCAGATGATAATTGTACAAATTCAACAAATTCTGTTGATTCAAAAAAATTTATCGCATGGAAATAACAACTTTGATTAATAATAATAGTTCAATATGTACTTTTGTATCCCTTATTCAAAGCTGTATTATACAAGTATAAAGGTGTTTTCAAAGGTGACAAAATTATTCTCACCAGTTGTACCTGTCAAAAAAACCTCACCTTTAAATATACCCTGTGAAACATTCAATTCGGTCAGATTTTCTTATAAATAATATAAAATTTCGCCCTTCAATTGTAAGACAGAAAACATTAATTTAACAGTTTGACATTACGATTTCAGCGCCATCTAATTTCTCAGTATGTGAAACACAGGCTCAAAGTGTACTCGGTTTTTAGTACAAGAGATATAGGGGCGTTTCCCATCTTCCTAACTCTATAATCTTTGGTCCGCGATATTTTCGAGCGGCAGCAGGGCGTATTCAGAGGATTCGGACGTTACACTGCTCCCTCGTCAAGATGTTCGGTCCCCGAACACCGTGGTTGGTGTGACTGAACCTACATGCGTCTCCCTCTATGCAGCACCCTAGTTGTTCGAAATAGCATTTCACAGTCTTCTCCTTCGCCGTCTGACTGCTAGGGTTGAAACTGCATGCCAGTATCTCCATTTCCGTTCTATTGACCACCAGATCTCTTGGTTTTTAGTTGAAGAGGCTGTTTTTTGCAGAGCTAGGGTACACGGCCAAATTAATTCCTGAACACGAATGCTATTATTCATCTGGACTTTCGCACGTCTTCGATATAACCGGCTAGTGAATAATCTTCACGCACAGAGAAGAGATCCTGCTGCTGCTCAATTCTTAAAAAAATCTTATGAACTACAATTCAGAAGATTTTTTAATAATTCGTCTGATAAAGGAGTCTGAAACGTTACGAACTTATCATTAAGTTCCATTTTTCATTCATTGTCAGGCAACAATTTTTCTGATTTGCTCCTGACAAATTAGTGCAAGAGTTTACGCAGAAGCAAATCAATTATTTAAATTATTTTATTGATTTTGTTTCAGAGACTGGGAGTGAAATCTCTAAAGATTTTGAGAAGATGCAGAGTCCTGATTCTCTGTAGGTGCCGAAGTAGCCCACAGAAGCTCCGTGAGCTTGTACGAATTCGGAAAACCAATTGTATTTTGAATAGGCTTTGTTACTATGACCTTACGCCACCTTAGGCACAGCACTGTTAATTTTAACCCCACAGTGAATGATGGCTCGTACCCGTATCGAATAGAAAATTTCTTCTCTAGCCCGGTATCGAACTCGATACCTTGCGGTATACCAAGCCTGCGCTTTAACCGCTAATGCACGGTCAACGGCGACTAGTTACAAAGGGCAGCCTACGTTATTCAGCTTCATTGGCGCTCTACGATTTCCTCTTGAACCATTCGATGAAGCACATAACCTGTACTTCCAGCACCAGTCATTGACGTCTCCCTTGCAGTTGGCTCAGTAAAAATGCTCTCACCTTTTCTAGCATTTTCTTGATACCGAAATGCCCACCAGAAGTTCCATCGTGTGAAAACTACATCTTCTGAGTTCGTCTGATGAAGGAGTCTGATACAGACTCCGAAAAGTTTCGAAGTTACCATTTTGAAGTTTTATTCTTCGTTCATTGTCAGGTACCAATTTTTGTTTTTTTTTCTCATTTGCTCCTGACATATTGGTGCAGCAAGTATTTACACAGGAGCAAATCAATTATTTTTTTTAATGATTTTGTTTCAGAGACTGGGAGTGAAAACCTAAGGAGTTTCAGAAGATGCAGAGTCCTTCCAGACTGAATTTCAATCGATATATCATATCAGCACACGCAGTCAGTAAAGTGTATATATTAAAGCAAGAAAACACACCAAGTGTCGTTTTTGTTATCTACAACTGGGGACAACACCAACACAAGTATTGTTGATGCATTAATGTTCACAGTACTGATGCAATAGTTCACATAAGATGCTTGATCCCATATTGTGCAATAAAAATAGAGTGAAGCAAATATCTAGAGCTGAACTAGAAGTTTCTTACAGAATAACACCAGTACAAAATATTTTTGATAGAAAACATACTTCTCCACCAACTTTCAAGGCCGTTGCTCTTGATAGCAAACTGTCACAAGTGCTTTTAATTATTCCTGGAAGAAAATTTTCTTCACCATAAGATATGACTACAATTTTTTTCCAACCAGATTTCGTCAACATACATAAAAGATTTGAATGATGTAACAAGATCAATAGAACATTACGATTTTCAACTACATAAGCATGTCGGAAACAAATTGGTTTCGTACTCTTTCTTAGACAACATTAAACATGTAATTTCCTCCTGAATATTTCTCGTGAATGATAGCTACATAGGCTACAATGTTTTCATTGTTGATAAGGAATGAGTCAAGAGATAAGGAGAACTGGTTATGTACTTACATCCTTCGGAATCAAGTCTGCTTTGGAGATCCTTTATTTGTTTTTCTTTCCTTTTTACATCTAGAACTAACGCATCGTTTCTTTGTCTGTATTCTCTCAGCTCCCTGAAACATTTTATTTCTTGTTTGTTTTATTCCAATGAGAGTAATTATTAATTTTATTAGTATACATTTCGGCGTTCCTCTCGAGCAAGACAGACTCCGAGAGCAGAAGAAATTTGGCGGGTGAACATGGTTCAGGTGAGTGTTAAAAAATATTTATGGAAATAATAGACAGGGATGAAGGACCCATTAGAGATGAAGTGTTTTTATTTGGATTTTTAAAACTAAATACGGTGAAACTAATTACGATTGTTTGCAGCTTTAGAACTGGAAAGGTTCAGGAGTGAGGGCAGAGGAAGAACTGCGTAGAGATTTTCGAAAAGGAAGGTTAGTCAAATGTGAGTTCGTTTTCAAAAGGGAAGTTCTCGTGAAATTGCGAGCAACGATCGATGATACACAATTTGAAGGTGAGTCAGAGTCAGAGTTCTGAAGCTTTTCATTTAGTTCTTCTGAATTACAATATATTTTATTATGATCGCGCGTTAACACGGATAAGAGTTGCATTTGCGTAAAAAATGCAATCGGATGAACCGAAACACTGAAATACACACACCGGCAAATTTAAAGGAACGGAGATATACTTTCGTAAATGAAAGGTATTTTTGCTTTATTTGTGCTACCTAGGTATAGAAGCCATGCCATTCTTATACAATTGTCATTCATTTTTCACATTTCTATCAAGTTAGTCTACGTCAAAGCCAAATCAAAGAGAAAATATCTGTCGATTGATACATTACATTTGAAACTCGTATATTCTCCAAGTACAATTTCCTAGTTTTTTCGTAAGTAATTGTTTGAGTTTAGTTGGTTTTTGGTTACTATCATCACTTTGATTGGGAAACTGTATATGATGAGTGATTTAGCACCCACTGAAATCGCTAGGGCAGTAGCAATGATCGAAAATGGTCGATCTTACAATCATGTTGCCTACATGTTTGAGAAATCCAAATCAACGATCCATCGTAGTGTTATGCGATGGAGGCAAACTGGAGAGTATGTGAGAAGTCGGGGTCAAGGCAGAAAACGCTCAACCACGGCCATAGATGACCGATTTATCACATTACAAACACTCCGCAATAGGCGTCGAACCGCAGTTCAAACAAGAAACGAATTGGAAGAAGTTCGTGGAACCACCATAAGTGAGCGTACAGTGAGGAGAAGACTCAAAGAAGTTGGTTTGAAGGCATATAGGTCAAAAAAAGCACCACAACTCCAGAGACGTCATCGAGTAGCGCGACTAGCTTTTGCTCGAGAACACCAAAATTGGAATGATCTCTGGGGTAATATTTTGTTCACGGACGAGGGCCGTTTCTGTGTAAATTCAATAGATGGGAGAGAAAGATTGTATCGTCGTCCAGGAGAACAAAACGAACAATTCAATACTCCTACTGTCTCTTTCGGTGGAGGCTCGATTATGGTGTGGGGTGTTATATGTTTAGGGGCACGCACAGAGTTGGTGGTTATTGATGGCGGCGCTTTAACGGCAGATAGGTACATAAGGGATATTCTGCAAGATCATGTGATACCTTTTGCCCCATTCATCGGGGCAGATTTTCTCTTGATGCAAGACAATGATCGCCCGCACGTAGCTCATTGTGTAAATGAATATTTAAATCAGGTTCAAATACCGACAATGAATTGGACTGCATGTTCTCCAGACATGAATCCAATTGAACATGTCTGGGACATGCTAGGCAGATGACTTAGGTCAAGAATTCCTGCTGTTCGAAACTTGCAAGGAGCAAGAACTGCTTTGTTGGAAATATGGGAGAATTTGCCTCAAGAAATTATCGACAACGTCATTAGAAGTATGGTAAGACGTATGGTTGCAGTTATAAGGGCTCGTGGAGGAAACACGTTATTGAAAAAAATGTTTCTTGTGATTTTGTGTTACCATTAAATGTTTAAGACTACAACCGAGTTCTTAATATTTAGTCTTAAGTTTCTAGACAGGCTCCAAAAGCGCATGAAGCTTTGCAAAACAAATTGAAATCAACTAAACCATGCGTTGAATTTCCCTGTTGCATGATTCTTTTCAAATGTACCGCAAAAAAAAGTTATGAGGAAAAATAATACAATTTATCTCCGTTCCTTTAAATTTGCCGGTGTGTGTAATTGATACACATTAAAATTAAAATAATTGTGCATATTCATGTTTAAATTGGAATATCTCTAAATATGAAGATTCATTAAAGAGTAAAACATTCACGTAAAAAGTATTGAAGAATCGAACAGTGCAAACAGTCTTGACACCGTGGTTACCGCGGCAACCTAACCGAGCAATCAAGCAGACAACCAAGAGCGACACCAGTGCTGTTTAATTCATTATTGTATCTGATTAGCTAACTCAACCTGAATGCTGAAACCTATGATCTAGTTGCAATATGGAAAAACATTTTTTTGAGTGGATTCTTTTCTTGCCAATCGTTTTATCAGTGGAGTATATCTGCGCTGAATTTTATACTATTCGTCAATGTTCGTGTCCATGATGAGTAATTGAGAATTATCACAGGTAATTGGACAATAATTAGACAACTATAAATTCGCCGACGTTTCGGCACAATCAATCAAGGCTTATTATACAAAGTTGAAAACATAGTCATATCGAATAAAATAATGAGTCGACATGAGAGGTTGAAAAGTGCATAATCCTTTTGAATCGAATGAAATTTTGGTTTGGCATAGCAAGTAGGTACAGAGGTACTTAGAATAAATAGATTTTCATGAAGTTGATAAGTAGTTCACGGGATAGCATAGGAAACTCGGATGACTCATGAACGTTTGGAAGAGATTGCGAATAAAGAAAAGTCAACAGGTATCTACAAAGAACACAAGTAAGTAAATTGAAGTTAAAGTCAGTTTAAGGCGGAATTATTGAAACAGTATTCGAGGAGTGTTCGTTTGTTTTTGGATTTGTGGTAAAGGTCGAATCTAGGAATGTTAGGAATTTCTGTTATCGCAATAACTAACGGATGGGGTCGGAACGAATAATCGTTTGAGACAGAGAAATGCGGGAAATTCGGTTGAGTAGTGGGGTGAGAAAGAATTCTCCGATTTTATGCGTGGAAAGTCTGGTGCCCAAAAAAGTTCTCAGTCAGCATCATCCGACGAACGACGATCGCAGACAAGGCAGAAAGGTCTAATTTTTATTTTGGTTTTTTACCACATTTTGGGGTCAAATAAAAGAGAATGAAGTCCGGATTCCTGAAAGCTGTTCTGAATTCATCAATTATATTTTTGTTGTTGGTGTGCGCTAATTTGGGAAGTAGAATTCAACCCAAGATTTTTATTTATTGTTTTGCGCTCCTTGCATGAGTTTTAAGAAAGATTTAGGTTAGTTACAAGAACGTGTGTGCAAAGAAGGTTTAATATTTTCAATAGATTTGTTTGTTTATTTCATATATGAGTTACATTTTAACTTTCTCCCCAGAAAAATATAGAAATCAATTTCAAGACCTGTCCTTCGCGCGACGGGCCGAATCCACATTTTTCCCCTTCAGAGGACCTTCAATATTGTGTGTTAACATAAACATAAAATAATCACCCCTTTTCCAATGGAAAGCCGCTCTTCCATTGATCAAGATACTGGGTACATTATTACAAAATTCAAGGACTTCGAGATAATTTCATAAACAAGGCTGCATCACCGAGTATATGTTACCGAGTTATGGCTGTGCGACACATGAAACTATCCGGCACATCACCGGGGTATGCCAGAAATTCGAAGGCACGGAGTACAAGAATAGACATGATACTGTTGCCAAGATTTTACACCAAGAATTGGCTAAAAATACCAATTTCCAAGGTCGAAAAAGGTTCCTTTTTACAAGCACCACCCAGGTTTTCTATTTGAAAATGGTAATCACAAGCTTTTCTGGGATCGCACAGTTCTCACAGACCGCGAAATTACACACAATAGAGCTGACCTCATATTTCATTCTATATTTCATAATATAGAGACCCCGAGGATCAAACCCGTCCAGATTAGTCTGGGTTTCGATCTGGAGGAGATTGAATCGGATCTTGTTTCATACTGGTTGGCGCTCGAGTACTACTCGATCCAGTATCGTCTGCCAGTATGCAATGAGATTCCATCAATTACAAACGTTTTTTTATCGGAAATAAGTTGTGTTGCTCTGACGAGGTCAAATTAGACCGAAACCATGGACAACATCTGCTTTTCTTTGGTGGAACGTTTTCCGTTCAGTGGCCCTGACGATGAGTTCAATAAGATCCCAACACTTGTTGATATTCATATCAGCGGGTGGTATGCATCTGAATTGATTCTTATTATAATAAATATCAGTGGTATCGAGTTCGACCCTTGGGACCCGCCTAAAGTTACCTCAGACTTTTCAGACCTCATACCCTCTACCTGTGCACATATTGGGTATGATTACTCAAATACTATTCAAGAAGACAGGTCAGACTATTTGGAAAACCTAACTTCGTTTCAACTTAGCCTAAAAAAGAAGATAGTGATTGATTCTATCGAATGGCTTCTGGAAGTCCGAATAAATAACACCAACCTGCCTATCTCTATCGAGAATCCATACAGACTTCGTGAACCATTCGAAAAGAAGTCGATGTCAGGCAACCGCTACAATGTGATCTTCAAAGATGACTACTGCAGATACCTTTTTGTCTACTTCATCAAGCGCAAATCTGAAGTCGCAGATAATCTTAAGACAGTGATTGCTAAAATCAGCAAAGATCAATGAGCCAAGGAAAATTTTTTCCTACAAGGAGGAATGAATGAACTGTACTTAGGAAATGAAAAATTCACCTACAGGAAAGAAGGTAATATACTATTGGGACTATTGAGAAGGAACAATAAGATCTTTCTTGAGTATTGCTGCAACAATCATATGTCTTTAACTCAATTTGATGTGTGTACAGATTTTCTTTATGGTACATAAGGAAATATGTAGACGACATGCTGCTCCTGGCCCTTTGTGTTAATGATGGGTTATTGCTTCTACAGTTGAGACAATGGAAGACTTATTATTATTAAATGTTTTTATTGCCTATGCAATTGGCCATCAACCAGGGGTCCTTCAGCCTTGAAGACTTATTTTCACAGGAATTGTGAATTGAATTCAACATTACGACCAAACCAGCATTTTATTTTCTTGTCCTAGAAATTAAGACAGAAGCTAGATCGGTCCAAGTGACTCAATCAGCGTACTCCAAAAGGATTCTGGAGCGATTTGGAATGCAAGATTGTAAACGCCCAAAATTAAATGCAGCATTCGATTAGGGACGGAAGATGAAAATGAATTGAAATGCATATTGCCTTATAGAGGGGTAGTCGATGCTTTAATGTACTTAATGACTGGCACTTGATCAGACATTGCTTGTACAGTGAATGTTATTTCAAGAAATCTCGAAAATCTCCCCATTTCTGGTCTTTCACTATTTGAAAAACACTACTGAGCTTGGAATAACCTACAAAGCAGATCACGGTGATGATAGTATCGTCATCAGATCGATCAACTAGAGGAGTTAAAGAAATCATCGATTTGAGATCTGCTCTAATCCTGATGGTTGACAACGAAGAGACAGTTAAGTTGACACTGAACCCACAGTGTCATATCCATTAAAGGTGGAGTGTCAATCACGCGACTGAAGCGGCAACAGCCGCGCGACTAACGCGACCGAGACGAGTGCCAATTGCGCGGCTCTAGCCGCTGTCGCATTAGAATACGCGGTATTTTATTGTAACAAGTATCAGTAATATCATGGAAAAAGAAGTGGGCATTTTTGGGTGATTCAAAAAACGAAGAAGAAAATGAGAAAAAATACGTTCATTATTACATGTTGTGGTTTCTTCACGAAGCTGAGAAAAAGAGATTCAGGAGAAAAGGTTAGTCTTCGGACACCTTGAATCTCAACATCAATCAGTTCAATTTTTTACTGGCTCAGGTTGGAATTCACACATTCGCGACAATTTAAAAAACACGCTTCCTACTCCTCAACTTCTGAACGATCTCAGAATATTGCAAACAACTCTCTATCAGTAGTTTTGTCGTACCCAGTGCCTGAATATGGATGAGTTTGAAACTATAGGTACAAACGATAACGGACAGAAAATTGGTGAAAAATATATAGCCATACGTGATAGATTCTCAAAGTCAACTGTCAAAAACTAGAATGTTTTATTCGATTAGAATTTTGAACAGAGAAGAACACCTTTGTCGTTGATAATAAGGATAAAACATTATATTATATTACGTTATGAAACACGTGAATGAACGAAACTTCGACCTGTACAACGAAGCATACAGTACTCCGCCGGCATGGAAATGTCTGAAATGGAACAATTCAGAATTGTCGCTCCATTAATGCGTTAATGCTGATTAATCAGACAGGTAGCGTGTCGTGATGAGGATTGTAAAATATCCCTCATGGCGAGCCCCCATTCTAGCTTAAATACACCATCCTCCGGTTGAGATGTGTTACACAGCACTGTACTGATGAGGTATAATAATCCCGAAACCGATCTACAGTTAGTGTATATATGTTTCAGCCTCTCTGGGAATTCCTGCGCTGATTTATGATTGGCACTCATTAATGGAGGGGAAACTTAATTGACTCAGTTTTCGGCGAAATTTAATAGGAAAAATCGAATTTCAAAAATTAATGTTCCCAAAATGCATTCCTCAAAAGTCTTTTGACGAATCACGACACATATTCAATTTCATTCCCAATAGAGTATCAATCAATGAAGCAAGTTCTGAAATTGTGTTATCTCATCTTGATATACATTCAGTTAATTATTTGAATTCAATTTGAATTCAACGGCCGAAAAAAATTCATAAAAGAAATTCATTAGAATAATTCATATACGCAATATTGACAAGCCGTGGCGACTGTAGCGACTAGACTGGTTTTTGGCAGAGCAGCGTCGGCCGCTGCAATCGTAACGCTAGAACCGCGCGATTGACAACGGGTCCATATAATGGGGAAGTCTCCTCAGTTTGGGTTATCACTGGTATGCAAGTTTAAACTGAATAATTATGAGTTTCATTCATGATTTTTTCAAATTCACCGCGGAAACTATTCAAAATCATTCTTCAAATATGGGATTTTAAAATTTAAATCGCTTGGTTCCGAGTTTACGATTTGGCAACAGCGTCTACCAGACAATGAAAAGAACAATGTATGATCAGCTTGTTCATAAAATAACAGCTGTCGATTTACAGGCGCCTACTTACTGGCGAGCTTCAACTGCAACCGGCCATAAAAATCCCATAAAATTTTACGACCGTCCTTGTTCGTCGCAGACTTCATAGACAGCCATCTTTGTCTATCTCATCAAGATAATGTATTTGTTGTCCTTTATTATCAAGGCATATTTCAGTCGATGTTGCCAACTTGTGCAATCGACATGAAACGCTTTAAAATTTAAATACCCATTTGTATTTTTCATTTTTAAGTGCTTGAAATAATTTTTTTTGGGAAACGGTTGAAATGGTTATTTCAAAATGTGACGAGACGTAGCCGCGCGGCTATAGCAGCTTCAGTCGCGTGATTGGCACTCCACCTTAAGATGTCTAAAAACATGGTGTACGAACTAGTCAATTTTTGAATGCAATGATATTTGACCGAATCGAGAAAAAGAGATTGGTTTAGTGGCGGCGCCACCGTGTCATTTGTTTCGTAGCGGCACCTCTCATTTGCTTCGTTCTATCAAAGAATATCTAAATGATACTCGTTTTATTTTGTTCTCCGTTAATATCGATCATAGATTACAGTAATCTGTGATCGCGATCGATCAAGTTCAAAAAAATGAACTGGACCATTTGGTCAACTGTTAACGAGTATTTGTGATTAACACTTTAATTTCGTAAAAACTTCTTCTTCTAAATTCTTCAAGTTAATTTTCGTTGACAAAGTGTATTCACGAGAAGAATATTTTAATATGATTTCAAAGAAACAGTCGATTGGCTAAATAGCCAATCCCATATTTAGTTTACGGAAACAGAATTTTCACTATACTCGTGAAGAATATTTGAAGAAAAGACTCAAGAGATTTATGTATTTCTGTTTACAATTCGCATAACGTAGTTCCAATACAGTTACTTTTAATGAATACTGCTGAAGTTTCCATAAAACTGTTTGCTGTATCCGTCCCATCTCTTCATCTGAAATTTGGTTTAGATGTAGTTCTCGATTGTCCATAAAAAACTGAACGACATGTTGAAGAAATGAAAGTTTTACTGTCTTTCCGGAAATAATACATTTTTACAAAACTACAATCCCTGATAAATACAGCGCATTCGCGAATCGTAGGAATGTATTCGAATTATTTTCAAACATCAATTGACAATAAGCTGTCTATTTCTAAGCAGCACTACCTTCAGTGAGAAAAACGAAACTAATTCAATATTCTCGAAATAGGAAAAACAAATTCTTATCAGTGCATTATGTACACCATGTTTTAAGAATTCTTGATAGTCATATTCGGCATTCTTCGTCTGTAAACTGGTCCTAGACAATTATATTCAGGTTAAAGGAGTGTCATCAGAGGACTAGCCGGCAGGTATTTTGACATAACCTTTCTTGAGACCCAGACTACAAATATTAAGAAATGCAATAGAGTCGACTAGAATAATTCAATGAGGGAAAGCATTGAAGCCTGAAAACTTTGCAATAATGACATTGAATATTTCTATGTCAACAATAATAATTGTTAGATTTCAATATCGGGAAAAGAAGTCGAGATTGAAACATAGCTTAATAATAATTGTTGTTATCAGTTTATCGTAGTTGTTCTCTAAAAAAAAATATTTATAAATAACTGCCTTATACACCAATTTTTCTTCTTCTAAATGAAACCAGAAAAGATCTGTTAAAAATAATTCACCAGGAAGTAGCGAATACGAAAGATATATTTTAAAATGACTCCAGATTTCCTACGCGAATAGTGCTGATTAAAAAAAAAACAAAAATTCATTCTTGTATACAAAGTACAATCTATAATCGACTCAACAAACGTTCAGACGATGAAGCTAGAGTTAACAATATCTTCTATAATAATAAAAAAATGTTTACTTGAGAACGAGACCAATCAAATTCGCAGATTGGTCCCTTTCTTAGGTCTTAATTCTAAGGAAGCCTTAATGAAGCTAGTATGAGTCCGGTCAGAAATGGACTCGCCTGGAAGGTCTCCATTATCGGATTCAACGTTCGTCCCTTTCACGCGTCTGTAGTGAAAACTGAATGTAATTATTCCAAGGTGAAAACTAGAGTTGCTTATATTTTGAAGAAACACCTGATAGTTCAGTAGAACAATTCAGGAGATTCAGTAGATTATTCTCAACTTACTTCTGAGATGCATGTAATGCTTCTCTAGTTTTGCTAAGGTCTTCACTGATTGCCTGTTTCGCTTGGATTTCAGACTGTAGTGAACTCTGCAAGTTTAGCAACTCCATTTTATCCAACTTCTGTGATCGTCTGTTTCTCCAGTTCTTATCTCCACCAGTAACTGCATTTGACACACCTGTAATTTAGAACTACTTCTATAAAAGATGAAATACTATAGGTTATTTATATACAGGGTGCTAGACTTGAACAAATATTTCAACAATAGATTCTTGAATTAAAAAAAAAAGCTTTTTTCAACAAGCGTGCGCGTTCAACTTTTTTCCCGCACGCATTTCAAGATGCAAAGAGTCACTTTCCCAAAAGGTGCGGGAAAAACGCCTGTTATTTCTTTCCCGCACGCATTTGCGGGGGTCGCATGAGACACTGCGAAATTGCCCGATAAAATCTACCCATTTCTACTTTCTTTCGATAATTCAGTAATGTCGCATTCCAGAATGAACCAATAGATACTGAGAATGGAGCCCATGGTCTGCCTGCAGAAGCCCCTGATAATTTCCTTATGGAATTATTGGCATTAAAGACCAAAACAGCAGCTTCAGCAGCTACCTCATTCAACTGAATCAGTCTAAATTTATTCATAAAACGCATTCGTGGAAGACAAAATGGTCAGGATGATGAGTTGGAAATATCGAGTAACTCCCTATGTTTTTGTAGCGAGAAAATCATTTTCATAAAGATAAAGATTTTTACTTATCGAATCAAAACTGACGAAAATCGACCGAAAAGGATTTTGGTCATTTTATGAAAACGAATAGAAGAGAAAATTCGTTTATCAGATAACTATTATAATTGGACCACCACCGATTTAGCAGCCTTACAGAGAAAAATAAGGACGATGCTGACTAAACACAATAAACATCACCCCAAAAGCTCAATAGAACGGACAGAGCTGCCACGACATCTTGGGGGTAGAGGAATTGTTGATTTGTCCAACCGTATGTCCCAGGAAATTGAAGGACTTCGGAAATATTTCCTGACCAAGGCTGCTTCATCAGAAGTCCATTGAGTAGTTTGTGTTGCTGATAGTTCTACACCGTTAAAGCAACAACAGGACTACTTAGAAACCGTCGAACACTCTTCAGAAAGTAAAATGCAGAAACTGATTGGCAAACCTTTGCATGGAAGGCACCAGAACGAGGTCAATCATGATTGCGTCGACATATCTGCGTCGAACTACTGGTTGACTTCCGGAAAGTTGTTTTCTGAGACAGAGGGCTTCACGCTCGCCATCCAGGATCAGGTGATTAAAACAAGGAATCTACACGAAATATATCGCCAAGGATGCCTCAGTGGCGGACGATAGCTGTCGTTATGGCTGTGCGACACATGAAACTATTCAGCACATCACCGGGGGATGTCATGTTCGCGAAGTACAAAAATAGACATGATGCTGTTGCCAAAATTCTTCACCAAGAATTGGCAATAAAACACCAACTTCTAAGTTCGAAAAAAGGTTCCTTATTACAATTGCCATCCCGATGCTGTATTGGAAAATGAACATCACAAGCTCTACTGGGATCGCACGGTTCTCACTGACCGGAAAATAACCCACAATAGACCAGACCTCATATTGCTCAATAAGGATGAGAACAGAGCACTATTCTTCGACGTGGCGATTCCAAATAATAACAATCTTCTAGATAGGCACACTGAAAAAATTTCAAAGCACAGAGATATCGAGGAACAAACCAGGAGACAGTGGAAGCTGAAATATATCAATACCATCCTTTTTTGTCATATCATCTACAGGACTGATACTGAAGAAATTACTAGTGCGGGTGACTGACGGCAGAGAGCCGAGGAGCGACCCGGACCCGACCACCACCACGAGCCCGAAAACCTGGGAAGGCCTCCAACAGAACTTAATCCTTTTGATATCTGAGATATCTGGGATAAGCGAATTTTCCTCTGGAGAGGAGTGTGAAAGCCGCAAGGCTAAAGTCATAAAGGGCCTTCATTTTGTGTTCTATGAAATACAATTATGAGGCGAAGTTTAGCCTATAGCTAAACCTCTGACTATTAACTTGAGACATTTCTGAAAAGGAATTCAAAGACCCGAACAAAGGTGTCACTCAACCTTTGGTCTATTATTCTATTCAAATTCTTGATGCTGTAGTGTGCAAATATACCCCCTTCTCACCATCCTTAGGGAGTTGTCGTCCCTCTACGAAACAATGTTTCACATTAAATTTCGCTGATCATTATAATGTGTGTAATTTTCATTGCTCGATCCTTCAGTAAAAATACAACTGAGCACATAAGAATATTTACTTACCAGCATGTTTAAGGTAATCCAACTCTTCAGTCATTTTCGTAGCTAACGCCTGGAGATAAGCCCGAGCATCCTTCTCGTCGCTAACCCATTGAATTATTTCCGTTAGTTGACATTCCCACTGGCCTAAAGATTCCTGTTTGTTTCGTAATTGTTCATATTCCACTTCTAGATTAGCTCGTTCGGATTGCAATCTATTCATAGATTCTGTAAGCTAAGCAAAAAAAAGAGAGAGAATGGATAAGATCTAAAAAATGTGAATACTATCAGAATGTGAGTCTGATGTTCAGTCTCCAACCAAGAGTACTATAATTAAGTACTATGTGATACCCACTAGAAGAATGATGAAAAAATTCATATTTCCCTATTACTAACTATTTCCTTATAATACAATTCGCTAATACATCTGCTATAATAAGGATTTGATTCAATATATTGTAACCAGTCCGGCCCTTTCGAGAACCAGAGCTGTCGCTTCCTCCCGGAACAATCGCGAATGGCACGCGCCCAATTAAGCCCAGCGGAGGAGCAGGTAGGGAAGTACTGTTATAGGCTGTATTCGGGTTCGGCTTTTGGACGGTCCGAGAATTGTTCTAAAACTGCGCAAAACTGTTGCGCCCTTGTATAAAATCCTCTGCGCAGTTCTAGAACCATTCTCGGACTGTCCGAAAGACGAACCCGAATACAGCTATAGTTTACAGTGCAAGCGACTAGTGGTAATAAATACGAGTGGAAATAAATAGTAGTGTCCAAGTTAGTTTGTGAGTTATAAGTGTATTTAGTGTAAATAAATCAGTTGGATGTTTTAATTCAGCGAAGAAAACGTTACATTGGTGTCAAGTGTGAGGGTCAACATCGCTCGAATTAAATAAATATTTTCGGTTATTTGGAGTTCATGCCAGTGACCACAAGACGACAGAACGCGATGGAGATTCACTGGAAACCATAAATGAAAAATTTGATAAAGTAGACGAGAAGTTTCATTTAGTGAACGAAAAATTTGCCGAAGTTGATGAAAAAGTTGACAAAGTTTATGGTGAAGTTAATGAGAAATTAGAAGAAATGGCAGGAATAATTGAACATCATGCCAAATTGAAAGATTCCTTGAAAAGAATGTCAAATAGAATAGATATTCTGGCTTCATCACCCTACAGCACAGCGAAAGCGGAAAATGACGGCGAAGGTAGTAGAATGAAGATCAAGCCTGCAACTTTTGATGATGAAATACCCTGGTCGACATATCAAAAACAGTTTGAACCTTCTGCCCTGGCGAACAGTTGGAACGACAACGAAAAAGCCACGACATTAATGATAGCTCTACGAGGAGAGGCACTCAACATTCTACAAACTATTCCGGATAGTCAACAAGCCCGTTACTTCAGATGAGATATGGCGATGCTCATCTACAACAAGCTTACCATGCACAAATAAAGAACCGAGTTCAGAAAACAGGGGAAAATCTCCAGGAGTTTGAAGCTGACGTAGCGAGATCAGTCAGGCTAGCTTATCCATCTGCTCCAGATAGCTTTCTTGAAGAGCTCTCAATCCAGACATGGGATCAATGATAGTGAAATACAACAAGCCTTGAGACTAGCACGCCTTAGAACCGTAGATGATGCCTTAGCCCAGGCTTTGGAAATCGAGGCAGCGAAGCAAGCTTCGCATAGAGGGCACCTTCGTGTAAGACAAGAGCAAGAAACAGATCGTTCTGTTGAGGAGATTGTCAGAGAAGAAGTCCGCAGAATATCGCTTGCTAGGAAAAAGGATGCTGCGTGCTGGACCTGCAACAAAAGGAGGCATTTCAAGCGAAATCGTCCAGAATTTGAAAGGGCTACAGCTGAGAAAATAAAAGGAGTCGCTGTGGTAGACAATGACTCGACCAACACCATTGAGTGTCCCCAGAATTCCAACCATCGTTCGCGCCTGGAAGATAAGATCGATATTACACCAGCAGGGCACCTCAACGGATCTTTCCGATATTGGTATCATTCGATAGCTCTCGTTTTGCTCACCAGTCCGTTTGTTTTGCTCATTTATACTTACGAGTTTTTCTCTCCCTAGCTTGTGGGATATCTGCGTTTTGCTCTTTTCAAATCATCAATTAGTTTGTCTCTACCACTTACCGTTACCGAGATATAGATAATCAAAAGTGCCCTGCTGGTGTAATATTACACTAGCAGGGCACCTCAACGGATCTTTCCAATATTGGTATCATTCGAAAGCTCCCGTTCTGCTCATCAGTCCGTTCGTTTTGCTCATTTATACTTTACGACTTTTTGGAGGAGAAAATTTTTCTCACCCTAGCTTGTAGGATATCTGCGTTTTGCTCTCGTTCTGCTCTTTTCAAATCTGCAACTAGTTTTTCTCTACCACGCACCGTTACCGAGGTATAGATAATCAAATGTGCCCTGCTCGTGTAAGATTACACTAGCGGGGCACCTCAACGGATCTTTCTGATATTGGTTTCGATCGAAAGCCCCCGTTCTGCTCCGTTTTGCTCATTTATACTTTACGAGTTTCTGGAGAAGGAAAATTTTTTTTTCTTACCCTAGCTTGTGGGATATCTGCGTTTTGCTCTTTCCAAATGTGCAATTCGTTTTTCTCTACCAGTTACCGTTACCGGGATGCATATTTGTATCGAGCGTCCAGTATACCGCATTCGGATAACATCGTATCTGTGCTGTGGCTGCTCTGAAATTGCGCGTCCTATATACCGAACATATTAGTATGGAGCACCTAGTACACCGAGTTCGGGATGACGAACATTGTCACATTTGTCATTTGTTTTTTTATCTTGAAAGGTTTGGTTTTGTAACAATGTCGAAGTTGCAAAAGAGCGATTTTTATTGTCAATATCTTGGGAAAAATAATTGGCATAGTTTCAGTGATGTTTATCGACTTCGAGTTCAGATATTGTAATGAATGATAAGTGGTTTTTGGAAGTAAACCAGGTATTCAGATTTTTTATTTCATAAGTAATCCTAAGCTTTTAATTACTTTCATGATCTTTTTCAGAGCTACTGAAAAACATATAATGCACAAATCAGCTAAAGATAATCGCGAAAGTGATCGGAAGCTTAGTGATTAATAATAAAGAAATTAAAACCTGAAGACCTGGTTGACTTCCAAAAACCACGAATCATTACAATGAGAGGCATAATTCTATATTTTTAACTTCCTGGATTTTTGAAGAAGATATATAAAATTATAACCAATAATCTTGTACATGTGAAAAGGATACAAAATGAAACGAATTTATTGAATGAATAATTGATTATTCAACAAATCATTTGGTAAATTTATTCTCTCAGAGTCCAACATTGTTATTCACGCAGGTAGTCAGAGAATGGGAGCGTTAGACTTCCTTACTCTATAAGACTCCCCTACTTTCCTCCCTGACTGTTATGATCTTCAGCCTGTTATTTTTACCTTTCTTCTCGATACAAAAATCAGCTGAACTGAAATCTTATTTTTACTTTTCTGGATATTTTCTTGGAGCTTACAGTTAGAAATCGCGACAATTGAATAAATCTGAATGCACTGTGCAAACCAGTTATTAGTGTAGAAGAACTATTGACGTTTCTCTGGTAATTCTTCATAAATTTAACAATAGCTGGGCTAAATCCTACTGGACCAGCTTCCAAATTTTTCATTATAGCATCATTAAATCTTGGGAGATATTCACAAAAATCTTTAATGAAATTATCAATAATGCTGCCTTCAGGAGAGTCTATACATTGGTTGCTACTTGTGGACGCAACACTCTCAGTACTCTTTCTTATATTTGTCGTTTCCTACACAAGCTTGGGTGAATACTCGGGTGAATCGACAATTTCCAGAGGTAACAAAATGTTTTCTGAAGGTTCTCTTCCAGTAGCGATAATCTCTAAAAATATTTTACTCTCAATGTATTGCAAGCGTTGTTTGTTTTATTAAATCATTTTACTATTGCAGATTGATGCTTGCATATCCTTCCAGCAATACCCAAAGAACAAGAACATTTCGTTGCAATTCATATCAACAAAATATTTTTTCATTCTCCTAATTTTGTGATTTGAATTGGCAACACATCTTTATCATTGGGAGATAACTGATCAACAATGTGAGATTCATAGTTGTGTGGCCACTACATAATTTATTATTCAATCCAAAAACTACAAAACGCAATCCGTGTAGTATTCGTTTAGACGCAAGAAACCAAAGCGCTACTGAAAACTACGTAGGTAAGGTATCAAGCGTACGGTAGCCCGACTACTCATCGGGCTATCGGACGCTCGATTTGGGGCGTAAGCAAATTAAATACGAAGTGATCCGAATGCGGTATACTGGAAGCTCGATACAAATATGCTACCGGGATATAGGTAATTCAAAGTGTGCTGATTAAATATACAGGTTGTTTCACAAAAAGGTGACCCCCGTCTCTAGGATAGGTAGAAAACTGAAAAATAATTGGGGTTTTCCAGTAAAAAATTTTCGTAACAGCATCAGTATTCAATTTGAAGGGCGTTGAAGAAAAAAAAGATTTTAAGACTGTTGAGCCCTACATCCCAATTTTTTAACATTTTAATATGATTCACATAATGCATACTATAATTCATAATAATAATTAATAACTTCACCATTACCGACCATTACTTTATACCAGCATCGGTTATTACTTCATAAATTTCAAATCAAAATATTTCAAAACGGTTCACAGTATCGAGTTTCACCAAGAGTACCATTTAGGTATAAAACTGAATGATGGTGAATTATGTTAACTTGAAATTATAAACGACTAGGTACTAGAAGTCCACTAGAAAGGATGGTCTGATAGCACCAGTCAGAAGTTCTACAGTGAAGCAAAGCTTCCTTGTTGTTTTTCATTTGAAGGTAATAATATATTAGCTGATAATTGTAGTATGTACGAGTACATAAAATTCCCTGACTCTTGCCGATATTGCAAGAGTCAGTTGGTTGGGAAAATTGTAGATAGACCACCGGATTCTGAAAAAGTGGTCCAGATTGATATCGAAAATAATGATTCACATTTATTTCGAATGCTAAGTCCAGTTTTGGGCGAAAAAGCGATACAAACACGAAAAAAACAACTCTGTGATTTACCCAAATCCTTGAGAAAAGAATCAGAACAAATCCTCTTTCTAAGAGGTGTTGTTGCATATCAAGGAGAGTATTCAACAGCCATTGTATACTTTGTTGGGTACTTCCTTAGATAAGGAGGGCACTTTTAATGTGGTGTAATATTACACCAGCAGCAGTGGCGGCCCGTTAGGGACGGCAGGGTCGGCAGTGCCGACCCAAAATTTTGCAAGCAACGAGAATGTGAATTCTCCCTCGTGTAAAATAATGATGAATTAGAAATTCCATATATTACAAAGCTCTCAATAAATTTCATAAAAATCGAAAAAATTAGGTACCTATATGATAACTCTTGGAATATGGAGCTCTTTGAAATACGCTGTTTCAATTGAAATCCCACATCTAATCGGTCCGTAGACAAAATACGCTCATCTCCAATCGAGCTACAGCTGCTCAGCTGTAAGCTCCAAACAGTAGAAAACATAAAAACGAGTTCTTTGTGGCAAGATAATTCGTTCTATTAATTGTTCTTTATCATTAATTTCCACTGCGAAAACTTGTTGTTTCAAATGCCCCCATACAAAATAATTCAAAGGATTCAAAACAGGTAAACTCGCTGGCCATAACACCACCAGCACCAGTACGAGAAATGCCAATTCCAATCTGTCGAAGCCTTTGACAAGCGTCAGAAAACATCTGGCGAGTTGGTTGTCGTCTATTAGGAAATCTCATATTGTACTCCCGACAAGCTTTCAATGCGTTGCCATCACAAAAACCTTACACAAAAATAATATCTGCATATTCTTCGTTAGAAAACTGCATGTTTAACAAAAGGACTAAACCTGCCAAGTAACTTTTAAATTGGCAAACAATAACTGTTCTGTCACCAGGTGACATTCATCTCATATATTTCTGGGCTTACTGTAATTGCATACAGAAACATTAATGCCCAAAAACTCGGAAACGAAGCCTCATCGGTCAAAATTTGTTTTTACGTTTAATCAAGAATATCAGTCTCTATATGTCCCTTAATTTTTCGCCTCGAGTTTTGAATCACCCTGTATAATAAGTTAAAACAAACCGTTAATGTGTATCAAGAAAATTGCACCGTTATTGATAAAAATCTTATTGTAATGGCTTAAAGAGAACATTTTTCAAGTCAGAATTCACACAGTTATTTTCCTAATAAGTGGAAAGTGATACCTTTACCGCATTCAAGCATAGAGACATGCCAAAATTGTATGATTGATACGAATCTCAAATATTACCGTGCGCAAAATGATAAGCAGGGTTTTTTTCGCACGATTTTGGAAAAGTAATACTTTCCAAACGTCAATGCGTGTGGAAAGTAATACTTCCGAAACGCTAGTAGGAAAAATATTTTCCATGAGATTTTTCTGGTGTAAGTATAACGATAAATTTCGAAGGTGAATTGTAATTCTCAAAGTGAAATCTTCATTTGATGGTTAAAATATGTAAAATAGTGGCGCATGAAATTTAAATTTCTTAACTATAAAAAGATTTTACTTACTTACAGCCTAGAAATGTGAACTCGGAGCATTAGGGAATCCAGACCACGTGACTTTCAACTGTCAATATGACGCAGATTCAATTAACAAATGAATGTGCCGCCCTCAGGCTGACTCAAATTGCCGCTTATACTATATATATTACAAAACTAAGAGTGGGTAGTAAAATACATCATAACAGGATTAATGAGAATAAATCTTCTAAATCTCAAAATAAGACGAAAAGTTCCAATGGTGTCATGACCCGAAACGCTCCATTGCTTCAAAGATGACGACTCGGTTATTTATTTATTCAATTCTTTGAACAATTTAACAGAACGATTTCAGCGCCATCTACTTGTCAATTGTGTGAAACAAAGGCAAAAATGTAGTCGGTTTTGACTAACAGAGATATGAGGGCGTTTCCTATCTTCCTAACTCTACAATATTCGGTAACTACTTGGGAAACTTGAGACCGTGATGACTCGTCGAGGTTCGAGCCGGAAGTGTAGAGTCAGAGAGTACTGGCAACTGACTTTCTACTCAAAAAGAGACTTGAGGCATCACATGGTTCCCCACATTCAGTATGATAAGTGAACTTACAAATTGTTTATTTGATGATAATGTAATGTTATCTTGGAACAATCATTGATTTGAATCAGCTAACTTTTGTTCATTATTAGATATCGTTTCGGATATCGGATATACTTTCCAGTTTAACTTTCAGTAACTGGACCTGCATAAAATCGATTTACATAATATGATCGGATATGATTGGTGGGTTTCATGAAACTTTATTTATTATATTTTTTTATTGAAAAGGATAAAGAGGTCCAATAATAAAAATTCAAATAACAATATTTCATTGAATAAATTATTGAATGATTATGTCAAACAGGACCTTTGATGATGAATAGAGCTTCGTGAAACCTGTGCGTCAATCCAGCCTCTCATTCAAATAAAAGCGATAGTAAAGAAAAAGCAGTTACCTCTCTCTCAATTAAGTCCCTTTGGTTTTCGGCCTCCTGTAATTGTTCTCTCAATGACGATAATTCTAAGTTGTATCGAGATTGTTGTTGATTGAGCCTCTCATTGTACTGCAACTGAAATAAATAATCAAAGATAATTTGAATGATTTCATCAAAATTTGCTCATTTTTATACATAGGAAAATTTTTTTAAACATTATTCAACTGTGACATTTAGGTCAAAATGTTTGTGAAACCTCGAAAAAAATTTCTTTTATGACATAATAAGGTACCCTAACGATTTGTCAAAAATCAGCTGATCGTTCGTTGCCGTTCATTTTATTGAACCGGTGTGTGTTGAAGTATTTTTATACCTTTGCAGCCAATTAGAAAATGCTCCTTTTTTTGTTGTGTAGTCAAGTGTGGAAGTAGAGGTTGAAGGGACGGTGTAAAGTTTTTCAGAATACCCGCTGTTCGAACTTTGAAGAAAAAAACGCGATCAAACGAACTGTCCATGATTAGGGGCCCTAACGTCGGGAACAAAAACATGCACAAAACACAATAAAACAGCAATCCAGCTCGACCAAAACATGAAAATTGAAGGAAATTGATTCAAGATTGTACAGAAACAGATAGTTTACGAATAATTCTAAATGATTCACAAATAGAAGGAGAGAAGACTGGTGAAGAATTGGATGGAAAATAAAGGAAATGGGAAATTTACTTGTTATTCAAAGGCAGAAAAGGATTGAAGAAAGAAGGCTTCATTAAAGCATCCCCATAACACAGTTTATGCTAGGTATTTGAGCGCGATGTTAACCTTGACAAATCTTGTCCGGTTGGCATATGACCCACTAATGGTGAAACGGAAAAAAAAATATATATATATATATATATATATATATAAGATTATGTGTCATCGACCAGAAAAAGTGATTGATTACCAGAAGAGGGATATTTGATTAATTCAAAGAATTCAAAGGCATCAAGAACACGAATAACTCATTCAATGTTGAGAAAGTAGAGATTTCAAGTAAAAAGCCTTTTCTAAATAGGCCATCAATGATAATACGCATTTTATGTTTTGTTTTTGTGAAGCAAATCGTTGTCCGAAAAGGAATTACACAAAGGCGCGACTAAAAAAATCCAAAAATGACAAACTATACTTCATTCAACTTTATTTTAGCAGTCGGTTGGCCATGGAAATTTGACACATTTCACTCTGTATAGTACGAAAATGTGGGGTTATAAAGCTTGTCAAAACATTTTTGGGTTTTAAATCAACGCTATGTTGCCCGTTCTACGTAAAAGTTTCTGTTATTACGTATTTTATCACAATGTCGAATCTCTTCGGAAAATATGTGACGAACATAATTGAAGTTTATACTAACTGATTGAAGGCATACCAAATCCAGTTATTTGCATGGAAAATACAAGAGATCAGTATAATATCATAATATGCACTCGCTTGAGGAGAGTTAATGTTCGTTATCTTCTTTGGCTTACATCATTTGTAGATTTCAAAAATATTAACCCGAAGATGAAATGCATATGATGCAGTGGTTGGGAATGGGTATCTCCCGAAGGAATTAACAGATAATTATAAGAATGTTAAATTCTTCAACAAAAATCATCTTGCATCAATATAAGTAAAAGGAGTTGAAGGAAGTTTCAAGTTTAGATGCAACTTCACCGTTGAACAAAAATTTCACATGAATAAACAAGGAACAGGGCAACTTGCGCGTATTTGTGGCTATTCATAATACATTGATGTAATAATAATAATTAGGTATTTATTAGTACCTTAAGACATTTACATTGTATAGGACAAGTCAAATGAAAAATAGAAAAATCCATTTTAGGGAACTTATTCTCCGATGACATTTATCGAAAATCCTGTAGTAAACTTTTCGCATTAATTCACTCAAAAATAAAATTCTCAAATACCACCACTTTTTTGGGTCTTCCAATAGAAGGAAATTCTTTGTCATACTCTTCATTCACAATCTTTCTGATTGTGGAAATATTCAGCTGAAATATAAGTCTTTTAGATTCAGATGAAACATTATATAAATTCTCTTACATTGAATATGTTCGCTATCGTCTGACGTATTGTGGATTTTAGAATATCAGGGTATAACTATTTGAATGAGCGGACCTGAATTCTAAATAGCACTTCCTGAAACCCCGTCCCTTTTTTCAATCACTTTCGGTATTTTCGAATTTTCGTAATAAAAATTGATATTAGTTGTGGCAACGGCGTTATGACATTAACGACATTTCATGAGTGCCAACCTAATTTCGTTCTAGTTACAAAAACTTGAGAAAATTATTTCATGGCCAACCGACTGCTAAAATAAATTTGAATGAAGTATAGATAATGTTCAGTTACTAAATATTTCTATATATTGAATTTCTCCAATATTATGATCTGTGAAATGATAAGTCCCCGTCATCGTACACAAACCAATTTTGTATTAGTTTACGTATGTTCCGGACCTCACGCTACAGAAGCACCAGCTGGTGAGCACAAAACGCTAGTCCTTATTGTAATTGACTTGTCGCATACATAAGTACGTTGTCTGAAGGGCTTAATAAATTATCATTATTATTAATAATAATGAACCATTTGTATTCAAACAGTCGAAATTCTCAATATTCTTAATAAGAAAAACTAGAGGATCTTAAGAATAACAATTTAAATAACTTTTAAGAAAACATACCTCTAATTTTTCCAATTCTGCTTTGAATCTTAGATTGTCTTGATCCCTAGGACATATTTCATTTTTAACCCGCAATCTATCAGATTCAGCTTGCATTTGCCTACAATATTCTTCAGATCGTTCTCTAAGTTTTCTTTCTTTTGTTGCTTCAGCCAAGGCTTCATCGACTCTGGATTCCAATTCTCGACGCAATTTTTCAGCTCTACGAATGTCATTTCTGAGGGAATCTACTTTTTGCATCACAGTTTCCAATTCCTCTTCCTTATCTCGCACCTATAGTTAGAAGTGAATATGGAAGGGTTGAACTAACTCTTATTTGCTTACTCACTTGTCTAGACAACTTTTGTTTCTGCTGACGAAGTTCAGAAAGTTTATCCGATACTTCTGCATACTCAGCCAGGGCTACTTTTTTCTGAGATAAGCTATCTTTCAACTCTTTATCTTGAAATTTAAGTTTTTCTACCAAGTCAAATTTTTCCTTTTGAACCTCTTCTTTTTCTTGTCTTGATATCCTCAGTAGTTTTTCCATTTCTTTCAGTTTGGCTAAAAAAAATCATTCATAATAGTAGTAGATCATGAGACGTTCATGTTATAAGAGACATTCAGGGACCATTTGAATAATAATAGTAATAATATATGTATGTAATAATATTTATTCACCATAAATTATTTACAATAAAAATTAAGGCAGAGCAATATGTATGTGGAAAAAAATCTCACAGAATCTTCGGCTCAAAGAAGCCTTCTCTTGTACGTGATGTATTAAGAAAATTCGCCTCGGATGATGAGTGAACAAAGTAAACCGAATCATGGTTCACGCAATTTTTCCAGTAAACACTTCTGAATATTATATTTAGACTGACTACTTTGAAAGTACTATCATTATTTTTTTCTAGTTTATAAATATAATCGTTTTTGAATAGTTTTTTCGCGTGCTTTATATTTTTGTTTTGTTTTTATTTTTTCATCCACACCCCACCTATGGTTCATGAAGTCGTGTGGTCTTTCCCTTACATGGTATATAATCCATTTTTCACACCTCTTTCTGAACAAATTGACAATGTTTACCCCTAAGATGTTAGAAGAGTTTCGGCGCAAGATAGTCACGCTTTCCTATAGTTTTTGCACACCTAGATACGCACAAGGAAACCATCTTAGTTCTGGTATTGTAGCAGTGTACAATGTGCTCAAAAACGATTCCAGATTTTTTTATATTCAAACAGAATAGTTGTCTCACATCGAGTATTTAGGACTCTCCGTGCAACCTAGCGTTAGAGGTGGGTGGTGTACTATAGATTACCCGTAGAATCCATCTTTGAATAACACCAAATTCCTCCAGGTGAGTATCACTAACACCTCCCCCCTCTCCCCCACAATTACATATGTCAGCTGCGATTAGACCAACGCAAAGTTCAAGATGTTTCAAATCTAGGTATATCTTCAAATACTTTTTCTTTTACAGCACACCGCTCGATTTATTCACTATATTTTTTATCTGCAGTTCCCACCACCTCATATGTCGATCAATGATTACATACAAATACTCGACTGATTCTGCTTCTAGGATGTGAGAATCAGTTCTGGTCGACAAACATCCCATAGACGGCAATCCACTGGAGTATCAGCAAAAGAGTAAATATTTCATTTTTTCTAGGTTGAGGATGAGCATGTTGTAACTGGACCATTCTTCTAGAATTCTTAGGTCGGCATCGGTTTCTGATTTCGAAATTTCCCACGAGTCGGACTCACAAAGTAGTGCAATATCGTCCGCAAAACTAAAAATTTCCCCTTTAATTCCGAGATTCAGTAAGCTGTCAATGTACCGATGTGGAAGATTCAAATGGAAACATAGGAGTTTCAGTGTTAAATTCGAATATGCCCGGAGTCTAATGGAACAGTGGAAGAATCGAAACCTCAGAGCGATGCAATATCGAATAAACGTCTACTCTGGTTTAAATGCCAGGTTGTAGTGGGTATTGGTGGGGATGCGGAGCAAGAGCGAAACGAGCATACATTAATTTACACGACGTGCGAGCCAATCAGATGGAAGAGGGCGTGGTTTATATGGCGCCAATACGTTCTCAAAACGTTGAACTGGGAATACGTAATATAACATCGGACATCGGATATGTATATTCGCCAAAAAAATTGAACCTAATCTTTCGAAATTTTCATTCTAAAATATGTTGATTCGACTTTGTTGCAACAAATCCATATAGATATAATCGGACAATAATGAGAATCAAATTCGAATTAATTCCCCAATACTATGTAGATTTTAACAGATAACTAATTCTTTGAAATAATCATGAAAATATGTTGAATTGATGTGGCGGATACTTGATGAAAGTCCATAATTGAATAAAAAACAATTACATATATGATTTCACTAACACGAGATGTTTAATCACGACATGTGGTTTGTTATCACAACAGTTCACCTTCACCCACCTCAAGATTCTATTGTGATAGCAAAACACATGTCGTGGTTGAACAACTCATGTTAGTGAAAATCATATAAGTATGTAATTCTGTTTTAGTGTTATGTCAATAAGAATTCGCAATACTTTTACATTTTTCATGAAAGGGGGAATAAGGTTCTGACTTCTGGTTATCTTTGGAAGCTAGAATTGGGAAGTCAAACACAACAATATTTCGAAATTCTTTAATGAGGTGGTTTATACAGCAAAATTTATACATAATAAGGTTTAATTCAAAAATTAACTGTTAATACACAACTTCTTCAAATCATTAGATCGAGAATATGCTCTACAAGATACAACTTTTCAAAACATATTATGGATATACACTGATTTTATTTGAACTCAGGCATATCAGGTCAATATGTTCAGTGATCTACAAAATAATACTGCTGGAAAAACATACACTGAAATCTGAACAGCGGGTTTTACAAAAGTTTGATTGCCCGATAAGCGATTCGACAGTCACTAGATTTCCAAAACAAAAATACTAAAATCTTTTCATATCTGAATATATTGAAAGAAATAACAATTGAAACTCATTGAATAGAAGTATATAGGTCAAAATGTGATACGAAAATGATATTCTGAATGCTCACAACTGAATTAGCTATTATAAACAAATTGACGTTTATCCATCAATCAAGCGTAGGTTGAGAATGCATCCGTAGCCTCTTTCATTATCGTCACTTTTGATACTCCATCTGCAGACTTTTTGATCTGAAGGTTCTGCTGAAATATTGATAGTAGATACTTTTGTTTTGAGGTCATCATCATGCTCGATGCCACATATGTGTTTCAACAAATCTCACCGAATACATACAATTCTAAATGAAGAGATGAATCAAATTGATTCTGAAATGTTACAGATATATTGTTGTTGCCATCTGTTCAAATTTTGACAGTTATTCCTGAAGAATAAACTCCCGGAATAGGTATACAGCCTGCTACCTCTCTCTTATGTTTCTCACAAACATACTACAAAACTTGTTTTTATTCTTAGCAGGACAAAGACAACACAATATATGTATGTTGGTTTTAGTCTTCATTATGGATTTTCCGAAGATGTCCCTTCTTTACATCAGATATATTTCCGAACGCCATTTGACATATTCCACAAATCAGGGTATTTATCCTGCAAAAAATCAGCATTTTATAAAAACTTATACTAGGTACTTACAAAATATTGTATACATTTATAGAAACTCACTGCTGTTAAATATGTACTTACATCACAACTTCCATAATTCATACCAAATTCTGATAGCTGACTGAAAATATAAGGTACCTTCTATAGCAATATAAACTGCCTTTTCATTACCCTTGTTTTGTTATTTTGCCAAGGAATTTCCTCAAATGATCACAGCAATCACATCACTACTCAGAAACCAGAAACAAGGTTATGACCAAGGTTGTCTATGGTTATTACATATAACAATCGCGTTTCTAGCGAAAATTGAGTTGACGTTCGGAAGCGAACGGCTTCAGTTGATTTCACCCGAAAGCCCGTGCTCGCGATTGGCTCGCAAGTAGTGTAAATTAATGTATGTTAGCGAAACGATCTAGGATCGAATGATGAATCACTAATACTCCAAACGCGAGACGGATGTGTCATATCTGTTGAAAATGATTGCGACAGTTTTATTTCACTCCTACGGGAGCCATGGGAGGAATTTATTTGCCTCAATGAATGACGTGAATAATTTCCTGTGAAAATTAGTATTCAGATTCTTCTTCGCCATAACTGGTTTGAAAATAAAATAAATCCTACAAAAAAAAATGAAAAACGAAAAAAATTATTCTGATTTTCCATAATTTATAAATTGTTTTTGTTTTCTTAGAATTATTTTTTCCGTTTTTCAATTTTTTTTCCGTAGGATTCATTTTATTTTCAAACCAGTTATGGCGAAAAAAAACCTGAATACTTATCTTGACAGGAAATTATTTGTCATTCATTGAGGCATTATTATTGCATGTTTGAAAATAATATAGGAAAATGAAGAATCATTGAAATATTAATATGTTTTATAATATTTTTCTAAAAAACATATTCAAATTCGAAACGCAAGGACACTTCTATCACGTGGATGTCGAACTAATGTCAGACAGATCTAAACTAAACCTTGTTGTTTTGTCAATTATTGTTATGAATAGAGCAAGTGGAAGGGTTTCATTGTACCTCGAGCACAACACTAAACTTACTAAACTATAATGGCTCTCGAGGTTGCGTCTCTAATATTTGCGCAGCGGAACTGGTGTCAGGACACCTCTTCGCGCAGACGCATTTTTATTGGGGAATAGTCGAGAGCAAAGGGCACAGATTTCTGTAATAATAATAATAATAATAATAAGACATAGTGTCTGGCCTGCCTGGCAGCTATCAAGTAGATGGCCTGCCGGGTAGCCATCGTAACGACGTAGACGGTGCAGCCAGCCACGCCTGCTGTCCGCAGTCCCATTCCTTTATTCTCTCTCTTTCACATCCTTTATGGGGTGCTCTTTCTGCTCCCATTTCTCTACCCCTCACCCAAACCGAGAAAGGGGAGCACAAACCCATGGAAATGGTGATTACGAGAAGCCTCGGAAACAAGTCGCTGCCTGGGGATCGTCAGAGCATGTCTGGAGCCGGCGCTGGACATGACAGCATGCGGGACGTCGGTGGCAGGATGTTGAGGAAGCGGGCTCCTGCTGCAAAAGAAGCTACAGCTCCAAAGCAACAACAGCAACCAACGAGTCCAATTCATTTGCCGACTCGAACCGCTGAAGGTGCTGTGCAGGATATTCAGCCAGTACTCACCCAAGCGGGGTTAGTTAGAAAGCGCATGAAGTGGACAACGTCCACGAATGAAACTATTGTGCGCATATATAACTCCATCACGGGACTAGGGCAGAACACGAACAACTATAGGAAAAGGCTCCATGAGGAATTCTGCAACGCCCACCCAAATCTCAATGTCACTGAAAAACGGGTGGCAGACCAGTACCGCGTAATTCTGAGAAATGAACTAATACCAATGGCCAGAATCGACGCAATTAAACAAGAACTTCAGCGTGCGCCAGTAACAGAGAGCGACACCAACACCACTGATGAGATTCACATGCCTGGGCAACAAAAGCCAGAAGAAATTGACGCTGAAAGTCCATCTTGCAACCCAAATGAGGCAGAACACCAGGACGATAGGGAAGAGCTCCACCGACGCCTCTGTTTTCATTCTTTTTTCGAAACGCATGATTCACGCTGGTCTTCTGCAAAAAAAAGGCTCAAAACACCATTCAAAACTGCAGAACCTTCAACAATTCGTTTCGACATATTGTATTTATTTAATCGAATGAGGAGCGAATTGAATTGATCCACAAAAGTTTCACTCTCGATCCCCTCGAGCAATGAGCTCGAAAGCAGAATAGAAAACTTGCCACGTTTTCTATTTTAAGCTGCTTTATACTGCCAGTAATCCCAGAGAAGATGACTATTGGACTAGTACGTGAGTGATATCACAAGCCCAATCATGTCCGCTCACGACACATCTTGCCTAGCTTACGCACGTTCACTCACGAAATTCACTCGAAAGAAGTCGCGTTCATGCACGAGTCACGCGTAAATCGCGACATTATGGGTTAGTTCCGATATTCCCGAACAGTACTGCCAGTGTTCCCAAACACAATAGAGTTTATTGTCTCGGTCGTTCAGCTTCCATCATATTCGAATATGGCCAGTAGCTCCAGCAACATCGTAATTTACCTTCCGATTTTATTTCAGTGTATCAATAAACATTGCAACTTCCAAATAGATTAGAACCTTCAAAACGAAGAAAAAAATACCAGGAAAAGTACATTTCTGTCTTAAAAGGCTAGCTGTTTCACTTCTAGAATTGTACAGGGTGGGCAAATTTCGATGTTTTAGCACTACAGCTTTTAAACCAGAGGAGATATACAAAATCTGATACCCCATTCTCGTTCTCTTTTTCTAAGAAACTTACAATAGTAGTAGTCATTTTTGGCCACTTTCTTTTGTTTTCGAGTTATAAGCAAAAATTGGAAAAATGGCGATATCGAAATAAATTTTATATCTCCGCTAATACTGATGATAGAGCTCTGAAATTGAAATATTATACAGGCACTTTTTTACGTAGAATCCAGTGGCGTGCTTGGCTTTTTAGCAGGATTTTTAATTACGAAGCTATGACCCAAAGTTATGTTTTTTTAAATGGGAACACTAGTTTTCTGTGCAATTTTTTGAAAGCTTAATTTTTTCTGATTTCAAAAATATATAACATCATATGGTTTGTATCAATATAAATGATAGAAAATGGTCAAAAATCTTTTTTTCTCCACATTTCTATGGTTTCAACTTTTGACGAGCACAGAAAAATAGAGTTTCCTATAACAAAAGCAGTCTCCTTCAGGCAATGCCATTCTTTCTATGCTTTTTACCAATTTTCACAAAATTTGAATCAAGATATATTTAATAAATTTTCATAATAATGAAAAGACTTATAGAAGGAGACAGTGGTAATCATACGATGCTATATGTTTCTGTGCTCATCAAAAGTTGAAACCATAGAAATATTGAGAAAAAAGGTTTTTGACCATTTTCTATCATTTATATTGATACAAACTATATGATGTTATATATTTTTGAAATCAGAAAAAGTTAAGCTTTCAAAAAATTGCACAGAAAACTAGTGTTCCCATTTAAAAAAACATAACTTTGGGTAATAGCTTCGTAATTAAAAATCCTGCTAAAAAGGCGAGCACGCCACTGGATTGTACGTGAAAAAGTGCCTGTATAATATTTCAATTTCAGAGCTCTATCATCAGTATCAGCGGAGAAATAAATTTATTTCGATATCGCCATTTTTCCAATTTTTTGCTTATAACTCGAAAACAAAAGAAAGTGGCCAAAAATGACTACTACAATTGTTAGTTTCTCAGAAAAAGAGAACGAGAATGGGGTATCAGATTTTGTCTATCTCCTCTGGTTTAAAAACTGTAGTGCTAAAACATCGAAATTTGCCCACCCTGTACAATATATATTGACACAAAGATTATAGAGAAGGAAGATGGGAAACGAAGCGACTACACTTGCGTGAACGCCGCCTGGTGGTTCAGTTGTCTATTAAAATACTAAGACTGGTTAAAATATTTATTCAAGGGCCATTTGACATTTCATGGAGATATTTACACATGGCCGTTTTGTTTATGTTTTGATTTTCGTCCCGTTCGTTGACCTCGCTCTTTCTAGTCACCTAATTTCCATGTAATTTGTGCATTTTATTAAGTGAAAACTTCAAAATCAAAGACTTTGATCAAAATGTCGTATGGAAAACATTGTATGGTAAAGAACTGTGGAAACTGCTGTTTGGGATTCTCCAAATATAAGTTTTTTTGAATTTACCGAAGAAAATGGAAACGTAAGTATTGAAACTCGTACAATGTGACTAGGATGTTGATTGATTTTTATTTTCAGTGCTCTGAAGTGGATAGAATTTGGTGGGCGTCAAGACATTAACTTGAGTAAAAGCTACACCACGTGCAGTGAACATATTACTGAAGATTATAGAGTTAGGCACTATAATATGATCTTTGTATTTTACTTTAAGTCAATTTGAAGCATTTATCGAATGCATAACTTTTTCATATGCAGAAAGCATTCCTTTCATGGAAGAGCCACATGAGATGGAAAGCGAGCAGATTGAAAGTGTTACGACAAATACTGATGATAAGTCATCCCTTGTTCAATATATTGAATTAATTGTTTTGTTATGAAATTTTTTCAGATATTCTTTCGAGTTTACCTGAAAGAAGTACCTGCAGAGTACTTCCAAGTCTTTCCCCAGAAGTGATAGAAAGATCGGAAAACTGAAAACAACAATCATCTCCTTGCGATGCAAAGTATTCATCATATATATTGAATATTTGTTCATATAGATTTCTGCTAAAAATTGTACAAATTCTATTGATTTAAAAAAATGTATTGCATGGAAATATCAACTTTGATATATAATAGTTCAATATGTACTTTTTAATCCAATATTCAAAGCTGTATTATTTGTATACAGGTGTTTTCAAAGGTGAGAATTTCGACAAAATTATTCCCACCAGTTGCACCTGTCAAAAAAAAAACCTCACCTTTAAATATACCCTGTAAAATCTTCAATTCTGTCATATTTTTTAAAATTTTGAATAAAAATATAGCAAATCTAACAAAGTATTTCACCAATATTAATTGATTCAAAACAATGTTCACATGAAAAAAACATCCTGATCACAAAACAAAGCCCTGGTTTTGTTTTGTCGCTCGGGATGTTTCGAATAAAATTTGAATTTCGCGCCCTTCAATTATAAAGCAGACAACTGTAATTTAACTGTTTGACATTACGATTTCAGCGCCATCCAATTTCTCAGTATGTGAAACACAGGCCCAAAGTGTAGTCGGTTTTTAGTACTAGAGATATAGGGTCGTTTCCCATCTCCCTACTCTATAATCTTTGATTGACACAATATACGCGACGCCATAATTATGATGGTGATCTGATAGCCCCGTTTCGGTTCGGGGTAGAAGTGAAAATACCACTAAAGGTGAGCGTCCACAGTTCCGCATCATTGTATAAAGACCACATAGTAGTGTAACGCTAAGGGAACGAAGCTTTGACGCCGATAAAAGCTGAACCAGATGGCAGCACAGTGAATGAATCGTAAAAATCGTAAAAACAGTCGTTCTCGACAGGCCCGTACTTCCGTACTGATTCATACCAGTCAGTGCCGACGGATTATTTATCGATTTTACTAGAGAGACCCCACATAGTAATCTTACGAATGGAAACAGATATTTCGCTTGGCGGCTGTCTTAGGAATATGGATCGATAGATCAATTGATTGAAATAAAAGAAAATGATAAAACGGTATAAAGAAGGTTATTTATTTTGTAAAATAGATAATTTTTCATTTTTCTTAACAGTGCTTTTTGGCGAACTTATAATGCTCTTACAATATTTATGCAATATAGTTCTTATTAATAATTTTAAAATGTAATCTCTATGTTCAGCACAATTTTCTTGAAGTTTCCACTGTGGTAAATCGCGTTCCACTGCCGCATCAATAAGTTTTTTCATGTTCTCCAAAACTTTCCCTGCCACCAGTGTGGAAATATTTTCCGCAAAATATTCCATACCGATTTTAGTGAATTTAGTCAGGAGATCTGTTGCTATCTTCAGAGAATTTGGAGCCTGTAGGTCATAATTTTTATAAAAAATCAGCAACTGTTCGTTGTTGCCAAATTCTTCCTCTCCCTGGAAACACTCTTCACAATGTTTGCACTCATATTTATGGGTTACTTTTTTGCATAAGTAACCCGCAAAATATGCCACCGAACATATTTCTAAATTGAATTTTTCACCCAGAAGGTTCTCCCTAGGTTCCGCACTGGAAAAATCGGCACATGCATTCTGAACTTCAGGCTTTTCAGCTTCTTCACTCACGGCATCATCCAAAGTTTCAGAATATTGATCACTAATGTCATCCACATCCAAAATACACTGATCACTATCAATATTAGTCCCAGAATTTGCATTAACTGATGATCTGACCAAATTCGCAATTAAATTTATTTTGAATGATGCCCTGAATGTCCGCACAGTGGGGTTTCTATTATAACCTCCCTTTTGCCTATAAATAGAAAACTGATTTTCAAGAGGATCTTGATTGAGGCGACCTGTAAATATGAATGGAAAACCTTTATTTTTCTGCTCATTATGAAACATTTTGACAGCTTGAATGGTTTGTAGAAATCCATCGAAACTTGGAGGTCTACAGGGGCGACCGCTCTTATCAATCTTATATAATTTTCTTATCAATTCATATCCAGTATTCATAACTTCCAAAATTTGAGGGTTTCTATCAGAAAGAACTCTTTTTTTGGGATTATTATTACTGAATGAATTGCAGTTCAATGAATCGAATAAATCATTTACCGTATCTACAAAATAAGCGGTATTCTCTCCTGTTTTAGAAACTAGCTCACCACTCCTCAAAGCAACTTTGATTGTTGCGGCTACAGTGTGACTCAACAATTGAGCAGCTAGTTTAACACTCATTTTTTCGAAGCCGTTCGGATTTAAATGTTTATCTGTCAATTTCAAGAGACACCTTCCGGTTCTACTCCTCCTGTCGATCTCATACACCTTCCTGATATCAGAAAAGTCTATATATTTTCCTTCATAAATAAACTGATTATGGAGGAAATTATTTCTCAAACATTTCAGGAGATGTGGCACGTCATTAAAAGCATAATATTTTTTTCCTTCGATGGAAAAGAATGGACTATCAACTGACACTCCCATATTTCTGTAAAACTGTTGGTTTACCCTGGATAAATCACATACCACTCCAACAGGCTTGAAATTAGCACTTTCAAGTTTCTTGAGACAATCTATAATGATGTCTGTCAATTCTCCAACACGGACTCCATCACGAGAAACAAAGTATGCTAGAGGAATTTTCCAGGGAGCATAAATTCCGCGAATCATTATGACCATTGCTTGATTCGCAGGAACTGGGTTTCTTTTTGACATTCCCAAATCAACCAAACCTTCGATCAAATCAGTCTTTTCATTATATTCTAATTTCTTCTTCAAACTCATTTCATCGAATAAAACAACACAATATTTTTCTGATGGTTGCATTGTGTTGCTTTTAAGTGTCAACTGGTTCATGATTTTTTCATTGAATCCCGGCCCGCAGTTGAAGTTTCCCAGCCACTTCTTGATAGTTGAAACTGATGGAAGAGTGAAGCCTTTCTCTCTGAGAAAAATATATGCAGAAGGGCTTTTATAATATAAAGAAACTGCTGTTTTTTTCTCGAGTGAAGTCCAAGGAGACCGAACGCGTTTTTTCAATTGCATTCTGCAAAGGCACTTCGTGAAATTTGTTGCTGTTGCACTAAATTGAATTGTTGGCGATTTCTGTAATCGGACAATCTTTCTTTTCGCTTGGTTTAGCTGAGTCTTCACAGAATTATGTTTTTTCCTTAAAGATCTCAGTTGTTCCTTCAGTCTTTTTATTGTTTCTTCGGGGGAAACAAATTTGTTTCTTCGTTTTTGTTCGAATGACAAATTTAGCAATTCCTGGGGAAATTCACTTTCTGAACTACTTTCACTTTCTCTCTTGATGTCCTGAAATAATCTCTTCCTTGCTGGACCATAAGATCTTGAGGTGGAAGCTACTTGCAGTGATGGACTATTCTCAAGGTTCGAATCTTCAACATATTTATCAGGAATAGCGTTTGGAGCTAATTTCCTTCGTGACGATTGTTCGACAGGGAAATGCTTGCTGCACAAATATTTTTTTCTTAGTGATTGGGGGCTCAAGTCAGTCAACTTACCATTCCCTGAAATCGTTTTTGTTATTATTATTATTATCAATGAATGCATCTCAGTTTACGATGATTACGTATGAGAATCAAAGTTTCAGGAGAAAAACAATAACTCATAAATGAATTGTTGAAACTGAATAGCAGTCTAGGGCCAAACATAATTGAGAGAAAACATTATTAGCATTCTTAGTGGTTGGTCGGAAAATTAAAGTATGAATGAAAAGTGCATTAATATCAATGAAGGGGATTCGAAGTATCAAAACAGGGGTAGGTAATAATTTTTAGGGGTGGAAAATGATTTCCGGCTAAACTTCACCACGTATCGAAAAGTTGCGTAGGAACATGAAAAAATTAGGTATATCTTCCAATGAAATTCGAAATAAATATTTTCAAACTGACACAAAAATATTAATGGGAAAATAGGAACATAACCTCATCTACTTTGTTCCAATGAATCATCATTTTTTTTGTTTTTTGTTTGTTTTGTCAACGAATTGCATTGTAATTTTTACAAATTTGAAAAGGGACACAGCCCAAACCGTTATATATATATATATATATATATATATATATATATATATATATATATATATATATATATATATATATATATATATATATAGTCCCTGGCCATATTATTAGACGCATCGATTCGATGCAAAATCTCAATATTGAATTATTAAATTGAATGTATATGTTCAATATACTTCATCTGTAAATGGTTTTCACATATAATATATCATATTCAATAAAAAATATCGATTGATTGATGATTAAACATGAAATTCTAATATTTTGCTGAGCCACCCTGTGTAGCTATGAGAGCTTCATACTATCAATGCAGAATTGTTCGGTTTGCTGCATTCGAGGATAATGATTTCATATGTGGATGATCGAAATAACGTCTGAACCTGCAGAATGCAAGACGTCCACTGGAAGACATAGTACTAATTCATAATTAAGTACTAATACTACAACATCAAAAATAAATGCCAAATAGAACAATTTAATGAGAGTCGTAGATAAAACTGACATTCTGTGGAAATGAAATTCAAATATTCTGCTCTTCTCGGGCAATACCAGTAAATATAAAAAAAATCCTCAGTGCGTCTAATAAACTGACCAGGGACTGTATATATAAATCGATTTGATTGTTTTTGTCGACCCTTCAAAATCGAATGAATATATACAAAGTAAACAAGAAAGGGCAAATGCATTCACTTGATGAAAAAAAAAAAGATTTAAATAATCACCTGAATGTAGGATCCATAGCTTACATCTTTCTTCATCTTTCACTGGAAATCTGAACATTCTTATAGTTTTATCCAATCTGGCAGATAACCCGCAGTTGAAGTATTCGCACTTATTTCCAGACATCTACAAATATTCACGTGAACAATTTATATTAGCAGAAAAATCGAAACTGAATTGAAAAAGATTTAATCGTTTTTAAGTATGTTAGCTTACCGTCTAAACTAATATGGTACAACTGAAACTCAAGAAATCACTGAAGTTTTCTTTGTTTTAGAAATTATCGTTTATGTAGCACTTTTGACGTTGAACTTAAGAGCTGAACTAAACACATAACATTTCTCGAATGAGACTAACTTGTACTAGATCTTTCTACCTTATATACGTAGGAACCAGAAGAAAAAGCGAAATATATTCCTGGTATTATTATCCTTTAATTCCAGGAAAAACGTTCATATTTTCAGAGAATTCCATTTGAGTACCAAAAACGTGAATAATAATTATACCTGATATTCCTCCAAAGGGCAGAAACTATCTTTATTTACAGTCGGATAATATGAAAGGTCTTTTCAAACAATATAGAAGAGTTGACGTTATTGGGTTGACCTATGTAAATTTTTCTATTTACAATGTTCAAACGACCATTGACATTATATGGAGGTATCATAAAAAGATAACAATTAACGAATTAGGTACAATTTTTCTGAGACGTTCGGTTGAACATTCTTGGTAATTTTCTATACCTGTGCAGGTAGATAAAGATAGGAGTATTCCGAAGAAGGGCATTATTAATAAATTCAAAATTTCTTACTTTATGATACCTACTTAATGTATGGATCGCTCGAAATGACATTCAAAAGTATAAAAACAATATAAAATTCGTTCCGTCAGATCCGAAATATCTCTTTCAAGCAGAAAGATCGGTTTATTTCGAAATAGATAATAAACCGCTACGACGGACGTTTAAAGATCCGTAAGACGGGCCTGTATCGATCGATAAGTGAGCCTCCACATGCGAAGCTGCCATCTAGTGGTTGCCTCCATTCGCATCAAAGCTTCGTTCCCTTAGCGTTACACTACTATGTGGTCTTTATACAATGTCCGCATCGTACGCAACGCACGGATCGCATTAAAAGGATCAAGCGATGCATCCGAGTAGTACGATATGTATCAGTGGACGCACTTAGATGAGTTCTTATACAAAGCATTCTAAAATACTTTCGATGCGATCCGTGCGTTGCTTACGATGTGGAACTGTGGACGCTTACCTTTATTCTCTACCCCACGCACCCTATCAAACTCACGATTCACGCACAATCACGTGAGTCGTAGATGAATTGACGTCCACTGTGACCCAACATGATTTAAATTTTTAGCCCATGTCATATGGAAATAACGTGTTGGTCTTCTGTGAATACATATTACACAAAGAGTTACAAAAGTATTTCGAATTATTAACGAATTTAACAGATGCTGGCAAGTGCTTAAGGTAAATGTATTGAAAGTCCATAAAAACATGGTGAAGATGAACTTACCACTTTCAGAACCATCTATATTATCCAAGAGCAATTCTTTAGTGGTATTACTCTCAAAATTTTTCAACTGAGATTCCAATTCACAATTTCTTTTGGTGAGCATATTTATTTCATCCTGTAATTTCCTAGTACCATCTGGGGAAGACATCTTTTTCTCAACTTCTTTACTTTGATTGTTTGATATTATTTCATTATTATGTTTATTCTCTCTATCGATGATGCTCTTATTCGCATCAGTAAGGCTACCAAGATCTGATATACAACTGGAAAAAAAAACACAAGTGTTACCATAACGAAAATACTTCGGTTGGAGTCTGTTTCCTAAGAAGTATAGTTTTCTGGTTGTTACGGACGGCGAGTGAAAAAGGAGAACCAACTTACCTACCGAGATGGACGGCGAAAGAAAGTTTTAAAATTGTAAATATTGTGTAAATATACCCATGTAATAGTAGAACTGTAAACCTATAGGTCAGCCGCCCCCACCAATACGGTGCCTCTGAGACCCTAAGAAGGGGCGCATATTGTATAAAGGGCGAGGGTTTTAGACAGTCTGCAGTCATTTCAGTCAACCTCGAGACGTTGAAGCAGGTAGATGTGTTGAATGATACCAGTGCGATACGTCATCTCTCGTGTTGTAAAAGAGAAAGTCGAAGTGAAAGTGTACACTAGCGATGCAGTGCGATACGTCATCTCTCGTGTTGTAAAAGAGAAAGTCGAAGTGAAAGTTGACACTAGCGAAGCTACGGAATTTTTGATTCCGTCTACGAAACTTCCGAAGTTTTTTTGTAAGTTCTATAAGTGTATGCGTTATAGAGCGGAAATTCGTTCAAATTCAGTGTGTTCAGTGTAGAGTCCAGATCACCTCCAAGATCGCTGGTTCCACGGATATCACTGGTGAGTCGATTTATTTTTCTCATAGTATAGAAAATATATAACTTAGCCATTTTTCTTTTGTCTTGAAAAATTTTATTTCCAATTTCTTTGAGTAGCAAAGTAATCATTAATTAGATTCTAAAATGTCTGACCATTCGGACTGCGATTCCGTAATGGAAGAAGACGCGCCAGAAATCGCTAATGTCGTGTCCGAACACGATATTTTGAGAGAGGAGAACGCAAGTTTGAAAGCGAGGGTGAATGAGTTAGATAGATGCGTATCTAGCTTAGTTGCTGAGATTAAAAATCTCAGGGAGAGGCTCGAGTTGCAGGAGGGAAATAAGGAAAGTTACTCCAAAGCACTCAAGAAGAACATTATTTTGAAAAATGTCCAAGAAGTGAACTTACCGGTTCCAAAACAGAAGATGGAGGTGGTCAAAACCCCTCAAACCAAAATTTCCCCACCCGCCAAAAGAGTGAGAAAGGATAGCTCCTCGTCAAATGAAGATGCAAACAAGAAAAGAGTCTTGGAAACCCCAGACCAAGAGGAAACCACTCCAGTGGAGAGAAAAGAAAAAATCCCCCCTGTCACCCTGAGAGGTACGTCCGAATGTACTTCAATTTCGAACGCGTTAATGCGAAACGGTATTAAATACCAAAGAGCGACGACAGTAAAGGACGGTATAAGAATCGTCCCACAAAGCGCCGATGATCATAGAAGGATGACGGACTTCCTTCATAAAATAAATAGGGAGTTTTACACTCTTCAACGGGAGGAAGAAAAGAAAATATACGCGGTAGTGAGATACCTACCGCTGGATGCAGATATCCCGACGATCCTTGACGACCTCAAGGATCAAGGGATCGTCGATGCTGAGGTCATAAGGATGACCTCAAATAAAACAAAACAGCCGATGCCCTTATTGCTGGTTAAAACCCAGAATAAGGGTATCTTCGAGGTGAAAAGGCTCTACAACATGAACTGTGTTGTTGAACCTAAGAGAAGGACGATTGGGCCTGGACAATGTTACCGCTGTCAGCGATATGGACATGCCCAAAGTAAGTGCACTTTTCCATGGAGGTGCGTGAAATGCTCCGGTAATCACAGCTCCAAGGAGTGTACGCTTACCAGGGAGAACGAGGAGCGAAATGCCTCTTGTGTTCTCTGTGGAGAGCAAGGACATCCAGCTAGCTACAAGGGATGTAGCGAATGGAAATTGGTCACTAAAAAGACCAAGAGATCGCCAAGATCGAACCAGACCAGCTCGAGGCCAACACAAAATACACCGAGGCCATCCCAAAACTCTTCGGAAGTGAAGAAACCCCAGGAAACTGCAACCAAAGTGGTCAAAGAGACGAAGAAACCAGAGAAAAAGACGGAAAAGGCAAAAACCGTCAAAAAAGCCGAAACCAGAAAAGGAATTTCTGGAATCACTGAGGAACTGGATAAGTTCACGAAAAACCTCCTCAGCACGATGATGCAGAATCTGGAGAAAGAGATTGAGAAGAAGATGCAGCAAATTATTAAGAATATTTAATGGCTGACACGACGATAAAGAACAATCTCATAATCGTCTCTTGGAACGTCGAAGGATTGAGAGCCCGCAGATCAGAATTCGAAGAACTGATTGAAGAGAAGAGACCGGATGTCATAGCTCTCCAAGAAACGAGACTTAACCCCAACGTTCGGATAGCATTTCCCAATTACGATATTTACAGAAATGATAGACCTAACAGCACAGGTGGCGTTGCTATACTGGCTAGAAGGAATATGGATCACCATTTCGACCAAATATTCAATGGACAAGAAGTAGAAGCAATATCGATTATTGTGAATACTAATCGAGGACAAGTGAAGATTATTTCAACTTATAAATCACCGGATAAGGACATGCTGGAAGAGGATCTAAAAATGCTACTAGAAGGAAGACACCCGAAAATCATAATTGGTGATCTTAACTGCAAATCGCAGGAATGGAACAGTAGGGTGGAAAATACAAACGGGAGAAGACTGAAGATTTATGCTGAAAAACTTAATGCAGTTGTGATAGGACCTGATATACCGACCTACATACCAAGAGTAAATGGACTACCCGATGTACTGGACATTGTCGTAATGAAAGACATCACTGAAGAAATCAGCATTGATACAATAGAAGACGGAACTTCAGACCACAATCCCATAGAATTCATAGTGGGACATGGCCCAAGAAACGAAGAAGAGACACAAACCAAGGATCGCACAGACTGGGAGAAATATAAGAATTTACTGCAGGAGAAAATCAGGGAAATTCCCCAAATAAACACCCAGGATGAATTAGATGAAGCAGTTGAAAAATTGGAAAATCATATAAAAGAAGCCTATGAAGAAAGCACCAAGAGAATAAGGAAACCAATTCCGAAACATTCACACGGAGATACGCCAAGGGATATAAAGGAACTTATAAAAAAGAACAGAAGACTCAGGAAAATCTACAGAACAACAAAAAGAGAAGAAGACAAGAAGAAACTGAATAAGCATAGTCAAATATTGAAAAATGCTTTAACAGAACTGCGTAATAACAGATGGAACCAGAGATTAAGGGAACTGAATACAATAGATCACTCGGCTTGGAAAATGCAAAAACGCTTACGACGAGAACGGACAGTTATACCTCCACTGCATGGAACAAACGGAATGGTATATACGAGACTTGAAAAAGCCGAAGCACTTGCCGACTCAATTGAGAGAGAAGCCAGAATAAATTACAGAAATGATGATGACAATGAAGATCTAGAAGAAGAAGTGGAGGCAAACGAAGAACTGATGATGGAACCACCGGAAACCGAAATCATTCCAAAACCGGCTTCACCAACAGAAATCAAAGAGATCATAATGAAACTGAAAAACCGGAAAGCACCGGGAGAAGATAGGATAACGAATTATATGTTGAAGAAATTGCCTAGAAAAGGAATAGCAGCCTTGACGAATATAACAAACGGAGTGATGAGGACCGAATACTACCCAAAGAGATGGAAAACTGCAGAAATTATAGTTTTCAACAAGCCTGGAAAGGAACGGAAATTTCCTCAAAATTATAGACCAATCAGCCTACTATCAGCACTAGGAAAAGTCGTCGAGAGGGTTATCGCCAAAAGGCTGAATGAGGAAACAGAAATGTTGAAGATAATCCCACCCGAACAATTTGGATTTCGACGAGAACACTCGACTGAACTCCAATTACTACGGCTCATAGAATACGTCACCGAAGGAATGCAGACAAAACAGGCCACAGGATTAGTTCTGATGGATATCGAGAGAGCTTTTGATAGAGTATGGCACGAAGGCCTAATCTACAAGATGAAAAAAGCAGGATATTCGACCAAGCTATGCAAGATTATAAGGAACTATCTGAGGAATAGAAACTTTTATGTGAAGATAGATGGAGCAACCTCTCAAACCAGACAATTGGAAGCGGGAGTGCCTCAAGGATCGGTACTTGGACCTCTGCTTTACGTAATATACGTTTATGATATCCCGAAGAATGCTAGGAATATGCTCACCTTGTACGCAGATGACACAGGAATAGCGTTCAGACATCGACGCCCAGAGATCATACACCGGAGACTGCAGGAAGCCATAGATGAATTACTCAAATGGTGCATCAAATGGAAAATCCAAATCAATGGAAGAAAGACTCAAGCAATATTACTGCAAAAGAGAAGATTGAGGATGGAAGAAAACCTTGAAGTTGATGGACAAGAGGTTGAATGGAAAAATGAAGCAACATACCTAGGAGTGACGCTTGACAGAGGACTTACATGGAAAAACCACATCAAATGTGCTGTTGATAAAACAAAAGCCGCAATGAGTAAACTTTATCCACTCATAGGCAGAAGAAGTCATATGAATAAGAACATCAAGTTGACGATGATTAAAACTATTGCGCGACCACAACTCACATATGGATCGGCGGCATGGGGCTTCGCAGCCAAGACCCACATCAAGAGAATACAGGCCACTGAAAATAAACTCCTTAGAATGGCGATGGACGTACCCTGGTTTGTTAGGAACAAACAAATCTACAAGGACTTGGAATGGGAACCAGTTACAGAATTTATGAAGAGAAAGGCGGAAAGGATATTCGACAAAGCCAAACAACATCCAAATGAGGAACTACGAAGATTAGTTGACTACGATCCAACAGAAGAAGCTAGAAGGTCAAGAACCTACCACCGAAGACCGAGAGATCAGTTAAGGATTTAAATGTAACCAAAGAAGAGCTTAACCTATAAAAGCTATAGGCAGCAAACAACTATCAACACGACTATGATCGTGTGAGAGTCCAGAAACCATAAGAGTCAACTGGTTAATAGGCAAAATGCCCGGAACCTATGAAGAAGCAGTTAAGGGTTTTTAGTGGGTCTCGAGCTCAGAGAGTGAGAATCCCCACACTGTTCCCCCTCAGCAGAGGGTGTGTTCGTCTGTTTGCAGATTTTCCCCCTGCTACACCAAAAAAAAAAAAAAAAAAAAAAAAAAGTCTGCAGTCTCAGTCATTCCGAGTCAATCGCTTGACAGGAGAAGACGTGCTACAGTGCTCCTAGTGCTATAAAAGAGAAAGCGGACGAGAAAGTCACAGTGCCGTAAAAGTGAAAGCGGAGGTGAAAGTGCCCACTAACCAAGCTACGGAATATTTGATTCCGTCTGTGAAGTTGTGTAGGTTCTATATTTGTTATCGGAATTTTAATTCGTTAAAATTTTCAAAGTTGGTGTTCATCCTAAGTGTCCAGAGAATTTTCTCGTTGGTACTGCAGAAAACATCAGGTGAGCTTATTTTTCGTATCTTTCTTTCTGATTATTCTCATAGCGTAGAGAATTTTTGATGAGCCGTTTTGTTTTTATGCATGAGATACATTTTTCTTTTGTCTTGAAAAATTTTATTTCCAATTTCTTTGAGTAGCGAAGTAATTATTAATTAGATTCTAAAATGTCTGACCATTCGGACTGCGAGTCCGTAATGGAAGAAGACGCGCCAGAAATCGCTAATGTCGTGTCCGAACACGATATTTTGAGAGAGGAGAACGCAAGTTTGAAAGCGAGGGTGAATGAGTTAGATAGATGCGTATCTAGCTTAGTTGCTGAGATTAAAAATCTCAGGGAGAGGCTCGAGTTGCAGGAGGGAAATAAGGAAAGTCCTTACTCCAAAGCACTCAAGAAGAACATTATTTTGAAAAATGTCCAAGAAGTGAACTTACCGGTTCAAAAACAGAAGATGGAGGTGGTCAAAACCCCTCAAACCAAAATTTCCCCACCCGCCAAAAGAGTGAGAAAGGATAGCTCCTCGTCAAATGAAGAGGCAAACAAGAAAAGAGTCTTGGAAACCCCAGCCCAAGAGAAAACCACTCCAGTGGAGAGAAAAGAAAAAATCCCCCCAGTTACCCTGAGGGATACGTCCGAATGGACGTCAATTTCCAACGCGTTAATGCGAAACGGAATAAATTACAGCAGAGCGACTACTGTGAAGGACGGAATTAGGGTCGTTCCACAAACCGCGGAAGACCACAGAAGAATGACGGACTTCCTTCATAAAATAAATAGGGAGTTTTACACTCTTCAACGGGAGGAAGAAAAGAAAATCTATGCGGTAGTGAGATATCTACCGCTGGATGCAGATATCCCGACGATCCTTGACGACCTCAAGGATCAAGGGATCGTCGATGCTGAGGTCATAAGAATGACCTCAAATATAACTAAGAGGCCGATGCCCTTATTGCTGGTTAAAACCCAGAATAAGGGTATTTTCGAGGTGAGAAGGCTCTACAACATGAACTGTGTTGTTGAACCTAAGAGAAGGACGACCGGGCCTGGACAATGTTACCGCTGTCAGCGATATGGACATGCCCAAAGTAAGTGCACTTTTCCATGGAGGTGCGTGAAATGCTCCGGTAATCACAGCTCCAAGGAGTGTACGCTCACCAGGGAGAACGAGGAGCGAAATGCCTCTTGTGTTCTCTGTGGAGAGCAAAGACATCCAGCCAGCTACAAGGGATGTAGCGAATGGAAATTGGTCACTAAAAAGACCAAGAGATCGCCAAGATCGAACCAGACCAGCTCGAGGCCAACACAAAATACACCGAGGCCATCCCCAAACTCTTCGGAAGTGAAGAAACCCCAGGAAACTGCAACCGAAGCAGTCAAAGAGACGAAGAAACCAGAGAAAAAGACGGAAAAGGCAAAAACCGTCAAAAAAGCCGAAACCAGAAAAGGAATTTCTGGAATCACTGAGGAACTGGATAAGTTCACGAAAAACCTCCTCAGCACGATGATGCAGAATCTGGAGAAAGAGATTGAGAAGAAGATGCAGCAAATTATTAAGAATATTTAATGGCTGACACGACGATAAAGAACAATCTCATAATCGTCTCTTGGAACGTCGAAGGATTGAGAGCCCGCAGATCAGAATTCGAAGAACTGATTGAAGAGAAGAGACCGGATGTCATAGCTCTTCAAGAAACGAGACTTAACCCCAACGTTCGGATAGCATTTCCCAATTACGATATTTACAGAAATGATAGACCTAACAGCACAGGTGGCGTTGCTATACTGGCTAGAAAGAATATGGATCACCATTTCGACCAAATATTCAATGGACAAGAAGTAGAAGCAATATCGATTATTGTGAATACTAATCGAGGGCAAGTGAAGATTATTTCAACTTATAAATCACCGGATAAGGACATGCTGGAAGAGGATCTAAAAATGCTACTAGAAGGAAGACACCCGAAAATCATAATTGGTGATCTTAACTGCAAATCGCAGGAATGGAACAGTAGGGTGGAAAATACAAACGGGAGAAGACTGAAGATTTATGCTGAAAAACTTAATGCAGTTGTGATAGGACCTGATATACCGACCTACATACCAAGAGTAAATGGACTACCCGATGTACTGGACATTGTCGTAGTGAAAGACATCACTGAAGAAATCAGCATTGATACAATAGAAGACGGAACTTCAGACCACAATCCCATAGAATTCATAGTGGGACATGGCCCAAGAAACGAAGAAGAGACACAAACCAAGGAACGCACAGACTGGGAGAAATATAAGAATTTACTTCAGGAGAAAATCAGGGAAATTCCCCAAATAAACACCCAGGATGAATTAGATGAAGCAGTTGAAAAATTGGAAAATCATATAAAAGAAGCCTATGAAGAAAGCACCAAGAGAATAAGGAAACCAATTCCGAAACATTCACATGGAGATACGCCAAGGGATATAAAGGAACTTATAAAAAAGAACAGAAGACTCAGGAAAATCTACAGAACAACAAAAAGAGAAGAAGACAAGAAGAAACTGAATAAGCATAGTCAGATATTGAAAAATGCTTTAACAGAACTGCGTAATAACAGATGGCACCAGAGATTAAGGGAACTGAATACAATAGATCACTCGGCTTGGAAAATGCAAAAACGCTTACGACGAGAACAGACAGTTATACCTCCACTGCATGGAGCAAACGGAATGGTATATACGAGACTTGAAAAAGCCGAAGCACTTGCCGACACAATTGAGAGAGAAGCCAGAATAAATTACAGAAATGATGATGACAATGAAGATCTAGAAGAAGAAGTGGAGGCAAACGAAGAACTGATGATGGAACCACCGGAAACCGAAATCATTCCAAAACCGGCTTCACCAACAGAAATCAAAGAGATCATAATGAAACTGAAAAACCGGAAAGCACCGGGAGAAGATAGGATAACGAATTATATGTTGAAGAAATTGCCTAGAAAAGGAATAGCAGCCTTGACGAATATAACAAACGGAGTGATGAGGACCGAATACTACCCAAAGAGATGGAAAACTGCAGAAATGATAGTTTTCAACAAGCCTGGAAAGGAACGGAAATTTCCTCAAAATTATAGACCAATCAGCCTACTATCAGCACTAGGAAAAGTCGTCGAGAGGGTTATCGCCAAAAGGCTGAATGAGGAAACAGAAATGTTGAAGATAATCCCACCCGAACAATTTGGATTTCGACGAGAACACTCGACTGAACTCCAATTACTACGGCTCATAGAATACGTCACCGAAGGAATGCAGACCAAACAGGCCACAGGATTAGTTCTGATGGATATCGAGAGAGCTTTTGATAGAGTATGGCACGAAGGCCTAATATACAAGATGAAAAGAGCAGGATATTCGACCAAGCTATGCAAGATTATAAGGAATTATCTGAGGAATAGAAACTTTTATGTGAAGATAGATGGAGCAACCTCTCAAACCAGACAATTGGAAGCGGGAGTGCCTCAAGGATCGGTACTTGGACCTCTGCTTTACGTAATATACGTTTATGATATCCCGAAGAATGCTAGGAATATGCTCACCTTGTACGCAGATGACACAGGAATAGCGTTCAGACATCGACGCCCAGAGATCATACACCGGAGACTGCAGGAAGCCATAGATGAATTACTCAAATGGTGCATCAAATGGAAAATCCAAATCAATGGAAGAAAGACTCAAGCAATATTACTGCAAAAGAGAAGATTGAGGATGGAAGAAAACCTTGAAGTTGATGGACAAGAGGTTGAATGGAAAAATGAAGCAACATACCTAGGAGTGACGCTTGACAGAGGACTTACATGGAAAAACCACATCAAATGTGCTGTTGATAAAACAAAAGCCGCAATGAGTAAACTTTATCCACTCATAGGCAGAAGAAGTCATATGAATAAGAACATCAAGTTGACGATGATTAAAACTATTGCGCGACCACAACTCACATATGGATCGGCGGCATGGGGCTTCGCAGCCAAGACCCACATCAAGAGAATACAGGCCACTGAGAATAAACTCCTTAGAATGGCGATGGACGTACCCTGGTTTGTTAGGAACAAACAAATCTACAAGGACTTGGAATGGGAACCAGTTACAGAATTTATGAAGAGAAAGGCGGAAAGGATATTCGACAAAGCCAAACAACATCCAAATGAGGAACTACGAAGATTAGTCGACTACGATCCAACAGAAGAAGCTAGAAGGTCAAGAACCTACCACCGAAGACCGAGAGATCAGTTAAGGATTTAAATGTAACCAAAGAAGAGCTTAACCTATAAAAGCTATAGGCAGCATACAACTATCAACACGACTATGATCGTGTGAGAGTCCAGAAACCATAAGAGTCAACTGGTTAATAGGCAAAATGCCCGGAACCTATGAAGAAGCAGTTAAGGGTTTTTAGTGGGTCTCGAGCTCAGAGAGTGAGAATCCCCACACTGTTCCCCCTCAGCAGAGGGTGTGTTCGTCTGTTTGCAGATTTTCCCCCTGCTACACCAAAAAAAAAAAAAAAAAAGTCTGCAGTCTGCAACGGAAGAAGCTAGAAGGTCAAGAACCTACCACCGAAGACCGAGAGATCAGTTAAGGATTTAAATGTAACCAAAGAAGAGCTTAACCTATAAAAGCTATAGGCAGCATACAACTATCAACACGACTATGATCGTGTGAGAGTCCAGAAACCATAAGAGTCAACTGGTTAATAGGCAAAATGCCCGGAACCTATGAAGAAGCAGTTAAGGGTTTTTAGTGGGTCGTGGGTCTCGAGCTCAGAGAGTGAGAATCCCCACACTGTTCCCCTTAGCAGAGGGTGTGTTCGTCTGTTTTGCAGATTTTCCCCCTGCTACACAAAAAAAAAAAAAAAAAAAGTCTGCAGTCTCCAGTCATCGTTTGCCCAAGTGTGTTGTAAATATATTGTAAATAAGAAACCGTTCTTTGATTCCACGACCCGATAAACAAATACAGTCCACTACAGTCTGGTCCTTCAGCCGAATCAAGAGAACCATCGAAGATTTGAAGAACGAAAAGATCGAAGATTTGAAGAACGAAAAGATCGAAGATTTGAAGAACGAAAAGATCGAAGATTTGAAGAACGAAAAGATCTTTCAGAGCTGAGCGCGAGCGGATCAATTCACTCTGAAGTAACGAAAAAGATCTTTTCAGATCTAAAGGAACGAAAAAGATCTTTTCAGATCTAAAGGAACGAAAAGATCTTTTCAGATCTGAAGTAACGAAAAGATCTTTTCAGATCTGAAGAAGCGAACAGATCTTTTCAGATCTGAAGAAACACTCGGATCTTTTCAGATCTACGCAACACGAAGAGGCGTCGGTCATTGACTGGAACTCGTATACACGCTGCGAAATGGTAATAACAAGAAGTCAGGTGGACGCAGCAGAGATGGAAGAAAAACGTCGTCTCCAAGCAATCGAGAGGGAACAACTGAGGAACGACTCCCTGAATCGGTTGAGGAACATTCCCCTGGATCAGCCGGCGTCACCATTGTCTGGGTTGGTAGAACCTAATATGGCTAGTGACAAAAGACGCGAGAGGTCGCCGGCAAAATCAAACAGGTCACATCGATCGACAAACAGGTCACATCGAACGAATGTCAGTGTGACTACAAGAAGGCGGCTCGCAGAATTAGAGGCAGCGGAGAAACTGGCCGAAATTAAGAGACTCGAGCTTAAGATGGAAGCCGATCTCGTGAAGATGCGGTTGGCCGCAGAAATAGCGGCAATCCTAGACGATGGAAGTGTCAAAGGAGAGCAGCAGGCCGAGCCCCTTTTCAAAGAAGAACCACATCAGAAAGATAACGAGTGGCTGATACAAAATCCAGTCAGCCAACGGGGGGAGGGGCTACAACGAGAGGAACCAAGGCAGACGCGTCTCGAAACAGTACGAGCAAGGTCACCAACTCCAACAAGAACGAGAAGTAGCATGGAACATCTGGCAGCTACATTGGAGAAGATGGCACGACCAGGGACTGCGCTTCGCCGCGCCATCTACGGAGGAGAGGACGTACTGCACATTTACGAACGGGCCAATAGTGTTAACTCAGGCGAGAAGGAACTGCACGATCTCGTAGAAGCACACTTCAAGATCGAAGCACTGGGCGTGCAAGGGACGCCTAGAATGAGCGAGGCACACCAGCGAGCCGTCACTATAGTCGAACGGACCATCAAGAAGACTGACGTCGGCTACGAGGTGGGGCTACCATGGCGTAGGGACAAGATGACAATGCCGGCAAGTTACAATCAGGCCTTGCGTCGTCTCAAAAGGAAGGAAATACAGATGGACGCGGACCCGGTTTTCGAGATGGAATACTCTCAGCAAATTGAAAATCTATTGAAAAAGGGTTACGCGACGCCATGTGACGGTTCGGAAGACGATAGCCCAGTGAAGTGGTTTCTGCCTCACTTTGCCGTGACGAATCCAAACAAACCGGGTTATCGATTGGTGTTCGACGCAGCGGCGAGAAACAATGGGGTGAGCCTAAACGACGAGTTACTGGAAGGACCTGATATGCTGTTGTCGTTGCCCGGCATATTATTCAGATTTCGAGAAGGGGCCGTCGCTATCACGGCGGATATCCAAGAGATGTTCCTGCGAATCAAAGTACGACCCGAGGACCAACCAGCTCAACAGTTCCTGTGGAGGGGAGAAGACCGAGAAAGGCCTCCGAAGAAGTACAAGATGACCAGTGTTTTCTTCGGCGCAACTAGCTCTCCGTACATAGCTCACCATGTCCGTAATCACAATGCAGACATACACGGAAAGGAGTTCCCGCGTGCACTGAAAGCCATAAAGAACGCTCACTACATGGATGACTGGGTGGAGAGTTTCAAAGATGCGGAGGAAGCTCGAAAGGCTGTCGAAGAAACGAGAGAAGTGCATGCTCGTGCTGGTTTCAATTTGAAGGGATGGAACTCTAGTGACCCAAAAATTTTGAAAGGAATTCCCTCAGAGCTGCACGCAACAGCCCTTACGCAACTGGGGGGAGAACAGCCCGGAAGCAAGATACTTGGGTTGTATTGGAATGCTCAACGAGACGAGTTGGGATTCAACACCTGCATGAGCCGAGTTCCTGAAGATGTCAAAGCGGGGAAGCGAGCACCGACCAAGAGAGAAGCACTCAGCGCTGTCATGTCTGTGTACGACCCGCTGGGGCTATTGAGCCATTACACCATCCGCTCTAAGATCATCCTACAGAGCTTATGGCGACTTCAGATGACATGGGACGAACCGATCCCGGCAGAAGAAAACGAGCTCTTTACATCCTGGCTGGCGCAACTTCCCGAGATCGCGATGCTACGACTGCCACGCTGCTACACGTTGAACGGGTATGAACGGATCGATCTTCATATACTGTGTGACGCAAGTGAGCAGGCATTTGCGACAACGGCATACTGGCGCATCACGAGAAACGACGAGACCATCGAAGTCGTCTTAATAGCGGCAAAGGCGAAGGTAGCGCCAAAGAAAGCGCTGACGATTCCTCGGTTGGAGCTCCAGGCAGCGGTGATAGGTGCTCGTCTCGCCGAAACCATCAAGAGGGAGCATCGCATGGAAGTGGACCAGACGACGTACTGGACGGACTCGTCGACGGTGGTCCATTGGGTTAGGAACGACATGCGACGGTATACACCTTTCGTCGCACATAGACTCGGTGAGATTGCTGAGCTCACCCAAAAGGAAGAATGGAGATGGTTGCCGACCGACCACAACGTGGCTGACGATGCCACACGTTTGACCAATGCGCCCATCATCTCGACGGACCGGTGGTTCCAGGGACCAGATTTCCTCCATCTACCTGAAGACCAGTGGCCCGGGAAGACGGCGTATGAAGACACAGAAGAGGAAGTCCTACATGTGAGGGAGAATCCCAGAAGATCCAGCTGTGTACCTGATCCTGCCCGCTTCTCCAAATACGAAATTCTGGTGAGAACTACAGCAAGAGTCCTAGCCTTCGTGGATATCTGTCGACGACGAGCGATTAACCTGGAACATCGACACATCGAGCGCGCAGAAAAGGAGCTGATACGACGTGTTCAAGAAGACAGCTTCCAAGACGAGGTAGAGCGAATCCGGTCAGGCCGAACCATACCAAAGGCGAGCCGGCTCTACCGACTAGATCCCGTGATGGAGGATGGAATTCTGAGAGTAAGAGGCCGTATTGAAGCATCCGCCGCACCAAGTGACACGAAGAGACCCAATCACAAAACTGCTCGTTCTACGGGAGCATTGCTCTGCGGGACATGCCAATAGAGAACGAGTGACCAACGATCTACGCCAACACTATTGGATCATTCACCTTCGACCCACGGTACGAGCCATAGAAAAGAACCTCGCCTTTTGCCGAAGAAGGCGAGCAATGCCGACGACCCCAGCAACAGGAGATCTTCCACTTGCTCGCATGGACCCTTTTCACCGTCCCTTTACCAACTGTGGGGTGGACTACTTCGGGCCAATGATGATCAAGATAGGGCGCCGGCGAGAGAAGAGGTGGGGTGCACTTTTCACTTGCCTCACGTCACGCGCCGTACACATCGAGATCGTCGCGTCACTCTCAACGGACTCAACAATCATGGCATTGAGAAGGATGGCAGCACGCAGGGGTTGGCCGCGACTCATGTACTCAGACAACGGCACCAACTTCCGCGGGGCAGACCAAGAACTCCGTCTGGCATATAAAGAATGGCTTCCAAAACTACAAGACGAAGGGTTGCTGCATCGCATGGAGTGGCGTTTTATACCACCTGGCGCGCCAAACCAAGGCGGCGCGTGGGAGAGGATGGTACGATCAGTGAAGACGGCACTCAGGGTGACACTGCGAGAGAAGGCGCCGACAGAAGAAGTACTGCGGACGCTCCTTACGGAGGCAGAATTCTCGATAAATGCCCGACCACTGACCCACGTGAATCCAGCAGATCCCGAAGCACTCACACCCAACCACTTCCTGATAGGATCATCGACCGGCATGCCAGCCACGGGGCACTGTGATGAGGCCAATCGACGAACATGGCGAGCAAGTATGGCTCTCGCAGACCACTTTTGGAAGCGCTGGGTACGGGAGTACCTACCCACTTTAGTACCTCGAGGAGACTCCAGTAACAAGGCGCGTCCCCTGCGCATCGGAGATGTGGTCCTGATCGTTGACACCACACTGCCAAGAAACACATGGCCGATGGGGTTAGTGAAGAGTACATATCCCGGACCAGATGGTGGCATCAGGGTCGCCGAAGTACGAACGAAAACCGGCGTTTTCCGACGACCAGTGAGTAAGCTCGCCGTCGTTTTGAAGGAAGAGGACTACGCAAGCTGCGCCGGGGGGAGGACTGTTACGGACGGCGAGTGAAAAAGGAGAACCAACTTACCTACCGAGATGGACGGCGAAAGAAAGTTTTAAAATTGTAAATATTGTGTAAATATACCCATGTAATAGTAGAACTGTAAACCCATAGGTCAGCCGCCCCCACCAATACGGTGCCTCTGAGACCCTAAGAAGGGGCGCATATTGTATAAAGGGCGAGGGTTTGAGACAGTCTGCAGTCTCCAGTCATCGTTTGCCCAAGTGTGTTGTGAATATATAGTAAATAAGAAACCGTTCTTTGATTCCACGACCCGATAAACAAATACAGTCCACTACACTGGTGTTACTTTTTCTTGATATAAAGGTTAGTCCAATTTATTATTGCGAAAAAAAAAGTTATGACTCTTCCTGTCAACGTAGGAATGAATGCTGGTTAAAAAAAAAGAAAGAGAATAATTATGAAACAATATACGAGCAAGTACACCTCGAAGAGAAAAAAAATAGGGCAACTGCTTACCTCGTTATTTTCTTGATTCCTGGATGTTCGGAGTCGTGTAGCTATGGATCACAGCAATGGATCGTATTTTCTGATTGTCGTAGTAAATATTAATAATAATTTATCGAGCGAGAGTACTCTCTAGTTCGGCCGTAAGAACAATACTGATTCCACATATGTCCGAAAAAACAGCAGTTGCGGATGTTTTCGTGGTGTAACTTGCAATCACCGCGAAATTCGAAAATTATTGACGGAAAACAAATACTTCTTAATTTAATTTGGCCCATAAAAACAAATAACAAAATTTTATTGATAGTTTTATGAATTAGGAAATTTAGATTCCCAAACATTCTCCCCCACCAAAAACGAATGTTTTTATCCCAAATTCAACGAAAAATGAATACAATCACGAAATAAATAATGAAAAATAACTAATTTTTCAGAAATAAAGGAATGTCCAGATTAATGAACAGGCAGTGGACATACTTTGACCACTGGACGCTGCATAGTGCCGCCGGACGCTGTTTTCAGTGTAACAACCCGTGCAACACCATCATCACCATGATGTAATTTCATGATTCGGGCCAAAGGCCAACGAAGAGGAGGTTGTTGGTCGTCTTTTATCAGAACCAACGAATTTTCATTAAGTGAGGGGTTGGATGTAGACCATTTTGATCTTTCTTGGAGCGAATGAATATATTCTCTGGACCACCTTTTCCAAAAATCGCCTTGAATGCGTTGGATTAACTGCCAACGATTTAGTCGATTTATATTTAAAGAGCTCAGGTCAGGATTTGGAATGGAGCTGACCAGTGGCTCAAAAACCAAAAAATGACCTGGGGTTAGAGCTTGGAGGTCATTTGGGTCTGTGCTAACCGCACAAAGAGGGCGAGAATTCAACACAGCCTCTATCTGAGTCATAAGGGTGTAAAATTCTTCATAACTCAAAACTTGGGTACCGATGACCTTATAAAAGTGGGTTTTGAAAGATTTTACCGCAGCTTCAGCTAAGCCGTTAAAGTGTGGTGCGCTTGGTGGGTTGAAATCCCAAGTAATTGAGAGGGTTTCAGCAGTGACTTGAGCTAGGTTGATCATTTCATTATAAGCTCCTTTAAAATTGGTGCCTTGATCACTTCTAATTGACAAACATTGTCCGCGTCGAGATATGAATCTCCTAAATGCCGCCAAAAATGTATCGGAACTGAGGTCGGAAGTTACCTCGAAATGAATGGCTCTTGTGCTACAACACACGAAAACACAAACGTAGCCCTTGTACGTTTTTGCACCTCTAGTCTTACTCATCAGTAAGGGAAAAGGTCCGGCAAAGTCGAGACAAACTGAGGTGAAAGCGCGTAAGGGAGTTACTCTTACACTCGGTAAATTTCCCATGAATGGATTATAGGATTTGGGTTTGCATCGAAAACAACGAATGCATTTTGACAAACATCTGTAAATCGCACTTCTAGGGGAAAGAATCCAGAAGCGTTGAAGTAATAAATACTGCATTGTCTTTAAGCCCGGGTGTAAAGAAGTTTGATGAGTCCATTCAATAATTAGATCCGTGAGTCTATGGACTTTAGGTAAAAGTAAAGGATGCTTAACGTCGAACGAAAATGGTGATTTTTGCAATCGTCCCCCAACTCTTAAAAGACCATATTGATCAATGAATGGAGCAAGCTTGCGTATTGGTTTTGGTAAAACCTCATTTTGTTTAATCTTCAGCCTAATTTCGGCGAAAACATCATTCTGAACCACCCTAATGAGATACTTTAGCGCATTATCACTTTCTTGAGGACTAATAGAAAGGTTAAACATTGAGATATCATTCCTTTTCAATCCGTTTGATACAAAGCGCAAAATATATGCGGTTATTCTCTGTATTTTTGGAAGAGATGAGAATCTTGAAAGCAAACAGAGAATAACATTTTCCGTGGTAATGAGTTTTGACAACAAAACAGTGGGCGCTCTTTCTTCCGGAATTTCAACACCATTTGAAGAATGAAAGTTATTCTGAGTAGGCCAATGCTCTTCAGATTTCAACAAAAATTCTGGACCATCCCACCACAGGGAAAACTGCGAAAGTTGCGCCGGTGATAAACCACGACTTGCACAATCTGCCGGGTTCAGATGGGAAGGCACATGATGCCAAGATGAAATGGAGATTATTTCTTGGATATGTCTCACGCGATTGGCAATAAATGTTTTCCATCTATGCGGAGACGAAGTAACCCAAGTGAGAACAATCATGGAATCTGACCAGACATATATGTCATTGAAAGTGAATATGCCTTTGAAACTTTCTATCACGAATGCTATGAGATTAGCAAGTAAAAGAGCTGCTAGGAGTTCCAATCTTGCGATTGATTGAGTTTTCAGAGGAGATACTCTACATTTGGCGCAAACAAGGGTGGTTTTAAAACTATTGGAATTCCAGAACCTGAGATATACCACACTGGCATAGCCAATTTCGGACGCATCACAAAAACCGTGAATCTGTACTTCAGAAGTCCTATCGAAGCCAAAGTATCGTGGTATCTTTATATTACCGAGACCGGGTAGTTCTACCTTGAATTGTTGCCACACTCGCTGTATGTGTTCAGGAAGCTCTTCGTCCCAAGATACGTGGGATTGCCACAACTTTTGGAGAAGCTGCTTTGCAAGCAGCAAGCATGGAGAAACGAAACCCAAAGGGTCAAATATTCTACTAACCTCGGAAAGAATCGACCGTTTGCTACAGGTTTTGTTGAGAGGATAGTATGAATATGAAAATACATCCGCCTTGGGATTCCATTTAAGACCTAGGACTTTGATGAAAGAAGGTTCATCTTTATCGAATGTGCAGTCGGTCAACACATCGGACCCAAAATCTTGAATAAGACTGGGATGATTACCGGCCCATTTGCCCAGTTCGAAACCACCTTCTCTTAAAAGATTAATGAGCTCCAATTGAAGAGCGCGAGTATCTTCGACGGAATCGCTACCGAGGAGCCCGTCATCAATATAAAAATTCTCTTCTAAGGCTTTGGCTGCTTTGGGAAAGCGTGCCTTTTCGGACTTGGCTAACTCCTGTAACGTTTTCAAAGCAAGATACGGTGAACACGAAACACCGTAAGTGACTGTTCGTAAATAATATTCCCTTAAAGGCTCAGAAGGATCAGATCGCCAAATTATTTTCTGAAATTGCCAAAACTCTTTATTTACATTGATTTGGCGGTACATTTGTTTGATATCGCAAGTAAAGCAGTAACGAAAGTAGCGAAAATTAAGTAGGAGACAAGATATATCTTTTTGAAGCTTGGGTCCAGTATACAGAGTATCATTCAGAGAAACACCTTGAACGTCACGTAAACTGGCGTCGAATACTACTCGAATTTTGTAAATAACGGAAGAATTTTCAATTTGTTCTTTGAAAATTGCATGATGTGAAATATAGTATGAAGTAGGGGATTTAAATTCTGATGTTGGGACTGGACTCATATGCTCTCTGTTGATATAATCTGTCATGAATTCCACGTATTTTCCTTTGAGGTTTGGATTTTTCAGGAATCGATTTTCAAGCATACAAAATCTTCTATAGGCCTGAGTGTAGGTATCACAGAAAGACGGATTCTGTATTCGGAAAGGAAGAGGAACTGAGAATCTGCCTGTAGGCTCCCGAAAAGTCAAGGAAGAATAAATTTTCTCGCAAATTTCATCCTCAGGTGATACACAAGGAGGTTGAGGGACATTTTCGACCTCCCAAAACCTTCGCAAAATATGATCCACATTTAAATCCACAGACGAATGAAGAGATGTCAAATGGCATTTTTGAGGAGATGTAGAGGTTCGTCCTTGAAGAACGTATCCATAGATGGTCTCCAAGGCTACCGGTTGATTGGGTCCACCAAAAATTCGTTTGGACCTCAAAAGGAAAGGAACTAACTCAGCTCCTATAAGCATATCTATAGGACCTGGTTGATAAAATTTAGGGTCCGCTAATTTGAGCCCATGAATATGAGTCAAATCTCGAGGATTAATATGAAATTTGGGTTGGTTCGAACAAACCTTGGGTATGATAATGGCTTCAAGAGAGAAAGTTGGACCAGACTGATCACAGGGCTTGATAAGGCAAGAAGTTGTACCCTGAGTGGTGGATGATGTCATCCCATTTAGCCCTTCCACAGGTATTGATATCCTTCTTCGAGGAAGTCCCAAACGTCTAACACAAGTGTCGGAAATAAAGTTTGCCATAGACCCTGTATCCAAAAGTATGCGAATTTTCTGGAAATTTCCGTTGAAATCCTTAACATGTATCACACAAGTAGATAATAAAATCGTTGTTAATGTTGAAGCCGTAGAAGAGTTTGTACTGACGAGAGATGTTGGAACAATAGATTGAGTTTCCCCCACCGAGTTGACGGGTTCACTCTGATTGGATGGCTGAAGTGAAGGACTTGAACCTTTTGATGATTTATCGAAATGCAGAGTAGTATGATGTGGTAATTTGCAAATTCTACATTTATGACTAGAACTACAATTTCTGACAGAATGAGGAGAAATCAAACAATTAACGCATAGATTATGTTGTTTGACCAAAGAAAAACGTTCTTGGGGAGTTTTGGCTAGAAATGATTGACATTTGTATAAGGGATAAGAAGACGAACATAAAAAACACTTAGTGCTTTGGCCAGATGGACCAGGCTGGGACTCGGAAGCAACGAAGCTAGCCACAGGCCCTCTACTAGGGGCTCGGGAAACCCGCTGAGGGATCCCACTGTTTGCATATTGCAAATTGGAAGTAGTGAATTGTACAGATTCCAAAGCTGTACATTGTCTCTCTAAAAAGGTAACCAACTGTCGATAAGTAGGAATCTCATGATTTACACTATTTTCTAACTCGAAGTCAGTACGTGTTTTAACATCTAATTTGTTCATAAGCATATTAAATAATAAGAAATCCCAATGATCGACAGGGAAATCGAGAACACGTAAAGCGGCAACATTTTCCGTAAATATATTTAAAAGATGTCTTAATTTCACAGATGTCGGTTTCTGTACTGGTTGGGCATTGAAAATATCATTATAATACTGACTGGCAAGTATTCTTTTATTTTGGTATCTTTTCTCTAAAATTTCGTATGCAATTTTATAATTTGCATCAATGAGAGGAATGCCTTTAATAAGTGCTAAAGGTTCGTGACTAAGGGATGTTAAAAGATAACGAAACTTTTCAACATCAGACAAATCAGTATTTTCATGAATGATGCTCTTGAATAAGTCGAAAAAGCTAGGCCAATCTCGAAAATTGCCTGAAAATGTTGGAATAGAAAGCTTGGGAATTCTGGCTGAAGGCTTGCAAGGTTGTAAACTAGTTTTTGATGAAGTGTTTGAAGAGGTTCCCGCAGAATTTTTCAATAACAAATCATGTTTAATTGATTTCACGTAGTAATATGCCTGATCAGCCGCGATTCTGAGTTTATCGTACTCTGAAAATTCTTCATCTGAAATTAAACCAATGATTGTATTGTGTGATGATCGAAAATCCTCATAAGCGCCTTCTATTTCATCAGCTCTGGCTAAAAACTGCGATTTATAAGATTCATTTGTTGATGCCTGAATGCCTATTTCTTGAGCTTCCTTTAAACGCGAATAGGCTGTTTGGCGCAGTAAATTAGCTCTAGTTAATTTGCTGGACATTATGAATCAATCTAATATAATAATCTGATATAATAAATATCCGAGGTAATAAAAAACTGAACAATGTAAATCGATTGCTAGATTTATGAAACGTGTATTAATAAATGTGTGGAAAAGGAAAACTAGCGTTTACTTCAGAAGATATGGTCGACAGTTGAATAATACAATATGATCTACAAATTTTCAAAATGTACAATAGTAAATGAAATCTGGTGTAAGTACGTGATGAATTGCAGTAAATATGGGTCAATAATGAATGATATTCGAAAATTGTTACCCAGTAATTACGATTGATATCAAAAGCAAGTAATAATATTCGAAAGGAAGTAAAGATAAGTTGAAAAGTATGTAAATAATACACTTCAAACAGCTCCCGAAGGCAAAATACAGCGACCGCAACAAAATGTTGAACTGAATAATTGAAAATATTGAATTTGTCATCAAAATAGCATCCACTGTTTGAATGAAGAGATATTATAAAAGATGAAGACAAATTGAAAACATTCGTTTTATAATTCCCGTTGTAAACAAAGATGAAAATGCACCATGCGCGCTGTGACCCTGACCTTGAACCGGTCTGCCCGTGAAATGAAATGATTTTCACAAGAGACGTATGTCGCAAAAAATAAATGAAAAAAGGTAAATTTTGGCCAAATTAAATTATGAATGAATTTTTCTGAAGGAAACAACCCGGCAACGAAGGACCAATGTCAACGTAGGAATGAATGCTGGTTAAAAAAAAAGAAAGAGAATAATTATGAAACAATATACGAGCAAGTACACCTCGAAGAGAAAAAAAATAGGGCAACTGCTTACCTCGTTATTTTCTTGATTCCTGGATGTTCGGAGTCGTGTAGCTATGGATCACAGCAATGGATCGTATTTTCTGATTGTCGTAGTAAATATTAATAATAATTTATCGAGCGAGAGTACTCTCTAGTTCGGCCGTAAGAACAATACTGATTCCACATATGTCCGAAAAAACAGCAGTTGCGGATGTTTTCGTGGTGTAACTTGCAATCACCGCGAAATTCGAAAATTATTGACGGAAAACAAATACTTCTTAATTTAATTTGGCCCATAAAAACAAATAACAAAATTTTATTGATAGTTTTATGAATTAGGAAATTTAGATTCCCAAACACTTCCTGTTTCGAAATTTCTGATTACTATTCTGATTAATAATAATAATATTATAATAATAATATTATAATATTATTAATTATAATATTATAATAATGTCTGGCCTGCCTGGCAGCTATCTAGTAGATGGCCAGCCGGGTAGCCATCGTAACGACGTAGACGGTGCAGCCAGCTACGCCTGCTGTCCGCAGTCCCATTCCTTTATCCTCTCTCTTTCACATCCTTTATAGGGGTGCTCTTTCTGCTCCCATGAGGAATTCTGCAACGCCTACCCAAATCTTAATGTCACTGAACAACGAGTGGCAGACCAGTACCGCGTAATTCTGAGAAATGAACTAATACCAACGGCCCGAATCGACGCAATTAAACGAGAACTTCAGCGGCCGCTAGCAATAGAGAATAACACCAACACCTGTGATGAAATTCACATGCCTGGGCAACAACACCCAGAAGACATTGATACTGAAAGTCCATCTTGCAAAGCAAATGAGCCTGAACACCAGGACGATAGGGATGAGCTCCACCGACAAGTTGACTCTGAGATGAGGAGATACTTTGCCGAACTGGAAGGAACAGATCCTCTTCATCGAATAGCACCTCCCCGACTCAATACATCCAAGAAACTGTCACTCATAATCGACATCTTGAATAAGGACGTTTTACCTGAGTACTTACAGAATGGAAGTTCATTGGAATATCTTCATCTAGTTTTATACTGTGCAGCGCTAACGACGGCTAAAACCATAGGGGCAAAAATACGCCGAACGAACAACGATGGTCAAAAATTACACAAATTACATGCGCCACCATGGCAGAAACGTCTTCAACACAAAACAGAGAGACTAAGAAGAGACATTGGACGACTGACGGAGTACTTGATCGGGAATCGCGGAAGAAAGGTTGTGAAAGCTGCCAAAGAAATCATGGATAGAAACAGAACACACACAGAACGAGAGACGGAGAATGCTACAGCTCACCACTGCCTCGACACTCTGAAGCAAAAGTTAAGTCTGTATGCAGAACGCCTGAGGAGATATAAAAGCAATTATAGCCGGAAAAGAGACAATAATTCATTCGAAAAGTCGGAAGAAACTTTCTACCGGTCACTCACATCGTCTGATGGAGAAAATGGAAAGTTACCACCAAAGGAAGCCATAGAACAATTCTGGACCGAACAATTAACAACGAAACCTCAGTTCAATGGAGATACCGGATGGATTGAAGATGAAAAATCTGAAGCTATAAAATAAGAGCCGATGCAGCATGACAAGATCACAATTGAAGAAGTAAAATCAGCTATCAGAGGACTACACAACTGGAAAGCACCTGGGCCTGATGGATTACAGAATTTCTGGATCAAGAAACTTTGGATCATGCATGACAAATTGACCTCCGCAATAAATGATGTCATTGAAAATCCTGAAAGAATACCAATATTCCTCACACATGGCACAACGTACCTGTTACCTAAAGACCAAAGGAATACAGAAGACCCATCCAAATACCGACCAATCACATGTCTTCCAACGATGTACAAATTAATCACATCGTGCATTTCAAATCGAATACACAACCATTGCGAAAGGAATAACATCATCGCCATGCAACAGAAAGGATGCACCAAAGACAGCCGAGGGTGCAAAGAACAGCTAATAATTGATTCAGTTATCTGCAATCAAGCGTTCTCCAAGCGGAGGAATCTTTACGCTGCGTACATAGACTACAAAAAAGCATTCGATTCTATACCCCACGAATGGCTCTTGACGATCTTAAAGATTTACAAGGTGGATCCCAATATTGTTAAGTTCCTGAAAAACGCCATGTCAACCTGGCGTACTAGTCTTCAAATGAAAGCAGCAGATTGCTCCATTACAACAGGACCTATTCCAATAAGACGCGGAATTTTCCAAGGAGACTCTCTGAGCCCTCTGTGGTTCTGCATGGCCCTGAATCCCTTGTCTCATAGATTGAATTCTACGGACTACGGATTTTCCATCAAGAGCGGCAGTAGAACTATGATGAAACTGAATCATCTTCTTTACATGGACGATTTGAAACTCTTCGCATCTACCAAAAAACAAATGCAACAGATGCTGAAAATGGTGGAAGGATTCTCGGAAGACATCAAAATGAAATTTGGATTAGAAAAATGTCGACTGCTGAACATAACGAGAGGGAAAATAGAAGATGGTACTTTCAAACTCAAGGAAGGTGCAGAAATTGAAGCATTGAAGGAAGGAGACACATACAAGTATCTAGGCATAAAACAGGCAAGAAAAATCAATCAAACCGAGATGAAGAAAGAATTAACGGAGGAGTTCACCCGAAGATTGAGAAGGATAATGAGAACTGGTCTTAACAGCAAGAATCTCATAAAAGCGATTAACACCTACGCTTGCTCGGCGCTGAGCTATTCATTCGGTATCATCTCTTGGACGACCACCGATTTAGCAGCCCTACAGAGAAAAATAAGGACGATGCTGACTAAACACAATAAACATCACCCCAAAAGCTCAATAGAACGAACAGAGCTGCCACGACATCTTGGGGGTAGAGGAATTGTTGATTTGTCCAACCGTATGTCCCAGGAAATTGAAGGACTTCGAAAATATTTCCTGAGCAAGGCTGCTTCGTCAGAACTCCATCGAGCAGTTTGTGTTGCTGATAGTTCTACACCGTTAAAGCTACAACAGGATAACTTGGAAACCGTCGAACACTCTGCAGAAAGTAAAATGCAAAAACTGATTGGCAAACCTTTGCATGGAAGGCACCAGAACGAGGTCAACCATGATTACGTCGACATATCTGCGTCGAACTACTGGTTGACTTCCGGAAGGTTCCGCAAGGCTAAAGTCATAATAATAATGAGAACTGGTCTTAACAGCAAGAATCTGATAAAAGCGATTAACACCTACGCTTGCTCGGCGCTGAGCTATTCATTTGGTATTATCTCTTGGACGACCACCGATTTAGCAGCTTTACAGAGAAAAATAAGGACGATGCTGACTAAACACAATAAACATCACCCCAAAAGCTCAATAGAACGGACATAGCTGCCACGACATCTTGGGGGTAGAGGAATTGTTGATTTGTCCAACCGTATGTCCCAGGAAATTGAAGGACTTCGAAAATATTTCTTGAGAAGGCAGCTTCGTCAGAACTCCATCGAGTAGTTTGTGTTGCTGATAGTTTTACACCATTAAAGCTACAACAGGATCACTTGGAAACCGTCGAACACTCTGCAGAAAGTAAAATGCAGAAACTGATTGGCAAACCTTTGCATGGGAGGCACCAGAACGAGGTCAACAATGATTACGTCGACATATCTGCGTCTCCTACTGGTTGACTTCCAGAAGGTTGTTTCCTGAGACAGAGGGCTTCATGCTCGCCATCTAGGATCAGGTGATTCAAACAAGGAACTACATGATATATATCGCCAAGGATGCCTCAGTGGCGGATGAGAGCTGTCGTTATGGCTGTGCGGCACATGAAACTATCCAGCACATCACCGGGGGATGTCACAAGTTCACGGGCACGGAGTACAAAAGAAGACATGATGCCGTTGCCAAGATTCTTCACCAAGAATTGGCACTAAAACACCAACTTCTAAGTTCGAAAAAAGGTTCCTTATGACAATTACCATCCCGATGCTGTATTGGAAAATGAACATCACAAGCTCTACTGGGATCGCACGGTTCTCACTGACCGGAAAATAACCCACAATAGACCAGACCTCATATTGCTCAATAAGGATGAGAACAGAGCACTATTCATCGATGTGGCGATTCCAAATAATAACAATCTTCTAGATAGGCACACTGAAAAAATTTCTAAGTACAGAGATCTCGAGGAGCAAACTAGGAGACAGTGGAAGCTGAAAGATGTCAAGACCATCCTTATTGTCATATCATCTACAGGCCTGATACCGAAGAAACTAATAGAGAACTTGAGGAAACTTCAGCTGGACGAAAATATCTATAGAGTCATGCAGAAGGCGGTACTGCTGGGAACGGCGAGAACTGTACGCAAGTACAGGGTGGGCAAAATTCGTTGTCTACCGAAGGGATCTCGAGAACTATAGCAGATAGAAGAAAACGGACGACACATTCTCGAGCTCTTTTTTCTTGACTAATCCAAAACTGAAAACAGATCCAGCCTAACGTTCATAGATTTTGAGTTATGAACGAAAATTGAGAAATTGTCATTTTCAGTGAAGCTGAATAACTCTTTTATTTGAATTCGTATTCAAAATCCGTTGTTACATTCTACAGGCACTTTTTTATGAGGAATTCAAATATGATATTGTAAAATTTTTTGATCCAGTCATTTTCGAGATACGACAGGGATTTCTGATTTTTCAAATGTAAACTATAGTCGAAAGTCCTTTCATTCTGCTGCAATTTTTTTGCTGATTTCGGAATGTTGAACATCGGAATGTTGATATTTATGCGGCCGATCGAACAATTCGAGAAGTTCATAGAGGGCATATTCGAGTTGTGACATTTTGAGTAAATCATTATAATAACGTGCGTTCAAAAAAATTCGTCGTCAAGTAGGCTATGGAATTTTAAACGTCGATATTGCATATCTAAACGTAGTTCTTAGCTTGTGCTCTATTATTATTACAGGTTAGCTGTCAAGTTAGCGTTTTGGATTGTTGTTAAATTAAAATTATCAGCAAATAATAAAGATGGTTTTTACCGAGGTACAAAAAGCATTCATTATTGAATCCTACTTCAGAAATGGGGAGAAAATAGAAGGCGAGTGGAAATATTCTGTTGAGAAATGTCTCGGCGACTTCAGGATCGAGTATCCCAACGTTGCTGTAGATTACCAATCTTTCCAGAGTACTGTTTCGCGATGTGTGAGCGTTTTTCGTGAAACAGGTAGCGTTCAAAGAAAAAAAGGAAGTGGTCGACCAAAGAAGAGAACACCCGAGTTAATCGAAAATGTTGAGAATGTGATGACAGAAGCTCCACGAACCTCTGTTCGGGTTTTATCTCAACTAGCTGGAGTCTCTGTTGGTACATGTCACACAATTTTGAAAGAAGACATCAATTTGTATCCTTATAGATTGACATGTTATCAGAAGATTGAAGATGTTGATTACCCTCGTAGAATGGCCTTCTGTCAGTGGTTTCTAAACGAATTCATCGATAACCTGAATAAAGTTTTCTTCTCCGACGAAGCCTGGTTTCATCTTTCTGGATATGTCAACTCCCAAAATATGAGAATGTGGAGCAGTCAAAAACCGGAAAATTTTTACATTGAGACACCACTTCATTCTCAAAAAATTGGAGTTTGGTGTGCTATCAGTCAGAGAAGAATTGTGGGACCTATTTTCTTTGACGGAACTTTAACAGCAGAACGCTATAAAGAGGATATTATCATGCCTTTCATAGCTGAATTAAATTTCGAAGAGTGGTCATATAGTTATTTTCAACAAGATGGAGCCAGAGCACACACAGCTGTAGAAACATTGGCTACACTAAGGAATATTTTTCAGGATCGACTCATTAGCCTCAATACTGAAAATGAATTTCCTCCAAGATCGTGTGATCTTACACCATGTGATTTCTTCTTATGGCCTCATTTGAAGAATTCTATCTTCCAATCACCTATTTCTAATCTGGACGAACTCAAGACTAGGATCATTGAAAAAATTCATCTAATTAACGATGATCCTTTTATATTGAATAATGTCTTTGAATCTCTCAAAAGAAGATGTGAGAAGTGTTTGGAGCAAAGAGGAGGACATTTCCAACATCTACTTTAATTATATAGAACTCTTAAACGTGAAACTCATTGTAATGAAAATCCTATAATTCAGTTTCTTCAGTTATGGCAGAGACTGCCTCTGGTCATGGATTTTCACTGTCAGCGTCAATTCAATATTTTATTCATTGAGAAATAAACATATTCTGAGGTTCTTAGTGTGATTTATTTCTATTACCTACTGTAATAGGTACAACCTTTTCAACTTTTCACATAATTGTAAGTACAAAAACCATAATACTCGATTCGTTCAAGATTCATGTCTTTGACTGATGAACTCAGGTTAATTTTTCCAGTCGCCTCAGATTATTTGGATTCTTGCAATCTAATTCAATGAAAAAATGCTAATAAATCATTATTGAATGTGCAAGTAATTTTTTCTGAGAAATTGCCTTTTCATACAAAATTACGATAAATAGGTTAATGTCATCAATGTTTACATTTGGCTGTGATGACTGATGAGTGTGAAGTAAGGAAAGAATTACGTTCAGTCACAGAAAATCAACCTACAAAATTCCATAGCCTACTTGACGACGAATTTTTTTGAACGCACGTTATATGTTAAAGAATGTGTGGAGCTGGTGGAAGCTGGAGTTGTAGTACATAGATATATTGATTACTTTCTTACCATCATATAATTTTTCTGCAACCTCCACAATTAATCTCTCATTCATCTCAATTCACCCGCTAGGTACTACGAAAATCAATGCGACATACAAATCAAACAATTATTTGGGAAGCTGCTGAATACTTCTATGTTCGATTACCCATGACAATAATGCATTAAAAGGAAATTAACCAATAAAACGATTCATTAACAGCTAATTTCGGTTACGTTAAACAGTGCTATGATTAAGAGGTCGGCGGAAAAATATATTTAATTCCTACAATTACTGTGTTACAATAATGGGGAATAAGTCAAGTAAATGCTGATTTCGCTTTACAATATTCAAAATATTATAGTGAATTGTAAGGTCCATTAGTCACTAAAAATTGAACTAATTCTTTCTTGTATATTTTGATATTCCATATAGAATGAAACCGTCTGGGTAACGCATTGTAGATGTTCATAAACATATATAATCCATTCAAGAATGATTGACATCCCAGTAGGTCTTGAAAGTCTAGGCGCAACTTAATATTTGGTCACAAAAGATTTCTAAAAATGTATGTACTTTAAGTCACAGAACTGGAATATATTAATATAAGTATATGAAAAAGGGAAATATTCAAATTTGCAGCATATTTATCAGCATTCAGAATGGATACAATTATGTTTCCAATGCTTACGATTAAATTAAGAACATAAACAGCTGTACAAAATTTAAATAACCGTCGGTAAGAGCATAGATTCACATATTCACAATACCAACCTGAATTCCGCAACACAAAATCTGAACTTATGGGCTATTACCAACTTAAATTCGATTTTCCACAGCCACCCGAGATGTCAATCATTCTTGAATGGACTATATGTATTTTGCATTATTTTGTGACAGTATTAGTTGTTGTCTGGGATACATATAGGGATTAATTTTCCTGGTGTAGTTTTTGATTAGAAATTGTTCAAATAGTCCACTGTGGCTTTGTAGAAAGATAACGCATCTTAGCACATATATTGATGTTACGTTAGGATTTTATTCCTTTTGAAAACACCTCTGCATGTCTCCATGTTTTTCATTCGATATATAACTCTGATTGATTTCTTTTGTGTTTGAAATATTTTATTCTGAGATGTGCTATTGCCCCAGTAAACCGTAGGATAAGGTTTATTGAAAATTGGCGATGTACAGAAGCTTCAATGTATCTTCTTGGATTTGATGTTTCATAACATTAAGAGTATATATAATGGCGTTAAGTTTTCTGTTAAGGATTTCTATTTGTGAGTTCCACTTCATACTGGGGTCAAGCCAGATTCCTAAAAATCTTACTTGTTCTGAAGTCCTTACTTCAACGTTATTCAGGGTTATATATTCTGGTACAGTGTATCTATACTCCATTCACTTTTATTTTAGCATTTAGTCAAAACATTTTTGGGTTTTAAATCAACGCTATGTTGCCCGTTCTACGTAGAAGTTTCTGTTATTACGTACTTTATCACAATATCGAATCTCTTCGGAAAATATGTGACGAACATGATTGAAGTTTATACAAACTGATTGAAGGCATACCACATCCAGTTATTTGCATGGAAAATACAAGGGAAGAGGTCAGTATAATATCATAATATGCACCAGCTTGGGGAGAGTTAATGTTCGTTACCTTCTTTGGCTAAAGTTTGAATACGTTACATCAGTTTTAGATTTCAAAAATATTAACCCGAAGATGTTCACCTTAATACATTGATATAATAATGATAATTAGGTATAGGACAAGTCAAATGAAAAATAGAAAAATCAATTTTCGGGAACTCATTCTACGATGACATTCATCGAAAATCGAAAGTTAACTTTTCGCATTAATTCACTCAAACATAAAATTCTCAAATGTCACCACTTTTTTGGTCTCCCAATACTTTTGAATAGTGTTTTGTGCGAGTGCGTTCAAATTGTTATGACCTGACGTGGGAAGTGCAATCCCATGTCACATCAGAACAATTTAAACGCTCCTGCGCAAAATCGTATGTTAGATTTTTGAGTCATGCGCATTATGACGTGGTCCCATGTCAAGTCAGAGTAATCCGTGAGCACCTTAACGCGTCATTTTCTTTGTAACAGTTCATGATTGACGTACAGCAGAAATGATCTACGGACATACGGATATTTTCCTATAATAATGTTTTCAACTTCGATTTTAGGATATATAAATATATTCCAACTGGAAGTATTTTTCATGACCATTATTTAGTTAATATTGGTGAAGTCGTGCCTATATTGGACCTAAATTGGGACCCAGATGAATGAAGTCGACGTTTCGGACATTAATTGTCTGATGTTACAGAACATTTTGGTTGCCCTTCATCATGACTAATTCATTAACATTCTCTGTTAATATGATATTCTCTCAAGTGCTCTAGTGTGTTTTCGGAGATATAAAAAAAAAGAGTAGTAAGGGTATTTTCATCTAAATAGACAGAAACTCACCATTCTTGAGTGAATGTAAATCCAACAAAAGGTAAATGCAGTCCAGTAAAGGCATTGTTAGCAGTCGGAGGCATTGCATCAGATAATCTGACATCATTGTCATCAACATCAAAATTCGATGTGTCAGTTGGACTTGAAACTTCGGGTATATAGGGAGCATTGCTATCTCGCACACCATTCCAATCAACACCAAAAAACCATGGATGATTCTGTAAAAAAAAAATAATGTCGCACCACTTCATATAATAATCAAAAGCTGTCAGCGGATAATTAAAGTAGATTTTTGAAGTGCCTCAGATTACTAAAGAAAAATCACGTTTTAAAGTTGAAAGAATGTGAGTGTTACTCCAATCCTACAAAAATGCATCCATCGTCATTTAAATCCACGGTATAATAGAGAGGCTACCGCACTATAAATGATATAGAATGAGTTTCGATAGAACTTGGAGCAACCAAAATGATGTTACGATTGTCGGACAAGAGAGATATGTATAAACTGCACCATCTATCTAGAGTCCTATAACGTCGTTTATTTGATGTACCTTAGTTTCATGAGTAAGAACTTATCCAACAGTTCCAACCAAGATTACAGAGGCGTTCTATCAACTTTAAAGCTTCATACTTAGTTTTCATCATTGACACAAAAAAAAAACAATTTACAATATGAACTGATTTGAATGAAAAAATTATTATGCAACACCGTATTAACGAAGCCAAAATCCTGAGTACTATATGTTTTTCTTAACCAAAAATATTTTGAGTAATGAAGAATTAAAAATTCTGCATAAAAGTAATGTATTGAAGTAAGAAGTTGCATGCTTCACAGGTAAATATTAGTATTACAAGAATTATTAACTAATATTTCCAGCTATAGATTGAATAATAGATGCCGAATATATGTTTATCATTAATGAAAGAATATTCATTGATTTTCGTCCTATATTTAGGAAACTTATGACTTGTATTTCGTAGTGAAAAATCAGCATATCTAAATAAATCAAAGAATGAAATCCAAACATACATTGATGAAACTTCAATAGGATTCGACTTACTACAAAATCCTGAATACCGTTTTGTCCCAATCTGAATTCTTGACTGCATATTAATTTTTTTATTAGATCTTTAGCCTCATCACTAACTTCGATATCGGCTGGAAAATCGAAGCAATTCTTATGATTCATAATTTTGCCATAAGTTTCCACTAAACTCTCTGCATAGAATGGAGTTTCGCCAAACAACATCTCATACATACAGACACCTGAAATGAAAAAAAAAATGATAATTTCTCATGAAATATTAAACCTACCGCCTACATATAATTTTTAGTTTTGGAACTGTTCGGTTGAAGTTGCATTCATATTATGCCGCGAGCCGAGCCGACATGTAAATGAAAAGTTTTACGATCAAATAGTTTGTGCCTTGACGATTGCGCAACTGCGAAATCCTTTTTTGAGCACAACGGTCGTAGTGTATCTACGCCTACTTGTGATAGAAGTGAACCATGTCCCACACGCGAGAAGCGATTGAATCCGTTCGTACTTCTTTTAATTGTATGATGGAAATAAAATGTGGAAATACAGGGTTTTAATAAATCATTGTAAGATGGCAGTTGGCTTCATACAGAGTGTCTCATTGGGAAACGGGAAATACTCAAGAGGCCTTATACAGGGTACCGAGGTGGTTCTGAATGTACCACATTTATTGGGTCTGTCCTTGTAATAGTCGTATAACTTCCCATAGAAGTAACTGTGAAAGAAACATCAAATCATGTGCACTAGCAGAACATGTTAATCGAAAAGACCATTGAATGGACTATAATAACTCAAAAAACCAAGGAGAAACTAAAGCTAAATTACCTCCTCTACCAGCTTTCGAATATTTTAAATCATTATAACTCTTTTAGGCCCAGTACTTCCACCTGCGAATAGCTTAATTTATTCGATAAATAAGTCTTATTCGTAGGATAAGTAAAAATGCAGTCTTTTGACTTTCAGATAGTGTTATTCAACGAATAAATCTGTCATTGAAACTTAAGAATAAGAGTTTATATTTCATATATGAACATAGATCGAATGTCGGTACGTAATTATAGGTAGAATTTTTTAGATTCTGGAAGTATGTTTATTCTTTGTATGATTTTCACGAAATATTCGCTTTTTAGTTGGAATGATGACAATTTCTACAATGCGGTGTCTCATTGTACACTAAGGTCTAAGACACACTACCGATAGTAGGTCAACGCACACGAACGATCATTCAGTCGGTGACAGTAACAGGAGATGGATAGGAATACGTTGAGATTGAGATGTTTTGCGGTTTATTTGAGGTACCGAATTGATTGAAAAGCCAATATTATACCCTTTTTGAATTTATTCCATCAATCAACTGAACAGACACTTCCTCCAAAAGTTTCTTCTTCAGTATTCTATTTGAGTATTCTGCTGTTGAGGTATCATATAAATGTCTACTCTTCTGTACCTCACAGATTAATTTTTCAATGTCTATATCCATTTATGATCGTGTACCTTCTATTTAAAACTCTCGCATACAGAAATTCACAACAGAATAGAGATCAAGAACCGACTAAACTGTCGTTCGTGTGCGTTTAAACAAGAGAAACCTATATGCCCATCTGCTTCACCGAGAATCGTGACGGGTGCAAAAATGGAGCGCGCTACGACTGTTTTGTAGGCCCGACTAAAAGTCGGTCATATGCGTTGGTACATTAACATAAGTGTTCTGCGTCCTGTGCGTTAGGCCTAATCAGTGAAAAGTAGTATACCCTGTTTTTATAGAATTGCTATTCGTCAAATCATTTCATCTGAAAGCACCGAAATAAGGTATCCTTCAGATAAAAATTGTTTGACAGATACTTATTCACCATAGTCAAAATTTATTCGAAGGTGAAAGTACCAGGCCTTAAAATAATATATTATTTTTGTTTAATATAAGCAAATGTAACTGGCTGGAAGACTTAGGTCGATAGCTGTTTGACTGACTGATAAATAAAGTTTTTTTTTTCTCTCTAACTCAAAAATTTTAGATTCTGAGAATAACAAAACTGAAGGAATTTTTTTGCAAATGGTACATATAAATTCAAATCATGAATCTATGAATAAGAGGACACATTTGAATAACCTCAGCCAAATTTATTTATTTATTACACTTTTCATGTATTTCGAAGTCCATCACACACATTTTCTTTTTTCTTATTATCTGGGAGCAGCATTATTGCTTGAAATTCAAAATATCAACTTCAACCATAAATAAGTGAAATAGATAACTAAAAAAAAAAGTTTGTGACCATAAGACCCGTATGACATATAAAATTGAATTTTTTAAGTATTCGAAGATGACTGTGGTGATTGGATGGAAAAGTTCATACACGTTGTACAAAGTAGACCTTATATTTAATACAGCGCTACCGCCGCTACCAGAGTATTCTGACCAAAAATTGACTGCAACTGGTCAGTTGCATGTCGGCGTCCACTGGGACACCAACTTTTTGATTGCGTATGTGGGCGCATTTGAACCGCCTGTGATCAAACTGTTGCGCAACTTTCGTGAAACTGAAAAATTTAATGTCGGCAGCTGGCCTTAGACAACAGTCTTACCCAATGACCACCAATCACATTCAGGACCATATCTTCCTTGTCCATCTTCCATTGCCTGAAAAAATAATTAATGAATAGATGAGTCATTTAATTCAACCTCATCATCACATAAAATAATGTTACTGGAGTGCGGCAACATTGCCAAGTAGCTCATTCGATGTGTAACTTCGTATTCAATCAGACAAATTTTGATACTTAACTGAAGAATACTCCATTCGCTTTTATTTTAGCACTCGGTTGGCCATGAAATAATTTTCTCAAGTTTTATAACTAGAATGGAGTAAGTCAGATTTGTTCTATCATTACAACACGTTCAGAGGTGTGACAAATTTGAATGATTGAATTATATTTCTGTGTTTAAGCATTTCAAATTAATGTTAAAAAAAGAAAGCGTGGCTTAAAGGTCGTCATTTTCACATCAGCAGTCAAAACTCATTTTTCTGAGTACTAGAAATATGATATTCGGTATACATAATCCAGCAGATGCTAAAAAGTGTTACAAATTCTGAAAAAAATCATTCAATTCTGATATACAGTACCAGAAATATAGTCGAATGTAATTTCGGTCAGAATGAATCAATCATCCTGTCCGTATATTGGCAATGAATGCTTCTGATGATATACCCTATATATGTTAGGAGTATGTAAAGTTCTTCGTGGGACAGCCTGTATAGTAAAAAGAATTTCTAAAAAGAGTAATTTTGGTTACAATGACTTGCTTTTGTTGACATAAAATTTTGCGTTTTACTCTTTTGTATTTATACTTAACCCTTTTATTTAAAAATTTTGAAAAGTGATATCTGTCCTCCATTATATTCCAATTATTTGTGGAAATTTGAAGTACACATATTTGAAAGCAGATAATTGATCCATCAGCATAAAACTAGAAGTCACCACCAAAAAGGGTTTGACACCTTAAGTTTCGTTAGGTGAAATATTACTGTAGTATCCACGCCCATGTTCAAAAATTAAGCAACATATCACAAGAATTTGGACAGAATAAATGAACAATGAATTATGATTTTGCTAACGTTTCGGAAATAATTGTTCCTTTCTCAAGGCTAGAAAGAAAGCATTTATTTATATATTTCCAACATATACCACTGAACATTATACACCATCATACAACTAATAAAACATATATTTAAAATAGTTAGGAAAAGTCAAGAATAAACAAACAGTTTTGATTAGTGACAGTGAATGGAATAAAAACAATCCGTTAGGAATAACAATTATAAGTTTGTCACCGGGTTAGTTTCATGTTTGTGATCAGATTGATGTTCACTTTTTATATTTGTTCACACTGTTTTTTTGCCGGTTGGGATAAATTATGTAATAGGTAATAATACCCAGACACTGAATATGAGAACAATTATGTCAACGGTACATCGTATTCACTACAACGCATGTACTCGTAGTTCAGGTTCAATAACTTCATTATTTTTCTCTCATTGACTCATAGAAACTGTTTGTTCATTCTTGGCTATTTTTAATATATTTTTAATTAGTTGTATGATTAGGTATAATGTTCAGTGTTATATGTTTTGTCTACAATTAATGAATGCTTTCTTTCTAGCCTTGAGAAAGGGACCATTACTTCTGAAACTTTAGCAAAATCATAATTCACTGTTTATTTATTCTGTCCAAATTCCTGCAAACATTGCAATTATTATCATTATACAGTCCTCACCTACTGAGCCTGCTTAACTACATATTCAATCAAATACAGGGTGGCCATTTGAAAACGAAACAGATGAAATAAATTTTTTCGATAGAAATGCTCGGACAGGTCGATTTCTGTTTCGAGGGGGACAACTTAAGATGTAGGTTACGGACGCATAGCGCTTCAACCCTTGCTACTACAACCCTCACCCCCAATTTTTGAATAGGGAAGATGGGGTGAGTGATACCTCATTTGAAAGGTATTTTTATACTGATTTCAGCACAGTAATTGTTTTTTCATTTTATGCATTAGTTCTAGAAATATTCTTAACTAAGTATTTGAAAATGAAGTGGTGTTTTCATGGCACTTGTAGTGTTTTTTTGTGAAAAATCGACATTTTGAGCTTCAAAACAACCATGACTGTGGCTTCCTTCCTCCAATCCACTGACATAGAAATCTTTAATCAAGATGTCGAACAAACAAAGCGTATTGCGAAGGAGCTCAATCTTGCTTGTATTGCAGTATTTGCAGTATTTCCAATAACATGCGGTAACACTTGATCGATAGAAATCTCCAAAAAGAGATATGTACGTATTTGGACTTTTTGGAGATTTCTATCGATCAAGTGTTACCGCATGTTATTGGAAATACTGCAAATTATATCGAAGATAATTTAGATTGAGTTTCAGCAAGATTGAGCTCCTTCGCAATACGCTTTGTTTGTTCGACATCTTGATTAAAGATTTCTATGTCAGTGGATTGGAGGAAGGAAGCCACAGTCATGGTTGTTTTGAAGCTCAAAATGTCGATTTTTCACAAAAAAACACTACAAGTGCCATGAAAACACCACTTCATTTTCAAATACTTAGTTAAGAATATTTCGAGAACTAATGCATAAAATGAAAAAACAATTACTGTGCTGAAATCAGTATAAAAATACCTTTCAAATGAGGTATCACTCACCCCATCTTCCTTATTCAAAAATTGGGGGTGAGGGTTGTAGTAGCAAGGGTTGAAGCGCTATGCGTCCGTAACCTACATCTTAAGTTGTCCCCCTCGAAACAGAAATCGACCTGTCCGAGCATTTCTATCGAAAAAATTTATTTCGTCTGTAATCTCGTCTGTTTCGTTTTCAAATGGCCACCCTGTATAATTAGAGAAGCATATGGTGGTTTCCTCTATCAGCCCACACAGATAAGAACACTGAACAGAAAAATACACTCACACGTAAAATCTCTGGAGAAATATAATCTGGAGTGCCAACAGCAACATTTGACTGTACTGTCCCATCATCGTTCAATTTCAAACAACTTCCAAAATCTGCTAATCTTATGTGTCCGTTAGCATCTAGTAAAACATTGTCTGGTTTTATATCCCTGCAAACTTCAATAGTATTCAGAACTAGAAAGAGAATAATTTCTAGCTCTACAAACCTATGTACATATTTCAAATTGTGTATAGAATCTACGGCTAAAACCATTTCTGCAATGTAAAATCTAGCCATGTCTTCTGGTAGACGATCTTCAAATTTACTCAACAATGTCAGTAGATCACCACCGCAATAATAATCCATCACTAAATACAAATTTGTTTCATCCTAGAAGAATGAAAATGTAGCATTATTTTCAATCTACAAACGAATAATTAAAATGAAAAATATCATTGAGGAATATGGTGGTCTTCATGAAATAGATCATTTTCATGTAGTGGACAAGGAAATTGGAAATTTTATTATCAGACAATTCAAGTATTATATTCTACATGTCTGTATTGAGTTATAGTCCAGTAAAATAGAGATAGGAAAGCGAAGTGGCCTAGGGAAAGCTGGAAATCGTTTTAAAACTTTAGAATTGTCTTGCAAACGGGTGATATGAGTTTGTACCCCTTCTGGGGTTGAGCATAAACTTTTCTTGGCCCAAAAACTTCAAAATTTTTCAATTCTCTTCAGTTTTTCGCATTCAACTCTTGGACAACGCATCTAAGACCCGGTACTTTCACCTTCGAATAAACTTTGAATAAGTATCTGCCAAAGAATTTTCAATCTGAAGGATACCTTATTTCAATGCTTTCGCATGAAGTTATATGGGCCTGTTCCGATATTGCTGTTAGTACTGGCCCGCAATCGAATAACAATAGAACTCGAACGACTGGGCCAATAGGCATCGTTTCTGAAATACTGACAGTACTATTCATGGATATCGGAACAGACGGTTTGTCGGATAACATTCTTTAAAAACACGATATACTACTTTTCATTGTTCATTGATTAATGTAAGATCAGACACCTCATTGTAGAAATCGTCATAATTCCAACTGTAGAGCAAATATTTCTTGCAAATCACACAAAGAATAACCATACATCAAGAATCTAAAAAATTTAACCAATAATGACGTACTGATATGTATTTGTTAAAAATTGAGCCTCCTCCCACCTTGCTCTTGTCTACGCTACTGAAGTTCAACTCTATGGTGCCTCAGACAACGTTATTTGACAATTGATCGACACAACCTCCTCTCAACAAGAATCTTCCCGTTTCCGCTGAAACGAGAATCATTCTATTTGTTCACGTTGTTGAAATTACTTCTCATTAACCACGTTTTTGTAAAAACTTCTCCCAACATTTCATCTATTTGGGCGAACTTATCAAAAGCACGGAGAATTTTTTTTTATTTATTTAACTATCGACCAAAAACCTTTCAAAAAAATATATAAATTTGCAATGAATACAATGACATGTTTATATGAAACAACTACTATGTCCACGAAAAATAAACGCATCAAGGATTATAATCTTTGTAAATGCATATTTAACAGTCACTACGGTAACGAACACCTGCTTATTGTTTTATTATTCAAAATAGTAAAACAGAAAGTAGAAAAAAGTTCATGTTTTTTCTCATGAAATATTTAGGTGGAAAGTTACATATGATACATTTTTTAAATCGTCAAAAAATTTGCAATAAGAACTATAATTCACATTCGGGATATTAGAATCTTGAAAAAGGCTGGATCGATAAATTTAATAATATCATGTTCGAATAACCCATAAAAAAAATTTCCCAAGAATGTCATGATGATTTTCGAGTACAAGTTGAAACAAGCGAGTAACCCAGCGTCATTGAAAATGGCAATTTTTGAATTTTTGTACATAACTCAAAGTCTAGAAATGATAGGCTGATTATTCTTCAGATTTGGATTAATCAGGAAAAAATAGCTCGAGAATGTGTAATCCGTTTTTTTTTAGCTCTTATATAGTTCTTGAGATACCCTCAGTAGACAACGAATTTTGCCCACACTGTACATTCATCGCCATGTATCTCAAAAACAGAAAAATTTGCTTCAAGCGAGATTTATAGAAAATAATGAAAATTAATTCAAATGCATACCACCCGCTGATATGAATATCAACAAGTGTTACGATCTGTTATGGCATAATCCTTCTCATTTGTAGAAAATGTTATGCCCCACAACTTTTACGATTAATGCAAAAACGATTCGAAGCCCAGGTGAGGAGGTGATTCAAAAAAACTTATTTTTGTTACCTTAGTGTCAGATTATATTTATACCGTAATTGTTGAATCATTAGCTTCAAAATAAGAAAAACGTCCACTGCGCTTGAGAATGTACACATGACGTTTTTTATTGCAAGTTTTGCGCCCTATCACACATTTTCCTCAAGCTTTAATTGTCAGATTAAGGCCCGGTTGTACAGTTCAGGTTCAAACCGAATTCAACGTTGAACCCAGGTCATCCTGTCAAAATTCAACTGAATTGTTAAATTTGAGCTGGGTTCGATTTTGAATCTGCGCCTCAGAGAATGCATACTTTTCAACATGTAATCAACCACATATATCTCAATCTGACAGGCTCGAATATGTACAATGATTTTTTGCTCCCCAATTTTTGGAGATCTGAAAGCTCAGTCATGCCACTAAGATTGAATCGAGAACCAAATGAGAGCCTAAATGGGCCAAAAATTATTATGTAATTATACATTTTAAAAACAATTGGTTATCGATTTAGTCTTGGTGGCATGACGTTGAGCTTCAAGATCTCGCAATTTCTTTGACAAATTTTATTTTTCGACACCTTACTTCACATTATAAAACTCCTATTATAGGACAAACATTTTTTACTTGGGTAATAAATTAGCTTAAGGTTAGCCTGAAAATATGATATAATCACATTCTGGATAAACAATCGATTATCTGTTTTGTCCGGCTAGTGACGGGTTAGGTTAACGGAACCCCCAATTTCTCCAATAATTGGAGAGCAAAAAAATTCTCAATAGAGTAGTAAATTAGCCTGAAAGTATGGTGTGATCAGATTCTGGATAAATATTGTATTAGCGGTTTGGTACTGCTAGGTTGACGGTAAAGCTAGCAGAACCTTTTATTTTAAAAAAACTCATTTAGGAAAATCCGCAGTAGGTTCAAATGAGAGCCTAAAATTATGATATTGGCGAATCTAAGATGTCTAAAAACATGGTGTATGCACGCACTGATTAGATTTTGTTTTTCCAACTTTGGAAATAACAGATAGATAAGTTTCGTTTTTCCCACTGTAGGTAGCGCTAATTAGAAACTGACAGTTGTCAATTGATATTTGAAAATAATTTTCGAAAACATTCCCACGACTTGCGAATGTGCTGTATTTATAAGCAATTATTGGTATGTGAAAATGTAGTAGTTTCGAGAAAGGGTGTACTAAGAGTTTTATGGCAACTATTCAAAATACATAATGTGAATTGTGAGCATGTATTAAGAAACAGAAATAACTAGGTACATGAATCTACTAGAGCCTGATTTTCAAATATTCTTCACGAGTATAGTGAAAACTCCGTTTCCGTCAGCTGAATATATTGGATATTACGCTAATCAACTGTGTTTTATTGAAATTATCTTGAAGAAGAATAGTAAGTACTCTTTCGAATTCTTCGATAGTGTTGAAATATCTGCAGATTCGTTTTTACAACGAAAATTTAAGTGTAAATCTCAAATATTCGATAACAGCTGACATTTGCCAAATTAGTCCAGTTCATTTTTTTGGATTCGTTGATCGATCGAGACCAAAGATTACTGTAAACTGTGATCGATATCAACACCGAACAAAATAAAACGGGACAGTATCATTAGACTTTCTTTGATATAATAGAATAAGGATAGAACATGGTGGCACCGCCACGAAACGAATCTCTTATTTTCGATTTAGTCTAATGTCATTCCATTCAAAAGTTGACGAGTGCATACACCATGTTTTTAGACATCTTAGGCGAATCCAAAAATCTAGACGCCTTCTGCCGACTGTATTACGAAAATACAAAGTATTATAATTATTATTTGGAGAAGTTATATTGGGATTATTGTCTGAGTTTCTGAATAGAAATATTGATTCCAAAAAAATATTGGAAAAGGTATTTATACCAGTGCTCTCAACTGGCAGGAGTTAGGTTAAACGATTTTTCCTTGCGAGAGTTTTCTGCTAAATTCAATTGACGATTTAGAAATACAATTTCATAATTTTTATACTTCCAAATGAATGCTTTTTCTCGTCTGTAGAACTTGTTCTATGAGCTCAATTATATATCTAAGACAGATAATGCACATCAGATGGTTCCACAAAGTTTCGAATGCAGAAGTCTTGCAGCGCGCGAGTTGTACAACAATTGAGACTCAAGTAACGAGGGCACGACTCAGATGGAGCGGCCACATTCTGAGGATGCAAGACACAAGACTCCCCAAAATAGCTCTATACGGCGAACTAACTGAGGGAGCCCGGAAACCAGGAGGCCAGTATAAGCGGTTTAAGGATACACTACATCAATCCCTAAAATCAGTTAATGCCAATCGTAACTGGGAACAACTAGCGTTAGACAGGTCACAGTGGAGGTCTTTGGTACACAGTTATAATGGAGAATCGAGAAGGATACAGTGGCGGCCAGATCTGGTTGGTGACTATCCATGCCCTGAGTGTGGAAGGATCTGCAGGTCACGGTTGGGTCTCTTTAGTCACAGGAGGGCACACAGTCGCAACTAGCACTAAGAAATTAAAAGTCTGTTCGAATTTTTTTTTTTTTCTCCCTTTTTTCTTCTTCTTCTTTTTGTAGATTTATTCCCGGTAACGGGATACAGCAATGAATGAATGAATTTATGTCTCTTGAGATTTCAGTATGAGGAATACCTATATCATAATACGGAATTGAAATACTTTAAATAGAAACTTCAAAACTTCCACATAAAGTTTAGTTCAGTTTCTACCTCCTTCACAAACTCAGTAAATGCTACCTCAACATCATTACCCTGGTTAACTTCAAGAAAGAATCTGTGAAATAATAGGAATTTGTGTCTAGGTATAGTGGATCACTAATATCATCGCTCGATTTTATTCCACAATTCATCCCTTTCAAATGAAGTATTTCCAAAGAATATAGATCTTTCTTTACGAAACTAAATCGGACAATTCACTTCCGATAAATATCTTGATTTACTAGAAAAACTCTGTTAGGCCGTACAAATCTCGAAAACAGTACTGACAAACGTCAAAGTTTGTTTTCATTTCGCAGCGCCCCCAACGGTAATTAGATTAGCGAATTGTCAGATTTCTCCTAAATGTTCTATTAGCTTAATGTTAAGCTAGCAGAACGCCCAATTTCTCCAAAAATTGGGGAGACAAATTTTTTAATTGGGGTACAAAATTTGCCTAAAATTATGGCCACAAAAAAAATTCAAAATTCGAAAGTGGTTCTGATAGCTTAATGTGGGTAGAGGGCTGTGTTATGACCAACAACGACCAAAAGCGCTTGAATGCTGTTGGTAAATAGTAATGATAACCAATGATATCCGGTTACTTCCTTGAAATCGACTTAAATTTCACACAAAAAATAGGGAGACGTATTCTACGGAATTCATGGAATGAATTCGTAGTGCTGGAATAAAGAAAATTACGAAATACTATAAATTTTTTATCATGAATGTTTCGTTTCTCATTCAACGATAAATCAGCCATATAATAAATATGTATATGAAATGCAATTTCAGAAAAAAATACCACAGACATTTACCCTATGCTTTTCGAAAAATTTTGCAAGATTTTCAGTGGATGCCTGTGGAGCGATCAGAAGAATATCACGTATTCTAGGGCCTTCCTTGGGGAATTCTCTTTCCAAAAAAAAAATCTCATGGAAAACAGTTCAATCTGGAGACTACTCCGGACAAAGAGACATAATTTAAAAAAAAAATGATTAGGTTGAGATGAATTACAACTAACTCAAAAAAGTGGAAAAACTACACACTGCAAAACAATTTTATTTTTTAGTGTAGATATACAACATTTACCTGAAACGCATAATGAAGATGAGTTATCCACCTTCTATCACCGTAAACTAGAACATCCCTTTCTTCTTTGAAGCAAGCAGTTTCAGCCCTCTTCAACATTTCCCATTTATTGAGTATTTTCATTGCAAAAACTTTCTCAGACCCTTTGAATTTCACTACACATACTTCACCAAATGCCCCTCTTCCTATTACTTTTATGATTTCAAAGTCATCCCTTGAGAGTCGTAAACTTTTCACTGATGTAGCAATTGGTTTAACTGAAAAAAAATTGTATAAATCCTTATGAAAAATTATATTATAGGTGTGCTTATAAATGAACAATCTATGATTGACAGCGGTATAATATACAGAATGGAGGATAGATAAGTAGCTAATATTCTCGACCCTGGAAAGAGATCGGAAATGAGATCGCAGAGGTTTCTGCAACGCGAAAGTAAACACATCCAACAACTTTGTCTGTCATTTCCTATAGGTTCGGAAGGAGTTTAATAATTGCCGAGAAGCTACGATCTTTCTATACGAAAATAACCCAGAATCGCCTACTGAAGGCAAGAAAATCATTCTCCATATCTCGCAGCACGATCCGTAACCCAAATTCGGGCGCGAAATATAGAGATGAATTGGGAATTTTCAAAAATTCCAGATCATTTAGTTCCGTTTCTTCAAGTCGATAAGGTCTATTTTCGTCAAACGGCCAAGCCAGATCAGTTGACATTGACGTTAGGAATAGTCCCTAAGTTCACCGACTGCCGCTTCCTCTGATTTGAAGCTGCATGCTTCAGTTTTTCATAAATGTTACACCACTACAAAAATATAAACTTATGTATAATCTTTCCTATTCAAAGCCAGTCCGATACAGTGAGTTCGAAAAAAGAAACTCTCAAAAGTGATGAATATAATATAGTCACTAACTTCACACACGCTGATCCTGTTTTTAACTTTGCCCAACATTTCTTCCTTCATGGCAGTTCGATACAGTAAGTTCAACATGAGAATTTTATAAAAGTGACTAAAATGTGAGGTGTGACAATTATTCAGTCATTTCAGTCTACGATGGAGCGCATAATCCTCATTTTTCATGTTCAAAATGGACAGCCAAGAAAAAACATGGATAGAGAATCAGATGTACCCAGAAATTTTTTTTCTATCATTCTGACGGCCCTAGATCCCCACCCACAACGATCAAAATGCACCAATATTCTGTCTAAGATGGGGGATGTTGCTCTGTCTACGATCGAGTGCATGACCTTTTTTTTTGAAAATGTAAAATGTCCATTCAAGAAAATTTATGGAAGGGTGCATGGGGAAATAAATTTTCTAGGTTCACCATTTTAAACTTTCCAAAAAAAAAGCGTGCATCACTGCACTCGATCGTAGACATAACAATAACAGTTCTTGAAGCTAGAACTCTAGGGCTGTCAGAAAGAAACAAGAATTTTTCTTAGTAAATCTGATTCATTCCTCTATCAATTTTCTTGGCCGACTTTTTTAAACTTTCCAAAAAATGAATAACATGCGCACCATCGTAGTCAGAACAGTGGTGGTTAATTTTGATCCTTGGAGCTGGGGCTCTAGGACTTGCAGAAAAAAAAATATGTTAGGATTTTTCATTCATCCCTCTATTTACTTTATCCATCAATTTCCCTGGCTGGCTGCTTTGAACGATATTTTTCCCAGAGTAGAAATCCTTTAAATTTTCTGAATAGAAAGAAAAACGTTGTATAAAATGGAGGGTTATGAAACAATCTATAATCCTTGGTATAAGGTCAGTCCATCCCTCCTTGCATATAACTTATTTTTCGCTTCGGCGTCCTATTCTAAATGAGGGAAAAAGATCATACTGCAGCATTGATATGAGACACGGCATTGACCGTGGTGGAATAGTGGTTCGTAGAGCTGGCCGGCCAATATATGACCCTTCTGAAAAAAAAAAATCCCAAATTTTATCTTATGATCGTGTGAGGTATAAATCAGCATGATGTTGGCTCTCGGTCGGAGCCTGGCAGCAGCTCCAAGAACGACTATTATATCTACTATTGCACTACGCTCAAAACCCTATTTCTCATTTCAATGCTGCACTCGGTTAATTATGATCGCGCATTTAGAAAAGGATGCCGAAGGGAACAATTAGCTCTATGCAAAGAGGGATGAACTGATTTAATACTAACCAGCAAAATAAATCGATGTTAATAGATGAATAGATTATCCTAACATAATTTCTTTTTCATACAGCAAGCCCTAGTGCCCCGGCTCCGGCCATTTTAAGCTTTCGAAAAAAAAATAGGAACATGCGCTCCATCGTAGACGCAATAGTGTGTATTCATTTTGATGCTTGTAGCTGAGACTCAAGGGCTTGCAGTATGAAAAAGAAATTATGGTAGAATATTTTATTCATCAATTTTCCTGGCCGGCAATTTTCAACTTTCGAAAAGGGAAATGAGAAACATGCGCTCCATGTGAATTAATTTAATTGGGAACTAGGATGGTGGTGATTAAAATCAGCAAATCACAGCTAATGCCAACTTTTCGCAACCATATATTGTTGCTTTTTCATGGCTACAAGATACAGATAACAGTCATATGTATATAAAAAAAATCAAATGATAAAAAAATATACATCACATAACAGAGAATCACAAACACCAACACATTTACAAGATAATGGCTCATTACAAATCCACGATCTGCACCAAACCCACTTACCAAAGCCAAACTATGCGTTCAAAAATTGTTTAAAAAGTTAGAACCGCAGACAGCGAAACATCGGAAAATATCACTCAGGGTCTGAGCACAATACATGAAAATATTTTGGAAATTCGCGAAGAACGCGAAGTAGAACGGTCTGGAAGCGGTTGGTGGCACAAACGTGGGCGACTGAATGTATGTTTTTTTGAATCCCTGTTTCCTTCGGTTGATTATTTTCCATTCGAATGAATTGAATTGATGTCGTAAATGAAATGATATTTTTCGATGTTTCGCTGTCTGCGGTTCTTACATTTTGAACAATTTTTGAACGCATAGTTTGGCTTTGGTAAGTGGGTTTGGTGCAGATCGTGTATCTATTGAAGTATCATGCAGTAGCATTATACTTACCAAATTCAATGAAATTTGAAACAGTTTTCTCCTTACGTAAACTAGAATTACAGCATTCATCATACAAAACAACAAGAATGTCCAACAAAGTTTCGATACTAAAACTTTGACCCTTGGCAACCACAGGCCCACCAAGAAACATAGCCTCTAATTGACGAAGCCTCCGTTCACCAGCCACATCCGGCATGGTTGTTGTATTATTTTCACTCATTCGACCAATTCATTTGTGAAATCTGAAAACAAGTACAAAAAATCAACAAGATGGAAGTAAACTTCCCTGGAAACAAGATTTATTCTTCATTCCATAGCCCGTTTGAATTAATTTGTCTGAATTTGATGAGCTATGGGTTGTTTTTCTCCATGCCACAAATATAACCTTTGGAATTTTTTTTAAGGCTACAAAGAATCTTAGCTTATCAGTTCCCTTCGAGAAAGAAAGTGAGTGCCAGCTCCTTGTGGCGCTTGTTATGTTCCCCCTTAGATTCAAAAAACATTTTTTTTCGAAGGGAAAAAAAGTAAATTCAATCCCTGAGAAGTTGAGAGCCATAACAACGCTCTTCATCCACATTACTTTTCGATGTCAACCACCCATTGGTCTGCAGAGTTATCACTTCCAAACTACAGACAGGCGTTCAGATCCAAAGTGCCACTTTAGTTCTTAGATATACAGGGTGAATCCTGTTGAACTATACATACTTCACACAAAGGTATAGGACACTTGGACGGTTCCAAAAATGCCCCATATGTTAGGTCTTCAGCCATTCGTTTGGATTATACAGGGCGATTTCCTGTTTTGGGTCATATTTTGAAAATGCTCCAGTGTACGAACGAATGATCACAAACCCATCAAATTTGGTACATGGAAGGACTACACTAATCCCCATACAGCAGATGTAACAGTTTATCAGTTTCCAGAACCGGACTCTATTTTTTTCATATTATCGGAAATCATATAGAAAATCACCCTGTAGATGGAAAAATTCATAAACTTTTTATGGTAATTCAAACTACACTAAATACATTCCAAATAAGATTCATAAAATCTCGTGGCACACCTACAGATTCAGAGAAAAAAAATATTAAAAATGCGTACTCGGAGATACATTTTTTGGACGGCTTTTTCATGGAAAAACCATAGTGTCCTCTACCAATGTGTGAAGTATGTACAGTTCAACAGGATTCACCCTGTATAATATACTATTATTGATATGCACGGTGTGTTCCAGTGAATTTTTTCAATGAATTAGGAATTTAATGAACACTGGGTGTTCTTTGATATTCTCGGTAGATTCTTGAGGTCAGAAGAAACACTTTTTTCGTTTGCCATTATTTCCGAATCGGCTCGATTTAAATATAGAAGCTGTTGAAAAACCGAATGTTATTATTATGGATTTCGGAATATAGTTTTTCATTTATTTGACGAATCTTTTTCGAGCACAAGATATCACCCACGTCCTCCAGTTTTCTCATTATGACCATTACGAACCATAAAACTACCAAAAATTCAAAGAACCAAAACTCTTGAATTTAAGTTGGACGCTTGTGAAAATTCGACCATTTTGTAAAATGAAAGTATTCTTCATATTTTCTCGTATAATGCACCGTTTTCGAGTAATTTGGAAATGAAAAAGTATCTGTGAAATTTGAAAAATTGGGTATTTTGGCAGAATGCAACTCTTTTTAAAAGATCCACAGATGTGTAGTGTCACAGATTTAGCTAGTAATTCTGAAGGAAAATTTGTTTTTCCAGGGGTAGCACAGCTTATCATGAAAACTTAAAATTTCTGAAAAAAAAATGGGAAAAAAGTGTTTCTTTTGACCTCAAGAATTTATTGTTGAAATATTTGTACGAGTCCCTGTATATGCAAGTTGCATTTTTTCCCGAATATGAATCTATAGTCCATTCAAGAATGATTGACATCCCAGTAGGTCTTGGAAGTCCAGGCGCAGCTTAATATTTGGTCACAAAAGATTTCTAAAAATTTCTGTACTTTCAGCCACAGAACTGGAATATATTAATATAACCTAGAGAAGTATATGAACATGAGAAATATTCAAATTTGCAGCATATTTATCAGCATTCAAAATTGACACAACTATTTTTCCAATTCGTACGATTAAATTAAGAACATAAACAAAAGAAACAAAATTCAAATAACCGTCGGTAAGTGCATAGATTCACATATAATAAGTCTATAGATCAATATTCATTCACAATACCAGCCTGAATTCCGCAACACATAATCTGAACTTATGGATATATAAATATATATAGTCCATTCAAGAATGATTGACATCTCGGGTGGCTATGGAAAATCGAATTTAAGTTGGTAATAGCCCATAAGTTTCGATTTTGTGTTGCTAAATTCAGGTTGGTATTATGAATGAACACTGATCTTCTATGAATGAATCTGTGCACTGAGCCACTGACCGAAGATAATTTGAATTTTGTACTACTATTTATGTCCCTAATTCATTCGTACAAATTGGAAACATTATTCTATCAATTCTGAATGCAGATTAATATGCTCTGAATTCATATATTTCTTCTTTTCAAATGCTTTTCTAGGTTATATTTATTTATTCCAGTTCTGTGATTAAAACTAAAGAAATTATTGAAGCTCTTTTATGACCAGACCAAAGGACCAAAGGTCAGAGGAGGCAAGGGAGGCTGAGCCTCCTCATAAAGCTTAGAGCTAAAATACATTCATTTTGGACATGTCCTTATTTTCAGAACGTAATTTCTATATAAATTTTCCGAACACCTGAACTAGATATTCAGATAAAAATTAGTTCTTTTTTCGGTCCTCCGCTCATAAAAATCCAGCATAACAATCATACAATCCACCGGCCGCGTACGCGTCCGCCGCGTCGAATGTGAATATTTATATTTCCTAGGCTAGGACTGCCTATTCGGACGGAGGCTGTTGGGCCTGCTGCTTCCGTTGATAGTGTAACTCACGCATACGTTCTCTGGGCTCACATACTAGCCGAACAAGAATTCAGCTGACTTACTGTACCATATTCGCCCGTAAAATGTATCAGAGGAGGCACAGCTCCCCTGTTCTTCATCGATTCTTTCGTGCCGTCTTCGACTATTGGCGAATCCAAAAATCTAAACGCCGCCTAGCGGCCAAATCACTAACCTAGAAAGTGAGTAATAACTTGAGTTTAACTTCTTTGGGTTAGATATTTTCATTACATATTCGGTTACCAGTGAACTATATTCACAAAATTTTTTGGATGTCTGACTAGCAAAATAGGTATTAAAAAAATTTAGTGAGTATTTATTTCAGTGTCATTCAGTTGCTGCACTATTTACCAATTTTCGCTATAATTTTAGGTTAGTAGATATCTTTGTTCTAGATGAATTTTCTAGTGTTGGACGATTAAGAAAGGCAATGCGAATTTTCATTTCCATGATTTTGATAGTGCCGAGAAACCTGAGCAGAAGAAAGTAGATGAGATTAAATTTCTGACATAACTGAAGTTGTACATGCATTACTTGCAATCTTCAAGAGATGATATGTTGGGAACATTTCAAATGAAAAGTTGTGATTTGAATTTTGCAAGCAGTTGAATGTGATCAATAATTAAACCGTTCGACAAGAATTTCAAATTTCGTTAATGAAATTACAACTGTAGAATTAATTTTCAGGCGGTCTTGTTGAGTTGGTTGTAAATGCTGGAAAATAATTTCTGTGTTGGCATTTTGAACTGCATAATATGTTTTCATCCAAATAAATTATCTCAAATATTTACATTAATTGATTTCCACAAATTACATAATTCATTTGAGTGTGATGATAGAATGAAATTTTCTGGATATAAGTTCTTGTAAAATCTTCATCAAACGACACCAACATGTTCAGGAAAGTTTTGGAGGAACCCGAGCACAATCAATAATCCCATAATTATTCACTACCTTCACAAATATCTCTATAATCGAATAAAATCTACGATAACATTGCTTTCACAATAGAGTTTTCACGATGATTACTCATTTTCCGCCATGTTTGTTAACAAGTCGCAGCGCCCTCATCGGTAGTTGGATTCGCCTATAGACCATATTAGTGAGGTTAGGCGGGAAATTTGAATCGCGATCCATCCGTGGATCTGGTCCCTGAATTCCCTATGCATTTCTTATGGGACTAAAAATGCCGCGTACTTCTCGCCTGTTTCTGGATATTTTATCGAATTTCTTAAGATTTATTTCTGTTGGAATGTGTTCTATGATCCTTTCTTAACAAGTTGAAAACAAAATTTCGTAATAAAATGGTTTATTTTTTTAATAATGGATCAATATAAAATTGGTCGGCAAGATCCATGGAAGTTTGTTGTAGCTTCATTTCGTTTCTAACCTCTGAAGCTGACACCATTCTAACGCGCAAGCGTAGCATGTCATTTTCTTTGTTACGGTTCATGATTGACGTATAGCAGAAATGATCTACGACATACGGATATATTCCGTATAATAATGTGTTCAATTTTGATTTTAGGACATATAAAAGTATTTTGTGATGTAAAATGTACTTGGAAACAACCTCTAATAATTGCGACACCCAATTTTGCATGTCTTTATATTAACATTTACTTCTAGCTAGCGATATTCCATCTTAAAGTCGAATCCTATGTAAAAAAATTTGAATATGGATCTCCCGCCAATTGAGTGATTCTAACCTAACTAATATGGTCTATATTCGCTTGATCTCTAGCGGTAGGGGCGTTGTCCGGCGGTAGTTGTTATGATTTCAATTTTCAATTTGAATGTAACGACTTCGTGGAGAACTGGAACTTCGGGAAATTTGTGATATGTATATTCTTGTTAAGATAGGTGAAGTGAACCAAGTCCATGCAGCCTATTTTTGTGATGAATTAATTCAAAAGTGACTTCTTTATTTCTTATTATTCTTATGTAAGCATATGCTTACATTCTAACCTTTTAGAATCTAAAGAAGTCACTTTTGAATGAATTGGTGATAAACAACTTCTAAGCCTAGGGTCCGCAACAGGCGGACCGCGGTCCGTATCCGGACCGCAAAAGGGTAAAACTTGGACCGTCAAATATTGTTGAGTTTTATTGTTTTATATTTTCATTTTGAAATTTTGTCCCTACTCGCCTTACTCTCATACGTTTCAAAGCAACATTTAATCCAAAACCTACTACTTCTGGTTCTGATTCTACTTTGATTCATTCGAAATACATTCATGACCTGTTTCACCCGCCAACGATTTGTGCGCTGTGCGTTCGAATCGACCCGGTAAACGCTTCGGGCTTCTGTCAACAAGGCATCGCCATAACTTTGTCGCACCCGTAACTGCGTTGAATATCAGAGTTCGTCGAAATTGGTAGTGCGCAGGTGCGGAAGAAATGGAGTGGATTGGCGGTGCTTCGTAAGTAGTCAAGCGTAGTTCCGTTTGTAGATTGTTGCAGAAGTGTTATCCATTTCTTTTAGAAGAGATCAAGGAGAAACGTTTCATACGTAATAATATGGATTCTAAAAAACGTAAGGTGGACAGCGAAAGTAGAAGATTTTTGACTGAGTGGACTGAACAATACTGTTTCACGCTGCCTGATCGGCCTCAGGCAGTTCCAGTTTGCCTGATATGTAATAAGACCGTCGCAATTATTAAAAGTGCGACACTACGAAACAACCCATCAACAATTTGAGAAGAACTTTCCTCTTGGCAGTTTTTGTCGGAAGCTGGATATCTTTGAAGAAGATATTGCGCGGCGAGGATTCATTCATTTCCCAACAGTTCTTGAATACAAAAACAGGAACTCTGAAGGGGATATTGTGTGGTTCTTGAGGTTTTTGTCTGATCTCAAGAATGAATTTGCAACGAGATTCCAGGATTTTGCAGAGATAGCGAAACTGTCTCAATTTCTCAAATCACCCTATGGTATTTCTGCAGCTGCAGAATGGACTGAAGTGGCTGCAAAGTTATTCAATATTTCAAGGCCTTCACTTCAACTGGAGATGATTGACCTGCAAGAGGATATTTCCTTGAAAATGTATGAAACAGCACCCACAGAAGAATTTTGGGGCAAACATGTTCCAGAAATTTATGGAAATTGCAAAAAACTAGCTATCCACCTGGCAACTATGTTTGGCTCGACATATGTATGCGAATCATCTTTCACCAAAATGAATTTTATAAAGAACAAAAATCGTTAAAGATTAACTGACGCCCATCTTGAAGACACCCTTCGCATTTGCTGTACCTCGCTCGAACCAAACTATAAGAAATTGGCCCAAGACCTCCGATGTAATTTTTCTCATTAGTTCTACATTATTTTATATAATTACTTAAATGTGGCAGAATAAAAATAAAAAAAAGTTTTAAGTTTTTTCTAGACCTCGGACCTCCATAAAATTTCATTATTGCATCCGGACCCCACTTGAAATTACTTGCCGACCCCTGTTCTAAGCCATTCATCTCAAAACTAGGCTGCATGGACTTGGTTCACTTCAGCTCTGAACCCCTCAATTAATAAAGCCGATTACTAAGTCCCCTTTACAATGCGAATTGTATTTCATTGCATATAAATCAGAAAACTCATATTTATTATAGATTTAAAGAAACGTATTGGAAAAATAATCAGAAAAAACTACGATGATACATCTAAAATCTAAAATAAAATGAAGGTTGTTCATTGAAGCTTAAATCCCAATCCTTATCGATAAACGTAGCGGTCGCAGCGACTCCTACCCTACGTTCCCCGTTTTTGGAGACACATTTTTAGTCCTTCTCTCTACTCTCCCTAGATCATATTGTAATATTTGTAATTTTGTGTATGTGATGTGTTTGAATCTGTGATTTTCAATTCGATTGATATATTGTTTGATTTGTAGTTTTTAGTTTATGTTATAATTTTTTGTTTGTTATTTTATCCTATTATGTACTTGCTTCCTTTATCTTACTATGTAATTACACTGTGGTGTTTTGTGAGACAATAATTTGAAATAATAAATAAATATCGAAATATGTACTTCGATTGATATATTGTTTGATTTGTAGTTTTTAGTTTATTTTATAATTTTTTGTTTGTTATTTTATCCTATTATGTACTTGCTTCCTTTATGTAATTACACTGTGGTGTTTAGTGAGACAATAATTTGAAATAATAAATAAATATTGAAATATGTACTTGATGAAAACTGCGTATTTCAAAATAAAATTGTGGCACCTCATACTGTAAACCAGTAATGTGTGGTGACCATTGTCCAGTAAAAAGAAGAATGCAATAAAGTTGAAAACAATTTGATCAAAGCAATGTAAAATTCAATGGGGAACTTGGAATTAATTTGTTTTGCTCATATCTAACAGACAAGAAGTCTGACAAACAGCATCGAGCTTGTTGAGTGCATGCTATAAGTTTATGAGAGCTGAGAGGGTTGGTTTATGCTGGCCGGTAACTTATTCCCTAATCCCTGACTCTAGAAGTAAACTTGAAATTTGGAGGATTTTGGATGTTAAACTACAATAAATACACTCAAGTATAGAAGCCTACATTTTAAAATTTTTATATTTTTCGATAGGTGAAAAAGCATTCAAGGGGTTGGGGAATAAGTAACCGGCCAACATGAACCAACCCTTACAATCATATTTACAGGGAGTTCCAAAAACTCTGGGAGATTTCAGTGTAGCACAAGGTGGGAAAATTCATAAAGATTCACTGGCAATAGCTACTGTTGGAGCTTGCAATGAGATCAACCAGAAATTGTTCATTCAAAGAAATCATTATACAATGTTGCAAAAAATTGTAATATCTTTTAGTCAGAATTATTAAAACACTATAAAATTGGAAATCTAAAGCTGTTACCAAAAATCTAGTAATTTTGACCTTATCAGTCCTAGACATATCGCATAATTTTTTGATAATAGTACCTTAGGTGAAGTCAAGCAAGTTAATCGTCTTTACTTATTGTTCAATTGAAACAACACAAGAACTAAGTAAATGGCGAATGCTTCATCATAAGCATTAATAATTAATAAGTTGCTGTGAATGTGAAGAGATTATTCCAATGTAACAAGCTTATTGTATGCATTCAAAAAATATGTAGATGCCATATTCATATTCCAACTCATCCAGGGAAATATATTTTCACTGAAGATTCAGTCTAGTGAGAATGTGTTAGAGTGACTTGAATACATAATGTATACTTCATTCAAATTTATTTTAGCAGTCGGTTGGCCATGAAATAATTTTCTCAAGTTTTTGTAACTAGAACGAAGTTAGGTTGGCACTCATGAAATGTCGTTAATGTGATAACGCCGTTGCCACAACTAATATCAATTTTTATTACAAAAATGCCGGAAGTGATTGAAAAAAGAGACAGGGTTTCAGGAAGTGCTATTTAGAATTCAGGTCCGCTCATTCAAATAGTTATACCCTGATATTCTAAAATCAACAATACGTCAGACGGTAGCGAACATATTCAATGTAATAGAATTCATATAATGTTTCATCTGAATCTAAACGACTTATATTTCAGCTGAATATTTCCACAATCAGAAAGATTGTGAATGAAGAGGACGACAAAGAATTTCCTTCTATTGGGAGACCCAAAAAAAAAATGTTTGAATGAATTAATGCGAAAAGTTTACTAAAGGATTTTCGATAAATGTCATCGGAGAATAAGTTCCCTAAAATGGATTTTTCTATTTTTCATTTGACTTGTCCTATACAATGTAAATGTCTAAAGGTACTAATAAATACCTATAATTATTATTATTACATCAATGTATTAAGATGAATAGCCACAAATACGCGCAAGTTGCCCTGTTACTTGTTTATTATTAGGTGAAGTTCATCTTAAGTTGAAACTTCCTTCAATTCATTTTACTTATATTGATGCAAGATGATTTTTGTTGAAGAATTTAATATTCTTGTAATTATCTGTTAATTCCTTCGGCAGATACCCATTCCCAACCACTGCATCATATGTATTTCATCTTCGAGTTAATATTTTTGAAATCTACAAATGATGTAAGCCAAAGGAGATAACGAACAGTAACTCTCCTCAAGCTAGTGCATATTATGATATTATACTGATCCTTGTATTTTCCATGCAAATAACTGTATTTGGTATGCCTTCAATCAGTCTGTATAAACTTCAATTATGTTCGTCACATATTTTCCGAAGAGATTCGACATAGTGATAAAATACGTAATAACAGAAACTTTTACGTAGAACGGGCAACATAGCGTTGATTTAAAACCCAAAAATGTTTTGACAAGCTTCATAACCCCACATTTTCGTACTATACAGAGTGAAATGTGTCAAATTTCCATGGCCAACCGACTGCTAAAATAAAAGTGAATGAAGTATAGTAACACCGACTTCATCAATACACACCTAGCTAGCCATAAGATTCTAGTGTTAATTTCAAGACGACTCCTCTTCAAAGGTTCAACAATTTCTGTCTGAATGAAAATCAATTTTGCATTGAAACCAAACATCACTTGAAACATAACTGTAGTAATACTTCAATATAGAAATGTATTTGACATAGTAGGTAAAATAGTTGCAATGGATTTATCAAAACATCAGAAATGATCTAAAACAAACATTGTTACATTAATATATGTTACATTGAATGAATTTTGTAGCATTTTAATTTAAAGATTTTTTGTTTTGTGAAAAATTCCTATGTTTACAAATAATTTTGAAAATGTCAATAGGATAGTCAATTCCTAAATTGGGTTATTAGCTCATAGCTACAAAATAGTAAATTTCAACGAACACTGCAATAATACCTACTATTCGAACACATTGAACACAATGATTTTCAAGGAATCATTATATTTATAATTTGAAAGGAACTGAATCTTTATTATGAGATTAACCTATATATTACTCACAGCATAGACTAACGAAATCATAAATTCCATCCGGCACATAAAACGACCAATGTATTAGTGAATTAGGAGCTTCAAAAAAGATTCCTTACCTTTGTTGGAAAATGTATTGACCACAAATAAATACCACTTGTCATTTGAAAAAACTCATCAAAATCTTTCAGCATCAGCAGCCATTTTTGCAATTACAACTTTACAACTACATTATTAGAAAAGGGCAAAAGGCAACAACGCCACCAACACTCCTAGTTCCTACTCTCTCACGCAAAGATTATAGAGAACTACTCTATAATCTTTGCTCTCACGCAAATGATACAGAGTTCTTCTATTACCTCCCTCCTACATTTGAAATTGCCAGAAAAAGACAGTTCGGATTCTCACATAGATATACTAACCTAACTGGAAGTTATTAGTTCTATGGATTCTCAGCATTGGTTCCTCAATTGCATGTTTAGTAGTGTAGTAGCAATTAAAATGGGTGATTTCATAGTAATTATGTACTAAACACTAAACTACTGCTGCTTGCACCAGTCACACCAGTGCCATCTCAAGAGCAATCACAGAAGATGAAACTAGTAGTTTGAAATATCAGATAATAAATATTACAAAGGGAACACACTGACGTGATAAGGTGTTTTTTTATACGTTCGTTCGAATTCATAATATATATCTAGATTTCATTTATGGAACGCTTTCTATTTGAAGACGCTTTTCCTATTTCCTAAGACATAGGATAGGGAACGGGTTCGAATCACGCCTTTGAAATGATGGAATACCTGCAAAGAGATTTTTTAAGAACTAGCGTTGACTAAAGTCAGACACAACATTTTTTACCTGTCTACAACAACAACAAAATCTCATACAAAATTGTTGAACTTTTTCGTGCTCACACTATTTGTTATCCTAAAGACAAATATGCAGGACCGGCTTAACCCTATGACCTGCGTGAGCGACAAATTTTGCGACGCGGCCGGCGCGGCGTGCCAAACGCGTACGACGCAAAGATATTACACATGTGTAATATCAAAGAGGAATCTTTGGTAATATCTTTGGTACGATGCGTCCGATAGGAACGATTACAGCGACGTTACACTAGCAGGGCACCTCAAAGAATTTTTACGATTTTTATGCGCTCGTTTTGCTCTGTTTTGCACACCACTCAATTTATTTTGCTCATATATCTATGTACATTGAGCTATAGACAATTCAAAATGTAATTGTAAGTAATTTTCTATATCTCGATAAGGGTAAGAGGAAGAGAATAACTAATTGCAGATTCGAAAAGAGCAAAAGCAAAACATAGATATCCCACACGCTAGGGCGAAATGAAAAAAAATTCTCCGAAAAAGCTTAAAATATAAATGAGCAAAAGGAACGGACTGATGAGCAAAACGAAGGCGCTTTCGATTGGAACCAATATCGGAAAGATCCGTTGAGGTGTCCTGCTAGTAAGTGTAATATTATACCATCAGGGCACTTTTGATTATCTACTATATCTCGGTAACGGTAAGTGATAGTGAAAAAAATAGCAAAATGGGAGCAAAACACACGCTAGGGTGAAAAGGAAAGAATTTTTTTTTCCTCCGAAATCGCGTAATGTATAAATGAGCAAAACTAACGGAACCTTGGAAAGACGCGTTGGGGTGCCCTGCCAGTGTAATATTACACCAGCAGGGCACTTTAAATGTCTATAGCTCAATGTACATAGGTGAGCAAAATAAACTGAGTGGTTACTTTGCTCTAATCCAGAGACTCTGCTAACCAGAAATGTATATACGGACCATAGCCCGATTCGTTATTGTCACAGGCAGTCATAGTGTAGAGCTGGAACTAGAGGAATGCTCAGTCCATTCTCTATGTCTATCAAATTGATACTTTTTGGTACAATGGTATGTATCAGAGTCTCTGATATGTATATTAGTGTTCTGTAGGTACCATCGTATAAAAACAACTACTTGGGCTGGAAATGCATCAGATGCAAAATTTTGTTACGAGACGTTGATGTTGTAAGCTCCACATTTCCTTCAGAATCAAATGGGACAGCACGCACCGCTTGCAACACGCATTTTAGAAACCTTTTTATAAGAGACGAAATGATGCGCAACATCTCGCCACAAAAAGTTGCATCCGAGGCTTTTTCCAGCCTCACTCCTTATTAAGGAGGGTATAAAAATTATAAAATGCTTATGAACTGATTGTACTATCGACACTATCGTCAAAGACAAACTATCGTTGACTTCAATCAACGCCAATGGTGTCTAATGTGTTGGGTGAACGCTCAAAACCAAAGATTATAGAGTAAGGTAACTCCGTAGATAGAGGAAAGAGTAACTCTTACTAACGCTAACCTACCTCTATCATCTTTGCTCAAAACAAAATAACCTACCTATCGGGTTTGTATATTTCTCCACCAGGTGGTTCGGAGATAAACTTGATACCAAAGATATTAATATCTTTGATTGATACATTGGGCGATAATCAATCCTAGTCATAGATTCACATTGAAAATTTGCAACTTTGTCAATCTGTCACTGAAAAAAATTCAAATTCGAAGTTATATATATTTCATATAAGTATTTTGGTTTGAGAGTTTGAGAATGTTGGTGTTGGTATTGACATGATAAAATCGGAATGCGCAGGATAGCATGCGCTAAATTTCCTATTGTTCTTCGGCATCTTTCGTACACAAGGTGAAAAGTATACCGGTTAAAAAAGTGACAGTGAAATTTAATGAAGTGAAAGTTTAAGGAGAACTGATTAAACTGTGTCTTTTTTGTCCGATGTCTAGTGTTGAAAACATTGGAAGCTCCGTCGAACCACCAGCTAAGAAACGGAAGCTAGATTCCAACTCAGTTACTTCAGACATGGCGAACAATGGAGTCTCAGCAGGATCGTCACAACCGCAAAACGATATTGATGAAGGCCTTTATTCCAGGCAACTTTATGTTCTTGGGCATGATGCTATGCGACGTATGGCCAGCAGTGATGTATTGATCTCGGGTTTGGGGGGTGTTGGAGTGGAAATAGCCAAGAATGTTATTTTAGGAGGTGTTAAATCTGTAACCCTGCATGACGAAGCTGTTTGTTCCATTAAAGATTTGTCCTCTCAATTTTACCTCACAGAAGGAGATATTGGACACAACAGAGCTGAGGCATGCTTGAAACAATTATCAGAATTAAATATGTATGTCCCAATCAAAACACACACTGGTCCTCTGGTTGAAGATTTCCTGAAGAATTTTAGTGTTGTTGTCCTTACCAATAGTTCATTAACTGAACAACTCAGAATTAATGATATCACTCATGATAACAATATTGCTTTGATCATTGCGGACACTAGAGGTCTTTTTGCCCAGATTTTCTGTGATTTCGGGCCCTCCTTTACTGTTCATGATGTCAATGGTGAATCACCTGTATCTGCCATGATTGCAGATATAACCAATGATAAAGAGAGTGTTGTTACTTGTATTGATGATACAAGACATGGAATGGAAGATGGTGATTATATAACCTTTTCTGAAGTACAAGGAATGGCAGAATTGAATAACTGTAAGCCTATCAAAATAAAGGTTTTAGGACCTTACACATTCAGCATTGGTGATACAAGAACATTTTCTAAGTATGAGAGAGGTGGTATAGCAACACAAGTTAAAATGCCAAAAGTCCTTCAATTCAAACCCCTCAAAGAAGCTCTCAAACATCCAGAATTTTTGATTTCTGATTTTGCTAAGTTTGATAATCCTCAACAATTACATTTTGGTTTCATGGCTCTCCATAAATTTGTGGAGAAGCATGGCCGGACTCCTCAACCTTGGAGTCAAAATGATGCAGAAGAACTTGTATCAATAGCCAAATCATTAACAGTTGATGGTGGTAATGACACTGAAATAAATACATCTCTTTTAGAGACTTTTGCCAAAGTCTCATCTGGTGATTTGAATCCTATCAATGCTACTATTGGTGGAATTGTCGCTCAAGAAGTTATGAAGGCATGCTCTGGCAAGTTCCATCCAATTTATCAATGGTTGTACTTTGATGCTATAGAATGTCTGCCAGAAGATTGTGATGAAATCACGGAGGAACTTGCAGCTCCTACAAATTCTAGATATGATGGACAGATTGCAGTTTTTGGTAAAGATTACCAAAAAAAACTAGGTAACGAATTTTGAGAAGTTCTTTGATTCTTAACTTAGATAGATTTCATCTACTCATCTTATGCTCCTTTGCACCAACTTTTCATTAAGATAAGCTTAGTTGAGCAGACTCAGAATTTTGGGAATCACCTAAATAGAATTAAGTCATTCTGCTATAGAAATCAGAGAAATAACAAAGTCTTGCCTTTACAAAGTCACTGCAAACAGGCATTAGCTTAGTATATTGCTGCGCAGTTTTGAGAACAGCTCTAATAGGAGGTGCAATAGACTTTTAAGGTCGCAGTGGAATAACCCCCCCCCGTACCAAACTATAGCTATATAAGTTTATTGCTGGCAATGCTTCAGCAGGGTATTGAAAGATCATATTTTATTGAAATATAGGTTTCTGTGGAAACTTGTAATAAAATTTTAAAATTTCATATAATCATTGGATTCCAGAATACTTTCAATGAAATGGATTTGATAGAATTCGACTTAGAGAACAGACTGAGGGTGCTACTAAATTTCACTTCTCACTATTACAAAAAGTGTTGTTACTAAATTTTTATATATTTTATGATAATAAAAAAATGAATGTGAGGAGAGAAAGAGTGGGGTAAAGAAAACAAATGAGTATAACTGAACGCCTAAACGTCCTTAAAGTTATGGATCCCTCAACAATGATTTGTATTCTATTGGACTCCTATGAAAATTGAAAAAAAAAAACAGTAAATTTCATGTTTTTGTAATGGGTGAATATTCTTTCATATGTACATCTCTAATTCTAGTTGATACTTTGATATTAGCAGAAAACTTCTTTATATGTTATACAATTATACAGGATGTGACAAGAATTCTGTTCGTTGAAATATTTTTGGGAAGGAATCGAAATTGACGTTTGCGATTTCGAAGTCAACTAGACTAGACTCCTTGTAAATTCTTTGAGATTTGTGGAACGAACTTCTGTTTTTAAAATTAGTCTTAGAATTATGACTATGGGTATGAAAAACAAAGTACATATGTACCTGTGAAGAAATAGCTTCAATTAAAAAAGTCCAAACACAGAATTTCCCACATGAAGTTCGTACAATTGCAATCACAAGACAAATATGTATGTTAATTATATTAATTATCCATTATTTATCCACTGAAAGAGTCTCTAGTTTCTTCATATTTTTTTTGATTGTATCATCCAAAAGTAAAATTTTTTTAAATCCAGGTTTCAAGAAAATAAATAGTCACAATTCTTAATTTCTGTACCGAATGTAAGCTTTGTCGGTTCTTGTTGAAGGTTTTGAAGGCTTACACAATCATCTTCAGAAGTTCATTTTTTAATATGGACACACTGATATGTTCCTCTGAAACAAATACAAAATAAAAACCATCGAAGGAGGTTGAATACTTACCATTTATGTATTTAAGATTGCATCAGTAGTTTAGTAAAAGTTATCGACATCAACAACTGGTTTTGTATGTTTTCTTTCATATGGTCTGAGTGCTTTCTTTGTCACCAGTATTGAAAACAATCCATGAACTTCCCAAGGCAGTAGCGACTTACTGTAAGAAATGGGTAATGAAACTTTCGTAGACATTTAAAACTTTTATTGAGTTATAAAATAGTTATAGCTGCAAGAGATAAAAATGGCCCCCCCAATATCACCTTCATCCACAAAATAATTCAATAACGAAGCTAAGATGAATTTAGAGCCTGATTTGATAAAATTGGGGCATGTTTTCTTAGTAATCAGAACAAAACTTTTTAGTATGAAAATTTGGTGGTTCAGGAAATATTGTGAAAAACTAATGAAATATGACAATATGAGTATAACAGAGGAAAACAACAAAGTTTATGGGGTTAACCTAACCTAAGACTCGGGGTTTGAATCACAAGCGGACGAGCAATGGGCCACTACACCACGCCTCAGTTCAGCCCGGTGGGGCACCGCACATAAAAGAACTCTGTGATCAAGCAAAACGATTGAAATAAATCCAGTGAACTCTGAAAGAACTGGAAAACTGAAGAGGAAAAAGTAGAGCAATCTATCTCTTTCTGTGCTCTGTCAATTGGGAACAATGTAAACAAAAACACCCAGGGCGTTCAAGTGATACGACTGCTACGTCCGACCTCTGATGCGGTTGTTCGATTAGTTGCCGAACCATTAGATAGAGATGGGTTGCCCAACCATTAGAAAGAGATGGGTTGCCCAACCATTAGGAAGAGATGGATTGCCCAACCATTAGAAAGAGATGGGTTGCCCCAAATCTTCCTTCTCAATGCGACACACTTTTCGTCGTATTTCGGTACCTACGTCCGACCTCTGATGCGGTTGTTCGATTAGTTGCCGAACCATTAGATAGAGATGGGTTGCCCAACCATTAGAAAGAGACGGGTTGCCCAACCATTAGAAAGAGATGGATTGCCCAACCATTAGAAAGAGATGGGTTGCCCCAAATCTTCCTTCTCAATGCGACACACTTTTCGTCGTATTTCGGTACCTACGAGGCCCTTCCAGGTCTTTTAGAGTTCACTGAATAAATCGCTAGTACCAGCAACGTAGCATAGCGCTGACACCACAAAATGTAAGAAATTGCTCTGAAAACCTTCGGAATATCAGTGGGATCATGAATGAAATTACATCAAAATTCTATAGTAAATCCAAAAGTGTGAACATTTATTGGGCATGCCACTTGCAAAAACTGAAGTTGGTAGCTACGTACGGTATAACAGGAAGTGACCAGAACTGAAAAATATTTTAAAAGCAGAAATAATGGCCCTGCATGTAGTGACCAGTATTGTGACTGGCTTGTAAAAATGATTAGACTTACTGTAGGGATGCAGACAGGTGTAGGCTTCATTTTAAGAAAATACTTCAAGATTCGCCAAGCTTTCGGTAATGTTTTTGCCTTCCTCAGGACGATTTTGAACGGTGCTTAGCGAAAGTTTTGCTTTGTCCCCTTGTCCAACAGTTGGTTGTTAGGCCCCCTTGTAGCTCAACGGCTGGTGGAACCCTTGAACAATACTTATAGTATCTAAGGAATCATCAGCATTCTGTATGTACAACGAAAAGTCAATATAATGCAAATCACGAATGTCCATTAAGGCAGGAGAAATGGATCCTGATCAGTCAATCTGATGATTCAGTTGATAGATCAAGACTTTTCGATATCACATATTACAACAGTTCCCTTGTTATATGTGTTCAAAATTGACGCAGAACAAAATAAGAAGATGCAAACACCTCAATTTTAGACATCTTGTATGTATCCACTTTTGAGAATTTCTGCGTTCCTTCTGATGTGTCTGTTACGAAATATTGCATATTATCTAATATGATACTATTATGTTTGATTTTCTGAAATTCTTCCAGATTGAATTTCAATCGATATTATGTTTGATACTTTCCTTTTATTGGGTTGTTTGTAGTATTGTTCTTTCATTAATGGAATATAGAAAACAACCGTTTGAAATAAATCTCAATCAAGTTTATTATTTCTACTACTATAGATAATTCAGAAATTGAACTTATAGTTTGCAATTTAAATGGAATTTTTTCAAAGGTGGTCTTAAATACTTTGTGGTGGGAGCTGGTGCAATAGGATGTGAACTCTTGAAAAATTTTGCCATGATGGGTATTGGTACAGAAGGTGGAAAAATCACAGTAACTGATATGGACTTGATAGAAAAATCGAACTTGAATCGTCAATTCCTATTTCGACCTCATAATGTTCAACAAGCAAAATCCACTACAGCCGCTAAAGTAAGTTAGATTCTTGTTATATTAATAATTATAATAATAATAACTAGTATTACTTTTAATTGACTTTAATTTTATAATCACTCAAGCTAGATTTCACTATTGTCTATTTGAATGTGAAAGAGTTATGGCCGTGTGCGCTATCGTTGTATGGCACTGTTCCATTCATGTGGATAAATATGATTTTTATTTGTTCTATAATATAAAATTATTTCCAACCTGTCGTGAAATTTTTAACTCAAGGAAACAAACATCTTATGGTTTCCTCACAACTTACAAACTGTGTATTATGTACAGCATTTATACTTCAAATCTTGGTTTGATGTTTGATGTAGAATATCAATTCTGCCGTCTTGGCAAAGTTCAAGGATAATAATTGCCAATTCCCAAAACATGAAAGTTGTATATATTCTATCATATCTCCAATAATGAACCTTGAGTATTTTATCGATATTAATTCAGGTAATTTACAATCATTGATGTAATATCATCACATGGTTTCCTGAATGTTGGGGTGTGGATCACTGGCGCAGCTAGGTGGCATATCAGCTAAATGCCTTAAGGATAGCAAAAGTCGTACTGAGATACACTTTTTTCTCTACAATTTTTCACGAAGTCGCCATATGGATCTGCCATGTGTCTTCTAGTTCCTCTATTATCTCTCTCTAATATACTCTCTTCTATAATATCTAATTTATAGTCAAACATCTTAAGTTTCTGACTGCCATCCTTCTTAGTGCAATCTCCGGCGGATTTATTATCACAACAGACTGTTACTATTAAGAAGTAAAAGAAAAAGTCTTGAAAGCACTTCAGTTTGTGGAACCATTTATTTTAGATCATCCGGTTACATGTTTCGGCGTATTCGCCACTATCAAATCAAGGATTTTGAAAGATGGTAATTGATTTAACTCAAAAATTATAATGAATCATTCGACGAAACCTACGATTTTCAGTCGGTTCAAAAGTCATTTGGTAAAAACAGGGTGTTTTTTTAGGCAGGTGATAGAACTCATTGAGAGAGATCATTTCGTCGACAGTTGCTCATATAAAATATTCAATATAAAAAAAACATTCAAAAGCCTTGAGCATCAATATCTTAATACGACACTGGATCGTAGTATCTGCCTGTTAGGATATCATATCACCTGTGATGAATCACGATGCCATATGGATTCAGTCAGAATGTTTTCACCTAATAAATAAAGTGCTCGGATTCCTTTGCGATCTCTTCTCGGCACAAGATTTTATAGCAAATTTGTATATTCTTTTTCAAAATTTATTAGGTGATTTTTTCTGAAAGGTATAATTATGAAAGTTTAAACTAAGCATAGGAAAAATACCTCAATCGAAAGGCCGTATAAGAAAAAAAATAAGGCAATTCATAAACTCACCGATAAAATTGCTCCGAATTCTTCACAGAAATTGTTCGAAGTGATCACCATTCGTTTGATGGGCACAAAGTCTTGCCCGGCCGAATAACGAATGGTTACATGCAGCAACTATCACATCAGTTTGCCCACGAATAATTTCACAAGCATTTTTAATGCGTTGTCTTAGTGCTTCCGCACTATCCACCTCATCGACACTGTACAGGATGGGCAAAATTGGTGATACCTGAACTACAACTTCTTTACCCAACGAGATAGAGGAAAATGAATGTGCCATTCATGTCGTCTTTTTTTCGAGAAACTAATAATGCCATCAACTGCTTTCCTCTATCTTCTTTTGTTTTCGAGTTATAGGCCAAAATTGAAATTTGGGCGATTTCAAGTTCGGTCATTATCTCCGTTCCTGTTTGTGCTAGGATGTTGAAATGGAAACATTATACAGACACTTCTTTATTACAATGCAGTGGCGTACTATGATTTTCTCCAACAGGTATATTTGCTGAGCTATAACATAAAGTTATGTTTTTTCTTATGGAAACAGTCGTTTAAAATGACCTAGAAAGAATCGCCATTTTTCCCGTTTCAGAAATATATCATACATCATACATTGCCCTCAGATTCGTTCAGATATTATGAAAAATATAGTTTGTATGTGTATACTAACCTTTCGCCGGCACAAGCCTACGCATAAAGGTATGGTTTCCGTAGTGCGTCGGATGCATGCAATGGCTGCAGAATTCGACTAGCCATATGTAACTACCAAGCTGCAGTCACATTCTGTAGCACTGTATCATTGCATCCGAAGCACTACCGAAACCATACCTTGAGTAGGCATGCAGATCCGGAGCGGGAATTTCACAGATTTTCGAGTAACTTTGGTTTCGATATACTCAGCCCTGGTGAATATTTTATATAATCGATTTTTAATACCTTGACTTATTTTGAGGAGTTCTATGACCTGTCAAGAAAAAAGTCTCACCTTTGAGAACGCCCGGTACACTTACACATCTGGAGTTCTTACATGGTAAAAACAGACCTGCAACCTGCAACAAATGGACCGACATATACGGACAACACTGACACAGTACGGTATGCTGCATCCAAACTCCGCTTCTTTCTCTAAAGATCACACTTACCCCGTAAGGATACTGGCCGCGGAATGACAAGTCTGAGGGAAGCAAGCCTAAACGAGAAGGAAAATATCAGAAGGTACTCCAACCTCCAACAATACAAACTTACCTTCACATCGAAGGCTAGTTGCATACGACTGAACCTGCCGTTTCGCCTGGAATAGCCAGCGCAGAGGTATCTGAAAGTGAATCACTATAAAACGCTTAAACATACTTGGCAAGCTAAGTCTCTACATGGAAGGTTCTATACTAGCTTTCATGAAGCAGAAGTAGACCTCAAGAGCTCCAAGACTTACCTACTGATACTGATTGCTGGGTGTGTTGGACGGATAAACCCAAACCTGCCACTGCGACCAACCGGTCTATTGTAGCACACAGGCAAGCTCATAGAGCTAGATCTCTCCCTCTCCCAAAAACTTCATGTCTAACCCTGTCTGCCGCCGGGCAGTTACAGAGGATATGCTCAATTGTTTCGTCCTCCTCTAAGCAGAGTCTGCAGAGCGGGTCATTGACGATGCTAAGTTTTTGAGGTGGGCTCTGAGTCTGCAGTGTCCTGTGAAAACCGCCATTATAGATCTCAGATTTGTTCTAGAAAATACTAGCCAACGACTGGTGTATAGGCTGGCAGGCACTGAAATAGCCCTATGCGAGTGACGCAGTCCAGGACGGTTGCGCTAGTGCTCCAGGACCTTTTGCCTTATCCAGCTGTTTCGGTCCCTGATTGGAATTAGAAATTCCTATACTGGGTTCCGGGCCAATAAGCGTTGATGTTGCGCCTTCTCTGGCTATAGCATCCGATGCATCCACTGTAGCCAGAGTGTCCAGGTACCCAAATCAGTTGCAGTCTGTTTGAACTTCCCAATTTGGAGAGTTTAGATCTGCATTCAAATACCTGTGCCGAGTTGCTGGTTCTAGTGATTATTTGATCAGTTCTCATGCCCATCACCTCGTCTGTCTCCAGTTGGACTGATAGACGACTGGGCACGAAAGTGAGTTTGTCAGGCTCATTTACGGTAAGGTGGTGGAGCCTATGGGTTGCTAGTCTTGCCTCTCCCTGGACAAAAATGTGAAGGGGAGGGAGGTCTAATAGCATCTCCATGGACGCAGTTGGAGTAGAACGGCATGCCCCCGAAATCATGAGGCATGCCGTTCTCTGGAGTTTCTATAGTTTATTTTGGGTTAGAACGAGTTCTGTGCAGGACCACCAGGCGACACAGCCATAGGTGATCAATGGTCTGATTACCGTGACGTACAGCCAGCGGAGCTGCTTCGGCGCTATCCCCCAGGTCTTTCCACAAATCCTTTGGCAGGCCCATAGGGAGTGCCTGGCTTTGTGGATGACTTTTTCCACATGGGAGTTCCATTGAAGCTTCCTATCTGGGCATATATTTGGCCTCCTCTACGAGTGGAATGGTCTTGGCGTAGAGAGTTGGAGGAGAGATTTGAAATTTTCTTCTAGTAAAGGGAACGATCAAGGTTTTGCAGGGGTTCACACCTAACTGCTCCCCATCACACCAACCCTGAATTACTGTTAGTGTTTCCTGAAGAACATCTGAGATGATTACATCGTCATTGCCCACCAGTAAAACAACTATATCGTCAGCGTAAGCCTGAACATATACGTCAAGCGAGCTGATTATTGCAATTAGATCATCAACCAGAAGGTACCAGAGAAGGGGTGATAATATACCGCCTTGCGGGCAACCTCTGCCTGCTTTGAATCTAAGCGCTTCGCCGCAAAGCGTGGTTATGATCTTTCTTGAGCTCAGCATTGTGCTGATCCAATTTAATATGGTAGGAGGGACACTTCTAACCTTGGCAGCCCTCACCAGAGATTCAGTAAGGGCAGCATTAAAGGCTCCCTCAATGTCCAGAAAGGCAGCCACTGAAATCTCCCTGGAGTTGAGAGCTTCATTGATCCTACCGACAAGATTATTGAGGGCAAGATCCGTGGATTTGCCTTTCTGGTAGGCATACTGCTGAGCACTCGGGGGATGCTTCCGTAGAATCACCTCTCTGATGTGCTCATCTAGTATCTTTTCAAGGCTTTTCATCACGAACGAAATTAAACTGATGGGTCGGAATGATTTAGGCTGTGAGTCCGTTTTTCCCGCCTTGGGAATATAAACGACTTTAACCTTCCTCCAATTGGTATGAAATTCCATGCCAAACTGGATCTCAAGAGCCTAATGAGGTAAGACATTAAGTATTCCAGTCCGTGCTGAAGTAGAGCTGGAAATATTTCATCGTCACCTGGCGCTTTGTATGGGAGAAAGGATAAAACTGCCCTCTCACCGCGCTCACAGTGACAAGTTTATTATATATTATGTCCAGCATTCCTTGGTGGGTCGCTTAAGGCGACTGGTGAAGTTTCCTCCTTCCGCAACTGCGGAATCAATCAGCACGTGATCCGGAAAGTGTGTGTCAGCCATGATTTTAAGGGTTTCCGCCCCAGAAGCCGTATAGGTGCCGTCTGATCTTTCAACGGATCCCAGCGTCAAAGACGGCTCTCTGGAGAGAATTTTATGGAGTCTTGTCCCGCTTGCAGCATCCTCGATGCTGCTGCAGAAGTTTTCCCAAGACTCCCTTTTGGCCTTCCTCACTTTCTTGTTATAGAAGGTAAGAGTTTGACGGTACACTTCTCACTCACCTGCTGATTTTGCTCGGTTAAATTTCTTCCGAACCTCTTAACGAAGTGTCTCTAGTTTGGAGTTCCACCAAGATACTTTCCTATTATCGGATTTCTTTCTTAGTGGACAGTTTTCATGATATGCCGAGACTATAGCTTGGCCAATTGAGTTGGCCAGCCTCTCTAGGTCTTCATGATTGTTAACGTTAACGTTAATGGATCTCAGATTCCGCTGAAGGATAGTTTATAACCATCCCAGTCGATAATGGGATTGCGATATTCCTGAATGGGTTTACCGCCTAGTTCAATGTTAAATTGAATGTTTCTATGGTCTGAGCCGGAGGGCGTGTCGGAAACCCTCCAGTCAGTGATTTTAGTGATCATGTATTGCGAGCAGAGCGTGATGTCCAGTACCTCAGCCCGATTTTTCGTAACAAAGGTAGGAACAGAGCCGCCTGCGGCGCTTTGCTCGTAGAGAGAGCAGAGTCAGACCTCTCTCCCTCAGCGGGCTCACCTTTGGAGGTGCCGGCGGAGGTAGAGGGATTAACCCCTCCTTCCTCTTTATTCGTTTGGGTGTCCGACTCTTTGTCAGCACCCATGCCCTTCTCTCTGGTTCGGAAGGTAACCCTTCCGAACCCATAGTAGGGCATCATGTCCTTGTCCTGAGGGTATGCCTCAGGATGGCGCCCTGAAGCAGGTCCAGCTGCTTGGCTGACAGCTTAGTTTCGGGGTCCTTGTCGGCAATTCCGATCTTGATTCCCTCCACCATCTCCTTATAGGTCATCCCCTTACTGACGGTTCCCTCAGGACAGTGCTTTTTCGCACTGGCGCTAGGGGTGCTGCCATCAGAGCCCTACCTCTTTGGAGTTTTGGCAGCAGGTGTTGGGAGGTTTGGTTCCCTCTCCTTTTCTGCTGCCTTTTCTGCGCCATCACAGAGAACTGTCGCAAGTGACGACTTGTAGTCGACACCTGATTGCAGCAGCCGTTTCAGGCGCCTTTTGGCTGCTCCCGCCATTCGCCTGCGTTTGGAGGTGAGATTAATTTTCTCAACCTCCTTAGCGACTTCAGCGATCGCCGCCTCGGGGGTACCCTCCCCTAGGGCGGTTCCGGATTTCTCCTCCGCGCCTGGGGTTGGGTTGATAATGGCAGAATCAGGTTTCACCCCGATTTCTGCACATTCCTCTTTCGAGGTTTCGGTCGTCGAGATAGGATTGATCCCCGTCTCGGCTGGTTTTGGTGTTTTGGGTTTTTCTTCGGGATAAGCGGTACCACGAGAAGGGAAGAAATAAAAGTCCGCCAGGGCAGTGCTCCCTTGCCCTGGTAAGCCATATTTAAACCGGAGGGCGGCAGGTGTCCGGAGTTCGCCTATTAGGAGCTCATCTTAACCCAATGAGCTACTCAAAGAGGAAGTTCCTCAGCATAGGATGTTCCACCTTGAACTATGGGGTTTTTGATGAGGTTGTCTCCTCTCGATCCGGCCAATTAAGGCAAGATCCCCCGCAAACAAGTTTGCATGGTTTGTCAACTGCCGCCAGTCTTTGACTGTCCGGTCAAGTTGGCGCCGTTAATCCTGTGCAGGCCCTCAGCCACGACACTACAGCTGGGCAGGAGAAGTTGGTCCGCGGTGGGATTTTGAAAGGCTACCAGTAGTACTTGGTTGGTACTTCACCCCAATGCCAGGAACTAACTCAGAGATACTTATTTGCCCAAACAGAGGGGACAGTCTTGGCTATGCAAGATCAGGTAGTGCCATTACGAACACATATAAGACACATCATGAAACAAGAGGTGGAAACTAAAAAATGCAGGGTATGCATCAGTGCTGAGGAGCACCTCTCATTTAGATACTGGGACCTTACAGTCATAACTGACAGAGGGGTAGAGCAAGCCTGACGCGATGGTGTGGAATATAAAAGAAAAAACAGCTATTGTCATAGATTTTACGGTGTCCCAAGATTATAACCTCAACAAAACCGACGGAGAAAAAATTTTCAAATATAAAGCACTTGCGCAGCAGATGAGGGAAATGTGGCATCTTAAAAGCGTCAAGATAATGCCTTTAATAACCTTCTCTCTACCCTGCAATGCAATAGTATGAATGCAAAAAGCAGTGATACTGGAAATCGTGAACATACGGAAAGTAGTGTATCCCCATTAACCGACGATTTTACTCTTGCAGGACTTCTTTATTCCCAAGAAGGAATTCATAAAAATCACTGCACCTTAATCCATAAAAATTCTTTCTTTGGTCCATTGTTGTGAAATCGACTAAAATATTCTTTCCACATTGGCGTTATTAGACGGAATAAAAAAAATGGTCAAATCTCATTATTTCAATGTATGAATTTCATTCGGCGTATAAATTTTTTTATCCATAGTTGATGATGATGAGTATAGGAGCTTGTCTGAATTACCTGAAACAATTCCAAATTGTTGAATTTTCGAGATCATTCTGAGTATCCATCTACATAATAATTTATTTTAAAAAATAAGAACACACTCCATCCAAAGAAGCTAGTAAAGAAAATATTCGCAGTATCTTTTTTACTAATGCAAATTTAATTTGTAGGTGATTAAGAAGATGAACCCTCAAGTTAATGTTATAGCACATGAAAATAGAGTTGGGCCTGAAACAGAAAGCATTTATGATGACGCATTCTTTGAAAATTTAGATGGTATAGCTAATGCCTTGGATAATGTTGATGCTAGAATTTACATGGATAGAAGATGTGTATACTATAGGAAACCACTTCTTGAATCGGGAACCTTGGGAACAAAAGGCAATACACAAGTTGTTGTGCCTTTTTTGACGGAATCTTACAGTTCATCTCAAGATCCTCCAGAAAAAAGTATCCCAATTTGTACTTTGAAGAATTTCCCAAATGCTATTGAACACACTTTGCAATGGGCAAGAGATATGTTTGAGGGATTATTCAAACAGAATGCAGAGAATGCTTCTCAGTATTTGACTGATCCAGATTTCATTGAAAGAACCCTTAAATTGCCAGGTGTTCAACCAATAGAAATCTTAGAATCTGTAAAAGTTGCTTTAGTTGACGAGCGTCCTAAATCGATCAAGGATTGTGTTTTTTGGGCTAGACATCATTGGCAAGAACAGTACTGTAATCAGATAAAGCAACTTTTATTCAATTTTCCTCCTGACCAACTCACCAGTACAGGACAACTGTTTTGGTCTGGACCAAAAAGATGTCCAGAACCTTTAACTTTTGATGTCAAAAATCCTCTTCACCTGGACTATATTTGGTCTGCAGCCAACTTGAAAGCTCAAGTTTATAATATTCCACAAGAAAGAGATAGGCAAAAAATTGCAGAGATAGTCTCAACAATAAGGGTAAGTGCATTATTTTTACATGAATTCAAAGGTTATAGGTATAAGCATGTTGAACTTGCGCTTGAAAGATATTTGAACAACACTGAAAGGACTTGCAGTTATACAGGGTAGGCAAAATTCGATAGGATTGAATGACAGCTATGTAACCGTAAGAGCTAGGGAAAAATGGATGGCACTTTTTCTACCTCTATTTTCAAAAGATTGTTAATGGCCAAAACCGAATCCCTCTTTTGTTTTCAAGTTATAAGTGAACTCATTTTTCGGTATGAGTGATGTCGAAAAACAAATGTTACATTCAACAGACACATTTTCATGTAGAATGCACTGGCGTAGTCAGAGAAAAGTCCTCCACTCCAGTGATATTATAGTGGTAACTTTTTTTTGAATGTAAACTCTTATGTTATTTTTACATATTCCAGTCTCATATTTTTTTCTGATTCAGAATATACAGGGTGTCTACTTTTAGAGTGGCCAAACTTCAAGGGGAGGTCATACTAGTGATTTTCAACAAAAAATGTCTTACAACATGGTCGAAATATCGATGGTTATTCTTCAATTTAACATTTTTTGATTTCACGAAATATTTCAAGTTTTTTCTTAAACTCAATCATTGTTCAGTTTTCCTTGCAGCCTCATCAAATTTGACCACATATTCGGAAAGGGCAATGAATTTGCTACAAGATAAGAGAATCTGTGTGCAGAAAAAACTCCTATTGCGGGCGTGGTAAGGAGATGAATATCACGGGTCTGAAGTGAACAAAATTAGTGCTTTTTTTCCAATGGTTTTATCGATGAAAAATTAATAATTATGCACATGTTTTCTTTTCAGTAAAAAATACCTCATTTAGTTTACTTTCGAATGGAGCTCCTTGCGATGAATATCAAAGTAAACACTGAATTTGAAATCTGACAGTTACTGTCGCTTAATAATTTTGCGTATTAGTTCGTGTTTTTGAATCTAAAGAGTTAAGTCAGTTTGTGATAAGTAAGTTTATTATAAGTAGAGAGATATGGAAGCATCTGTAACGTAGGCGGCACTAGACTTTCATCATAATTCGGAGATGATTACCAGCTTGAAAATTAGGTTGTGCTCATTCAAGAACGACATATTACGCTTTCTTTTTGACCGTTTGAGCAGCTCCGGTGCATCTCGCTCGAGCACCGACGCGTTCTTTTTGATTGGGGCGTGAAGCACCGGAGCAGCTCGCGTTTCCTTTCCCTGCCCCCTCTTGCACCAACCGAAATACTGGTGCACGTCGAGGGCTTGAAGCCCGTAAACAAACTTTTTGGTTATGTTAACATATGTCATCAAATATTAGAAGTCGTGTATTGTTGAAATTTGTGGATTAATACTATAAAAAGATTTTTCCGTCAATTGAAGCTGTCAGTAGTTTTTTCATTGAGTAAATGAATAAAGAATCAATGTAAGATGGAATTAGAACTGAATGATTTTGAATGAAGATAGGATTCGTTCTTTCAGGATTGAAGAGTGAACTAATCATTTTTTTCATGAATCCATAATTTTTAGAGATCGATCAAATGAATAAACGACAAGTTTCAGTTTAGTAGCGCCCATCAGTGGAAATGTAGCATTTCATTTCAAATAAGTTAATATTTCACGTACTTGAATGCAATTTTCGTAAAATCAGAACACTTTACCTACTTTTACCAAAGAGGATTATTAACGAAGCTTTAAGAGATGAAATCATTGTTAAATAATTTTTTCAAGTTTTATATCTTCAGACATATCCAGTATTTCGTATATTTTTACTCTCCATAGCAAAGAAAGGGTAATGTTTACCCGGTAAATCAAGTTTTTCAACCAAATATATGGCAATAGATTTCGAAAAAATAGTGGAACTTGTTAATAATCAACGACTTTTCAAACTGAAAACAAATAATCCAAAGAACCGCGAATCCGGACTTGTCTCTTGTCATTTTGCTCAACAGCTGATCATCCAACTCGCTGCGCGCAGTTGGCACACTAATAACCGTTTTATTTGGGAACAGCTCAGGGGCGAGAAGCCCGGAGCTGTACCGGTGCATGAAGCACCAAAAAGAAAGCGCCTATAAGCGGATCAAATTATTGACTTCGTATTAGAATCATATATCGTTTTTCATCAAAAAATGTTCATTATAAGTTCAAATAAGCTTCATTTGCGGGAACTTTTAATTTACTTCTTCAATTTGAAAAAATCTGCTGCTGAGGCGAATCGATTGTTCGTAGAAGCATATAATGAGGCTGCCTTGGGTGAGAGAACATGTCGTGAGTGGTTTCAAAAGTTAAAAAACGGTGATTTTGACGTAAAAGACTTACGTCCGGTTTCATAATCAAAGCTAAAGTATCTTTAAATTTAAAGCTTCCTTTAACCCTACTAAAAATGACAGTAAAGGAAGCTTTAAGCTTAAAGTGACTTTAAATTTGATTATGAAACTGGACGTAAGATCGCAGTGGAATGCCAAAAATTTACGAGTTGCCCCATCCAAGTGGAACAACCCTTGGAACTCTCTGTCTCTCTACCGAACACAATTAATGAGATTGTGCCGAGCTTTGAAAGTAAAAACGCACTGAATACTACCGAAAACGAGACAAAATTGTTCTTCTACATGATAATGCATCGATACGCATGTAGCAGTTTCGTTGAAGAACTATTTGATAACACTTGATTGGGAAGTGCTACCCCACCCGCCGATTATCATCTGTTCCGGTCAAGATGATTCTGGAAGGTGGAACAAAGTAGTTACTAGCGATTGATTGAACGCAAACTACACCGTTCTTTCACAATTAATATTTTTTTTTTATAAAAAAACGGCGGAAACTTATTTGTACTCCTAATATGTAGTATTACGAGAATACCTTATCTAGTTACGCAACTGACTTTCTATAACTTCTTGAAGATAAGAGTACAAATAGCATATAAGTTATTGGAATCCTCGACTCATTCACGTAGGGTGGACGAGTATTCACATATCGTATCATCCAAATGGTCTTGTAGATGTAGATTTGTAAAGTTTGTTACTAAAGTTTCACATAGATCTCTGGCAACCAACAAAATATCACTCTCTGAAAGTTTATTTCTGTCGGCAAAGTGATATATTGTTCTTTCGCCTTTCACTTTCAACGCTGTAAAGTTGCACAATCTGAGTCTCGATAATAATATGTCAGGTGACCTTGTTGACATCGCTGAGGGAGCATGTTCAAAAAGATACATGTTTGTTTTGTTGAGTGGAGTAGCTTTTCGCTCGACTTTGACCCCTTTTTAATGTTTCGATAGGTATTGTGGAATTCTAATAAATAGTCTATATTCATTATTAATAAAACATTTCTTTTCATAACTTACTCATCAATTTTAGTTGAAAATCAATAACAGATTGTTAATAATGATCAATTTAACAGATGAAAATTGAAGCGCAAACAGCATAATCCAATTTTTGGTACAAATGAAATAAATACGCAGATATCCTAGCAAAGTGTTAACCACACCAATTTGTCTGCCCTGACATATTTCCATTGCTAAAATAAATAGACTATAATATTTTCTAATAAAAAATGGTGCTAATATTTCAGTTGATTAAAGAATCATTATCAAAGCAGTTCAACCTAATAATTCTACGTATGTATGAATGATAGCACTTCGCATAATGATAATAACTGATTCGGTGAAATGATACAACCCAATATTTTAAAGATTTCTCATTTCTTTCTTGACAAAATTCATTCATACTTCTCTGAAATGAAATTTTAAATTCGTAAATATTCATTAATTTCTTTCCTTAGGTTCCAGAATTTGTTCCAAAATCTGGAGTAAAAATTGCAGTGACTGATTCGCAAATGCAAGTTTCTAATGGAAATGTAGACATGGACCGTATTACACAATTGAAAGAAGAATTGCCAAGTCCTGAAAATTTGGATAACCTTCGTCTTGAACCTCTTGAATTCGAAAAAGACGACGACACTAATCTTCACATAGATTTCATTGTAGCAGCATCAAACCTTCGTGCTGCTAACTACAAAATCGCTCCGGCGGATAGACACAAGTCGAAATTGATAGCAGGTAAAATTATTCCTGCTATCGCTACTACCACCTCAGTTGTAGCTGGTTTGGTTTGCCTGGAACTCTACAAATTGGCCAGAAGTATGAAGAGTTTAACTCCTTTCAAAAATGGTTTTGTGAATCTTGCCTTACCTTTCATTGGTTTCTCTGAACCAATTGCTGCTCCAAAAATGGAATATTGTGGCAAACCTTGGACTCTCTGGGATAGATTCGAAGTTGATGGTGAAATGACGCTGGGCGAATTCGTGGATTATTTCAAGAGCAAGCACGGTTTAGAAGTCACCATGCTCTCCCAAGGTGTGTGCATGTTGTATTCCTTTTTCATGCCTAAAGCCAAGGCACAAGAAAGGCTAGGCATGAGTATGACGGAAGTTGTGAAACGTGTTTCGAAGAAGAAAATCGAACCCCATGTCAAAGCTTTAGTTTTTGAATTGTGTTGTAATGATGAAGATGGCAATGATGTGGAGGTACCTTATGTAAAATATAACCTTCCTCAAAATTAGATTATTTTTGATGGACTAATAAACTGATATCGGTCATACTTTAGTCGATGATCTAGCCACAGGGAAGTTGAAAATGTGATCAGTTTAAATTATTTTAAAAGTTTGCAAATGTTGGTACTTGGAATTGAATGTCTTTATACCAAGAATCCAGTGTTGTGTGTATCACTATACATTTATTTATGATTATGGTAAATAGCATTTTGATGCTTTTATGCAATATAATTCTTAATACTATTATTGAATGTAGATTATCTAAGTGATAGGTTATTTTCTCAACTATTTTCTGATGTTTGAAATTTAATAAATTACCATGAAAGAATTTTTCAACGACATATAGTACTTTTTTTTGCTGGTTAACAAGCGCCAGCGCCAGAAAAAAACCCGAAAAAATTAAAAATTTTTGTGCTGTATACAAGCCATCAAGATCAATTTCGGCAGGATTATGATTGAGGATTGTATCGATTTTGGTGGAAATGGAATCTCTCCCAAAGATCTTTGCACACAGCCAAACGAAGTCGACTGAAATGAAAGAACTCTTTCTTGAGTTCAATGATGAACAATCAGTGCTTGTACAAACGTACTTAGTCACGTACGCCACTACATCCCGGTATTGGACGGTTGCCCACCACCATTTTACCGGCACCGATCAGTGGTCGGTTCTCTTTGATGATTTTCCAGTTATGCGATTTCCAGTCAACTTTTTCCTTACCGAACATATCGAAGAACTAACAACAGAGAATCAATCATTGAATGGCCGAAAATAATTCATAATTCGATGTGTTGCTCATAACTGAATTATGGATTCAAAATAAATCGATATCGAATTTTCAATAAAGAGGCGTTCAAGCTTTGCAAGACCAGGCACAAAAATGTTTCAGTCCAGCCCTGTCGGTCCCAAAAATTCTGACCACTTTACAAGCACTTGGGCTGAAGAAAACAGATTTCTTCTAGAATAAAATGCCCCAAAATTTCTCGACTGACTCAGCATCATATACTTCTCTTAATATCCAATAGGCACCGCCACTTTACGGCGGTAAAGTTTCGGCTTCAATCTGTTGAACTGGGTTGTTCCCGTAGATAGAGGAAAGGTTAGGGGGGTTAATACTCAAGGATGATGGAGAGAAGAAACAAGTGAACAATTTTCAACATTTATTTGTTATGGATATTTTTATACATCCACAGGAAATAATAAAAAATTAACACTAAAAAAAAAACAGTTATTTGAAAACCAATTGGAATCATTACACAACTATTATAATACTGTATTACATACAAGAAATGCACTTGATGGAAACTTACAGAAGAGTAAGAAGTGATTATTTCACTTGAGATGTCTTCTAAGAAGGCTATTTCAGTAATTCATTTCAATAAATAAATAAGATACATCATTCCGATGTGAGAGGTTTTGAAATCACTGGCAGGTTCTTTCAACAACAACCTCTGAATTGAGAAAATAAATTTCGAAAAATATTAAATATTTGTAAAATCGTTAATCGTTGAGATGCAATGGCGCGATTGATAACATCGTAGAATAATTTTATAACTTTTGTGCAAAAATGCACTCAGTCCGATCAGAGTTACGCTAATCCTCTTCTCAAAACAGAAACAAAATTAGAAATTCTTGTTCAAGGTTTCCACATGTCCTATTTGTAAAAACCCCCATAAAAAAAATATAGTTATTTCAGTCTTCTTACAATATATAACTATATAGAAAATATATCACATTTAAGAAATGTAATACAATGTACAAACTGTCTACATTCTTGTAAGATTGTTTAAGAAAGACAAAATTTATCTACTATATTGAAACATTCATGCTTTTTGTCTTATGAAAGTTTACTCCCTTAAAAAAAGTTCGGAAACAATTATAAATTGGAATGTTAAAAAATGAAAATGAGATTCTGAAATTCACTCATAGAACTGACATATTGTAAATTTCTTGGCGTACTCATGGACAAGTTATGATTATTCTGTTGCTACCTTTATTCAATAATATCACAGATGTACATGAGCTACAGAGCACCATGCTTAAACGACGAACGAGTTAATACTTAATACTACAATATGTACATTACGCTCGAGCCACTCATCCACTCAAGCAATGTACGCCTGACAAACAAATGCTAGTAAAATAATATGACGACCTCACATTATGATTTATCCAGATTATTATATTCAAGAATTTTTCATAAAAGTTATTGCGACAGTGTAACGAAACCAGGGCTCTTTACTGCAATCCCATATATGCCTAGTTATCTATCAAAAATGTTCTGTTTCGATCATTAGCGCTGAAATTAAAAATTAACTCATGATCTCACTAAAGTTTAACTTTAGCATATCCTTTTTATCAGCAAATTTTTTATAAGTACGGATATCTTTTTAGATTGAAAATTTTAATATCACATTTAATAAGCTTGTCTAGGAACTTCAAGCAGTAACTGAATAATGTCTATAAATTTCAACAACGAGTCCCCTTGAAAATCCGATTTCTATTTTATCACAGTCGTTTGAAATCAACATGAAATACCAAATGATTTCACAATAGAAAAAATATGTAAAATTTCAAATTCTACATGGCAGAAAAAATAAACTTTTTTCAATAAGCAATATGAATTATTCAACGGAAATTTGGTAATATTTGGAGTTGAACCATAAGGCCATCTAAAGAACAAATAAAAATAAATAACTGAAGTATAAAATAACAAAATATTTTAACTTTGAATTAAAGATTCGATTTAAACCTAAATGACTAGTAAGCAAAAGTATTTCAAATGCTCTATGTAGCAGCGTTTTGAGAGCCCCGTCAAATAGAGATGTAACTTTCCATGTTCAAATATAAGTTGCTGATATACTCAAAATTTTATACTTTCTATTTCAATAAGAATTGAATAACTATTTTTCATCTTCTCATTTCAGGTACCTCTTTGGTAAATCATAACTTTAGCAATCTATGATTTTCACTGCATTAATTCAATCTCAAAACCAGTAATATTTTGTGAAAAAAAAAAAGAAAGAATATTCCCTACAAATGACTGAAATCACTGCCAATAAAGTTGGAAGCAGCACCTAACATAAACATTCAATTCATAATAAATACTTGAGCAGACATCTTTAAGATTGACTTTTTACCCAGAGATGGTTGGTTGTAATCTTTCAGAATTAACCTTAATTTCCAGCTCAAGGTTAGCCTTATAAAAAAAAAAACACTTGTTTGTAACATATTGTCCAGGAGAACATATCTGATGGAACAGGAGAAGTTACAGATTAGAGCAGGCAAAAATCTTTCTGCAAATTTTTCAAGTTTTAAATGTCCACCATGTAATTCTGGTTTCACACTGTGTAATTCATATGCAAAGCTACTAACAAATACGTTTCGAACTTCCCTTCTATATGTTTCGTGCATTTCATCAGCATACAGAGATAGTTACTGTTTTACTTAAATTACAGTTTTCTCAAGAAGAAAGGACATACATTCATTAATATAATTTGTAGAATACTGGTGGATAAAAAAGATACTTTAATTTACAGATAGTTAAATAGTATAGTTTCCCATAATTCTTTTATCAAGGCTGACTGAATCCTTAGAATAAATTAAAGATTTGGCAATCATGCATGATGAAGATATTTTTATCACTTCATATGTGATAATTGTTCAACTTGTACTAATACATTAAACATTGAAATATGTCTTCTTATGGACGTTCTTAACTCACAATTTCGTAAGGTAGTGAAAGATATACAATAGTATTCCACTTTTAAACATTTTCGGATTTAATAAGATTTCCTACCGTGATCTTGAACCCATTAATTAATTGTCAAGAAAACATATCACTGAGAATAATAGTTGATAATAATAATTTGAAACATTAATATACTCTGAACTACATGCTATATAAAAAAACACACCGAAGACAAAGAGCCTTTAAACATTACTATTCTGATCGCTACCTACTTATTGTTGTACTGCCGCAGTAGGTGGTGTGAATTGGTAGGTGTACTGAACTGCTCCTGGATATTGATTGAAGGGCGTGTTCTGACCTTGACTGATGGATTGGTATGCACAAGGATTACTGGCACTTGGTATTCTGTTACCTTGGAAAAACTTGTGGTTGATAATCGATTGCATTGGGTCAGGTCCTCCTGTTTGTTGCATCATGTAGGGTTGTGCAGCCATTTGATACATGTTTGGATTTCCAGCTTGATTATAATTTTGTCTATTATATCTTTGATTATTGTAGCGGTTATTTCCACCTATAAATATATTGTTCAGAGAATTGATAGTGTCCCTCCGGGAGTATGTGGCTCCGTTTAGGTCAAAATGTTTAGCAAATATATACATTTTTTGCATAAAAATTAATATACACGGTGGTTAGCCTATTAGACGTTTACGGAGAACGGATCATAGGATTGTTCTAAAAATTTTGATGTTAACCCTCTAATGCCCAAGTTTTTTTTTCTTTTTTAAAATTATTTCCGTATAGTTTCAAATTAGCTTATGTAATCCACATCTTTTTTTCGCAAATAGTTAACTGATTTAGATTAACACCTGTATACCAGCTCTTCTTTCTGTCATTCGTTTTTCATATGACAGCCCTATTGCATGATCTACTCAAGCCGCATACTATGATGGTAAAAAAAAATCAGCAAATGAGAAAGAATACTATGTACATGAAAATAATAACTCGCTTCGTATTCTAGGAATTTTAAAGCGATTCTTTAAAAAACTTCCTTACTCACCATAAGTGTTACGCGATCCATTAGTATTCTGTTGTTGGAATAACTGACTGGGAGGACTGTAAGAATTTTGATAGGCTTGGTTATTAGTAAACTGCGAATTCTGATAGGCAAAAGAATTATTGAAATGTCTTTGATTTCTAGGGCTTTGTTCATTCCTCATGTTGCTGTTCATCATGGTTTTATAGTTGTTGTGTTTAAATTCAACAGCGTTACCATTGAAATTCTTGTTGGTCCACGTCTTTACACGCCCACTAGAGTTACTCGAGTTGGGAGATGAATTGTCCCTGCGAAAATAAAATTGGTGGTTAATAGTATAAGAATCAATGTGTCAAAGCAGCTCCATACCTATTCCTGTTTTGCCAACGATTTTTATTATTTTGACCAAGACGAGAATTTTGTGAGAGTTCAGCAAGTTCTGAACTGATGTGTTGTCCAGCTTCTTTTAATACAGCAATCAAGTCTTTACTTTGACGGGCATTTGCCGATGTGAAGAAAGCATATGCTGTTCCAGTTTGCTGGCATCTTCCTGTCCTTCCAATTCTGTGAACGTAATCCTCACTAGAGTTTGGATAATCATAATTTATTACGTATTTAACGTCATCCACATCAAGACCACGAGCAGCAACATCTGTTGCAACCAAAATCCATGATTTGCCACTTCTGAATTCGTTCAAAACATAATCTCTTTCCGGTTGTGATTTATCTCCATGTATAGAAATAGCCGAGTAACCTTCACGCCTGATAGCTTTTGTTATGTCATCAACTTTCTTCTTTGTTTCCACAAAAACTATAATTTTATTTAATCTGTCTGATCCAATTTCCTTCAGTAATTTGATAAGTTTTTCTTCTTTTTCATTTTCCTCACATACATCCACAATTTGTTTGATATTATGATTTGCAGACAAAGCAAGTCCTCCAATATTTACCTGCAATTGAGCATTTTGTTTCACTGATGTAATGAAGCGTGGTGCCTAGTTTGTAGCACAATATTCAGAGCTTTAATATATTTCTTTTTCTTCTTCCTTATACTGTGTCCACGGCTGCTTAGGCCATTCAGACAAATTTCCACATCAATATAATATATTTGATAACATCAACCTTTTTTTTATGTGTAATGAATATGCATGAAGTTGTGGTGCTTGGCATTCAACAAATGCTCAGCAAACTTAAAATTTCCGATGCCTTCACAGCTATGTGCATCGAACAATTTAACTCTGGATTATTTTTCTGTGACAAAATTTCTTAACCGCATCTTGATAACGGATCCAATATTCTTACTATTAGATTAAATTAACCGGCCAAAATTGACGAATTATTTTTCGATTGAAACTTATAGGGTACTCTAACGTTTTGTCAAAATCAGCTGATTGTTCATTACCGTGGGGCACACAAAGCTTTTTATTATCACTATAAAGAGGCATTTCTGAGAAAGTTATAGTGTTATCACTCTAATCTAACGTCAAGAAGAACATTTTTCCCAAAAACATGCACAAAACACAATACTCGAACAAAACAGCATGCGAATCAATGGAGGGAAAAGCTTGTGTGCCCCACGGCAACGAACGCTTAGCTGATTTTGACAAATCGTTAAGAGTTCTCTATGTCGACATTCATAACCTCAATTATTGACGTTAGGAGGAAAAAAAGGGTTATGTGATCAACGAATCAACAATTTGAATTAAAAAAAAATTGGCTTACCTGGATATAGTCTACTAAAAATTCCTCAGCTAAAGCCTGAACTTGTTTGGGCCATGTAGCAGACCACATAAGAACTTGCCTATCGGGTCTAACTTGTTGAATAATTTTACGAATTTGGGGTTCAAAACCCATGTCTAGCATTCGATCTGCTTCATCCAAAACTAAATATGTGCATCTTGCAAGATTAGTGGTTCCTTTTTCAAGAAAATCAATCAATCTTCCAGGTGTTGCTATAACAATTTCCACTCCTCTTTCTAAATCTCTTGCTTGAGGTCCTATAATTATTTCAAAGTTATTGCAGACCTAACACAATTTTGTTTTTCACCTTTGGGGGAACCTCCAAAAATGCAGGTGTTTCTGATCATTGTGGAAGAGCCAAATTCATGTGCTACCTTTTGTATCTGTTGCGCCAATTCTCTGGTTGGAGCTAAAATTAAAGCAATAGGTCCTTCTCCTCTTTGTGGACGCTGTTGGTGATTTATATGCACTGTTGCTGGAAGCATGTAAGCCAATGTTTTACCAGATCCTGTTTGGGCTATGCCAACAAGATCGCGACCAGACAAAGCCACAGGCCAGCCTTGGGCCTGAATCGGTGTAGGCTCTGCAAATCCTGCAGAATAAGAGCCTTATTAGAATATTTGAAAAGGCAATAAAAATGATAACCACTGATACCAATTGAAATTTATTCTGGGAGGATTCTGCATTTCCTTAAACTTTTTAGGTTTTTCACTCCCAATCTTTGGAACAAAACCAATTAAAAAATTGAACTAATTGAATTTACTCCTTCGTAAATTCTTGCACTAATTTGTCAGGAGCAAATCACGTAGAAAAAATTGTTGCCTGACAATGAACTGAAAAAAGAACTTTGAAATTAATTATATAACGTTTCGGAGTCTATATCAGACTCCTTCATCAGACGAAAATCAATTTCAAAAAATCTTCTGAATATAATGATAATTTCAAAGTTCTTTTTTCAGTTCATTGTCATGGAACAATTTTTTCTACTTGACTTGCAAATTAGTGCAAGAATTTACTCTGGAGCAAATCGTTTATTTCAATTTTTTAATTGGTTTTGTTCCAGAGATTGGGAGTGAAAAGCCTAAAAAGTTTAAGGAAATGATAACCACTGACAAGCAATATTATATCGAAGGTTAAAATTACAATGATGAAGGTATTCATTTTGAAAACACATGATGGACTTAAAATAATGCGAAAATCAACTTAGACCATAATTCATACAACCCATGAACTAGGATTTCTGTTAGAAGATACCACATTCTGTATTCTCTTAGTAGACTCTGGGAAAATATGCTGTGAGTGAGTAGTGGAGCAGCGAAGGTACGGGAAGCTACGCGCAGGCTTACGCTGAACAAATAAATGTGCGACTGTTTTGAATCGATCTGGAAGCATCGTAAAAGCGAACCAGAACAGGCAGGCCTAATAACAAGCCAATTTTCACCACTCACCTTGTTTTATAATGATAGTCATTAAATAATCTGGAAAACTCCCTTCCTCAAAACAAAAATTGGGCTGTGGAACAGCATTTCCTCTCACAATTATATCATTAGCATCTCTATATTGTTCAATGTCTTCTGGGGTTCTGTTTTTAGCATTTTGATGTAGAATGTAGAAATTTTTTCTGAATGGTTTCAACTCTGTTTGTGTCCAATCAGGCTGTGTAAGTAACTGTTGCTCTTGTGACTTATATTTTTTGTTAAGCATTTGAGAATTTGGTCCTCCAAAATCTTGAACTGGGGCAATGTTATGCTGTGATGGACCACACCAATAATTTGATTGTTTACCATAGAGGTGTTCATTGCGCTCTGGTCTTGATCTGTTCCTTGAAAAATATAGACGAATGGTGAAAAACAAATGAAAAACGAAATTGCATAAATATATTTCTAAAAACTTAAAATACGCGTGGACTAGAAAAAGTCCAAAGTATAAAAATTTAATTGGTAATCTTTTACTCGACGTTATGATGGGTTTTTGAAATACACAGGGTGAGTCTTTGACTGCCAATTCACAATGATGTTAATGGTGAACTACAATGTAAACTCTTAAATAATAATAAATAATAGAGCTTCTACGATACTGTTCACATGAATGTTAATGTCGAGCGTAACGTTAATGACAATGATAAATATTTCTTGAATTTATTATTATTTAAGCGTTAACATCGTAGCTCACTTTTAACATTATCATTAACATCATTGTGAATTGGCAGTGACTTGTAAATATATTTTGACAGAAGATTACCGGGATTAAAAATAACACTTTTTTCCTTTATTACCAAATGTAATTTTCAATCTTATCTTTTTTATTGATATGATTAATCTTCTCCGAACGAAAATATATGTGCAATTCGAAAAATTGGGTACTTTGACTGAATGAGGCTCTGTTCACCTTATAACCTTGTAAATATTTTACTACACTCTTACAGTGGAAACGTATTTTTTTTTTTAATTATATTTGTGCCTTTCGGTTGCTTTAAGAATTTTTCCCTACTAATATCAGGGAGTAAAAATTTATTTCTAATTAAAGAATTTCGCAAACCAATGAACGGATTCTATTGAGCGATATATTTTTATTTAGAGAATTAGGTGCTCTACAAAACTGGTCTCATACAATTTTCCGATAAAACGGCTGACACTAGGAGAGTCATTTTTGCTTTATGACATATACCCCGTTTTCGACGCATAAGCGAGATACAGGGTGTTCAACGTCGTATTTGACCAATATTCTAATGAGTGTGGTCAGTTATGTATAAACCTCAAAATAACGGTTTCTGGTCACATCTGAATAATTTTGAATGCTCAATTCCCAATCGATTAGTTTCAATTTACACTCGACATGGGAGGGTAATACCTCAAAGTCGCCCAAGTTCGACCCCCAACAAAGTTTCATCGAAAATTTTTATTTTTTTTTTGATAAATTCATATAATCATCTGGAATGTTTCGACAGATCCATTTAAAAATTTTGGGCCTCAAAGCCCCACCAGTTTTTTTTGTTTTATTATGTTCTACATAAATTCTTCGGAAAAAGTATTCATTCAGAAAATGGAATTCAATTTGGCAACCGAGAAAAAAATAACGCACATTGCTGGTTTTCCGCCATTTTGTAAAAAAAGTTCGGTTTTCTTCATCTTTTCTGAATTGAGCACTCAAAAATACTCAGATGTGACCAGAGACCGTTACTTAGTTTATATACATAACTGACCATACTCATTAGAATAGTGCTCAAATAAGACATTGAATATCTCGTATCTCGCTTATGCGTCGAAAACGGGGTATAGGTCAAAAGGCAAAAATGATTCTCCCGGTATCTCCTACCGACCATATATGCTTGTCCAGTTTATGATGAAACACCCTGTATACAGGGTTAGAACTATTTAGAGGCTGACTATAGAAATATCGAAAACCGTTAAAAATAAAGGGTGGCTTAAATTACAAAAAAGTAGTACACCAGTAATATGACTATATATATAGGATTATGACTGCACACAGAATTTCGCGTAGTTATCTCCAAAAACAAATGAGTTATGAAGAAAATATGATAATCTTGATTTTCAGTTTTTTCGAGATATCTCAGGAACCATCAGAGATATTTGGGAACTGTTTACACCCACCCACTCATAACGCAACGTTTTCCTAATTTCAGCTATTCTGTATTTCTAACGGTTTTCGATATACCTGTAGTCCCCCTCTAAATATTTCTAACCTTCTAACCCTGTATAATGAAGTCGATCAATAATATTTGTCATTGACCAGTGATGTTTCTCTCGATGGAGTTGTCATTACAAGTACATATTAAAAAGTGTTCATATAGGAATGTTTCATTTCATAATAAATAATTGTAATTTATTTCCAGATTAAATGTAGAAAATAAAATTTAAAGCTATACAATGTCCTATTCAAGAATTTATCATTTTAACAGTATTTAGAAATGAACGAAGAGAAAAAGGTCCTATGTCCCACAATCCTTATTAGATGTTAAAGACTACTATAGTTTCGAGACTTTCAATATAGTCTCATTTTCAAGTCACAAAAAATATACATTAGTCACATAGGGTCATAAATTATAAATTAACAACACTTACATACATACCTACATACTAGCTTGAATGTAAGTGTTGTACATACATACATACCTACGTACTAGCTTGAATGTAAGTGTTGTAAGTTTATAATTTATGACCCTATGTATATGTATATTCTTTGTAGCTTTGCGACTTGAAAATGAGACTATATTGAAAGTCTCGAAACTATAGTAGTCTTTAACATTTAATAAAGATTATGGGAGATACAATTACAGTTTATTATCAATTTTCAGTAAAGGTTTCAATTCAAATTGTTTCGAAACATTATTTGAGGCGTGAGAATGGGAATTCAAAACGAGCAATAGGCCATCTGGTGTCAATTTTCGTAACAAGATAGTTAAGACCTACTACCCCCATGGGGTAAGTCACTGTAGTTTAATTTTTTTTACCACCGAGTCTGCACTCTTTTCCTTCTTTCTCTATGGTATACCTATAGAATCGTTCGTTAATTTAGAAATTAGGTACCTACATCCGTTTAGAATTTAATACCATGCATGATATTAATTGTTCCTTACTGGAAACTGCTTTTTCGCGGAAGGAAATTGACACAATTGGCCGCCCAATGCCACCTAAAACCTTCTAAAATCTGATAAAAAATGCTTTATCTCTCTCTTTCTCTCTCTGCAGTGTAAATATTTCACGTTCTTTCAAGACTCATTGGTTTTGTCATACGCACTGCACTAATGCTTGTGCGGTTCAAATTACAAACAAGGTTAGTTTGGTTGGCTCTGTTTACTTAGGCCAGAAAAAAGTGTAGGTTCCACAGGATTATTTCATTTCGATTTGGAAGATTCATCCTCTGGTACAGAAATACACGAGTTCTCGATGGAGCATATAGTTCAGAGTTTGAGAAAACGAGAAAAAAACTCTAGCATCTAAACAAGACGCTCTGAAAAAGCAGTATGTAATGTCACGGAAATTATATAATAAAGATGTTAGAAAGAATCGAAAGTTGATTATTTGCTTGATTCGACGTAATTTGCTATTAAACAAAACAACAACTGTCTTTTCGTGAACATATAATGAATAAAGCTACTTTTTCAATGCCGGCAATTTCAAAGAAACTTTCGATCTATTAGTTTAGTGTGATTCAGTTAAACAAGAGAATTTGAAAAGGCAGCAATGTTTCAAATTTTCGTCGGATATTTATACGATTCAGTCAGTATATATCACATTAGCGCACTTGAACCTCACGCCGCCCTTGCTGAATATTATGTGTCAATAATTCAATTTTCTTCCATAGCAAAAATAAATATTTTTGAAAACTGATCTCTTGTCCTTTTCATGCAAATAACTAGATTAGGGATCCTTTCAATCAGTTTGTATAAAGGTTATACAGCGTAAAATGCGTCAAATTTCCAAGGATAATCGAGTGCTTTTATAAAAGGGAATGGAGTATACAGGGTGTGCCAAGTTCGAGGGCCTATTAGACGTTTTGGAGAACTGGACCTATTTGAAATCTGAAAATTGGGATTATGATATTGTTCGACATTATCAGGGGCGGATGGGACCACCGGGAAACCGGGAAGATTCCCGGTGGGCCGGTCGATTGTTGGGCCAGAGGGCTGGTCAGTTCGTACCATTTTTTGTCTTCGGCGGAACATATTTGACGTCGATATTTTTATTTTTACAAATATTGAAAACCAATTCAAAATGAATGTTGGGAAAACTACCAATAAATATATGTTGCAATAAGTTTTGAAAATAATATTGATAAAAATAAATTATTCCTGAACAACTGGCATAAACAGGGTGGCTTGAAACGTAATGAAATACAGAAGTTGCAAAAAACTTTACACGTGATTGTATGATTATTATGCTGAACTTGCCTTATACGAATGTTTTAAGTTGCCAGTCCATGAGACACGGGGTGTGAAAGTAAAGTTTAGTTATGTTATATTAAACCTCTGTTTTTAATATCACACTACCAAACTTTACTTTATTACTTCATTTAATATTATTTGACAGAAGCTTGCTCGCTATAGGAAATACAAAATCTATGTCGGCCAACTTAGTATTTGAAGATGCATAGATTGCAATTCGATTATGAAAAACGAAAATCTCCTTAAAAAGGTTAAGGTTATTGAGGAAATATATATTTTCTGACAGGATAGGTCTCTTCTTTGAGATATAGCTCCTTATATAATCTACACTGAAGCGAGTTATATGAGTATTCTTATTTCTCAACAAAAAACTCCTACAACTCAATTTTCTTGTTTCTCTGTAGAAACAAATTTCGACTGTTCGAAATTATCATTATTATAAATTTTTGTGTTTTCTACATCACGAAACTAGCAACATTAGGCGTGTTTAGCTTAATGGCCATTTAATTAGTTGCAGTATCAATAGATTATAGATTTTATTTAAGTTTTGAACAATACATATGTATAAGTGTTTCTTCAAAATTTATGTAGGTACAGTGGGTTTCTTACGTAAGTGGGTCACTGGATTGCACCTTATTCGTTCAGCAAAATCTTGAAGTGAATAATTAATATGATGATATTTCAAGGTACCTATATAAAAATATGATATCGAAAAAACTATCTAACATAATCATGAAAAGGTATTATGGTAAAAAACTAAAAAACCATTTTTCAAATTAGTAAAAATTCTTCAGGGTCGACTGGCTTAAAAATAAATGGTACATAGAGACTATTTCTAACCTTTTTTTTTTCATTAAAGATTCCACCAATTTCATTCAAAATTACCCTAAAGAAATTTGAAATCGAAATTTGGAAACTATGCATCCATGTTGTGTATGGTTCAAAAAATATTTGATGTCAAATGTGAGAAAATTTGAAAATTTTCATTTTTTCAACCATACCTATAGACAACATAGATACATTTTCCGTTGATTCTATTTACTCAGAGTTGTTTTGAATAAAATGGATTGAAATAAATATAAAACTAACATAATGCAGATTGTAAAGGAGTAGTTAATTTAAGGGTCGATTTATAGTCGAAAAACAGTGGGTCTTTCATATAATTTTTTTTGAGCAGCCCATGTTTATATACAGCTTCCTGAAGAAAGCATATGAAAAGAAATGTTCAATTTTCTTCTTAGAAACCAGAAAGCGGACAAAAATCAAATTGAGTAGTTGTTCTATACCTATAGGCAATAAAAAAATTTTTGGTGTTTCCCTAGAATGTCTGCATGCTATCCGCCAACTAGGTGAAAACTTTCACTTAAAGCAGGAAATCAAAAATTAATTTCTCGAAAGTATATGAATAAGAAAAAAAAAATTCTGGCGAAACGATTACAGAGGTGTTTTTTAATATCCCTTGCAATTATATGGGAACAATTTATTCATCGCCTTCTCGCTCCCACAAAATGACTGCTCAATTTTTTGACAGTTTTTCTTTAGGGGCTGCTCATCAAAATTTTTTTTTCATGGCAACTGATGCTACTCCACGGAACCCCCACCTTAAAAGTACTTTTTTCGTTCTTGAAGTGGGCCGGTCTGGAAGAAAATTCCCGGGCCGGTTCGAGGTAGCCCATCCGCCCCTGGACATTATCTACTAAGCTAAAATATTCTTGAAGCGTAAGCACTTTCATATATACAGGGATTGGAAATAATTTTTGGACAAATTTTTTTTCTATTTTTTCGTTTCTGATATGATAGACTATTCGAATATATTTCTGTTCAAATCATATCAGGAAAGAAAAAGTAAAAAAATTTTTATTGGAAAAATTTACGTTCATTCCCTGTATAACTGGAAGTGCTAAGGCTTCAAGAATATTTTAGCCCAGATTTCAGCTCAGTTGATAATGGCGAACAATTTCATGATCCAAATTTTCAGATTTCAAGAAGTCCAGTTCTCCAGAAACGTCTAAAAGGCCCTCGAACTTGGTACACCTTGTATATACCCTCTGATATTTTTTGAAATACTAGACTCATTCATATGGAGGATTAAATTTGAATACCTATCTGATATTGGGAACTTTTATGATATGCACCCAACTTCAGACTTCAGTCGAATTTTGATTAACAATAGAAATTATTGAAAAATAAGAACAAGAACATTCCACAGCCTACTTGACGAATCTATCTTAACGCACGTAAGTTTCAGTCACCTAAAGATGGCACCGAAATATCACAAATATGAAAATTTAAATCATTACTAATCAATCGTTTTTTGATCTAAAATTAAGGAATCTTATGTCGAAATCATAAACCTATCGAGAGCTTGCGTTTGATTCTGCAATTCATGATAACATTCATTAGTAGGCATTGAACTCAATAGAGTTGAGTTCAATGTTAGTAGGTGGTCTGTAGCCGCCATTTTGAAAGTAGAGTTGGGATATTGTGAATACAAGAGATATCCAACATCCGACATATTGACATTAGATGCTAGATGCATCTAGTTATAACTATACAAAAATTATTCAATTTCAGAATCTGGTGTTATACCCATAGGTACCTATCTACACACACATCTGATAAAAATTGTTAAAGTAGTTATAAATAGAAATGACTCCAATTTATTACACTCGAACTCGAAAGATCTTATTGTTTTAGGCGAATATGATGATTTATTATTCACATTAAACAAAATATCGAGATGCGCGGAAAAATGAGTCAACAAATATGTATTTAGGTATGTATGTACCTAAATCAATGAATATAAAATACAGTTTCAGCAAAAGGTTGTAAGACGGGGATAATTTTAGCCAACATAGGATTACTGTTTCAAAATGGTTGGTTTACTAGTAGCAAACGCAAGATAAATCAAAAAATAATATTAATATTTAACTGAAAACATTCTCCACTACGTATAATGAAATCAGAACTCAACAAAATGGCCACGTCAGTTATGATGGATAGAGAATTATCCGTATGAACTTAACACTATGTTGATAAGGAACGACTCATGCAGATTTTCGTTATATTAGTTCCTAATAGAAACTTACATATTGTTGGTAGTATTCGGATATACATTGTACTGCATTGTGTAATTCGTTAATTAGGCCAGTTATGTTCGACTGCTTCTAAACCCTATAATCTGCAAAAGATAATTTTTCATCAGAATGGGATGATATCCTTGCTTTAAATAATTTGAGTATTTCAACTGATTATCCGATTAAAATGAATTCATTAAGTAAATCCCGAAGAATATCATGAAAATTTCGAGGAGCCTCACCTAAACTGCTCCAACCAGAAGCGCGAACAACTTTTGCTTGATAGTGTTTTTAAGCGCAGGGATGTGCGTCAAGGCGACAACAGCCTTCTTGCACAAGCGCAAATTCATATCTACCAAAAATCATCCTGACCAAAATATTGTAACATAAATTAAATTTGTTTTAAGACGTACTTTTACTTTTTTTAGCTTAGAATTGGTCTAAGGAATTAACTTTATGATGATTATCTTTTGAACAGTCAAAACAATGAAATGTTGGTTAGCAGTAAGATGTCTAAAACTCTGGTGTATTCACTGATTCGATTTTGTTTTTAATTTCGTGGGGATATCGGATCAGTTTCGTTTTTCCCACTGTAGGTAGCGCTGTTTAGAATTTGACAGAGCATTGTCAATTGATATTTGAAAATAATTTGAATACTTTCCTACGACTAACGAATATGTTGTATTTATAAGCGATTATTGGTGTGTGAAAATGTATCAGTTTCGAGAAAGGGGTGTAGAACATTCATTTATTCAACATGTCGTTCAGTAAGTTCAGTTTTCTGTATGGACAATCAAGAACTACAGCTAATAATTCGGTGTTGTTGGAATTTGAGGCAGAAAAAATCAGATGAACGAACATTCGGGAAGGATATAGCTGAGTTTTATGGCAACTTCAGCAATAATTCAAAGAAACTGTATTGGAAATACGTAATGTGAATTGTGAGCATGTATTGAGAATCAGAAATTGATAAATCTATTCGAGTTTGTTCTTCAAATATTCTTCCTGAATAGATATAGTGAAAATTACCTTTCTATCAACTGAATATATTGGATATTTGACCAATCAATTGTGTTTTATTAAAATCATATTGAATTACCTCCCTCACGAATTCAAGTTGCCAAACGGAAGTTATCTTGAAGAAGAACAGTAAATACTCCTTTGAACCCTTATTCGGTAGTGTTGAAATGTTGACAAATTTGTTTTTACAACGAATATCACAAATATTCCTTAACAGCTGGCAAAATGGGCCAGTTCATATTTTGCACTCGTTGATCGATATTCGATATCAACGCAAAACAAAATAAAACGAGAGAGTATCTTGGACTTTCTTTGATAGAACAAGGATAAAACGAAGCAAATGACATGGTGGCGCCGCCACGAAACTGATCCCATATCCCCGATTTTCTGAAATGTTGATGCTTGCAAAAAGTGACAAGTGCACACACCAGTGTTTTAGACATCTTAGTTAGCAGTAAGCAGTAACAAAAAGAGTTTTTTGTCTATGCGTAGTTCTAATAAGCCTTCTGCGCAGCTTTTCTGCGTCCCCCACCCAAACTTTTACGTTATTGGTCAAAAACGTATGACGGACGGTTATCCTCATGTTATCCTTCAACTTCGATCTCTTATGCCCGGCCTGTTACGGTAACGTTGAGTTGTGATTTCAATTTCGAGATAGTTAGAAATTTTTTCTCACTGTAGTGTTGAAATATATACAGAAAATATTTCTCAATTAGTAACGCAGCTTTTGTAGCCATCAGGGATATCTTTCGTAGCACAAAATGTAAGTTGATTTGATTTCGTGGCGTTTTTCTTTCAAGACGCCATCTTGTATAGTGATTTCTTGAAAAAAAAAATTGTTTAACTAGATGCTTAATGACTATTATTTGCTTTAGGTCCTACGGAAACAGACTTAATGCAGGCGTGGGTGGTGGTTTTCGTGGAAGTGCTAATAATATAGGGGATCGAAACATGAATGGTGGAGGTTCGTTTAATAACAACAACCAGAGAAACGGTTTCGATCGAGGAGGTGTTGGCGGTTTCAAAGGTAATAGCGGACCTCCTAACCGAGTTGGTGGAAGACAACGTGGTGGATTTGGAGGATCTGTTGGAAGAGGTGGAAATCGCACAGCAAGTATGTATAAGTTTTTTTCCCTCTTTTCCATTTGTATGTTTTGCATAAAAACATGGTAGGTATATATGCAGATCTTTGTTTTTGCCTAACGGACGATATTGAATAGAAACGGGATGAAAGCTGATTATACAACATGAACATGCATTTCATGATGAGTAATAATACCAGGTCTTTATTTTAACCTGAGGACCATAATCATATACATTGCAATCTATATTAAAATACTAGGCGGATTCAACCACAAATGAGGAGAAACTGTACATACAATAAAAAAAATCAGTTTGAATTATTGAAACTGGTTTGTTTCTTCAGTGAACATCGTGATATACACAAACAATAGATTCCGTAGAGTAACTTACGATTGATCCTCTAGGGTTGCGTTCATAAACTCACTGTGAGAGTATGAGTATGACTATGCTAAGAGAGGTAAGTTTGTGAAGGCAACCTTGGTTTTAATGAATCATTACTAATCTTAAATGATATTTCATTTTGGTTTCCTTTTTTTCAGGGCAGTAAAATTGCTGCTGAAAACATTATTTATATTATCTATAATATTCGGTGTATATTAATTTATTACTTCATCATTACCCTTCAGTTATTTGAAATTATCTATTCTAGGTGGAGCTAGTGGACGTTCATTTGTTTCTGGATCCTCGAGATCTATTCCTAAAGGGGGTAATCTTGGTGCTGGTAATAGGCTTCGCAAAATAAATTGGAATCTCAGATCTCTCCATCCGTTCAAAAAGGATTTCTATGAACCTCATCCTTCTGTTGCCAATAGATCATCGTATGAGGTAGATCAATACCGTAGATCTAAAGAAGTTACTGTAGATGGGAAACATGCTCCAAATCCCATCCAGAATTTTTCTGAGACTAGTTTTCCTGATTATGTCATGGAGGAAATCAAAAGACAAGGTGAATATTTATCTCATTAGATTTTATGATAAAGCTTTTCTTCTCATTTTGGCATGGATTCTATTGCTTATTAGTGGAATGTGAGTGCTTATGAAGACTTAAATTAATTTAGGCAATATGCCTTCGGTGTCCACACAACCTCAGTCTTGGTTCCATCCTTAAGTTTCTCCACATAAATACCAATACCTTGAGAGGACAAAGATGTTTGGTTAATCTTTTTTTGTAAAGTCAAAGGTTTTCCTTGTCGTTCAAACATCAGTATGTTCACTAATCCTGATTTCATTATTGAAACTAAACTCATCCTCTCATTTTGGCATGATTCCACCCTGCTTATCAGTGGAACATGAGTGCTTATGAAGAGGTAAATTAGTTTGGGAAATATGCCTTCGGTGTCCACACAAACAAAGTCTGGATTCCATCCTCAAGTTTCCCCACATAAATACTAATGCTTCAAGAGGGCAATGGTCATCTTGTTGTGGAGTTGAGAGTTTTTCCTTGCATGTCAACATGAGTATGTTCACTACTCCTTATTTCAATATTCAAACAAACCTCATCCTCTCATTTTGGCATGATTCCACCCTGCTTATCAGTGGAACATGAGTGCTTATGAAGAGGTAAATTAGTTTGGGAAATATGCCTTCGGTGTCCACACAAACAAAGTCTGGATTCCATCCTCAAGTTTCCCCACATAAATACTAATGCTTCAAGAGGGCAATGATCATCTTGTTGTGGAGTTGAGAGTTTTTCCTTGCATGTCAACATGAGTATGTTCACTACTCCTTATTTCAATATTCAAACAAACCTCATCCTCTCATTTTGGCATGATTCCACCCTGCTTATCAGTGGAACATGAGTGCTTATGAAGAGGTAAATTAGTTTGGGAAATATGCCTTCGGTGTCCACACAAACAAAGTCTGGATTCCATCCTCAAGTTTCCCCACATAAATACTAATGCTTCAAGAGGGCAATGATCATCTTGTTGTGTAGTTGAGAGTTTTTCCTTGCATGTCAACATGAGTATGTTCACTACTCCTTATTTCAATATTCAAACAAACCTCATCCTCTCATTTTGGCATGATTCCACCCTGCTTATCAGTGGAACATGAGTGCTTATGAAGAGGTAAATTAGTTTGGGAAATATGCCTTCGGTGTCCACACAAACAAAGTCTGGATTCCATCCTCAAGTTTCCCCACATAAATACTAATGCTTCAAGAGGGCAATGATCATCTTGTTGTGGAGTTGAGAGTTTTTCCTTGCATGTCAACATGAGTATGTTCACTACTCCTTATTTCAATATTCAAACAAACCTCATCCTCTCATTTTGGCATGATTCCACCCTGCTTATCAGTGGAACATGAGTGCTTATGAAGAGGTAAATTAGTTTGGGAAATATGCCTTCGGTGTCCACACAAACAGTCTGGATTCCATCCTCAAGTTTCCCCACATAAATACTAATGCTTCAAGAGGGCAATGATCATCTTGTTGTGGAGTTGAGAGTTTTTCCTTGCATGTCAACATGAGTATGTTCACTACTCCTTATTTCAATATTCAAACAAACCTCATCCTCTCATTTTGGCATGATTCCACCCTGCTTATCAGTGGAACATGAGTGCTTATGAAGAGGTAAATTAGTTTGGGAAATATGCCTTCGGTGTCCACACACACAAAGTCTGGATTCCATCCTTAAGTTTCCCCACATAAATACTAATGCTTCAAGAGGGCAATGATCATCTTGTTGTGGAGTTGAGAGTTTTTCCTTGCATGTCAACATGAGTATGTTCACTACTCCTTATTTCAATATTCAAACAAACCTCATCCTCTCATTTTGGCATGATTCCACCCTGCTTATCAGTGGAACATGAGTGCTTATGAAGAGGTAAATTAGTTTGGGAAATATGCCTTCGGTGTCCACACAAACAGTCTGGATTCCATCCTCAAGTTTCCCCACATAAATACTAATGCTTCAAGAGGGCAATGATCATCTTGTTGTGGAGTTGAGAGTTTTTCCTTGCATGTCAACATGAGTATGTTCACTACTCCTTATTTCAATATTCAAACAAACCTCATCCTCTCATTTTGGCATGATTCCACCCTGCTTATCAGTGGAACATGAGTGCTTATGAAGAGGTAAATTAGTTTGGGAAATATGCCTTCGGTGTCCACACCAACAAAGTCTGGATTCCATCCTCAAGTTTCCCCACATAAATACTAATGCTTCTAGAGGGCAATGATCATCTTGTTGTGGAGTTGAGAGTTTTTCCTTGCATCTCAACATGAGTATGTTCACTACTCCTTATTTCAATATTCAAACAAACCTCACCCTCTCATTTTGGCATGATTCCACCCTGCTTATCAGTGGAACATGAGTGCTTATGAAGAGGTAAATTAATTTGGGAAATATGCCTTCGGTGTCCACACACACAAAGTCTGGATTCCATCCTTAAGTTTCCCCACATAAATACTAATGCTTCAAGAGGGCAATGATCATCTTGTTGTGGAGTTGAGAGTTTTTCCTTGCACGTCAACATGAGTATGTTCACTACTCCTTATTTCAATATTCAAACAAACCTCACCCTCTCATTTTGGCATGATTCCACCCTGCTTATCAGTGGAACATGAGTGCTTATGAAGAGGTAAATTAATTTGGGAAATATGCCTTCGGTGTCCACACACACAAAGTCTGGATTCCATCCTCAAGTTTCCCCACATAAATACTAATGCTTCAAGAGGGCAATATGTTTTGTTTATCTTCTTTTTGAGTTGAGAGGTTTCCTTGCATATCAAACATGAGTATGTTTGGCTTATCTTTTTTTATTAATTACAGGATATGATGCGCCTACAGCCATCCAGGCACAAGGTTGGCCAATTGCAATGAGTGGACGGGACCTAGTCGGTATAGCACAGACTGGATCTGGAAAAACTCTAGCCTATATATTACCTGCTATAGTTCATATCAACAATCAACAACCTATATCTCGAGGTGATGGTCCTATCGCCTTAGTTCTAGCTCCAACAAGAGAATTGGCACAGCAAATACAACAAGTAGCCTCAGATTTTGGTCGTACTTCTTATGTTAGGAACACTTGCATATTTGGAGGAGCTCCAAAGGGGCCGCAAGCTCGAGACTTAGAAAGAGGTGAGTTTTGAAAACACACTTTTATTACTGTATCTATATAAGGTAAGTTGGGGAAGGTGCGTATTTTGGGTAAGAGCGTCCACAATATTTTCGTCTATTTTCACGCCAACTTTTTGGCTTCTAAAGCCCGTTTGCAACAGCCGAGAATTCTCTAGAGAATTTACTCGAAAATTGATGCGCCGTTAATTATTTACCTTTACATACACACTTTCGGTAGAATTCTCTGTTGAGTTGCGTAATAAATAATCTCTGCGTTTTCTTGCGAGAATTTTGTAGAGAATTCTCCTGAGAATTTTCGGCTGTTGCAAACGGGCTCAAGGTGAATGACAAAATTGTACTTGATATCATTAACCTACGAGAGATGATTGGTAGCACTACGCTCTAGTCTGTTATCTTACAAATGCTGTTTGATTTTTAGTATTCATAAGCAACAAGCAAGTTGGTCAGGTTAATTTGCAACAGCATAATATGATGACTTTTATACATATCTTTTATTTTCTTCATTCGGTCAGTAATACCATTGAGTATTAAACCCCCTAGAGAAACAACGCGGTTCAGATAAATTAAGCCAAAATAAGTTGTAGTTCCTCCTCCGGTTCGTAGGGGCGCAGCTGTGCCTCGGAGAAATGAAATTTTTCACCCTAGCATCTGGCGGTGGGTGACTGAACTAATAGGCGATGTTTCATGAATAGGCTAGACGTTGAGTTGATTATGTTCAGGTCCGGCGTATGGAAATGTCCGCTGTATTTCATCACAATGAAAAACTGCGATTGTGAATAATCGTGAAAAATAATGAAGGTTTCATTCTCAGTTCAATTTATTTTCCGTAGAATCACTTTCTTTCTTCAAAAGAATTATTTATATAAATGAATGAAAAACCTTTCTTGAATAATACTCAATATTATCATCGAGTTTCAATATACCTACGTAACAGTGTTCGCTAACTGAAATATGGAAATTGAATTAGGTTTAATGTAACGCCCTTTTCTCAAGCGCCAGCCATTCTTTGAAGGGAAAAATAGCTAGCCCACCCTGGTAGCTTCAAGACGAAGACAAGGTTCGGTGTTATCTGGGGTGTTAGCGATAACCAGTGAAAGTCAAAATAGGATTTCACAATTTTATTCGTTGTCTCGTAGTAAGAAATACATTACAGTTTCGGTCGAGTGAAAATCGTAATACAAAAGAATAAGAGTCTACTTTACAGCACTAAGGAGTTTTTACTCGGAATCAAATACAAATACACAAAATGGTGGATCCGATCTCAAACGCATCACGGATATAACTGAATCGTTCGCCAGCCAGAACCAAAGAATCCTGGATGGGCAAGGTAATTGGGGCTCAGTTTCACACTACGGGACTGTAAGAAACCTACTCACAGAACAGGGAAAGGAAAAGGGTGCACGATGGGTGAGCACGCTGGTTTCCATCTCTGACGTTTTTGCACGCCGGCCAAAATCTTCCCCCCAGCGCAGAGAAAGGAAACAGGGTAAAAGGTGCACAACGGGTTACCAAGTTGGTTTTCGCTTCTGACGTGTTTGCACGCCACCCAGGAAGGGTGCGCAACTGAGGTTCCCAAGTAAAATACAGAAGGCTGCCTTATCTCTGGACTCGGTAACGGGGTGATGAGCGGTTGGATCTGGCTTCTGACGGCACACTTTCCTAGATATTGGAACGCGAAAAGAGAAAATCAAAGAACTCGATACCGCATGGCAGATAGCGAAAAAAAATCTTTCAAAGTTCACTAGCAAACGACTTAACGAACGATGTCGGAATCCTGAATTAAAAACCGAAATTCCCCTCAAGAATTAAAATTAAATAAAAAACATTCAAAACAAAAAAAATTTTCTAAAACGGGGTGCATTTTTCGTACAAAAAATGAATCCTCGTTACATCTCATCAATCTCAATAGGAGTTATGTATTGGACTTAACGGAATTTCCCAAAGATTATAGCATAGAAAGATAGAAAGCGCCCTCATATCTCTAGTACTAAAAACAGACTACATTTTGGTCAATGAAAACACATTTGACAAGGTGGTAGTGCTGAAGACATACTGTCAATTACATAAAAGCTGTTCAATAACAGTTTACTGTTTTATAATTGAATTCTATTCTTTGTACTGAATTTCAATATCGACTTTGTTGGGACCAGAAAACAAATATCTTGAGGTCAAAAGAAACACTTTTTTCCTTTACCATTTTTTTCCGAGTCGTCCTGATTGAAATATATAGCCATTTTAAGTTTTCATAATGAGCTGTGCCACCCCTGGAAACACGAAATTACCTTCAGAGAAACTAGGTAAATCTGTAACACTACACATTTGTGGATCTTATAAACAGAGTTTTTTTTAGCCAAACTTTCCCAATTTTTCAAATTTCACAGATAGTTTTAATTTTTGGACATCAGACATCAATTTATTCGAAAACGGCGCATTATACGAGAAAATAGGACGAATACTTTCATTTTACAAAACTTTCAAATATTCATTAGGTAGCATCTAATTAGTGTCAGAAGTTTGGTTCTTTTAATTTTTGGTGTTTTTATGGTAGGTAATGGTCAAAATGAAAAAACTGGAAGACATGGGTGATTCCTTGTGTTCGAAAAAGATTTATCAAAAATTGAAAACTATATTCCGAAATTCATTTCATTCGATAAAACCGTTTGTGAGATAGAACTAAGAATAAATTTTTTTATGGTTTTTCAACAGCCTGTTTCCTCCATGTTTTTTCATAAGAATCCTTATAACTCATAAACCATCGAGTATTTTCCTAAAGTATGGCATACTGTTTAAATTGCCTTCAAATGTTCAAATTAGCTATCTAACGATGCAAAGATATAAGGTGTAAGGGGTGTGCCACTTGAAATAAAAAAGTAGTAGGCTGTTTCCAGTACAAGCGGAAGCTGCAGAGGCCTGAAAATATTTTAAGGAGAAATTTCATTGCTGACAACCTCAACATGCAAATTTTCATCACAAAATTGTACACCTTGTAGAGCTGAATTCAATTCATATTTTGCGACTAGTTTGGAACGAGTAGGTTATTGATTTATTTTAGTTTTTGCATAAGTTACCTTCTCCTTTTCGCGGATTTTTGTAAATTCTGTATTTGAAATTATAATAGAAATTGTAAAATTTGTCACCTCTTTAATACTTACTTACTGAATATTGAGATTGTAGCAGTAATTTATTTTCAGGTGTTGAAATTTGTATTGCTACACCTGGAAGGCTCATTGACTTCTTAGAAAAAGGGACTACTAATTTAGAACGCTGCACTTACCTAGTCCTTGATGAAGCTGATCGCATGTTGGATATGGGTTTTGAACCTCAGATTCGAAAAATAATTGAACAGATCCGACCTGATCGTCAAACACTCATGTGGTCAGCCACATGGCCAAAAGAAGTTAAAAAACTTGCAGAGGACTACCTGAATGACTATGTTCAAATCAACATTGGATCCCTTCAACTTTCTGCCAATCACAACATTTTACAGATTGTTGATGTTTGTCAAGAGAACGAGAAGCCTGAAAAGTGAGTTATTGTTTGTTACAGTAGAAAATTTAGCTTTGAAAGAATCACGCGATTTTGTATGATGAACAATTATATCTAATAATATATGATGAGATAACATTTTATCCTCTAAGAAGAACTGATCTTAATTAATAAACTCACAATTTTTTTCAGAAAACATACGAAACTAATTCTCATATATCTTTTTTAATTTTCAAGACTAAACTTACTTCTTCAAGAAATTGGTAACAATGCAGAACCAGGTTCAAAAATTTTGATTTTTGCGGAAACAAAGGTGAAGGTAGAGGACATAACAAGACAATTAAGGAGGTATGGTTGGCCAGCTGTTTGTATGCATGGTGACAAAAGTCAGCAAGAACGAGATTATGTATTGAGAGAATTCAGAAATGGTAAATCTTGTATTCTAGTTGCTACAGATGTTGCCGCAAGAGGATTAGGTATGTTAATTCTTTCATTTTATTTGTAATCATCTCATTGCAATTGTTTCTGGACAATATTGAATGCAGCTATTTCTAGGAACAAATACATATCTGATTAATCAGATTATAACATGATGAAACTTGATAATATAATTGCTAACTTCTCCAACATTTTACTTTTCACTTTTGGCATTTAAGTAGCCCAGGATCTACCAGACTGGTTTTTATTTTATTATTTCCGTTCTTTTTGCAAAATTTAATTATTAGTTCCGTCCGTATACGCATCCATATTAACCATAGTCTAAGAAAGATGATCTGAGCAGAAACTAGTAGTGTAACTCTCAGTCTGTGACAGTTCATCAAAAAGTGTATGGATAAGTTGAGGTCAAGTAATTCTTGTTACATATGATTTAATATAGGGGATGTTGCTATGAACGTTGCCGTTATAATAGACATCTAAGCATGCAAATTCGTCATTTTCACCTGTATTACGGGCCTATGTAAATGCGAGTTTTAACCTATACATCTAGGTACCTATATAGGTTAATATTTTAGCCTCTGTTACATTACTAACCGAAACCATAAGGACTATCTACTCTTTTTCGAAGGAATGGCCTTTCTGTTGATGGCCGGAATTATGATGCTTCACTAGTTCAATCTATTAAATTGAAACATTTATTGGTATTTATATTGATGGGGTGTCATGCATTTGAATTTATTTAGGTCATTTCTTTCGGTCCCAATATTTAGGCATTATCCTTTTACTCATAATATAAAATATTCTTGATAATCAATTTCTTTATATCTTATAAGCAGTTATCAAGACAAATGAAAGCAAATACCATTTAAAACCCCTGGGAATTGAAGCATTCAAAAATATTCACCAGAATGAAAGATATACATTATCAATATAGCTTGTTATAAACCGTCAGTAATACCCGAGACCATTTTTGCCAATACAACACTTACTAAATTATTGGTCAATTTGATGATTTCTATATATGTAGTTTGAGATTCTACAGAAAGCATAGATTAATTTAAAAACATAGATAAGTCACTCTAATAGGACAGTGGCGACAATTTTGCTATAACTTGGGGGCTCAGTAGCAAGATACAGATTACAATTATGTATATTCGTGTTCTGTGTTATCTGTGTGGGTTAAATGCTTTCGATTATTTGATTTTTGGCAAATTTTATAGAGAATCTGAAATCGAACTATACCCTATGTAAAATCGAAAGCTACATTAAAAATCGATAAAATACATGTTCGTTTTCACTGAAAGCCTTCAATAATCATGTATTCTTGATTGACATTGTAAATTTTGCGAAATTTAAGCTAAGCATAAATTTTAGCCGAGATAGGAGGACGGGGAGTAGGACACAAATTATTTTACTATAACTCTCACTTTGGTCTATATCTTTGTTTTTGAACATCCTGTATATATGACAATAATTTTAAATTGTGCTTTTGAACACCCTACACATATCACAAGAAAAGATTTTCAAAATATCTTTATTTACTTCCTCAAAATGAGCGCCGCGTCTGGGGTGGGCCACTCGGTATATTTTAGGTCCTTTCGTTTGCATAAAAAGTGTAACACTTTTTTTACACTCGATTTTACTATTCGTTTGCTGATTGAATTTACACCAGTATAGAGGAGGTGTAGATTATCCCAACCTCCTTTTGACTATGTTTGGATAAACTACACTTCCTCTATACTGGTGTAAATCAAATCAAATGTAGAAAAGTGCTACATTTTTAAGGCAAACGAAAGGATCTTATATAATTATGGTGACAGTGGGGAACCTTGAGGAAGTCCTTGCTTTGGAATGATTTCGTTGGACAGTGCGTTTTTTATTTTACCTTGTATAGACGTATCAATAAAGAAGTCATTGATTTATTGATTGAATAAAATATAGGATATTAACGAGGTTTGGCTGAGTTGAGCCGGTACCTTTTAGTTAAAGGTATTACCGGAAGTACCACCGAGACGAGTTCATTTTAGTTGAATAGATTCACAATTACATACTCAGAAAAAATCTCATTCGGTTGTCTAGATACTTCCAGTACACACTTTGCGTGAAACACCTTGTATAATGAGAATTTTTCAACGGTAAATCACATTCTACAAAATGAGTTTAACTAGGTAACATTTTTTTACCGCTTAATCTACTGCTGTCAGATTCCAACTGGGTTTGGTGTGATTTGCGCCGCGAAGAAAACTATCATTAAATTTTACCCTTGGCAACTTTGTTCATACATTAGTGTCGGAGATAAAATCCATATTTTGAATGGAAAATACACATCTTACCTCAACGGTTCGTTTATTTATTTATAATAGTTGACTTATTAAAACTGGATTAATCAGTCTGGGTATCCCCTTTTTTTTGTTTCAGAGGCACATGCAGGATGAGCGTATTCTAAAAATCAAATGTGAAAGCGCAAATGCTAAATGCATAATTGAATAATACGCCTCAGATGCGTTCTTCTTAAGGATGCATTTCTGTCTCTTGCGGTGCCTCTGGCTGGCTACTTGTGCCCCATTCCTGTTGTTGGTGCAGTAGTACAGTTGAGGTGGTGGATGACCGATGGAAGATTTGATGTGAATATTGAATATGATCTCTCTCCCACTTGCCATTTCTTGACATCATTTATATGAAATGTATGTATGCCTCGGGCTCGACCTGACTCATCGTGGGAAGAAGATTACTTTTTTTTTTAATGAAATCCTGAGATCAAACAGATGTCATTCAAATTTATATCGAATTTGTCTTCCTGTCGGTCCTGCAGTGTACTCCATCTAATTTAAACTGTACAATGAATATGTACTATGTGTCCACTGCAGCAGTTCCATCCCTCCAGTTTTACATGCAATTTTTTTGGAAACTCAGAAAAGCTTAATTTTAAAACGGGACTGATCATTATGGAATTTTGAAAGTACTCAAATTATGGTTAGTATTCTGCTGATTAATTCTTTCTTCTTAGCATTATTTTTAGCAAGAAACATGATCCAATAAAAAAATATATTAGTACAGAAAAATTTCTTCATTCAAACTTTTTCATTTCTCATGGGATTTTTCAGATACATTCCTTCATATTCCTAAAAGAAATGATCCTTTCTTGATTAGAAGTCGAATAATATTATCAAAGCTGAAATCGGAATAATCTTATTTCTATATTAGATACTGGCTGTACTTAGTCAACTTCACTTATTTCACCTTACTTTACTCTGTTTCACTTCACTTCTCTATTCTAGCCTCGTCTCGGCTCTACTGTATCTAGAGATAGATCATAAAAACGAAATCAGATGGTATTTCTAGTAGTGTAGACCGCAGATATAAATTCATTTAAACTTGAAACTACCCCAAGAAAAAAAAAATCATAAAAGTTATGCAACATGCTTGATTTTTTGAATAATAATTTGATATTTTTTACAAATTTACCTATGTTAGGTTGATTCTGTAAAACTGAAGAAAAGAGGTTATTACCTGGTTAATCAAACCAGCCATTTGTAAGTTGCAAGTTGATACGTCAATAATTGAAATGAACGCATGTAAAATAATATATGATATATACTTATTTCCATTTCAGATAGAACAAAATAAATCATTGATTGAACATTTTTTAATTGGATCATGTTGATTTGGAAAACTCGAAAAGTATGTTTTGTATTTTCCTTCCCATAACCATTTTTTGCTTATGATCTCAAAATTGATAATATAAATAATAAAACATTTCTGAGCAAAGTTTGAATGTAAATTTTGGTCTCATCCGTAATTGATTTAATTTCAATGTGAAGCTGTCCAAAATATGTCTTTATATTTTATCAATTTATAAATACCAAAATTCCATTCAATCGTTTTTTTCTACAGAGACAAAGATAACAACTGAAGTTTTTCATATAAGAAGTTTCACATTGGAAATGTTTCTATTGATCATGTTTATTCAACATTTCTTTCTTTGTAATAGATGTGGATGGTATCAAATATGTAATAAACTATGACTATCCCAATTCTTCTGAAGATTATATACACAGAATTGGCCGTACTGGTCGATCTGATACAACTGGAACATCTTATGCTTTCTTCACTCCAAACAACTTCAGACAGGCCAAAGATCTCGTTTCAGTCTTGCAAGAAGCGAATCAGGTAAAATATTTCACCCTGTTGACTGTTAGGCATTATTTTTTAACAGACGTTATGGTAACTGGTTAAAATACAGGGTGGCCAATATACAGAGTGTTTCATAACCTGCAGCACTTAGTTTTTAGCAAACTTTTTCGTATCCGGATATTTCGTTTATAAAGGACTATTTGAAGCGATTGAACCCACTCTCAATATGTAAGCATAAATACTGAATACATGTTGTCACTTGTCGTCAAAAATTTTTTACGTTGAGATGTGGTGGGGAAAACGAATGTATATTGGAAAAGTGTGAACGAATTGATTATATCCAATTTTTCAACAAGTGATGAGGAGGGGGTTAATATGCGTGTACTCCTTAGTACGCTTTTCTTAAATTTATAATTTTCAAGAGAAACCTATATATTGGCCATTCTGTCTAAAATCGGTAAGATAATAAACGGTTAAATGGACACAATTAATCATCAGAGCCACAGAAAACAATTCTTCTTTTATAATGTGAGCTAGCTTTTATTGCAAAAAAATTTTTAATTCGCATATTGATACATTTCATAAAGTAGCTACTTCCAAGGCAGTAAGTTTTTTGTCTGCTATTATATTAATGATGTAACTAAGTATTAATCAATTTTTCGCATTTTTGTTTGACATTTCAAATTTAATTCGAAGAAATTATGAAACTTCAGGATCTAAATTTGGAACTTCGAAATTCACTGATGCTTCAGTTCTTACATTATCTAAGTATGGATAATTTAAAAATTGGCAATTTTTTGCTGACAGGTGGTTAACCCCAAATTGTTGGAGTTGTCCAATAGGGGAGGTGGTGCGTATGGAGGCAGGCAAAACAGATGGGGAGGTGGTGGGGGCTTTCGCCATAGAGAGAATGGCGGTGGTTTCCGTGGAAAAGATTCTGGACGTATGGGAGGTGGAAGAAGCACAAATGGGGGAGGTAGAATGATGAATGGCAACACTTCTGATAGAGGAATGGGATCTCAATTTGGTAGAAGTGGTGGCCCTAGACATAACTCAAGATTCAGCAACGGACAAGGGGAAAATAGAAGCCACTACAATAGTCATAGTAACTGGAATGGAAACAGGGGAGAGAGTAAGTAATAATAATTTATATACCTTATCCTTACACGCCGCATTAGTGCTTTCCCTACTTTTTATGATGACATCTTTGTTCTGACTTCCAATGAAGAAGTTTTAATTATTCCTCTAAGAAGAACTGACTAAATTAACGTTTGTTAAATGTTTCCACTCAGTTAAACTTAGTTTTGACTTATTTTTCTTTTATTCCAGATTACTGATACGATAAGAATTAGGATCGCAATTTCATCTGTCATAGTAAGTAAAATTTCTTGTTTTCTTCATTGAGCTTATTTTTATTTCAATTGAGCAAATAGATAGTTTTTAATACAGAGTGTCCAAGATAAGATGCAAAACATTTTAATGGTTGATAAGAGGACACCTGAGGAATCACAAAAAACCTCCTACGTAGTATCTTGGAGTACTATATTCTAATTCAGAGGGCGATAAAATGACATGCTGTTGAAAATTTCTATGACCTCCTCCGAACAAACATTGTGTCCTGTTTGAATACTCTTTAACGGCTTAGCAGTGGATGTCATCGACCTGGATACAAAGGTATTGAACATCCAGAAACAGTGGTCCCAATTGATCATGTAATCACTGATGGAGAATCAAAAGCCACATCCAAACCACTTCCTATTGAATTAGGAGTGCCTCAAAGAAGCATTCTAGGACCAATCATCTTCATGAATGACCTGTTTGCTGAAACATCTTCAATAATAAAGTGTTCATTAATAAACTATGCCGATGACACAAATGTGTTGCTGAGAGCTAAAACCCTAGAGGAAATCCTAAAAATACAAAAAAGAGCTCTCCGTATCATTTACAAACTGGGATTCCGAGAATCCTACAGAGGAAAATTTCAGCATAATAAATTGCTCAGAGCAGTCGCTATCTACACTCAGGAATGTCTTCTATTCGTTTTTAAAAATAAAAAATATTTTGAACAGAGTACTAAAAGTATAGTTAAAAGTATGGAATATTGGTAATTCACGCACCATTTGGGTCAAAAGTATCTGGACATGAATCTAAATTATTATATGTGAATCTATGCACTGGTCGACTATAATTTGAATTTTATGCTTCTGTTTATGTTCTTCATTTAATCGTACGAATCGGAAACATAATAATATCAATTTTGAATGCTGATTAATATTCTCTGAATTTGAATATTTCTTCTTTTCAAATATTTTTTAAGTTGTACTTATAGATAGATAGATGGATAGATAGATAACTTTATTTTCACATCACCGCTGCTCAACAGATTCAACAAGTGTTGAAACTGGAATATCTTCCAGTTCGACTACTGAAATTTATCGACAATCTCAATGACCAGATATTAAACTGCTTCTGTACTTTCAAGGCCTTCTTGGATGTCAATCATTCTTGAATGCACTGTCTATTTTATTTTGAATGATACAATTTGAATATATATGAAAACATATAAACGCTGTAATTAATGAAATTACAGGGAAAATCAAATTGATAGGGCACCCTGTATTCACTTTTATTGCTGATTAAATTGCATTCAATTTGGAGTCTTCAATATTAAATTGATAATCCATGCCACATTTTAGTATGAAAATTGACAGTAGTAGTAGTAACAGTCGTTTATTGCAAATATATACATATAAGCAATTGGCCATCGACCCGAGGTCCTTCAGCCTATAGATTTAGAAAACTGACATTAATCTTTCATTTCAGGTTAGTTAAATTGGGATGATGTATAATCTACTGCAACAGTATTTATTGGATGCATTGCCAGTTTCAAGTGCATCACGACAGAAATAAAAAAATAATTTATATTTAATATTTTAATTCGATATTGACATAAATTATCCTAATTTTGTTGAATGTTGGATTCACAAAATAATCCTTTGTTGTCTACATATTCGAAAATATGTGTTCTATCTGTGATTAATTAATTCTTACATTTGGATTATGTTATCAAAATGCAAAACAGCCAAATTATATAACAAAACTGTATATATTTCATCAATGTATTTTTTTACATTCAAATTAGGATATTTCATGCAAATCATTAATTCTATTCAGAATTTAATATATTTCTTTTTGCACCTTTTGGGTTGAAAACATTGTGCTCATTCGGAATGTATGATTAGGGATGAATCGTCTCGTGCTTTCGTTTTTATCATCTGTTCCCTGTCACGCTGTTTCTAACCAGAATGGATTAACATGAATAAATTTATTACTTACAAAATAGTTTCTCTTAGTTTCCAACCTTATTCGCCTAACAGCCACAGAGTATATAAGTTACCGGCAATGTGTATAATCCGGCATTCTATACAGTATCCAGACATTGTATAGAACGCCTGAAAAAGTCAGGCAATGCATTAAATATTATTCATTCTATACTGTCCTAGGTATTTTACAGAAAACCTTACGCCTATCGGCAATGTGTTCAGGTAAGGTCGCATTGATGAGGGAAGACGTTGACGATTTAAGGAGCGCATTCGCTCTTTGCGAATTCATTGGGATGGCGGCCGATCAACGAGTGTTGATTTTAGATGAATAAATAATAATAAATATCATCTAGGATCTGAAAACTTTTTTGTTCAGAATGGCTTTTCAGATATCTCTCTATCTCTTCAAACCTTCATCAAAAGGGGAAATGAAAAAAAATTCATGTTTCAATCATAAAATAACATCAGTTACCTACATGTTACAAAACAAAAAAAAGTACAGGGTGGGGAAAATTCGTTGTCTACTGAGGGGATCCCGAGAACTATAAGAGCTAGAAGAAAACTGATTACACAATTCCAAGCTCTTTTTCAGAAAAACAAAAAATTGTGAAAACCGTAGCTTCCTACTATTCTTTGTTTTTGAGTTATTATCAAAAAATGAGGTTTTGACGATTTCGAAAACTTTTTTGTCTTTGAAGTTACAGATGCAAACTTTCATTGAATTTGTTATTTATGAATTGGAGCAAATCTTTTGTCATTGAATTCTACATATAAAAGTGCCTAAGAAAGTTCATCTTTTAGATCTGTAACTTCAAAGACAAAAAAGTAATGAGAATTTCCCCAACAGCCGTTTTCAATAAACCTATCTATCTATAAATTGGAAACCATTCTAAAATATATCTACCAAAGATTAAAACTCTATAATCTTTGGGTTTTTCTATCTTCAGTAACTGAAACAATGGATATATAGTGTAACCAGTCCGGCCCTTGCGGTCGGACCTTTCGAGAACCAGAGCGGTCGCTAGGTTCTGGAACGACCGCGAAGGCACAGGAATGTTTCCGTCGCCTATATAAACCCAGCGGAGGAGCAGATAGGGAAGTACAGTTATAATTTATTCACAGTGCAAGCGAGTGGAAATAAATAGTAGTGACATAGTTAACTAACTATGTCACTACTCACAAACTTGTGAGTTATAAGTGTATTCGTGAGCCTCCGCTTACTGTTTTAACCATTCTTTGTTTCACCGAAAAAGAGCTCGAAATATGTCATCAATTTTCTTCTTGCTCTTATACCTAGTTCTTGAGATCCCCTCAGCAGACAATGAATTGTGCTCACACTATACATACCCATTCTGACAAGATAATGAATTCACACCTGAATCATATCATTTCCGGCAGATCAGCAGGCATTCTATACAGGGTGCTGTAAACAAATGCTTAGGGAGATGATTCCTCGATGAAAATAAGCAGGGGTAGTTCCTATAAATTTTTTTCGAAATCGACCTCCTTTCCAAAGAAACAGCCTTTGGAAGGCGATGGCGAGTTGACAGTTTTTGATTTTTTTTTACGAGTTCTAACAAACTCTGTCATAAAATGACATAATATAAAGCACCAAGTAGACGTTACACAATTTTTTTAGATCTCATAACTTAAGCTTACAGGTAGCTCAGTGCTCAGTTGGTAGAGCACCTGACCGGCAATCGAGGGGTCGAAGGTTGGAGTTCTACTCTGGGAGGTCGTTTTTTCGGAATTCAATTTTTGTCTGTATGCCGTAAATTTTCAATTACATATATTAAAATTTTTAGACATTAAACTATCAAAGCTGATGATTCAAATTTTGGACTCAGGACTCCAATATTTTGCTTCATTTACAAAACAAAGACGCAAGATAACCAGAGCTTTCTTTCAGTGAGTTATCAGAAGATACTGTTATGGTTCGAGTTATCCAATCAATATAATTTAGTTATATAGTTTGTCCAATGAGTGAGATTTTTGCGGAATATAGTCCAGTAATTTTGACGCCTGAAAGTATGGGGTAGTATGCGTCAAATCCGGTAGTTCTGATTTTTTGCAGAGACTTGTTTATGATGTTGGTCTTATGAATAAAATCCAAGTTTGTGACCTCGAGCGCCGAACGCAACTTTGTCGAAAATCGAAGAAACCGCGAAAAAATCGTGCTTTTTTTTAGCGATTTTCACCCTAAAAGAACTAGTTTTCGAAAAAACTTCTTCAGGACGTTTTTAAAGTGGACTAAATTTGCTACAACATAATACCAAAACTGTCCCTGTACACCCAATAGTTTTCGAGATTAACGCCCACTTGCACCGCCTATCCAAGCGTGTGTTCATAAACTTACTCCGAGAGTAGAGTATGAGTATGGTCATGCTCAGAGAGCATACTCTGAGGAACTAAAAGTACGTTTGTGAACGCTTCGGGTAATCAGAGCTTGCTCTGAGTAAGTTTGTGAACGCAACCTAAAAGTCCCTCTTTGCTAGGCATTGAGTTCAATGTTGCTAGGTTCCACTTCTCAGATCAATAATCTGATCTGAGTTCCACTTACACAAAGGGGTACCGCTTAATGGAAACTTAGCTAAGGGACACTGAAAGATTATTGAATTGTTGGTACACTCGACCAAAGATTAACTTCCTCTTTGACTCGACTTACTTGAGGATTTGAAAAGAAGAAATTTCATATCCGTTTCCATGTATAAAGTATTGAGTCTACAGAGACAATTCTGGCATCATATTGTTGCAAATTTAGTCTACTTTAAAAACGTCCTGAAGAAGTTTTTTCAAAAATCAGTCTTTTAGTATATACAACATAAAATAAAGAATTTGACGGATTGATTTCACAGGAAAACAACCATCGATGTCAATTTTCCTTACATCTGAGAAAAACGCGTTTTCAACTTCAAATCCGTTCATATTATTTGAAATATGACGAAATAAATACTATTGTTCTCGGAATGAACATCTAATATATAAAATTCTCGTGTCATAGTTTTCGTTACCATACTCCTCCGAAACGGCTTGACCGATTTTGATGAAATTTTTTGTGCTTATCCGGTATCTATGAGAATCGGCCAACATCTATTTTTCATCCCCCTAAATGTTAGGGGTAGTCCACCCCTAAATTTTTTTTTGTATTTTTTAGACAAAATTTTTAATTTCTATTTTTTTATGATACAACATACAGAAATACATACAATCCTCAATTTTCACCCTTCTACGATCAACCCTTATTTTTTAATAGCCATTTTAGTAATTTAATCATTTTTTTTTAGAAATTACTAGGAAATTATTTATATGGCAAAACAACGTTTGCCGGGTCAGCTAGTTATTAATATTATTATACATAAACTGAGTGCATTACATGAAATGACTTAAGAGATTTTTCCTTCGTATATTGATCGACAACGTTAGTTCTTTCCCTTCATGTTATTTCGACACTTTAGAGTGGTACTTTTATTTTTTCCCACATTACTTTAGAACTCAATTGTCATTAAAACTGAACCGAAGAAACTTCGAATCGAAGAAATTCAGATTACAAATTCCCACAATTTCCCCATACCAATATGGCGGAAACTATGTGACACTTTTTTTCATTGAACTCTTTTGGTGTTCAATGCTTTTTTTACAAGAGAGTTTGCTCCAAAGAGTAACAACTGTTGTTACTCTTTGTTTGCTCCCTCCCTTTCTTTTACCTCCATGGAAACCACAGATCATTGAATTAAGAAATTTTATTCAATGCCACAGATCACAAACAACTCCCCCCCCTTCCATAAAGTTGATGCTCTGCGCCAAAGATATTAATATATCTGCTCTGCGCATAAGGAAAAAATCAATAACCGGCGAGCGCCGTTGGTGGGGACATAATGGTAATGACAACATTGTCCATTTTAATCCTGCCAAAATGATTCAAAATATTAAATTCACTGAACTAAAAACTTCGTATATCAACAAAATTATAATAAATTTAAACTTTCATTGGTAAATATGAAGGGGTGAAAACTTATACATTTATCAAACCGTCAATTCTGTTAAATGCTGCAACCGGAAGTACTACCAACTTCAGTATTGTATTCTGATTGGTTGCTTTAAGAACGAATAGAAGAGCTGATCAATACGATGTTCTCCCACTTTTATCTCCAAGAGTCCAAGGTTTCCCTTCCCTTTATTTTTCCATGAATTCAGTTCATTGTAATGAACACTGAATTAGTTCAATCCAGTTTCTAGCTTGTGAACGATTCGTTTAGTGTATTTAGACATTACACCTGGATTTATCGTAGTCTGAAAATTGAAAGTTCAGCTATATTAACAGAATATTTGAGGTGAGGTTTTATATCTATAATATTCCTGAAAATAAATATTGATTGGCATTAAAATGAAATGTAGGTACTTCATCTTGACAGTTGAATCTAATTCACAACGATAATATGAATATGTAACATATTATTTCAGGTGCCGAGCTACCAGAAAACAGCTATCAATCATGTAAGTTCCTTTTTTATGAAAAATCCAGAATGGTTTGCATCCAAATTTTGTCATTATTTTGTGAATTATTTACCACATTTCCGTTTGTTACAAATAAAATTTGTTCAGGGAAAATGTTGGATGAAGATTAATCAAAATTGAAGAAATACAAGTTCAAATACCTCTGCTTTCATATACTTCCTATAAATTAAATATATTGTCCGAAGCCTACACCATTTCGCTTAGACAGCAAATCTTATATAATACTAAATTCGAATCTTATTACTGTTACACGTTCAGAATTTTACTTTTCATAATACAATATGGCGCTGAAAGAATTTCTTCCAACGGGAGGTCATAATATGACGAAATCCTCGATTAGATATTAAAATGATTCGATGTATTCTGAAGGTGGTAGCATAAAAGAGTTTTTTTTTGAAAATTCAATATCCTTTTTTATGAATCATGGACGCAACGTAGTCTCCAAGAACATATGGCATCTTGGTGGCGTCTTGACATCTTTGAGGACGATTAATCTGCACGGGTAATTATTTTATCGTTAAAACGTCTATTTCTATAATGTTATATTTTCTAGATTTCGATTTCTGAATATATGTATTACGGTACCTAATCCAAAACATTGTTCTTCAGTTTTATACAGTATTATTGGGTGATGAAACTAAAAGTCTCAGCATTTTTAGAAGGTCGAGCCTCTAAGGGTGGGAAACAGAAGGAAACTACCCAAACAGAGCATTTTCATTTTCGTTTTTTATGAATAATTGCATGCTTTGGGAATAAGAAGCCTCTAGATGTTTATATCATAATTTACAAAATCGGTCGACACCTTTAGCGGAGAAAAGAACAAAAATTAACCAAAACTGATCTGATGAGTATGTATCTTTCTCAACCTAGAGGTGTGTAGTTCGTGAACGAACTAGTTCAATTGAACTATTCCGTGTAAGGAACGAAAGGAACTAGTTCACGAATAGTTCGAAGTATAGTTCACTCGTTCCCTGAATGACAGAAACGATCGATGAGTTCGCAACGTTTTCGTATCTCCCTCACCATAAAAAGTTCATCGAATCTCACTGTATTTTTTATTTTATAACTATTGACCTCAATATATTTCGTTTTATTGATCTTTTTTATTTTATTCTCGAAACAAATCCCAGAACCCAGCAAAAAGCATAAGGCTTGAAATAATGTACACTTCCACTTGTTTTCTCGTGAAACCCGTATCAGAGTTCAGTTTCAATTCAACGTTAGTCCAGACATGAAAGAACGACTGCATATCACTAATTCATAGCATACCAATAACCGTCAATCGTTCCATGATTCATAATGGAAGTGAACGATTGTGAACTAGTGAACGATTCATGTGAACTATTCACCATCGTGAACGAGAACTAGTGAACTATATCCTCTGAGTGAACTAGAACTCCCACCTCTATCTCAACCTCAGACATGATGGAAGGAAGGGTCTAAGAATCCGGTGGCCCGGTTTTGTTGAACTCTATGGTCTGTTCAGTATTCTTCGAGACAATATTTTGTCGGATGACAGAACGATTTTTGCATCATTTATAAATCTACCTATGCATCAAATTAGTACCTGACATCGTATATATTTGATAAATATCGGTAGTCCAAAGCATTATGGATATTTGAACTTTCAATGTAACTATATTTGCATCCTATTAAGAAGTATTAAAGCCGTATTTTAGGCAATTAAGTACATAATTCTAATATGATTCATGGTTAGATTAGTCTATTGTGTAAACTAAGCAACTTTCAATTTATCGAATTTAAGATTTTCTTGCATTTTCCTCCAATGAAAATATATCATTTTATTCCATTTTGATGTTTAAAAACTATAACTCCATTCACTTTTATTTTAGCACTCGGTTGGCCATGGAAATTTGACACATTTCACTGTGTATAGTACGAAAATGTGGGGTTATGAAGATTGTCAAAACATTTTTGGGTTTTAAATCAACGCTATGTTGCCCGTTCTACGGAAAAGTTTCTGTTATTACGTATTTTATCACAATGTCGAATCTCTTCGGAACTCTGTGACGAATATAATTGAAGTTTATACAAACTGATTGAAGGCATACCAAATTAAATTATTCGTATGGAAAATACAAGAGATCAGTATAACATAATATGCACTAGCTTGAGGAGTGTTAATGTTCGTTATCTTTTTTGGCTAAAGTTTGAATACGTTACATCAGTCGTAGATTTCAAAAATATTAAACCGAAGATGAAATGTATATGATGCAGTGGTTCAGAATGGGTATCTCCCGAAGGAATTGACAGATAATTACAAGAATGTTAAATTATTCAACAAAAATCATCTTGCATCAATATAAGTAGGTAAAAGGAAGTTTCAATCAAGATGAACTTCACCTTTGAACAAAAATTTCACATGAATAAACAATTAACAGGACAACTGGCGCGTATTTGTGGCTGTTCATCTTAATACATTGATATAATAATAATAATTAGGTATTTATTGGTACCAAGACATTTAAAACGTATAGGACAAGTCAAAGTTGTAAGTCAACTATAATAACAACATAATTGTTGAATGATAGTTGTATTTCAATAAAAAAAAATGAAAAATAGGAAAATCAATTTTCGGGAACTTATTCTACGATGACATTCATCGAAAATCCTGTAGTAAACTTTTCGCATTAATTCACGCAAATATAAAATTCTCAAATGCCTCCACTTTTTGGGTCTCCCATTAGAAGAAAATTCTTTGTCATCCTCTTCATTCACAATCTTTTTGATTGTGGAAATATTCAGCTGAAATATAAGCCGTTTAGATTCAGATGAAACATTATATAAATTCTCTTACATAGAATATGTTCGCTACCGTCTGAATTATTGTGGATTTTAGAAAATCAGGGTATAACTATTTGAATGAGCGGACCTGAATTCTAAATGGCACTTCCTGAAACCCTGTCTCTTTTTTCAATCACTTTCGGCATTTTCGTAATAAAAATTGATATTAGTTGTGGCAACGGCTTTATGACATTAACGACATTTCATGAGTGCCAACTTGGCTCCGTTCTAATTACAAAAACTGCTAAAATAAATTTGAATGGAGTAAACATTATTCAACCCATAACAACAAGGGTGAGTTGACGTTTATGAACTCAGTGAGATAAAATAAATTCAATTCAAAGTGAAATAAAAGGTCCTTTCGTTTACATAAAAAGTGTAGCACTTTTCTACACTCGATTTTAGTATTCGGTTGCTGATTGAATTTACACCAGCGTAGAGGAGGTGTAGTTTATCTCAATCTCTTTTTGACTATGTGTAGATAAACTACACTTCCTCTATACTGGTGTAAATCAAATCGAGTGTAGAAAAGTGCTACACTTTTTATGCAAATAAAAGGACCTAAAATAACATGAACGTAAGCGGATAAACGTCATCTTGCTCTTTTTGCTTTGGATTGAATGCCCTAGCGACAATCAATCGAAGCGATACCTTTCATGTTATTACATAATTCTCTGAAAAGTGTTATAATTTGAATCCTAATCAAAATGGAATAAAATTTTGTATATAACATGTGAGTTATAAATGTTAATTCATTCAAAGAAATAAACCTACTCACACTTCGGGCTCGAGAGTTAAACTTTCTTCTCATGAATAAACATTCATTTAACTTGTATAAATAACTATTATTCTGAAATTTATCTATCTTTATCAAGGTCATTTGGAACAAAGCAATTCGTAAACACCAGTTACAAACCTCGCCCTCCTCAAAGTGGGGCTTACAACTCTCAAATGAATGGCAATAGAGGCGGTAATTTTGGAAATAATCGTTTTCAAAAAATTGGTGGAGGATTTGGTCCTAACAGAAATGGAAGCGGAAATTTTCATTCTCAAAAGGATAATTCGTATGACTTCAATGGTCCCCAGGGACTCGAAAAAATCAATTGGAGCAAGGTCAACTTACTACCTTTTCAAAAGGATTTTTATGTCCCACATCCAGCGGTCCATCAAAGATCCCCCTTTGAGATTGAAGAATATCGTAGGGCCAAAGAAATAAGTGTAGAAAATATTGCACCAAATCCAATTCAAAATTTTTCTGAAGCCAATTTCCCTGATTATGTTATGAATACAATAATCAAATTAGGATACGAAAGTCCTACTCCCATTCAGGCTCAAGGTTGGCCAACTGCACTCAGTGGAAGGGATCTTGTTGGAATAGCTAAAACAGGATCAGGTTAGTCTGAAAAATATTATTATATTTTGTCAATAATTTGAATTAAAGCTCATCTGTAAATGCTCATCCTACTCTGTTTGATTATTTATTACTTTGTGTTTTTCACTTTACGCAAGTAGTTAACAGAAAGATTGACATAGATTAGTGTTTTTGTATTGTGCGGCAATTTACTAACAAACATATAATTGTTTCAAATGTTTACATGAACAGAATAAAATTCCACATTTTTCAGGGAAAACATTGGCGTACATTCTACCTGCAATTGTCCATATAAATAATCAGCAAAGACTTTCACGCGATGATGGGCCCATTGCATTAGTCTTAGCACCTACCAGAGAGTTGGCACAACAGATTCAACAAGTTGCCAATGAATTTGGTAATTCGTCTTACATTCGCAACACTTGCATATTTGGAGGGGCTCCTAAAGGGCCCCAGAGTCGTGATTTAGAAAGAGGAGTTGAAATTGTTATAGCTACACCTGGAAGACTTATTGATTTTCTCCAAAGAGGTACAACAAATTTGAAACGATGTACTTATTTGGTGCTGGATGAGGCTGATCGTATGTTAGATATGGGTTTTGAACCCCAAATTCGTAAGATATTGGAACAAATTAGACCTGACCGACAAACTTTGATGTGGTCTGCTACATGGCCTAAGGAAGTTCAAAAACTTGCCCATGACTTTTTGACGGATTATGTTCAAATTAATATAGGATCACTTCAGCCCTCAGCCAACCATAATATTCATCAAATTGTTGATGTCTGCCAAGAAACTGAGAAAGAACAAAAGTAAGTTCAGCCTATGTACCAAATTCGATAATTCTTGTTTTGATGTACAGGGTGGGCAAAATTCGTTGTCTACTGAAGGGATCTCGAGAACTATAGCAGCTGGAATAAAACGGAGGAATTTGAATATGATATCAAATTCCTCATAAAAAAGTGCCTGTAGAATGTAACAACGGATTTCGAATATGAGTTAAAACAAGCGAGTTATTCAGCTTCATTCAAAATGACAATTTCTCAATTTTCGTTCATAACTCAAAATCTCTTAACGCTAGGTTGGATCTGTTTCCAGTTTTGGGTTAATCAATAAAAAAGAGCTCGAGAATGTGTCGTCCGTTTTCTTCCAGCTGCTATAGTGCAGCTGATGATCCCATCAGTAGACAACGAATTTTGCCCATCGAGTACAGGGTTGCAAACTTCGATGGCAGCTTTATAATCGTGAGAACTAGGGAAAACCGCATCCCTGTAACTTCTTATTTTCAACTTAATAAATGAAAACCGGATGTTCAGCTCATTGACTTGGTGCCCCAATTCCGTAAAGATTCACTAATATCGAAAAACGAATGTCACATTCTACAGTAAGTTTTTTATGTAGTATTCAGTGACGTAGTCGAAGATTTTTCTCATAGATAGATAACTTTATTTTCACATCAGCTCAACAAAACGTCGAGACACGACTTTTTTTTATATATTCAGAATCAGAAAAAAAAAGAACTGGAATGTGACATAAAAACAGTTATGATTGTATCACCAAAGTGGTGAACTAATAAAAATCATTGTCTATGCCACTAAATTATAAATAAAAAAGTATCTACAGAATGTCGCATTTGTTTGTGGATATTACTGATACTTAACGAAATAGATTCACCAATTCAAAAAGCCTAAAAATGAGTTTTCACTTATAACTTGAAAACAAAAGAAGTTGGAGGGAATCTCATCGAATTTTGTCCACCCTGGACTAGTGTACCGAGAATCTCCTACTCCTCAAATACAAAAAGGATTGAGAATTTTGATTTTATCAAATCATTGATCAGGCTATCAAAGTTTTGTGAAACCCACTTTAACACTCAACTATATGTATACATAAATACCATGTTGACTGAAATTGAAAAAGAAAACAATCTTTTATAGATTGAGTATGCTGCTTCAGGAAATAGGAAACACAATGGAGACAGATTCAAAAGTGATAATATTTGTAGAAACTAAAAAGAAGGTTGAGAGTATTACCAAAACTATAGGAAGTTATGGCTGGCCTGCTTTAAGTATACATGGTGATAAAAGTCAAAATGAACGTGATTATGTTCTAAGGTCCTTCAGAAAAGGAGGACAATATTCCATTCTGGTTGCTACTGATGTAGCTGCTAGGGGGCTTGGTGAGTATAAAAAAGGGGGGGGATGAAAAACACCACAAAAAAAGTTCATTTCATTATTGAAAGCCAACCATGTTCTTTGAAAATTTTAATTTTTATTTAAAACAATCTGTATTGTATTTAAGCTCAAATAGCTACAGGATTTTCAGAAGTTACCCAGCTGGTTCAGCCTTTTAATCGAATATTTTTTTATTACTTTATTTTTAGAAAACTCAAATATGCGATTAGTTTCTTGTATCAAAAAAGTTCATTTTCATTTGTATTTGGTATTTGTTCATTCAAAATCTCAATTTTTGATGTTTTTTTCTAATTCATTGTGTGGTTCTAATCAGTATGGGATCTATTTGTTTGTTCTAGAGGCACATGCAGAGTGAGCATATTGAACTATAAATATGCCATATAGTTGTGTTCTTCTCAAAGGATGCAATTTTCCCTGCGGTGCCTCCATGTTGGCTATCTTTGCTTAGAATTGGACAATGGCTCAGTTTGGTGGTTAGAAGATTTCCGAGGGAGAACATTTCAATAATCCTTGTCATTTCCCGATCACTACTTTGAACTCATTCATTATCCTATCTACATTCTCTGAAACGGGAGTCTCAAACCTAAGAATACATTGAAATTATAAAACTTACACACGATTTTCCAAACTTTTGATTCAGAGTCAAGTAATTATACGGAGTTGGATTAGATAACCTAGCATGAAATGAATTCAATATCTAGAATTTATTTTATCTTTAAATGCCTCAAAATTCGTTTTGGAATTTCTATTTATCTACATAATTTTCAAAACATCCTTTATACTCCCTCCCAATTTCATCAACATAAGATGTCTAATAGAAAAATGAAACTCCCTGTTCCTGTTATAATCCATGGCATCTGCCACTGGACGTCCATTTTATTCCCAAGGTATAGCGGTAAAGAATTTGTATAGACGCTAAAGGTACATACAGATTCAAGTGTGGCCGCCCTTCTCTGCTACAACTGTTGCCTCTAAAGTCATAATGGTAAAAAAAAGACGTAAGGCTAATTCTAGTTCATGGTTAGTATTTTAATTTCGATTTGATTTCTTATTGTTAAACTTTGGGACAAAAAAAAAGTATTGTCTTTTTGTTTTAAAATTATTTCAAGCTCATGTTATTAACTGTTGATCACAATCCCGTATGTAGGTGGACTCTACTTCACCTATATCTGCTTCCATTCAAATCAACGGAATTGTTAATTCTTCATCGAAATACTCGATTTTTGCAGGCTTTAGGCCGAAGTTTTTCCAAAAAAAAACTAGGTATCATAAGCTTGAAAGTGTCACATATATTTAAGGAATCATGATTTTTCAATGTAACTCTCCACTTTAGATGTTGACGGTATTAAATACGTCATAAATTACGATTACCCTCACTCGTCTGAAGACTACATTCATAGAATTGGCCGAACTGGCCGTTCTGATACCACAGGAACATCATATGCATTCTTCACTCCATCTAATTACAAACATGCCAAAGATCTGATCTCAGTACTCAAAGAAGCAAAACAGGTAAGGAATTAATCAATTAGTCTTTTTTCCTGTTTGGCGAATTCGAATGTTTTCCCCTTTCTATTTCCTCAATGTAAGTTTGATTGAATAGGAAACATCTCAAAAGTATTTGAAACATATACTTCTTCAGTCTTTTTGTATCTTATATTTTCATGATGATTATCACTTCAGGTTGTAAATCCAAAATTGAGTGAAATGGCAACCAGGTTTGGAGGTTTCGGCGGTGCCAAAGGAAGATGGGGTCAAAATAATGGCAATGGATTTAATTATAGAAATATGAATAATGGGCCAAGACCAAATTCAAGATGGGGCAATTCCGCCGAGCAAAAGCCATATGGTTCATACACTAAGAATGGTAAGTTGTTGAACAGTAATTGAATACATCTAAAGATGTTCCATGATTTCTGAATTCGATTTTCATCGAAAATCAAGGTTTCGATATTGTTTTAGGACGTATCTTTAAAGATAAAATTTCAGAAAAAATCATTGTTAATTAACCAATTAATTTAATTATGTATTTTCATTTTTCACAAAGATTGAAGCTAGACACAAACTATTGGACGTTGGCAGCTTTGAGCGCAGCTTATGATATTTTGTTTCCAGTTTCAGTATGATCGCTTAATTGGCGGATCCATATTAACGTTATGAAGTTCATTTAATGATTACCAATTGCTACTTTTTCAATAAACTCATGAAAGAAAAAAAGTCCTTCTAGAAACCAAAAGACCACCAAATCTCTATCAATGTTTTGTTACACTTGCTGTAATTGAATTTTCTAAGGTCGTCTTACCAAAAATAATGCTTTATGATAATTTTATTAGAAAAAATGCACAAGGTCTTAAGTATAACTGTTGTTTTGTTTCAGGGTATTGAATTCTTGGATTGAAATCCAACAGGGTGTGATCAGTATTTTTTTAATTCCATTTTCAATCTATTTTCTCAATAGTGTTAGAATGTTTAATTCTCATGAAGAAATGTCACTATTGAAAGCTAGTTGAAGAATTTTTTTATAAAGTTATATATGTTAATGAATGTTGTCAACTTTCCTTCATTAATGTTTGAAGTTGAGTTAAAATTTTATTTATAAATTGTGAATAAAGTTTGCACTAAGACATCTTTCCCTATTTTCATTGTGTTATGCGATTATATTTTTTAATAAAATGAAAGAAATAGTACATGAAGAGTGTTCTCTTTTATACTTATATATCCATTTACATGTACAGGGTGTTTTCAAAGAGTAGCCTTTTTTTGAGAGAAATTAAAAAAAAAGCTGCATTCACAATCAATTTGCTGGCCGAAGGGCACTTTGGTACGGAAGCTTAGCAGATGGCGTTCTCCGTTACCATCAGAGACAGTTTGTCTCTGTTACAGTTACAGTTTGTCTCTGTTACCATTCACAATAAAATGAAAGACTACCACGGGGTTGGAAATTGGCAAAATTTCTTGCAAGCTTCTAACTATCACTTCGGCAAGGAATTTCGTGCAGGCTATGGATGATGCTAATGGGTTTTGGTCGGTTAAATGTTCATTTGAGTATTTTGTCCGAAGTTTATTGCGAATTGATTGTGAATGCAGCTTGTCATTTCACCAAGAATTTTTTACATAAAATAAGATGGCCGAGCTACAGCTCCTAGAATTTCGAAAAAATTCAAATTTGAACTACGAGATTGTGGAAGGCAATTACCATAGAACAGTGAATTGATAGCCCACTCTTTGGTGATTACGGCCAGGGGGGTGAAACCAAAGACTGGTGAAACCGATTCCTCTATCTACGGGTGAAACTCCCTCTTCTATGGTCCAATCTACAACCAAATATGGCCGACATGAATTTCCGGCATTGAACTTTATGTTCAATGATTTCCGGTTGAAGTGACAGCCAGCGGCAGTCAAAACCAAATACACCTAATCAGGGACAAACGAGATGGTTAATAGTTTGTCTATGATGGTTAACTACCTGCTAAAATCAAAGAGGTTCGAAGAGCCAACATTGTTTTATGAGAAATTTTGCATTTTTCACTATGGTCTCTAGACCATAGTGAAAAATGCAAAATCTGTGGTCTACCACAGATTACAGAGTAGAGAGAGTGGTCTAGACTTTCAAGTCCTACTGGGATGTCAATCATTCTTGAATGAACTATATATTAGTGTTCTGTGGTGATGACCATACTCTACTCTCGGAGTAAGTTTATGAACACACCCTAATAACCTAATAAAATTATTAGGTCTATGGTCCAATTATTGAGTTATTAGTGTTCTGTGGTCCAGAGTCTCTGATACTGTCAGCAAAGATTATAGAGTTAGGAAGATAGGAAACCGCCTCATATCGCTAGTACTAAAAATCGTATACGTTTTGGCCTGTGTTGCACACAATTGACAATCAGGTGGCGCTGAAATCGTGCTCTCAAACTGTTGAATGACAGTTTTCTATTTCATAATTGAAGGGCGCGAAATTCGAATTCTGTTCCTCGATAAAAGGGCGCGAAATTCGAATTCTATTCCTTTTATTGAATTCGAGTAGACTTGGTCGAAACCAGAAAAAACATCCTGAGCGACAAAACAAAAATAGGCCTTTGTTTTGTGATCAAGATGTTTTTTCATCTAAACATTGTTGTGAATCAATTAATATTAATGAAATACTGTGTTAGATTTGCTATACTTTTTATTTGAAATACATAGAAAAATTTGACAAAATTGAAGATTGTACATGGTGTATTCAAAGGTCAGACTTTTTTTTAACGGAAGGTACAATTGGTGAAAATCATTCACCTTTGAAAACATCTTGTACACAAATAATTGAGCTCTGAATATAGGACACAACAGAACATGGTGAAATGTTATATATCAAAGGTGTAATTTCTACACAATACATTTTTTTTCCAATTAATAGAATCAGTTGAATTTGTAAAATTTTTATCAGAAATTAATATGAACAAATATTCGATACAACATATCTCAAGAATTCTTTTACATATTAGTTACAGAATTTTCAGAACCACAATTAAAAACAAATTTACATAGGTGTAACCTGTATATCGGTAAAGATATGTAAGAATAACAAGTCAACTCCAAAATGCAAATAACTTCACTAATAACATGAATTGCATATCAAACTAATAATACATATATCCAGCTATAAATGATAAAATTCAGTGATAAATTGAAATACGTGTATCTATTCTAATGTATAAAATTGTAGTATAAGAGCCTAGGAGTACAAGTGCATTTTATTTGGTTTTGAGAAAATCAGATTTAAACTTAAAAATTATTCCCAAATTCGACCTGTTGGTTTCTCTAGTACTTTGTATTGCTCTGTTTTTTTCACTTGAAGTTTTGGACTTACTCTTTTATACCATCCTCAGCTTGTCTCACCACTTACGCATAGACAACGTGGTGATCGCCAAAGTGCAACTCTTCAGATAGACTAATTTCATCGTACATCAGAGAACAAATTTCTTTTTTCTGCTCAGTATTTAGGAGATGCAACCTCAAAGAAATTATAATGACTCTACGTATTCCAGGAGAAACTTTTTTACTGCAGTTCACCAAGTTAATGTCTGGACATACTGAAAATCCTATTCACTTCAGAGTACTGAAAATAAAAATCAATCAATATCAGAGTCATATTGTACGAGTTTCAATACTTACGTTCAGATATTTATGGTAAATTCAAAAAACTTATATTCGGAGAATCTTTCGTACTACAGTTTCCACAGTTCCTCACCATACAATAGTTTCCATAAGACATTTTGAGCAAAGATATTTTTCTGCGATTTTGAAGTTTTCACTAAGTAAATACACAAAAAACTTTAATAATAAACGACTTAAATGAACTAAATAAACGACGAGCGGAAAGAGAACCAAAACAAAACGGCCATGTTTCTTCAAATCTTACAAAAGTCAAATTATGTTTCTCCAAATGGCCGTCGAATAAATATTTTAACCATTCTTGGCATCTTAGTACAACAATTGAACCACCAGGTGGCGCTACAGCAAGTGTATACGCTTGGTTTCCTATCTTCCTAACTCTATACATAAAGTAAGTCTGTTCTGTGACTCTATAATCTTTGACTGTCAGTTGAATGTCACGGCGGTTTCTGCGGATTAGTACGGAAGTAGCACTTTCACGTTCTCCGGTCTACAGTATTCAGACTCTGCTAGTCTTGCTAAAATTCTATAATATACTTCCAAAATGTCCAAAGTAGATTTGGAACTAAAAAAGGTGAGAATAAACGAAAATTTATTGATTGGTTCTACAATTTATGATTTTTCTAGGCTTTTGCTGAACTCCAGGAGAAGCAAATTGAAACCAGTCAGAAGTTGAGATTAGCGGATATCCAAATTGAAAATTTGAAGAAAAATAAGCAACATGCTCTATTCACTGAGAGGTAATTTATTTTTTATTGCCTAATATTTGTAATAATCAATGCATTTGTCAAATTTTAGGGAAGTAATGTCTTTAGATGGAAATACAAAAACATATGAGTCTGTGGGAAGGATGTTCGTGGCCTCTCCAATTGAGACAATAAAGAATAATCTTCAGAAAAAACAAACTATGGCAGAAGAAAAAATCAAAATATTGGAAAATAATAAGGTCTACCTGGAAAATAATTTGAAGGAGGCAACTAATAGTTTGAGGGAATTAGTAAATCAAAAAAAAGAGACTTGAGTTGATAATTCATATTTTGAAAATAAAATTTATTAAAAATATTCAAATTCTTAATTCTCATATACAAACAAAAGTGGATCACTATCTTGTTTTGAATGTATATAATTAGTTTTTTGAAGAAGTTTGAATGTTCCAGTTCCAACAGGTGATTCGGATCCTACTATAATGTTCTCTGAAACTCCACTGATTTTATCAGTTTGACCATAAAATGCTGCATCGAAGAGATGATCAGCGGTTTTTTCAAACTGAAAATAAAAAGCTTGTGTCAGTTGTATTCTCCTGTATTAAATTATGTCAATCTAATGAAAAGACAGGAATATTAGGGTATGAGGAAATACACTTTAACCAAATTAAGATGACACAGTTCTTCTAAAATTGGCCCCTCTGATTGGATTGAGTTTTTTAAGCAATACACAGTACTATGAATAATCAATGTTTCTATTCTGAAAGCAAAGAATGTAATTCGAGTTAAGAAAAGGCTGATTATAATTCAATGAATGCTTCAACCATTGGAACTAAATGGTCTGACATCTTAATCAATGAGAATGAAGATATTTTGTACGAGAAATTGTTCAAATTGGTTCATATGAATGTACCTAAAATTAACCCTCTAATACCCAACTCCGCCTTGAGACTGGTTGCATATAAGTGGATACAAAATTATTCCCTGTGAGCAGTTTAGTTCAACTGCCCATGTCTGCCTTCAGTATAGGTTCATTTTGTGAGAACAGGTGTTAATGTAAATCAGTTAACTATTTGTGAAAGAAAGATGTAGATTATACATAAGCTAACTTGAAACTATACGGAAATAATTTCAAAAAGGAAAAAAAACTTTGGCATTAGAGGGTTAAGAAGTCAAAAAAGTTTTAATGTTCTGGAAAAAACTATCAAAACAATCATATTGAAAAATAAATTCATAAGAAATGGAAAATATATAAAAATTGGAATGATTATTTTAATTTGAAAATAGTTCGTAACAAATCTAAGAGACTTATTTCAGCTGATTTCAACAAATACATTTCTACTGTAGAATCTGTTCAAGTTGTTCACCTATTGCTCTGTCAAGAATGAACATGAAGCTTTACCTAATACACTGTCATATAAAAACAATCCAGATAGAAACCAAGACGAAGACAATAGCATAATTAGGGAAAATATGGGACATATGCTATAGTCTTCGTCTTGGTTTCTATCTGGAGGGGATTGAATCGGATACCGTTTCATGCTGGACGGCGCTCTGGGTAAATAATATCCAGTAGAACATGACAACATTGAATAAAGTTCCATCAATTCCAAACGTTCTCCACCGTGGAAAAATGCTATGTTGCTCTGATGAGGCCAAATGAGGCCGAAACCATGGTCAGCATCTGCTTTTCTTCGGTGGAGCGTACTCCATTTGGGGCCTTGACGATGGCAAATTGGCTAGCTCAATTCAGATCGTAACACTTGTCGATATTCATATCGTCGGGTGGTATGCATCTGAATTTATCCTTATTAGATTAGATAGTTTTTTTTTTTTTCTTCTTTTTGTAGATTTATTCCCGGTAACGGGATACAGCAATGAATGAATGAGATAGTTTTGAGGGGGCATCTTGAACACAGGGTGCTGGTGATGGTGATCAGGAGGGAATTTTATTGTTTTTTTTTATTAATTTTTCATTTGCTTTATTTGTCTTCATGTTTTAAACTTTGTAGCAGATGATCTCGGACATTTTATACCACACATTCATTCTGTAAATTTTTTTCAACTTCTTTTTGAGATATATAGGCAAACTGCCTCATCTCTTAACCTAATTGTAATAATAATAATAATAAAGAGATGGCTGTCTATGAAGTCTGCGACGAACGAGGAAGGACGTAAAATTTTATGGGATTTTTATGGCCGGTTGCTGTTGAGGCTCGCCAATAAGTACGCGCCTTATGATGGCTGTAAATAAACAGCTGTTATTTTATAAACAAGCTGATCGGTCATTGTTCTTCTTATTTTCTGGTAGTTGCTGTAGCAAAATTGTAAACTTGAAACAAAGCCATATTTGAAGATTGATTTTGAATAGTTTCCGTGGTGAATTTGAAAAATTCATGAATGAAACTCATAAAGCGGTGAACACATATGAGCGGCCACGATCACGATCACGATCGTGACATCGCGACTGAACCCCGCTATATCGCTGAACAGATCGTGATATTATGTGCGGAATAATACAATTTGCATGGGACGAGTTTGATCGTTTCTCGATCGTGAACGTGATCGTGGCCGCGGCCGCTCATATGTGTTCACCGCTTAATTATTCATGTTAAACTTTCACATGCAGTGATAACCCAAATTGAGGAGAATTCCCCATTGTAAATGTAGTGTCAGAATTTTTTTGAATTTCTTTCTCTATTAGGCAATGCACCTCTTTTTGCTTTGTTCGTGAGAAATCAACCGAATAGGACTGATCCGAACAGATGGGTAGGTCGCGAAGCTTCCATTGATTGGCCACAAAGATCGCCTCAACCTCCTAGATTATTTTTTGTGGATATATCTAAATACAAAAGTCTATAAAGCAGAAATTAGGAGTAGAGAACATATTATTGAATCATTTTCGTGGAATACAACATTTTAAAGTAAAATTTAATAAAAAAGGCTACATGTTTGCGGCTTGAAACAGAGGAAACTATTTCAAAAATTCAATGTGAATATTCTGAATCTTTAGTTTTGCCTTCCACTAGTTTCGTATGTTTATTAAGTATTATATGGGAATGAATTTATAAAACTATTTCAGAACTTTGCTACAGCCTTGCATCTTGCATCTTTGGACGATACAGATTTATTATCTAGTTAGATGCTGTGTTTCTGCATAATCCTGCCGAAATTGAACTCGATGACGTCAAAATTGCTACTTGTACCGTGTTCACAATAGATAACAGAGACAGACAGACATATAGCCACTATTTTTTGTCGACACTAATTTCTTGAGGTCGGAAATGATGAATTTTCAGCAAACTCCAAGAAATAATTGGCGATTACAACAAAGCATACAGGTTCTATGATTCTTGATTCTGTTCCTATTCTCTTCGAAACTATAAGAAAACTTGAGAAGATCGAAGATCATGATAACATTGTCAAAAATGAAAAAGAAAGAAGATAACTTGGCCACAAATTAAAGGATAATTGTGAGATGAACTGAAAAATAATGAATTAAATCATAAACAATAACTTATCATTACGTACAGTATATAAGTTTATAGGAATTAGGAAGGTGATAAGAATCAGCAAATCTCAGCTAATGCCGACGTTTCTCAAATATACAGAGTGTTTTCAAAGGTGAGGCATTATGAAAAAATTCGTGAATAATTTAGACTAATTTTATTGGTGAGATTTTGAAGTAATATCCTTTTTTTTCACGCTTGTGTCCTAAGTCTCTTCTGTCAGTTGGTATCGAAATGAACCATTTCATAAAATCGAGTAAGTTACTAAAAAATACTGAGAAATGTTCGGCAATCCTAAGTTTCCATTTTTATTACAACGTAAATATCGAACGTGCCAATATCCTAAACGAAAAAACATGGTCGAATCGATAAGTTTTTTCCATTGCTTTGCGATAATTCAGCTAACAAACGGTCTAGAGTCGTATTAGGATCTATTTCAGTAATAATTTTCAATATTTTTTTCCACTTTGTCATTTTGAAAGTTTTGTATAGGTGATTTTTGGTGAGACACTTAATTTTGACCGGTTCTACCCTCTGCTAAAAAAAAGCCTCATCTTCAAACACTCTGTATTTTTGCAAAGCCAAATTACGCTTTCACACAGGGGGTTCAAAAATTGGCAAAAAAAAACCGCAGACAGAGAAACATTGAAAATTTTGTCTTATTTGTAACAGACATCAATTAAATCATCATGTCAGAAGCTTTTTTCCAACAAATGGTCCTTAAAGGTAAGAGACCACAGTTCCGCATCGTACCCAACGCACGGATCGCATTAAAATAATCAAGCGATGCATCCGGACAGTACAATACGTATCAGAGGACGTACTTATAACTCATATAAATACGTCCACTGATACGTATCGTACTGTACTTATCCAAAGCATTCTAAAATACTTTCTATGCGATCCGTGCGTTGCGTACGATGCGGAACTGTGGACGCTTACCTTTATACAGAAAACACACCTCACATACCACCTTGGGAGAATTTCAGGAAGCAAGATGTGAATCTACTCAAGTGACATGAATTATTCATTCTGTTTCAATTGAAATTTGTATAATAAATTATACTTACAGAGGCTAAATTAAAGACGGATTCCTTCATTTTCGCTAGACCATGTCTTGTTACTCCTAAGACTTCTCCAGTATGCGTCATTTGGGCCGCTAATAACATAACATGTCTAAAATCAACGCTTATGGAATGATTTTCCATCACCAACATAATTTCATTCATTATAGTTTCTCTGAAAAAAAAGTATACAAAGAGCATTATTTTTTATTATACTAAATAAAAATTGGTAACTAATCTGACCACACGCTACGCTTTATTTCATGATATCTCAAGAATGGTACAATTTAGCAAACGTTTTAATAGACAGGATGTCCTCAATCAAGAGGTTTTAATCGCCTGAGTGACTTCGTTTGGGATAAACAGGGTGATGTTCATCTTATAAGTGGAATTTCATTGACTAATCGACCGAATGATTTTAAATTTTGAAGTTTTATCACCCTTTACTATCGCTTTTCTTCAATATTTCTGAAATCGAATAAATCAGCACTGGGAAAATTTTTGACCTTTCCTATTTTCGTGAATAATGGATCGCCCTGGACATTATGATTTTTTTTTTCGTTTTCGAAAAGAATTAATTCAAAATAAAAATTCTAAATCTCTGCTCGACACCATCATACAGGGTGATCAATAAACATTCCTTTCAATAAATCTTCAAATTTTACAGTTTTGTCACCCTTTTCGATCGCCTTCCTTGAAATTTCTTACAAATTATAATAGAAAAACAGAACCGGACGAAATTTCTGACTTCCTATATTTCCGGTGACATCGTATCAGCCTGTGCGTGAACAATTTTAATAACTGAACTAGTTTTTAAGTAGAGTTCAGATTAAGATATGAAATCATAAAAAGCTTTCACAAATGGAACGGATCTATTTGAGAAAACTTCCAATCAACAAACTGAATCGAGGACGCCAAGCTACATGTACACCTCTGCCAATCCATCTGTTTTCAAAAGTGTTAGACAAATGTCGAGCACTTCTCTTGAATAGTGCACAGGAGCTCCATCATGTTGCAACCACAATGTTTCCATTGGAATATATGTAGTTTTCAATCATACTTTCAACATTTTCGTTATCTACATGTATGATTGTCTCAAAATAAATTAAGCATTGATGCGCCCCACCTGTGGATCATGTTTTATAAATACATAATTGTTTTATGATCAGACGCCTCTAAGGAATAGAGGTTTTAAAAATTCGAAATTGCAATTTTTTCTTCAACAAATATTCTGTTGAATGTATTCAACAATTATATCATAATCGGTTCTTCAAGATTGTCATTCACAACGACAAAAATTTTAGTAAAAATTTAGTAATTGATAATATCCAATTATGCAAGGAAAAGCTGCGCTATAACTAATAATGAAAACTTCATTTTCAGAATAAATCGTCTTTCTATGGATAACTAGTTGTCTAAAGTAGGTGTTCAAAATTATTTTCACCACTTTCTATAAACTTTTCGGCCCTTTTCATGAGGCTGATAACTGCCTGTTTTATTACATGAGGATTTCTACGAATTTCATCGGAAGCATCATTTATTCGATCTAATAATTTTTACTTTGTCAGGATATCTGTTTCATAGAACTTGGTCTTCAAATAACCACAAATAAAGAAATCGAGGGGTGTCAGATAAGGATGTCTGCAGTCCAATGTTGGTGTCCTACCCTTCCAATCCACCCGTCTGGGTTGTGTAACGGGACTTAACGATCCGACAACCAAACCGTTTCAGACGTCGGACGCACACTGGGCGATGATTCGACGTTGATTCCTTCATATTCTTTATTAGTAAATTTGTGGGGCATTCTGAAAATTTGTAACTACTCAATTTGATAAAGGGACCTGTCAATGATAGCTCTTTTTAATGTGCACGAAATTAATCGTTACTGAAACCTCTTAATGGTAATCAATTGTAATCAACTCGTTCATTGAATTAGCGATTAATGATCTCGAACAATAACGTGGTCGCTTCGCAAATATCTCAATCATTAATCGCTGTCATTAACAAACTAGTTGATTAAATAACTATTTCTGTGCATGAATATGATCAATGTTTCAATAACAAAGAGTAATAAGACCAGACCAATAGATCTTCATAGATCCAATAATAACAATAATGGAATCAATGAAGAACTCGAAAGAACATTTATATCATACTTATTCGAATTTTCAATCATTACCTTCACTAAAACAGTGAATGAGGTAAAGATCAATCCGGAAAATTACTTCAGGTCCACGTTATCCATAAAAAGCGATTTATTCTGAAGATATCAAATTATATATACTATTTTTATGATAGCGTAGTTTTTTTTTTCTATTTTTGTTTATTATCAATAAGAAAGCATATTGTCACTGTTAATGACAATTATGAATAACCAGATATAAGTGACGGCATGTGCTCTCAAGGTGTGGGTCGGCCAGACCCAGGATATACAGGGGAATATCCTGGAATAAAATTAATATCTATTTCTTTAACCAATAACTGGAAATGAATCCCACCATAATCTTTGTTTTTCTAGAATTAAATATTGATAAAGTTTTTGTCAATAGGCTTTTGAGTTTCTAATCTTTGTTTTTTAAAATTAAACACTGATCTATTTTTGTCAAGACGTTTTTGAGTTTCTAATGATAAGTTTTAGATGGGGTTGCGGTTGAAGAAAAATATTCAATTTTATTTCCCAAACAGAACTAAATTAACAGTTTCAGAATCTTAATGTTAAGTTATTGGTTGAGAAACTATTAATTGACAGAAAATGAAGGTAATTGAAAGTCAATTGTTGGGTTTCAGCGTTTTCATTTTGAGTGCTTGGTTGAAAAAACATTGATTTTATTCCAGACTTATGCCCCAGCCTGTATATATAGTCTGATTTTCTTTATGCCACCTCAGTATATAAAAGTTTCTTTTGCAATGCGATATAGGCTGGTTTTCGGAGAATGAATGTACTACACTTCTTTGTTTTTGCCAAGCTTCTGAATAATAGTTTTATTCTTCTTCAGGGTCTTTCTCTACAGAAAGGTAGAGAAGTAGAGATTTACATACCGATATAAATTTTACGAAAAAACATCAACATCAATACGAATCATACTTTTAAGTTCACTGAAACTCATCTACAATTTTAATTTTGAGTGATAATGTACATATTTATATTCAAACCTACACGTTGTTTTTTCATAGAGATTTTTTTTTTGTCTCATATAATTAATTTTTGATTACCTTTTCATTAGTAATGTTGTTATTGTTTGACATGAAAAATTTTTCTAAGTTGATGGCGTGACAATTTTGGTTCATGAAATGTTGATTTTTTTTCTTCAATTGTACTTGTTCTGTTGGAAATAAACTACATATTTATTTACTTTCTTTATTTCAAAATTCCACATCTATTGTCACATCATCTTGTGACAGGATGGAAAGTTTGTTTCGATTTACTATAACCACAATTATTCAACAGAACTTCAGAATCCATTCAGATTATTAAAATTTACGAAATGAATCGGAGAAAACTGCCCTCTATTCACGTTTTTTGTTTGTCTGTTCACTCGTGAAACACCCTGTATATTCTTTTGAAATAGGGTAGGCCACACACACTCCTAAGCTTTGTGGTTTTGATGGATAAGTGCACGGAGAACTATTAATTTTCTAACTTATTTAATTCGAATCGAAAAGTTTGTATTATTTTCTCTTTACATAATATTTTTTGTATTCTTTGCATCCTTTCATTGTCCAAAAATTGGGATACTTATTATTATAATATATTATTCGGTATTAAAAATAGAATGGCACACTATAATTGTGAATCTTCGATTTTTATTTTATCTGTAGAAAAAATAGTCAGAAGACAAACAAAGTAACAATTGAAATTATTATTATTAGCCTCACAGAAATTTATATTAGTACCGTAGGTACTCAGATTAAGAGAAAAATAAAATCATAATTACCTTGCTGCTTCAATACCTAATGTTCGGTATACTTCAATGACATTATTAGATCTTGTTTTATTAGCATCAACTCCATATGTGGCTAGGACTTCTCTTAAATTATTACCCTCAACACATAAGTTATAAGTGTTATCATCATTGTTTACTACAACAGCCTTATTTATTGTTGTGTAACCCTAAGGACAGTTACAAAATTATGAATACACAAAAAGTGAAATGTTTCTTGAGATGAGAAAACAGTGAAATCATCTACAGCAGAATAACTTTCTTTATAATTAACCCACCTTCACCATGACTTTTGGCAAAGCAATAAGCAAGTCACTTATGACAAAAATTGAATCTCGCTTTTTGTAATTCCTGTCTGGTTTGACACTGATAATGGTTTTACTTTCCACCTTAACTTCATTTGCTTTCAATTTCAATTTCGAAGTACATAAACTGTACTTCACAGTGTCAACATTAATTTCAAGTTCACACATGCGCTGAAAGTCTAAGCAAATAACTATAAACACACCCATATCTTTCATAGCACATTCCAATATTTTAGTAGCTATCTGAAAAAAAAACTAAATTGTGATGATAGAAATCAAAAATTCAAGTTATCCTACCTCCTCTAATGTTGTTTTTTGGATTCGATTTCTTACTGCTTGAGCAAATTTGTAATTTGTAGAATCCACAAGACTAGCTTGGATAATTGGTGTGCTTATATTAGGAGTTGCATTCATAATTTCCTTCAACCTGAAAAATTATTTTATTATTACTGTATCAGTAATAAGTGTCAGGAAATCAAATCTGTTTTTAGATTTTTGTGGTAAACAACGAATCAACAATGAATATTTTCGAAGTTGCGGAATACGTATTTAGAAAATATGCCTATGCATTTCAAAAATATTCCTTTAAAAGCATTCGTATTCGTCATTTCAAAAATATTTTGATTTTACAAATTTAGTTCGGTTCAATTCTTGTCACGCAATTGAATACCTTGGCACTCCTTGTGTAATATTCATACTAGCAACACCAGCAAAATGAAATGTTTTCAAGGTCATCTGAGTTCCAGGTTCTCCTATACTTTGCGCTGCCAAAGCACCAACAGCCGTCCCAGATTCAACCACCGATTTCAAGTATTTTTGTCCACACGTTTCAAGGAATGTTACCAATTGACTACAGGTTAGTCTTTCAATTTCGTTTGCAACCTTACAATTCCCGAAGATTTTTTCAACGCTTTCCACTTTCTCCTCAATTTTCTTCATAAACATCCTGAAATTGTTCGTTTCATTACGTGTTCATTAAATCAATTTTACCACTCTTACTTCAGTTCGTTCTTAAAATCTTCACTACATTCGTTGAGTGCATCAGTACTTAGGAATGCAGTTGTGGCTCGTTTAATTTGATCACTAGTCAGAGGCTCCTCATCTCTATATGGATATTTGGCTTTAACATGGTTGAATACTCTTTCAAAATTTGTAGGCACACCATTACCTTTGAAAGAAAATTGTAAATCAAATATAAGTAAAAAGTTATTTAACATTTCCATCACAAATAATGAAAAAGAACAATAGCATAAAATGATGAACAGACATCTTTTTAATAAATATCCAGGAATTTTATGACGGTATGACTATTTCAACAATAGCCTAGGTCGTATGTTGTAACCCTTTTCCAATTATGAGGTTTCATTTTGAGTAGCCAGCTATTTTGACAGCTGTATAGATTTAATTTTTTGACAGAAGAAAACTAAAATCAAATATCGAAAAAAATGAAGATAGACTCTCCAACAACACATTAAAAAAGTGTAAATTCGCTGAGAAAATGGTAGAAACCATGCATGCTCAAGAAATTCTGTTTGCTCTCGGCGTCTGAGCTTTTTATAACTTACAAATGTTTGGTAACGTTCAGTTTCATAATCAAATTTAAAGTCACTTTAAGCTTAAAGCTTCCTTTACGGCCGGTTTCATAATCAAACCTAAAGTCGCTTCAATTTTAAAGCTTCCTTTAACCCTACTAAAAATGACACTAAAGGAAGCGCTAAGCTTAAAGTGACTTTCAATTTGATTATGAAACTGGACGTTAGTGTCATTGTTAGTAGGGCTAAAGGAAGCTTTAAAATTGAAGCGACTTCAGGTTTGATTATGAAACCGGCAGTAAATCTATTAATTACAGAGATATAGGATGATTTATGTTTCTGCAAGAAAATTTGTATCCCTCATAGATTCGACGATTTTCCACCGGTTTTATTTATTTGATAAAACTGTTACGTGCAGTTTCATAATCGAATTTAACGTCACTTTAAGCTTAAAGCTTCCTTTACTGCCATTTTTAGTAGGGTTAAAGGAAGCTTTAAAATTGAAGGGACTTTAGGCTTGATTATGAAACCGGCCGTTAACTGTTCACCGATGAATCAATTCATAAGTATCATAAGGATTAATATTAATCCTTACTTAAAACATAAATGCGAAAGTCTGTATGTTGTCCTTACATAACTACCGAAACAGATCTCCGATTTTGATGGGAATAAGAGAAGAATTCATTCCAGGAGGTTTTGGAGTGAAATTCATTCCAACATAGTGGAAGATAAAAAGTTAAAATCAATTTTTCGTAAAGTCGTGATTAAACATGTTTCTTTCAATACAAAAAGAAGGACTCCACTCCAAGCGCCTCACCGGGCGCATCGGAATAATGTTTCTTTCAAGCTTAGATGGATGACGCTGAGTAGACTATAATACAGAAAAATGATCAATTGCAATTTCGTAGAGCTCGAAAAGTTCTTTGAAAGGGTCAGCGATGCCGTGTATCCTACTTTCGAGGATAACCCATAATTGTAAATTCCTGATGAAAAATGCCCCCTACAATATATCTTTTAAGAGAACATTACACGATATATGAAAAGTTGCAGAATTGCAAATTAAGACAATTTCGTTTCTGCGCTCACACCTTCAATTTGCTTGCACAAACTGCCAGTTTGTGTGATCCGGACGTACGCACCAGTCGGTCCTTTGAAAATATCAGTGCTACAGCTATAAAAACAACAAACAACACAGTTTTAGTGCGGATTTATGCAGCTCAAAATAATATCAAATAACCATTGGCAAATATAAGTTGAATACCTATTTTCACTGAGAGTGTCCATGCCGCCAAGTGACAAATATCACTTGTCAAATAACAAGTGGGAAGTTAGCCAACTCTCAACTCCTAAGTTAATTGAACGCGATATTACAAAGCCCGGTTTTGCAAAGCGCACGTACTCGCGCATCAGCCTCGCTTCCGGTACCTGGCATAGTATAAACATGCTCCTCGCCATGAGGATTGAGGCCCCTCACCCTCGAGGAGACTCAAGGTGAGCCGTCATCGGTCGGTTTTTAGTGCGCGAGTCGGTGGCGAAGTTTGACTCGCGAGTGGGTGCGCTCCGTCTAAACCAAGCTTTATTATGCGCGACTATTGCCCGGTTGCACCGTTTCGCTGGTAACCATGGTTAAACTAACCGATGTTAAATATTTAAACGTTGCTTAGAGGTCGGTTTGCACAGTGGAATCATAATCGTTGTTTATTTCAATCATCAATATGTTTGGCAACACCGCTTACAGCATGAAAAATTCAGCCATTCATCTCAAAATTAGGCTGAATGGACTTTGTTCACTTCAGCTCTGAACCCCTCATGTATAGGACAAGTCAAATAAAAAATAGATAAATTAATTTTCTGCAATTTATTCTACGATGACATCCATCAAAAATCCTCTAGTAACTTTTCGCATTCGTTCACCGAAAAATAAAATTCTCAAATACCATCACTTTTTTGGTTCTTCAATAGAATGAAATGGGTAATTCTCCTCAATTTGGGTTATCACTGCATATGCAAGTTTAAACTGGATAATTATGAGTTTCATTCATGATTTTTTCAAATGCACCGCGGAAACTATTCAAAATCATTCTTCAAATATGGGGTTTTAAAATTTAAATCGCTTGGTTTCGAGTTCACGATTTGGCAACAGCGCCTACTAGTCAATGAAAAGAACAATGTCCGATCAGCTTGTTTATAAAATAACAGCTGTTGATTTACAGGCTCGTACTTACTGGCGAGCTTCAACTGCAACCAGCCATAAAAATCCCATAAAATTTTACGACCTTCCTCGGTCGTCGCAGACTTCATAGACAGGCATCTTTGTCTATCTCATCAAGATAATGTATTTGTTGTCCTTTATTATCTGTTCGATCATGAATTGAGTTGCCTGACTCCGGTTTGTCAGGCGCCAACGTTATATGAAAGAATACAGCCTTTGTCGTCTGCCAATCACGACAACGACTTCGTATCATCGCTGGACGCGCCGAAATCTTTCTAGCAAAAACCTAAATTCTTCTATTTTATCTTCATATATATCGCCGAAATCATCGCACCATTTATCATCTCTGTATATTGAGTGAACCAAAGTGATATTGAGCAACTTTAAGTGAAGTGCCGTGTGTCCTTCATCTATCGTGCCACGGAAGGAGGGTTGGTTCCGTGTTTCCCTTCAATCCCTTCCCTTAGGAACCCCCTTTCTGATACCAGACCAGTGGAGATTCATCTGAGTTTCGACTTGACCCAGTTGGGGTAGGTACGAGCAATTTCACTTGTTCAGTTGCTCAACTTATCTTGCTCAATCATCTGAAGTTGATCGCAAACACATTTGATCAATTATTATCAATGCATATTTCAGTCGATGTTGCCAATCGAAATGAAACGCTTTTAATTTTAAATACCCATTTTTATTTTTCATTTTTAAGTGCTTAAAATAATTTTTTTTGGGAAACGGTTGAAATGATTATTTCAAAATGTGACGTTTATTTTTTTAGTTATTTCATAAAAAATACATCATTTTCGTCAGAAGGTGTATTCCCTACTCTTTGTCATCGTCTTCATTCACAATCTTTCTGATTGTGGAAACATTCAGCTAAAATATAAGTCGTTCAGATTCAGATGTAACATTATATGAATTCACTTACATTGAATATGTTCGCTACCGTCTAATTTATTGAAGATATAAGAATATCAGGAATTGAATTCTAAATAGCACTTCCTGGAACCCTATCTCCTCTCTCTTTTTCAATCACTTCCGGCATTTGCATTTTTGTAATATTAATTGATATTAGTTGTGTTGTGGCAACGGCGTTATGACATTAACGACATCTCATGAGTGCCAACCTTAGTCCGTTCTAGTTACAAAAACTTGAGAAAATTATTTCACGGCCAACCGAGTGCTAAAATAAATGTGAATGGAGTATTAATAGTCAGAGTTTATAATTGTATATATGAATCTAACGTGTATGACTTATATAAATATTTCTTTTCCTTTTTTATATGTACAATATACATGCAGTTTTGAAATTATTGTATTGATTGCTTACATTATGTACAAGAGCATGAATGAAAGAATTCAAATCTGAATGTAAACCAAAGTTTTTCTAAAAATATTCATTCTTCTTTAGAGAATGAGGAACAGCATGTTCAAAAATTTCCCATACCTAACAAGCAGAATTTTTAGAAAAGGGGCCTGTAATCTACTCCACCCACCTGTGGAATTTAACATTAACAGCCGTGTGCACCGACTTATTTGAGGCGAAATTAACGTTAATACTTGATTATTTCTCTGATTTGTATAGCAGTTATCATAGTTATCACCGAATTAACGTTTATATATATATATATATATATATATATATATATATATATATATATATATATATATATATATATATATATATATATATATATATATATATATATATATATATATATATATATATATATATATATATATATATATATATATATATATATATATATATATATATATATATATATATATATATATATATATATATATATATATATATATATATATATATATATATATATATATATATATATATATATATATATATATATATATATATATATATAGTTCGTTCCAGAATCGCATCTTTTCAATCGTCAACATCGTTCCATTATTACGATCAGAGCAAAGTAACCTGAAAATCTGCTCGCTCACTTTCCTCCGAGATGTAATTCTGGAACTCTGCTATTGAATAATAGAGAGATATAGAGATGTCATCATTTGACTGAAATGGAATATTGGTACGAGATTTTGAAATTTATGAATTTTTTGTCAGTTTTGTGTTTTTAGAGTTCAATTTTGGTCATATTTACAAAATTGCGTTCATGTTTCCGATTTATATTGGACAATAGAATGGTGTCATGAGCTCTACGGCAGTTGTTCCAGCAGAGACGAGGTAGACAAACAGAAAATCGCAAGAATAACATTTCATAGGTGAAAATGAGTAATAAATAGATCTGTATTCTTTCATTTCTATCTTGGTAATCTGATAGTAGTGTATATTATTATCGTCTGAAGGCCAATAAATCATTTACTCTCACAAATCTTTTATTATTTTCCTCTTGTTTATCTGGATATGATCAAATTTTATTCAGACTTCTCAAAAACTTTGTTTGGGTGCTCACTATCAAGAACATACCTACATCATCTCATTGAAAGTTTACTTAATTCGACCCTGTTCTATCCGACATATTGGTCCCAATCCTAACCACGCCTAGTGGTACCTTTTTTTTCTAGCACTATTGAATCTTATAGTGTCTCCTCTCTATTCTATCTCGATGGTCGGTGCAAACGGATTTCATAGATTCAAAATTGTGAAACATGACGCATGTTTCGAATTCAATAAAAAAAATGGCTCGACTACGATTTTTCCTATTTCCACTAAAAGCAATACGCTCCTGGACATGCGTGGAAACGGGTTTCATAGATTCAAAATGAAACATAACGCATGTTTCGAATACAATTCTCGAATTCAATAAAAAAATGGCTCGACTACGATTTTTCCTATTTCCACTAAAAGCAATACGCTCCAAGACATGCGTGGATCCGGAAAACCGAATTTTGGTTCTATAGTTCCAAAATTACGACCTCCGGTGTAACGTGTCCAAAAAGAGATTCGTTCAATCTTTTTTTTTTTACAAAATCCGATGGAGGGCTATAACAATAACAAAGGAACTCAGCGAGAAGCTAGCGTTTGTTAACGAAATGAAAAAATAATATATTTACCTTCCATATACATTGGGTCTAAGCTATCCCCACCATAATTCACTTGTACAACATCACGTTCAGCATTTCTAACAGTTCCGTCATAACTAACAACCAAGTCTTCAAGTACCTAAAATTGAAAAAAAAAGTGGAAATATTGATTAACACCGTTGAAACCAGAAACCCGCCCGCTTTGAATAACTGAATTTTTTTCAAGGAACATATCCATGAACTTAGAACCGCCATCAAAAGAGAAAACTAACTTTTTATTGTCCCTACCAAATGATTTGAGGACTCATTCAACAGCGGCCACATTTCGTTGCATGAATTGGCAATAATTCAAGTAGCAATATTCCAGACTCGTGAATACTTATAATGGTCAAATAAGAAAGAGATATTTCAAAGTGAGAAAATATAAGTAGACATTAGTTAGATATTCAAAGCAATTAATGACATTTAGAATTTACGCGATCGATCATAGCTAGACAAGCGGGTACCGAGCGGAATTCTATACAAAAATCCACTACGGGCGTTAAGCTGGGAGATCACAGCTTTACAAGGCGTTCCATGGCTAGGTCCGTGGTTCCTATCGTAGTTTGCCCGCTACTACATTGTTTCGTAAGAAAAATGCAAATAGGGAGATTATTTCAGTGGCGTGTCTAGACCTTTGGGATTAGGTAAGCTACTCCATCTTTTTCATTTCAAAATCACACTTATATAATTTAACGTGCGCTCAAAAAAATTCGTCGTCAAGTAGGCTTTGGAATAATTTTAAGGCTGACCAGCCACCGAATATAGTTATATCGATTTTTGTATTCCAACTCAAGTAGTTGGATTCTGCATTTTCTGAAATTTCAAAATTAAATAAAAAATTGATTTTGTTTCAGATATTGGGGGTGAAAACCCTAAAAAGTTTCAGAAAACATAAATAGAAGACTATTTATTGTTTTTGACCAGCAAAGTTTGTGAACAAACAATTCGGAACGCTTTTTAACGATTTTGAAGAGTTCTTCAAAAATTTTCTTCTTTCATTTAAAGTTTAAAATAACTTTTGGAAGTTATTAAATCTTTCTAGATTTTTCACAGGATATAGGATTGATTGACACAATATAGAATTTTCTGACGAAGTTTTTCGAGTTTCCATGGGTCTCTGGTCTGTATTGTTCATCACACTGTTTTTAAGATCCATCGGGTGGAAAACATAATTTCAGTTTTGGTGAGTGTTTCAAGTCAGTTTTTCGGCCAATCTAATTTATTTTCCGAAAAACTTGATAAATTTGTGTATTTTTGATTATGTAAGTGTAGTTCGTGTTTTACTCCTTTTTGAATCATAAAAGAAAATAATAAAAAAATCTTGTTGGATTTTTGAATTTGGTTTCGTACTCTTGGAAATTTCAAATGTTATTTCAGCCTTTATTGCATTCTGTGTTGATGGATTTTATATGATTAGATTTATGTAAGATAAGATCTTTGAAAAATTGTATCTTTTGTAGCCCTGAAGAAATGGAAATATATCCGCGAAACGTCGGCATTAGTTGGGTTTAGTTTTTGGACCATCCACGTTTCCTATATCCTGTGAGAATTCTAGAATTATGATCTCAGGAAATGAAATACCAGACACGTTATTAAATCTGTATACCGAAAAATCATAGCAGTTAAAACTGAGCCCATAATGTACCGATACCCGGCACTACCGCCAAGCGTAACCGGTAGAATCGCAGCTTACAGGAGGAACGAGGAGGTTGAATTTCTCGTACTTTTCAAGCCACGAAAATACTTATAATGGCCAAATAAGAAAGAGATATTTCCAAGTGAGGAAATATAAATAGCCAACATTTAGAAATTTAAAGCAAAACGCCCAAATTTCACGTACTTTTCAAGCCACGAAAATACTTATAATGGCCAAATAAGAAAGAGATATTTCCAAGTGAGGAAATATAAATAGCCAACAGTTAGAAATTTAAAGCAAAACGCCCAAATTTCACGTTCAATTGATGCCCTTTCGATCCTAGACACGCGGGTACCGAGCGAAATTCTATACAGAACTCCACTACGGGCGGAAAGCTACGAGATTACAGCTTCAAGGCGTTCTAGGGCTGGGTTAGTGGTTCGTATCGTAGGTGCGGAACATTGTGATTGTCCTGTATTACGTTGTTTCGCAAGAAAAGTGCAAATAAGGAGATTGTTGTGATAATTTTTTCTTCGATTAGGGTTATTATTATATCATTTAATTTATTCGAATTTGTTAGGGAAGCTGTGCTTCCATAGCTTCCATGGTAAACACGCCCCTGGATTATTTCGAATATTTTTCTTGATTATCGTTTTCGTTTCATTATTTATTTAAATTATTGTTATACTATTAAGCTTCCCTAGCTTCCATGGTAAACAAGCCCCTGCAAACAGGGGAGTACTAACTTCCATAAAGGTGTGTGAAGTCGACGAAAAAATTTAATATGCAACTCGGCCATAAAATGTCCATTGTCTCGCCTAATTGATAGCCACGTCTGCACCTCGGCTATCAATTTGCAAGCTCGACTATAATGGAAAGTTTTTCTTCTTTGGTTCATAAATAACTATTATAATAACCGGTCAGTCAACCAATTCAAAAAAGCAAATTTACAAACAGTACAGCTAATACTGAGCTACGAATGGTGTACTTAACAAAACTTTTTTATATTAAAATGTGGATGAAAAACTATTTAGAAATTTCGCGTTTATTTGGTTTAAAATATTCTTATAAATATCCAAAGCGAAAAAATTTCTGTTTACGTGTATCATCGTTATTTGTAGATAAATTTATATTTACAGGAGATGACTTTCATTTCATGTACCTAGTCGAAATGACTACTGCAAATATAGATGTACGTCAAAATGCCGATCAGATGTTCGTTCTTGATCAGAATTTTGATAAGTTTCCAATATCTTTTGTTCATTTTTCAGAGAAAATCACATTTATTGTATTATTATTTCACTAAGGGTGGCAAATGACGGTCATAGGAACATATATGCAGTTTATTGTTCAATCAGCAACGTTTCGGCTAATATGTAGCCTTTATCAAGCTAAAATATGAAATGTTTTAGATCAATGTTACAAAATCAGAATTACAAAACATAAAAAATAAAAAGATGTAAGACATTCAAAGAACAACAAAAAGACGTCAATGGTGACGGGACTAACCTTCAGAACAAATCATCAACAATTTAATTTAAAAAATTCATTGTCAGAAAAAACAAAGTCATGAAGAGTTAAAAGACAAATCGGGATAGAGCATCAACAACCAAACGATGTGGCGCGATTGAAAGAAATCACTCAATTGTATAATCCGAATCAGTCTAACAATCAACAATCTTATCAAGATGACATATTAAAATGGACAGGTCGGTCTAATATACATTACACATAATCTAAAAAACAATATGTCTACGGTCTTGTTCTTATTCTATTTATTAAATTCAAATATGTAGAATTCAGTCCACCCAAATCAGTCCTATAATTCACCGTGTTAGGAGTTCTCTTTATATAAAGCATTTCTTTAAAATTCCTTCTGAACCAATTCTTCTCGAAATCTAATATTTCAACATTATCAAAATCAAAATTATGTTCACACATTCGAGCGTGTGCTGATAATGCTGTCGACTCTTTTGATCGCAAACAATCCCTCCTATGTTGATCCACCCTGCTTTTTAAATATTGTGTCGTCTGTCCAACATAGACTTTATCACAATCACCACAATTTATCTTGTAGATCAAACCTGACTTTTTCTCTTTAATAACAGGGTCTTTTAATTTGGTAAAAATTCTGTTCAGAGTGTTATAGCAGTAGGGTGAAATATTAGAACAGTACGGACGCATGACCCTCACTAGATCTTGATAGAGCCCTGGTATGTACAAAAGTCTGGACCAAGTTGGGACAGAGGAAGACGATGCACCATTCACTTGGGTCACAGTGCTGTTCGAAGAAGAAAAAAATATTCTATTAACCAATCTCCTTGGATATCCATTTTGTTGTAATATGTTTGATTGAGATTTGAAATTTTTTTCATGGAAAGAAGGGTCACTCAAATTCAAAATTCTATGCTTAATGGACTTAACGATGGCAGTCTTCTGCGACCTGGGATGCATCGACTGGTAGTTCATCAACCTGCCCGATGAAGTAGGTTTCGAGTATAGATCGGTTATTATTCTATTATTATGACGGATCAACCAGACATCTAAAAACGGAATCCTATTATCAACTTCCAACTCAAACGTGAACTTCAACCTGTCATGAAAACTATTAAACAAGTTCAGTGTCTCATCAACTTTGTCACGTGGAATACACATAATGATGTCATCAACATAAACATGTATAAAAGGTACCAGGAAATTCAATCCACAAAGGACAAATCTTATCACAGCGTCCATCACCATCTCAGCCATCACAGAAGAAGCAGGATCACCCATGGCGGTACCCTCAATCTGTCCATTGGTCCATGGTGATGGACGCTGTGATAAGATCTGTCCTTTGTGGATTGAATTTCCTGGTACCTTTTATACATGTTTATGTTGATGACATCATTATGTGTATTCCACGTGACAAAGTTGATGAGACACTGAACTTGTTTAATAGTTTTCATGACAGGTTGAAGTTCACGTTTGAGTTGGAAGTTGATAATAGGATTCCGTTTTTAGATGTCTGGTTGATCCGTCATAATAATAGAATAATAACCGATCTATACTCGAAACCTACTTCATCGGGCAGGTTGATGAACTACCAGTCGATGCATCCCAGGTCGCAGAAGACTGCCATCGTTTAGTCCATTAAGCATAGAATTTTGAATTTGAGTGACCCTTCTTTCCATGAAAAAAATTTCAAATCTCAATCAAACATATTACAACAAAATGGATATCCAAGGAGATTGGTTAATAGAATATTTTTTTCTTCTTCGAACTGCACTGTGACCCAAGTGAATGGTGCATCGTCTTCCTCTGTCCCAACTTGGTCCAGACTTTTGTACATACCAGGGCTCTATCAAGATCTAGTGAGGGTCATGCGTCCGTACTGTTCTAATATTTCACCCTACTGCTATAACACTCTGAACAGAATTTTTACCAAATTAAAAGACCCTGTTATTAAAGAGAAAAAGTCAGGTTTGATCTACAAGATAAATTGTGGTGATTGTGATAAAGTCTATGTTGGACAGACGACACAATATTTAAAAAGCAGGGTGGATCAACATAGGAGGGATTGTTTGCGATCAAAAGAGTCGACAGCATTATCAGCACACGCTCGAATGTGTGAACATAATTTTGATTTTGATAATGTTGAAATATTAGATTTCGAGAAGAATTGGTTCAGAAGGAATTTTAAAGAAATGCTTTATATAAAGAGAACTCCTAACACGGTGAATTATAGGACTGATTTGGGTGGACTGAATTCTACATATTTGAATTTAATAAATAGAATAAGAACAAGACCGTAGACATATTGTTTTTTAGATTATGTGTAATGTATATTAGACCGACCTGTCCATTTTAATATGTCATCTTGATAAGATTGTTGATTGTTAGACTGATTCGGATTATACAATTGAGTGATTTCTTTCAATCGCGCCACATCGTTTGGTTGTTGATGCTCTATCCCGATTTGTCTTTTAACTCTTCATGACTTTGTTTTTTCTGACAATGAATTTTTTAAATTAAATTGTTGATGATTTGTTCTGAAGGTTAGTCCCGTCACCATTGACGTCTTTTTGTTGTTCTTTGAATGTCTTACATCTTTTTATTTTTTATGTTTTGTAATTCTGATTTTGTAACATTGATCTAAAACATTTCATATTTTAGCTTGATAAATGCTACATATTAGCCGAAACGTTGCTGATTGAACAATAAACTGCATATATGTTCCTATGACCGTCATTTGCCACCCTTAGTGAAATATATTGGAACGAAATACCAAATTGACGTATTATTATTTCATTCTATGAAAATAAAACTGAAATTTCAAATAATTATTCTAATTTATCCCCATTAAAATGAGTAGTCATAACGCTAGACCATTCATGACGAAAATGTTACCGGTCCGGTTAAGGGTTATAGAGATAGAAATAATTGTAACGTCTGTTTTCAACGCTGTGAATTTCACATATTGTGTAATTTTATATAGATCGACAGGTGCGAGTTATATTTGCACCAATGTTTAAGTAATGGCGAATTGAAAATAAAAAATTGCTGCTGTGCACAACTTTCGAATACATACCTTGACTAATCTTCTTTGCATGTAACCAGTTTCAGCAGTTTTCACCGCTGTATCTACAAGACCTTCACGGCCACCCATTGTATGAAAAAACATTTCTGTTGGAATCATACCTGAACGAAAACTATTTTCTACAAATCCTTTCGCCTCGGGAGATATGGCTGGAAAAATATATATATTTTTTTTAAAGAATTATTATGATACAATGTTATTGTGAGAAAAGAAGAAATTTTCCAAAATATAAGTATATGGTGTCTCGAATGAAGGAATCTCAGAAACTAAAAGAGTTAGGATGGCACGGTTTCGAACGCTTTTTGCAAGAAATCAAAAATGGTTAGAACCGAAGTTTTTGAGTCGTTCGCGAAAATGTACATTTTGAGTTGTTCGAAATTTCGAAAACCTCTCACAATATTTTTGTCTTTGAAACTAGTGGTTCGAAATGGGAACATTCTACAAGAAATGAAAAATGTTTGTCACCATAGAATACATTTTGTTCATATTTTTTACTGAATGCATATTATAAAAATATATAAATGTTATATTATTAATCATAGTTTAATATCTTAATAAACAAGCCTATGAAAACGGCTTACAATTAAAAGAACAGAGGTATAAGCGTTTTCATATGTTATTCCAAGTGAAAATGATCCGATTATACTAGAGTAGTTTGAAAATTTCACGTACGGCTTAAAAACACACGTGGAAACTTCAGCCTAGTTCAGATGATTGTGCGTTCATCTGAACATGACTTAACTAAAAACTGAATTTCATGATTTTACTAACATCATGACACGTCTGTAACAGTTCAGTTGGGGTCCAATAATAAAGTTATGTCGAATTTTCTTACATTTATTTACCTTTCCTATCATAGACTCTCGTGAAATCTAATACCTACAAAACACAATATAAATTGCCGAGGCAAATATAAAAAATGAGACTGGCTATTTAAGCAGTCTTTCTTATATTTGCCGACAGACCATGCGATTTGTGCCTGCTTTATAAATGCTTTGAATGTTCTGAAAACTATCTTTAGCCCTTCTAGATAATTAGAAGTAAAGGTTATTACTTGTTTATACCGGGTGTTAAAAAACAACGTTTCAATATTTTGGGAGCTAATTCTGGACCTCAACATAAGTAAAATATTTCATATAATAATTGGCTTGTTCGTAGAGTGGTTCACAACGGTTGTGAACTGTACAGAGCAAGCGCAATTGCATTTTAGGGTAGCGAAAATCCATTTGCGCTTGCTCTGTACAGTTCACAACCGTTGTGAACCACTCTACGAACAAACCTAATAATAATCATAATGGACTAGAAAAATGTCGACTGTTGAACATAACGAGAGGGAAAATAGAAGATGGTACGTTCAAACTCAAGGAAGGTGCAAAAATTGAAGCATTAAAGGAAGGAGACACATACAAGTATCTAGGCATAAAACAGGCAAGAAAAATCAATCAGACCCAGATGAAGAAAGAATTAACGGAGGAGTTCACCCGAAGATTGAGAAGGATAATGAGAACTGGTCTAAACAGCAAGAATCTGATAAAAGCGATTAACACCTACGCTTGCTCGGCGCTGATCTATTCATTTGGTATCATCTCTTGGACGACCACCGTTTTAGCAGCTTCACAGAGAAAAATAAGGACGATGCTGACTAAACATCACCCCAAAAGCTCAATAGAACGGACAGAGCTGCCACGACATCTTGGGGGTAGAGGAATTGTTGATTTGTCCATACGGTTGGACAAATCAACACCTCCTCCCAGGAAATTGAAGGACTTCGAAAATATTTCCTGAGCAAGGCTGCTTCGTCAGAACTCCATCGAGTAGTTTGTGTTGCTGATAGTTCTACACCGTTAAAGCTACAACAGGATCACTTGGAAACCGTAGAACACTCTGCAGAAAGTAAAATGCAGAAACTGATTGGCAAACCTTTGCATGAAAGGCACCAGAACGAGGTCAACCATGATTACGTCGACCTACGTGCGTCGAACTACTGGTTGACTTCCGGAAGGTTGTTTCCTGAGACAGAGGGCTTCATGCTCGCCAGGATCAGGTGATTCCAACAAGAAATTACATGAAATATACCGCCAAGGATGCCTCGGTGGCGGACGATAGCTGTCGTTATGGCTGTGCGACACATGAAACTATCCAGCACATCACCGGGGGATGTCAGAAGTTCGCGGGCACGGAGTAAAAAAATAGTCATGATGCTGTTGCCAAGATTCTTCACCAAAAATTGGAACTAAAACACCAACTTCTAAGTTCGAAAAAGGTTCCTTATTAGAATTACCATCCGGATGCTGTGTTGGAAAATGAACATCACAAGCTCTACTGGGATCGCACGGTTCTCACAGACCGGAAAATAACCCACAATAGACCAGCCCACGTACCACAAGCTCACGACTCGACAATAATCCCGTTTTTCCCCTTTTTTCCTGCCTTATCTTTAAGTCGAATAGTGAAATTTGTACCAAAGATGATCAGTATTCTCTGTATGAACATCTTGTTAACACGAAAACTGTCGGGTGTAATTAGATTGCGAACAACACCTCATCGAATTCGACATCGATAAGTTGTCGATAGATTGTCGATCGATCGTGGTACCACTGTTGGCCTCATATTGCTCAATAAGGATGAGGACAGAGCACTATTCATCTACGTGGCAATTCCAAATAATGAAAATCTTCTAGATAGGCGCACCGAAAAAATTTCAAAATACAGAGATCTCGAAGAACAAACCAGAAGACAGTGGAAGCTGAAAGATATCAAGACCTTTCCTATTGTCATTTCATCTAAAGGCCTGATACCGAAGAAACTACTAGAGAACTTGAGGAAACTCCAGTTGGACGAAAATATCTATAGTCATGCAGAAGGCGGTACTACTCGGAACGGCGAGAACTGTACGCAAATACATGGGGAATTCAGAGGAACACCGACTGCTCCGACAGGAAGTGCGGGTGGAGCAGGAATCCAACCTACAGCAGGGATGTGAGGAGCGACCCGGACCCGACCACCACCACCACGAGTCAAAAACCTGAAAAGGGCTCCAACAGAGCTTAAACCTTTTGATATCTGAGATATCTGGGATAAGTGAATTTTCCTCTGGAGAGGAGTGTGAAAGCCGCAAGTCATAAAGTCCTTTATTCAACAACATAAATTATGAACAAAATCAAAAATTAATACAGATTTTTGAAAGAGGCAATCTAACCTGAATTCATCGAAAATCCAGTCAGAAACTGATGTGAAAAATTGAATGAAAAGAAGTGAAAAAAAAAATTTCCTTTCCAACCCAGCAGCAACTTTTCAACTATAGGATATTAAAGCTCAGTTAGTCCTATTGCTGTACAAAAACTAAAAATCTATGTATCAAATGTTGATTTGATCACCAAGACCCCATCTGATCACATCATAAGCTTACTAAATATTAAGGCTCTGAAACAGTTCAAATTCTTCGCTTTTCTGATGTTCGTAGGTAAGTCATTAATCAAATGCGGCATGTTATATGAGAAGGATCTACGAAATATTTCAGTTCTATGCATAGGTGCATAAAAATATTGGTCCGCAAATGAGCAGTTCTGGAAATACATGAGCGATTATCGGTTTTCGAAATATCAACTACTAGCGCAACCTTAGACGATAAATTACGGAAGATATTCGATTTATTTTTGACTTCTAGTGTTTTACACAGAAGATATTCCACCGTCACCGTCCATTTAAATGTATGCACATCGGTCGCATGAAGAAATTACGTGCTCAAATCGGATGTAAAATACTCAAATGTGATTTTTTTCAATAAATCGATTGAAAAACATTTTTGCGTCAGTTCAGTAAACAAGACATCTGAAATAAAAAAACAAATCGAATATTATTATTAATATTAATTCAAAAATCGAAAATCGCTAATAGATATCTTCAATGCGGCTCAGTTGCGGACCCATGTTTGTATGAAATATTTCACTTTTTGAGGTCTATAATCAGCTACCAAAATATTAAAAGTTTTTTCTTTAACACCAAATATTTTCAGTTCACCTTCTCCCACTTGGAGATGCTACTGTGATAGCGAAACACGTGTCTTGGTTAAATATTTCATGTTAGTGAAAATTATTATTAAATTATTAAATATGTTAATCAGTTTTTAGTTTAATTCTTCTCCATTAATTCTAGTTGTAATACGGTAAATATTTTCCAATAGAACAAACGATCAACTCACAACTATGCCTAAAATGGGGTAAGGAACGGCTGTCGAATCCTTCCGGTACTCTTTTGCCATTAACAGCTTGTTGTGCAACACAAGTCACCATCTGGGATATATTAATAACAGAACCTACAAACAACAATATTACATCTAAAGTGATAAAAAGGATTTCATCAGTTTTTACCTTTCGACCCAGAGAGTGTCATAATAAGAGGTGCATTTGATTGAGGCAGCTCTTCCAGACAAACCTGTCCACAAGCATCTCTAATAGAGGATAATTCGTTGAGAAGCATACTCTCCAAAGACTCATTAGCAGTACATCCTGGTTGGCAACGTAATTTACCTTCATTCAGATCTGATATGAATTCATCACATTTCATATAACTGCAATAAAAAAGACATTTCAGATACTTTCAGAAATACGAAATTATTTTCATTTCAACATTGTCTGAAGATGGACACATTGTCCGAAAACCTGGAAAGGACTTAATCATTTTGATATCTGAGATATCTGGGATAAGTGAATGTTCTTCTGGAGAGAAGTGGCTAAAGGCAATAATAATAGGCTTCATTAGTTCAATAATTAATATATGTGAAATTCCTGACACCTCGGTGCCAAAGATTATAGAGTAGAAAGATAGGAAACGCCCTCATATCGCTAGTACTAAAAACCGACTACATTTTGGCCAGTGAAAACACGCGTGACAATGAGATGGCGCTAAAAATGCACTGTCAATACAGGAAAACTTTTTCTGTTTTTTGATTGAGGGGCGCGAAATTCGAATTCTCTTTCTCGTATTGCATTCCAATATTGACTTTGTTTCTATCAGAAAACAAACATCCTGAGCGACAAAACAAAAGTATGGTTTTGCTTTGTGACAGGATGTTAGTTTTCATCTAAACATTGTTTGGAATCAATTGATATCAACGAAAAACGCTGTTAGATGTGCTATATGTTTATTTGCAATTCATAAAAAATTTACAAAAATTGAAATAGTGGGCAATAAATGAAGCTTTAACTAGGACACTTAAGTATATGGTGATCTGCTATACGTCGAAGGTGTTGTTTCTGTACAATAGGTTGTTCTGAATTCATGAACTTAGTTGAATTTGTAAAATATACATACATATATCAGAAATTAATATGAACCAATATTCAATATACCATCATAGCATACTTCCAGTTACTTACATATGTAGGTATTATTTAAAGAATTTTCAGAACAACACTCAAAAAAAAAACTTACAGACATATGCAAGACCTGTATGTCAGTATAGTTTCTTGGTGGTTTTTTTATGATTTCCTCATGATATGTTCTCCTCATGACACAATATACAAATTGATTAATGAATGAACAAAACACTCACAGCAGGTTTCATAAAACTTTGACTTTCCAAACAACAATTTGACAGTCACTCGGTTCCCAAATGGAAATCAATAAAACCTCTGCATTTCTGAATATATTGAAAGAGTAGCAATTGAGAATCATTGAATGGACCTATAAAGATCATAATTTCCCCTTAATAGGCCGTTCATGCAAGGGATGTTTTCTGCATACAACAATTTACGTCGATGAACAATTCTCAATTGACATACAGTAAAATGTTCATTGCACATGGTGTAGTTATTAGTAGTGTTTGCTGAAGTAATTGTCTTCAAGCCCTGAGAATTTTATCCACTTCGGAGCACTGAAAATTAGAATCAATGAATGACCAATTCACATGTTACGACTTTTAATATTTACGCTTCCACCGTTTTTCACCATCAATAATTTTCGAACAATATTTTGATGTTTTCACCAAGAAATAAGGCAAAAAAATTCAAAAATCAGCAACTAGAACGAGCTAGATAAACAAAAAGCGGTACGAGAATCAAAACATTCAAAACCTCTTTGATCGAAATTGACGTCTGAAATCTTAAAAAATTTCATATATTTCTGCAAATGGCACTCAAATTAATATTTTAACCAGTCCTAGCGTCTTAAAAACACGCGTGACACACAGATGGCGCTCAAATCGATTTAGTCGCCTCGTTTCCCATCTTTCTACTCTATAATCTTTGCTCGGTGCAATATGTGTCACTAGAGTAACCTTAGTAACCACTCTGGTAACCCAATGTGCAAAGATTATAGAGTAGAAAGATAGGAAACGAAGCGACTAAAGTAATGTGAGCGCCATCTGTGTTTTTAAGACTGGCTAAAATATCAATTCGAGGGACATATGAAATTTTGCGAGATGTCAGAGTCATATGGCCATTTTGATCAAACAGGTTTTGAATGTTTTGATTCTCGTATCCATAGACAACCTCGTATCACCTTTTGTTTTTCAAGCCCGTTCTAGTTGCTGATTATTGAAATTTTTGTCTGATTTCTTGGCGAAAACCTCAGAATATCGTTCGAAAATTATTGTATGGTGAAGAACTGGATCAAATAAAACGAATTTTACTAAGGAAAATGGGAATGTAAGTATTAAAACTGGTAACATGTGACTCGGTCATTCATTGATTTTTATTTTCAGTGCTACGAAGTGGATAAAATTTTCAGGCGTAAAGGCCTGCAAACACTACTGACTACACCATGTGCAATGAAAATTTTACTGCAAGTCGATGGAGAACTGTTCATCCACGTGAATTGTTGTATGCAGGAAGCATCGCTTACATGAAGGGCTCATTTAGGGGAAATTATGATCTTTATAGGTCCATTCAATGATTCTCAATTGCTACTCTTTCAATATATTCAGAAATGCAGAGGTTTTATTGATTTCAATTTGGGAACCGAGTGACTGTCAAATTGTTGTTTGGAAAGTCAAAGTTTTATGAAATCTTCTGAGAGTGTTTTGTTTATTCGTCAATCAATTTGTATATTGTGTCATAAAGATACCATACCATGAAGAAATCATAAGAAAGCATGAAGCAATTGAACTGACGGACTTAAATACAGGTCTTGTATACCTCTGTAAGGTTTTTTTCAATTGTGGTTCTGAAAATTTTGTAAATAATATGTAAGTAACGGAAATGTGTATCCTATGACGGTTTTTTGAATATTGGTTCATATCAATTTCTGATATAAATTGTACAAATTCAACTCAGTTTATTAATTCAAAACGTTTCCACAGAAAAAACTCCTTTGACGTACCTATAGCAGATAACCATGTACTCTTGTATCCTAGTCAAAGCTCTAATCGTTGTCCATAATTTCAAACTTTTGTAATTTTTTTATAATTGCCAATAAAAATTTATCACATCCAACAGTGTATTTCATTGATACCAATCGATTCCAAACAACGTTCAGATGAAAACTTACATCCTGGTCACAAAACAAAACCATCCGTTTGTTTTGTCGCTCATGATGTTTGTTTTCTGGTCTCAACAAGGTCAATATTGAAATTGAATACAAGGAATAGAATTCGAATTTCGCGCCCCTCAATTAAAAAACAGAAAACTGTTATTCAACAGTTTTTCTGTATTGATAATACGTTTTCAGCGCCACCTCATTGTCAAATGTGTTTTCACTGGCCAAAATGTAGTCGATTTTTAGTACTAGTGATATGAAGGCGTTTCCTATCTTTCTACTCTATCTATAATCTTTGCCAATGTGTATATACGGGCCATACCCTTATTCGCGTTGCAAACTAGATTGCAGCGATAGGGTGAGCACTTACATGACTATACTATGGCTGCTGTTGTTATTGTTTTCATAACCTTAAAAGCTAAGCGCCCGACTTTCAGCCATATGGCTGCCATCAGAGGATGTATCGCTTATTTTGCAACTCGAATAGTTCGCCACGTCGCCAAAGCTCAAACTCTCATTACTTAGTGGAGAGTAATGAGTACAGTCTCAGAGACATACGAATGATCTACTACAGCCGTTGCTTGTAAATAACAAATGAAAGTTGCCTCAGAGGTATTAATGCCATGTTATGGATTATATCTGCCCCTTCAATCTAGTTTATAGAATTGTTATTTCTCATTGTTGATAAATAAAGCTAAAAAAATCTAGAATTTTAACTCACCCATTTTTAAGGACGGATCTTCTCCGGTGTAATAAGTTTTCACTTGGTGTAACATCGCCAATGCCAATAGAAAAACCAGTTCTCATCAAATAATATGATGTGAGGCGTGCTAGAAAAATAAGAAACATATGTTATGCAATGTAAAGAACCCTCTATGAAAGTTGAAACTATTTGGTAATTCTACAGAATAGAGTTCTAAGTCAGAAAATCCGACGAATTCGTCAATAATATCAATATTAAATTTCCACTTCAAAGATTCATTTTTTGGGGATAACTGATGGTAGGGAAAGGTAAAAAGACAACACTGAACAGTAGGAGTTATGGTGTAGGGCAAATTTTTTTTAGCCACAGAACCCTATTTGGGGTAGGTATCCAATTTGAAGTTTGAACCAATTTCATGCATGAAATAATATAATTACCTAATAAAAGTTTTGAAATATTTAGTGTATAAAATAATTAATGGGAAGAAAGGTACATTTATAGGTACAGGAAAAAATCGCAGAAATCGAAATATAAAAACATGATGTGGCTTCAGGTACAAAATCTGGTAAATATTTATGAACATTTTATTTAAATAATAAGTATTAATTCAGATACATACTACCCGCCGATATGTATCTGAATTAATTTTTATTATTGTATCCATTGCTCTAGGCGTGATCCTTTCATTATTTTTTTTAAATGATACAAAATCGGTTCAGCAGTTTAGTGTTCTTTTCCTTTGAATTCGAATTAGCAGAATCGTTGAATTAAGAATTCGTGGGCAATTATCTCAAATTTATAGTTGGAAAGGTTGCCTTCTCATGAAGTTTGATGATAAAAATTTCGACAAAAGTTTGTGTATGACCTCTTATTGTTCTAGTCATATCTTCGATTTATCTTATCTGGTATAACTTTTTATTATCAAAAGGAATCAAAATTGTTTTTTAATAGTTTGAACCTTTATCGATTTTTGTTGTTGAAAATTCTCCATTGTTATGATTAAATATTTAAGCAAATAATAAATTATTATTTTCATCATTCCATAGAAAGCTCTGTTCACGCAACACCTAATTTTTGAATTCTACATTGACTTATATACAGGGTGGTCCATCCATAACTTTCCACCCCGAATTTTGAGCTTTGGTATGGAATAACGAAAAAACGTTCAGACAGGTCAAATTTTGTTGAAAGGGGGACAAATAAGGGTGTTCAAATGAGTTTGATATCACTACCCCTTTCACCGTAAGCCCTAAAAGCTCTCATTTTTAAATAGGGAAAAGGGGTCAAGCAGCACCTTGTTGGAAAGGCAATTCAATTTCCTGCATGAGTGTATTTTTTTTCATCGTTTATTATTATACAGAGTGACTCAATATTCCATCAATAACTTTCACCCGCCGAATTTGGATATTTGAAATGGAAAAAAAAAACGCTCGGACGGGTCAAAAAATGAATTCGATATCACTACCCCTCTAGCCGCTACCACTTAGCGCAATTATTTGCGAATAGAGATAATAGGTCGTGAATCGTGCGCTTTCGTTTAAATTGAAATAATTGCTGTTAGGGTAGCGGCTAGAGGGGTATCACTACCCCTCGAATTCATTTTTTGACCCGTCCGAGCATTTTTCCATCTCAAAGATCCAAATTCGGCGTGTGAAAGTTATTGCTGGAATACTGAGTCACTCTCTATAATAATAAAGCCATGGAAAAAATAACACTCATGCAGTAAATTGTCTTTCCAACAAGGTGCTGCTCGACCTCTTTTCCCTATTCAAAAATGAGAGCTGTTACCCTATGTCCTAATTGGCAAAGGATCGCGCGATCGGGCGATGGCGTTGGTCGTTGGATCGGGCGATGGCGTTGGTCGTTGGATCGGGCGATGGCGTTGGTCGTTGGATCGCGCGATGGAGGAGGACGCTTGCACTTGTTTGTTTCGACATCGCGTCGAGTCGTAGATAGAGGAAAGAGAAGATACCGCATTGCGCAGCTACGAAGGAGAGCTCTCTGTGTCCAACATCAACTTGTTTTTGTTTACGTTTACCCCAATCCGAATCTATCTTTTTCGGCATATTTTCCACAAATTACGCAATTTCCTGGCATGTCAACACCGAAATTCTTGATACTCAAGTCTTAAAATGCACGAAACACTATTACATCGAATACAAATACGATAATAAACATTCAAATATTGGGGTAAACGTAAACAAACATGGAGTAGATGCATAGGTAATGTCAACAAAAACAAAGAGATGTTGGACACACTTTTCTTGTTGTTTACGTTATCTACCCCTTCCTCTATCTACGCGTCGAGTACATCGCCTCAACGCCTAGATACAAACCTATACTTTCAAAGGGTTGTGGCCGAATTGGTTACCGACTTCGAGCGTTCAATGCGATTGATGGCTCCAGAATAAGCAATTTTGTTTTTGATCACGCTATGGAACGTTGGACAGGATGGACTTTGAGGAAAATCTAATTAATAATTTATGAAGTGCTGCTTTCAAGATGAATTACGAAGACGCAACTGCTGTCGATGAGGATACCCTTCTCTTAAAATCGTTGGCTTCATATTTCAAGGGAATGGAAGCTTGGAAGCTGTCCAAAAATTGAGGTTGAGGAGCAAAATCGAAAACCTCATCGCAGATGGAATATCCTATTCTTCTTGTAGCTTAAATGATCCTTGAAACCTTTCATAAATATTGTTGTTATTATATTTGAATATACAAACAAGCTAAATATAATATATTTGTTTTTGTCAAAATATTCCAATTTGGATAAATAAGGTATCATCATCAATATGATGTGTTTGCATGGAAACGGTTCAACACATTTCAAGAAATTTTCTACAGAAACTATGCTCATTGGATTGAAATTTTAGAACTGAGTTGAAAAATTAATGCATACATGTAACTGACGACGAACAAAATTTAATTCTGTTATTTTAAAATTGGTAACTTTATGACGGCACTCTTGCTCAATTTCCTTCGGGTTCTAACTAATTTCATTAGTTTTTCTCCTCTTATTTGGAAGAGCCGATTTTGCGAGAAGTATCGGAGAGAGCAAATTTCCTAGCAAAAATTCAGCATCTTCGTTTCTAGAAGTCATTTCAACTTGTAAAACAGCAACTGCTTAGTGTGAGGTGGTCGCGCTATAGTGAGTTGATCGGACCGACCACATCTATTCGCCCGAATAGGCGTTCCGAATTAGGACACCCATTTTTCATCGCGCGATCAAGACGCGATGCGACCGACCAACGCGATCGCCTGCTCGCGCGATCGTTTACCAATTAGGACATAACTTTAGGGTTGCGGCTAGAGGGGTAGTGACATCAAACTCATTTGAAAGGGGGAATTTGTCCCCCTTTGAACAAACTTTGACCTTTCTGAGCGTTTTTTCATTATTTCATCCCAAAGCTCAAAATTCGGGGTGGAAAGTTATGGATGGCCCCATCTGTACATATATTATGTTATATTAGTCGTCCAGGTATCCATGTTAATGCGCCAAATTGAGGTTTTGCCTAAGGATTGGTTTATGCTAGCCAATAACTTATTCCCTAATCCCTAACTCAAGAAGCAAACTTCAAATATTTATGTTTCTGATCGCAAAACTGCAATAATGAACCCTCGAATAAAAGTTACGGGACACTATATAAACTAGCCCGAAAATCTAAAATTAATATTTTTTGGGTGGCCAAAAACCGTTTAAGGGATTAGGATATAAGTTACCGGCCAGAATAAACCACCCCTTATTCGCCTCTCGAAACCCCCGTGGCCCTTCCGCGGACCACCATTTGGGAGTCACTGGTGTAGACGACCGATTACTCATTACTTTACTTTTCAGAAGATTCATCATTTTTGTCCCATAAGCAATCATTATAATTAGCGGATTATTATTCGTGCATTAGACGTTTCTCGGTTTCTATATTGAAATGAAATCTGATATTTGACACCCTAATTCAGTACGCCGGTTCGCTTTTGCGAACGTCGGACGTATGATGAGAAGTCTGAGACGCGCTCGGTTATCGACAGAGTACGATGCCGGCGGTACAATAATAAGGAATGATCGCGCCTAAACAGGGAGGCAATGAATAAATAATGAGGATAAATTCAGACGCATACCACCCGACGATATGAATATCGACAAGTGTTACGATCTGAATTGAGCTAGCCAATTTGTCATCGTCAAGGCCCCCAAATGGAGTACGCTCCACCGAAGAAAAGCAGATGCTGACCATGGTTTCGGCCTCATTTGGCCTCATCAGAGCAACATAGCATTTTTCTACGGTGGAGAACGGTTGGAATTGATGGAACTTTATTATTGGGTATTATTTATTTACCCACAGCGCCATCCAACATGAAACGGTATCCGATTCAATCCCCCCCAGATAGAAACCAAGACGAAGACAACAGCATATGTCCCATATTTTCCCTAATTCATGACAACATTGAATAAAGTTCCATCAATTCCAAACGTTCTCCACCGTAGAAAAATGCTATGTTGCTCTGATGAGGCCAAATGAGGCCGAAACCATGGTCAGCATCTGCTTTTCTTCGGTGGAGCGTACTCCATTTGGGGGCCTTGACGATGACAAATTGGCTAGCTCAATTCAGATCGTAACACTTGTCGATATTCATATCGTCGGGTGGTATGCGTCTGAATTTATCCTCATTATTTATTCATTGCCTCCCTGTTTAGGCGCGATCATTCCTTATTATTGTACCGCCGGCATCGTACTCTGTCGATAACCGAGCGCGTCTCAGACTTCTCATCATACGTCCGACGTTCGCAAAAGCGAACCGGCGTACTGAATTAGGGAAAATATGGGACATATGCTATTGTCTTCGTCTTGGTTTCTATCTGGGGGGGATTGAATCGGATACCGTTTCATGTTGGATGGCGCTGTGGGTAAATAAATAATACCCACTAGAACATGACAACATTGAATAAAGTTCCATCAATTCCAAACGTTCTCCACCGTAGAAAAATGCTATGTTGCTCTGATGAGGCCAAATGAGGCCGAAACCATGGTCAGCATCTGCTTTTCTTCGGTGGAGCGTACTCCATTTGGGGGCCTTGACGATGACAAATTGGCTAGCTCAATTCAGATCGTAACACTTGTCGATATTCATATCGTCGGGTGGTATGCGTCTGAATTTATCCTCATTAAAGATTATTTATGATCAAAATCGCACTTCCGATTATACCAAAAGCGGCTTTCTCAAGGATTATCATGAGTTATCTGAATTGAGAAGTCAATGTAAGATTGAATCTGAGAATTGTTATCGTGAATATACGGGTGTTCCATCTCAGACGAGCCACAACGTATATTTCTTATCGCATAGTGATTGCAAAAATTTCCCGAAACACGTCGAATGATTCTATTTGGGGGACATCTTTTGACCTATATTTGTGGCTTGAACGAGCAACCCCCTAAGAAGGGGCGCTTCTACTCCTCAAAATTGAATAGGGGAGAGGGGTTGAGTGATACTTCATTTGAAAGGTCTTGGAAACCTCTTTACAACGGTGTATAAAAAACGTTACTTTGATGAACCTTTCACACCAAAAATTTTTAGCTCAAATGAGCCTCCGCGTATATTTCTTATCCGATACAGAAAAAACTGCCCGAAATATATCGAATGATTTTGTTTGGGGGACATCTTTTGACGTATATTTGTGGCTCGAACAAGCAACCAGAGGGGGCGCTTCAACTCCTCAAAATTGAACAGGGGAGAGGGGTTAAGTGATACTTCATTTGAAAGGTCAAGGAAGCCTCTTCCTCAACGGAAAAGAAGCTCTTCATTACGTTATAAGCTTATTCTATAAACAAATTTGTCCTCACAACACTACTCACGGGAAGACAGGTTTTTTTTATGACGTTTTTCCTAAGCTTTTGTATCTTACGCAGAATTATATTGTACCTCGTTACACAAACCTCTGCTAAAACTCATACATATCCCATATTGCTATATTGTTTGATAACTAAAAATGTATAGCTGACATTCAATATATATATATATATATATATATATATATATATACATACCTATTCTTGACATTGCTCTTATAGCAAATTCCGTTCCATAATCCTTAAGTATTATATAGAATATATTCTTTTCTTTTCCTCCACTGCCTAAATTGGTTTTAGTGAGGGTGCCAGCAAGAAGTTCAGAATTTCTTATCAAAATATAAGTGTCCTTGACACAAAACTCTTTCTTTTTAGCGTCTCCCTTTCCAGGGGCCTCTAGGTTTGCTTTCACAGGATTTTGTTTATTTGGTTGAAATATTAAGCTGATTATCTGTTTTCCAGACCACAGACACTTTGGCTGTAAATCAAAATATGACATTAACTCTTGGTTTTATGTTCAATTCAAAAACATTTTATATAGCTCCTCCTGATCACCATAGGTGGAATTAAGATTGCATAATATTCGGTTGAAAATGAATCTATACAAGAGAATAAATTATATAAACTATAGATTTTCTCATTAATATTGACTTTTTTGGAATGGGGAAGTCTCCTTCGGACGAACATGAACTGTTTTATTTGAAATATCTTCAAAAATTCACATTTCAAACACATCATTTATATATTTTTCATGAAAAACTAGTTTAAGAGAGGGTTTTGAATAAATAAAAATAAATATGAGGATTTGAAATTTTATGGGCTGTGTTTCCAGGCTACCATTCGGCAACATAGATTACCTAGCTAAAAAGGATAACAGATGTCAATAAATCACCAGCTGTCAGCTGTTATTTGGTAAACAAGATATAACCTCATTTTTGGACAATTGTAAAACCGAAAGTTGTTTCATCTCATTCAGTCAGGAATCAATTGTCTCTGACTTGGGGCAAGTTCATATTAATATAGAGAACTTAGTTCAAGGGACGCTGGTACCAATTTGTGTACAAGAAAGCTATTTAGAAAAATTCCGCCAACCATACGTGAAAATAAATCGAATCATAACAAGCCAAAAAATATAATCCAAATTGAAAGTGAATCGTATAGTTTATTCCTTGGAACATAGATACATGGAATGGCCATTACAGTGCTACGAACGCTTTTGTTGTCGTCCACACATTCGATACTTTACTCTCTAGCGAGACACTAAGGCAGAAGCGCTACGTTACTATCTCAATTGTGGTTGGCGACACTAAGCAACTGTCTCACTCCAGGCTTTAGACGACAACAAATGATGACAATTTGAAAACTTGCCAGGACAATTATGTCTTGACAAGGATGTTTTCAGAGAAAATGCCGGAACAGGTCAATATTTATTCGGAGGGGGACATATTTTGAGCAGAAGTGTAAGCCGAATTCTCCACAATCCCTAAATTCTTAATAGGGAATAGAGGATGAGATTTACCTCAATTAAAAGATCACTTGTCTCTCTACATGAATACTATGGTTCGCAAGTTTTTGTTGATACCTTGAAGTAGTTACAGGAGGTGACGATTTGAAAACTTGCCAGGCCAATTATGTCTCGACAAGGATGTTTTAAAAGAAAATGCCGGAACTGGTCAATTTCTAAGGGGGGGGGGACATATTTTGAGCAAAATTGTAAGCCGAAATCTCCTCAAACCTAGGTATAGGGGCTATCACCCCTAAATTTTTCATGGGGAATAGAGGGTGAGCTAAACTTCAATTGGAAGACAATATGTCCCTCTACATAATACTATTATCTTCCAATTGAGGTGTAGTTCACCCTCTTTTCCCTATCAAGAATTTAGGGGTGACAACCCCTACACCTAAGATTGAGGAGATTTCGGCTTACAATTATGCTAGAAACATGTCCCCCTCCGAATAAAAATTGACCTGTTTAGGCATTTTCTCTGAAAACATCGTTGTGATCTTTCAATTGAGGTATAGCTCACCCTGCTCACCCCCTATTCTCTATTTTTTCGGCTTACAATTCTGCTCAAAATATGCCCCCCTACGAATGGAAATTGACCTGTTCCGGCATCTCTGAAATCATCCTTGTCGTGACATAATTGGACTGGCAAGTTTTCAAATTGTCACCCTGTATATATACAGGGAGTTTCATAATAAACTCGACAAACAAATATGGTGGCTACATGACACCGTGAGAATCACTTTTGCCTTATGACATATATACCCCGTTTTCGAAGCATATCGAAGGATATGAATTTTCGTCACCAAGCAACGGTAATTCGAATGCACAGCCAAATTCTGTGAATTGCTGTTGCTTGGTGACGAAAATTCATATCCTTCGATTAGTTTCAATTTACATTCCACAGGTTTGATATTTTTCGATTCTGTTTCCATATTCGTGTTAGGTATAAAAGGAACTACAATCAGAAAACATTTCAACAATTTCGGGTGAAATTTTTTTTCGCTGTAGATATGTGAAAAAAAAGTTGTGTTGGATTTATAAAAAAATTTCTCCACAGAAATTGTTCGAAAGTTGTGTCCATTCAGAAAATGGAATTTAATTTGGCAACCGGGAAAAAAAATCACGAACATTTTGAAAAATTTTTCTCGGACTTATTCATCTTTTCTGAATTGAGCACTCAAAAATACTTAATATGACCAAAAATCGTTATTTTTAGGTTTATACATAACTGACCACACTCATTAGAATATTGCTCAAATACGACGTTGAACACCCCATATCTCGCTTATGCGTCGAAAACGGGGTTTATGTCAGGCAAAAGTGATTATCCCGGTGTCATTTAGCCACCACATATGTTTGTCCAGTTTATGATGAAACACCCTGTATATGTTCCAAGGTTTATTCTGAGGGCGCTTCGTTCCGCTCGCTCGTGCAGCTAATAGTCGTTGGCTACTAAAGCTCAAATATACTATAAAACCCCATATTTGAAATATGTGTTCGACAGTTTCTGCAGCGAACCTCGAAAATTCATGTATGAAACTCAGAGTTATTGAGTTAACTTACATTTGCAGTAATAACTCAAATTGTGGAGAATCATTCTGCCCATAACTGATCATTTCGGCATATCAGTGCAAAGAATTCTTTTCAAATCCCCTGAAAATTTTCGTAATTATAATATACCTTAATAATACAGGGTGGTGGCAACTGTACGTCCATTGAGGTATCCTTGCTAGCCAATAAAATAGCAGCAAGTTGTGTGGCGGTGAGCCAATCAAAAAATGTGTCTTTTCGGCTTATTAAGTAGGCACCTGTTATAAAATCTTGTATTGCAGCAATGAGCAATTCGCCATTTCTGGGAGTTACTAAATTATGTTTATTCTGAAAAAAAGAATCATGTTTCAGAAGAAGGTTCGTGAAAATAGTAGTATCAAAACTACAAACCCCCAACAAGATCTCAGCTTCTGCCTTGGCTTCCAATGTCTGAGGTAAATGTAAGTTCATTTCATCACCATCAAAATCAGCATTATAAGGATTACAACAGCACTCGTTGAACCTTGAAGAATTAAATTCATTAATAAAAGTTTTATATACTACATTCCCCCTACCTAAGAGTTCTGTTGTCATGAATTTTCGCTCTGTGGGACATAATGGACAATCTATGCAGACTTGGTTGCCTATTAAACAAAACTACATCACCGTCAAATAAATGTCGTTCTACCAAGTCACCCACCTGAAAAAAAAATTAAATTTTTCAACAGTTGCTGGTAATGATTTTTCTCTTCTGAGGTGGGGTAAACAAAGTTTAATTAATATTTGTTTCGACTCACCCTTAATTCCTGTGCCATCTTTTCCCTATTACCATATTTGAGATATTTCTTCAATCCGTTTTTCTGTTGAATATAGTTTGCCCCTGGCCACTTATCAGGTCCATTCATTACCAGTTGCCTCATAAAACTGATATTACCAGGAAAAACCATTTCCGGAAATGTTAAAATTTTGGCTATATGCTTAGGCACGCCAACTTGATCAATTTCCAAATTGGGGTCAGGTGATATTACTGTTCTAGCAGTAAAATCAACGCGTTTTCCTGAAAGGTTACCTCTGAATCTTCCTTGTTTTCCCTTCAATCGTTGAACTAACCCACGACCTGGCTTTTTTGACTGCAAGATTGATAACATGTCGAAAATAAATTCAAAAAGTACAATATTTTCCGAAAAACTTACTGGCATCATGGCTAATGGAACTCCAGAGAGTTCGCTATTGAAATAAAGAGCCGTTTGAAGTTGCAGAAAATCCCATCCTTCTAGAAACATATTTACTGACGCTCCTGATAGTTTGTGTTTACGGATGCAATCATTAATAAACAATATTTCAGACTGTTTGACTGATAAATCATCTTCATTCCTGAAAATTATTCATTACGTAATTATGGAAAAACAGATAGTTTTGGGAGAGTACATTTTCTTCTGGTAAAAAAACTAAAACACGACAAGTTTTATGAAGCACTGAACATGTTTCTTTAACATAATAAATGTAACGTAATATAATAAAGGTAAAACCTTTACCCACCTGGGTAAAGGTTTTACCCCCCCCCTTTCGAAAATATTCCCCTATTTAAAGGGTATCCGGGTTCAACATTCATATTTCAGGAAATGATTGTAGAGGTAGAATATGAGGAAACTGCATATCAACTCAAGTCCTAAAATGCATCTTTAACAGTTTGGCTCCAGAATCCAATCACTTTTCGATAGCTTTGTCAAAATTTGGCGGATTCAAATAAAATTCAGTACATTGAGGTGTTTGAATAAACTCAATCGTTTAGTAATAAAAAAAACTAAATGGAAGCGGAAACAGTGTGCACATGACATAAGCTCATGTTATATCATGTGCGGAATTCTTTGAAGTTTTTTTTTTGAAATGATTTATTGAATAAAATATACAAGTACAAAAAAAAATTTACATTCACAATCCTCTAAACAGTACCCTAAACTGGTATCGAGGATAGTAGATACAGAATTCCATTGAAATTAACCAGTGCCTTTGTTAAATAAAATAAATAAAATCTTATTTCGTACATACACACCTGATGTTTGAGGAATCGCAGTTCCACATCAAGACAAATTTCAAAAAATGCCAACTTAACATTCTATTGAAAAAGCGGACAAAATCACATTACACCAACTCTAAGTATTCTCTTATTTGATCAGAAAATTTACCAATTGAACTGACAGATTTTATGGGAGTAGGTAATTTATTGAATATTTTTGAAGCTTGTGCTATTGGGTTATTCAGCCCTTTTTGACTTTTTACTCTTGTCTGATATATGTTTTGATGTGTTCTTGTTTCATAACTATGAATATCTTTCGTAAATTTATACTCTGTATTGCACTTTTGTATTTTATTTATGATTTTTAAAATTAATTTACATTGTTCTAATTCTAATATTTTTTTCAAATTTGGTAGTTCCAAATCAGAGTAAAGTTGTGTAGTATTTGTTAATCGATCATAATTAAACAACACTTTAATAAATTTATTTTGTAACGTTTGTATTTTTTTGAAGTATGTTTTTCCACAAGTTCCCCAAATCGGTATTAAGTATCTTATATGTGACATAAAAAAAAACGCATTGTAGACCTGATATTTACTTTTTTTTGATAAATAAGATCGAACCTTATATAAAGCCGAAACCATCGGTATTATTTTCTCGATTATGGAGTCAACGTGGCTCTTCCAGCTCAAATGTGTATCCAACATCAGACCCAAGTACCTCGCCTCACAAACTTCTTGAAGTTCAATATTATTTATGCTTAACTTTAGACTCGTAACTTTTTTGTTCTTTTGCTTGAATACCATATACTTAGTTTTATTTATATTAATTTTCAATTTATTGTTCCAAAGCCAATGTAAATACCGTTGTAGATCTTCATTAATTTGTTCATTCAATTCTTCTATGTTATTACCTGTATATATCAAGACAGTGTCGTCTGCAAAAGCGAAATACCTGGCCCGGACGTTTGACTTGCTCAAGTTAAGCACGTATAATGAATAAAGAAGGGGACCCAAAACCGACCCTTGGGGAATACCAAACGAATTGGAAGTCCAGTCACTTTTGCTATCATCTATACACACATATTGACGGCGATCGGTTAAATACGACTTAATCAACTTATGTATTTTTCCTCTGAATCCCATTCGTTGGAGCTTATGAAGAAGAATATCTCTGCTAACCACGTCAAAAGCCTTTCTCAAGTCGACCAGTATAACCACGGCTATCTGGCCATTGTCTAGAGCTGACGAAATTTCATTAATCAAATCAACTGTCGCACTGAGGGTATTACTGTTTTTCGTAAATCCATACTGGTATTGATCGACCACAACATACTTTTTAATAAAAGATAACATTCTATTTTTTATGGCCGTTTCACAAACTTTAGAGAACGTACTAATAACGGATATGGGTCTGTAATTATTTAAGTCATCAGTTTTTCCGGATTTATGTATGGGTGTTATTTTACTGATCTTCAATTCGCTAGGATAGTTACCACTTGAAAGAATTGCATTAACAAGCCTTGTTAATATTGGCAATAAGTCATCCTTTAAATTCAATATATCTCTGACAGATAATTTATCGTGACCAGGTGCAGAATTCTTTTTCAAATTGAGTAATATATCATTGATTTCCTTCTCGGTTACTGGAGTGAGAACAAATGAATTCAAATTATCGATCTCTTGAACATTTAAAACCAGTTCATTACTAACGATTTCATTTTCCACCTCCCCGACAATATTTTCTCCCACCTTTGCGAAATAATTGTTAAAATTCTCAAGTATAGTTTCCCGATCTGTTATGATATCGTGGTCAACCGACAACTTTTTTATACCCGGAATGTTTTTCTTTTTCCTCGAGAGCAGTTTGTTTATGTATCTCCATTGTTTCTTTACATCGTTGCCAGCTTTCTCCCATTCTATTCTGAAATACCGATTTTTCAAGGATCTGATTTTATTGTTTACATCGTTCTTTAAGCTCTTAAATTGTTTTTCTAAATTAGGATCAGCTGGATGCTTAGACTTTTTTCTATATAATTTATCACGTTTCTTAATGAGTTCGATTAATTCATTGTTTACCCACATATTATTAGAATGACATTTAATTTTCTTCGTACATTCACACTCTCTCCTGCACTCAGTTATCAAATCAATTAGTCTTGCGAATGTATCAATATTGTACTGTTGTGATTTTTCTTTGAATAATGCCTTAAATTTTATGTAATCAACCGTTTTCTTTCAAAAACGTTTTTTGGCCGGTATATTCTAAAACATTCGTTGATATTAAATGTTAAGGATTTGTGATCAGAACGTGAATTGCTCTGAACCTCAACTGAGTCTAATAAAACAGTGTTTTGATCTAATATAACATGGTCCAATAGAGTTTTTGAGTGTGATGTTATCCGAGTTGCCATTGCTTCAGAAATTACATTACCAACACGAAAGTTATTCAATTTTAATACATCGAGATATTTTTTGCACATCTGCGAACTAGGATTCAGTAAGTCTACATTAATATCACCTACTATAACATGTTTTTTCTGGTACTTTACCATTATGTCCTCCAAATACTCCAGAAAGTCACTGTCGTTATAAGATGGAGGTTTATACAGTGCACTCACTTTTAAATTGTGTTCACCCACTTCCACACAAAGCCAGCTGATGTCTTCATTTAAATCTGATTTTTCTATTATAGAGAAATTAATATGGTCTCTAATAAATATTGAAGCACCTCCCCCTATTTTGTTTCTACAAGTATGAACTCCTTTGAACCCATCCAGTTGGTAGGAAGACGTCTCGGTTTCATTCAGCCAGGTCTCAACCAAGACCAAAATATCACAATAATAGCACTTCACAAAGCAAGTTATTTCGTCCCATTTATTCCTCACGCTTTGTGAGTTCATATATATAATTTTTAGTTTAGGGTTCTGTATTAGTTTTCCAGATCATTTGAATCTCGAACCAGTAGTATTTTAGAGTTATCATCCTTTCGAAGAAAAATATTACCTTCCTTAATCCACAGATATTTATATCCGTTCTGGTATTTGAAATCACGAGCTTCCTTGTAAAGTTGTCGATTGGCCTTAGTCAAATCATGGTTCAGGAATATTTTTTCATCTGATTTGTATCCTAGAGCTTTTGCCGTAAGTTTGATTTTATTACAGCTTTTAATCATATTTATCTTATCTGACTTGTTTTCCATACTAATTCGGATCGGTGCCGCTCTTCCAGTAGTTTTTCCAACTCTATAGGCGCTCAGAACTTTTCCCTGAATTTCCACCTCTAATTTTGTTACCAGGTTCTCGACGATATCTTGAACATTTTCATCATTCTCCCTGGGTACGCCGTGAACTATGAGAGTACTCTCCAAATCTCTTTGTTCTCGTTCATTAAGTATCTTCTTTATTTCAGCCACTTCTAACTGAAGAGATTTATTAATTTCGATCTGCTCATTGTACTTTATGAAGAGTGCATTGTATTTCTTGTCCATATCATCCAACTTGGACATTACATCAGCCAACGTATATTCTTTACTTTGACCTATACCTTGTGTTGTTGTCTTATTTTTGTTCCTTTTAGCTGTTTTGTTCGGTTGCTGCTGAATGCATGGGTCACAAAACCATTCTTCGGAAGACTTGCTAATTCGTACGTAGGTCCTCTGCGACATATTTATACAAAGACGATGCATCCAAGTATCGCATCCATTACAAAATACTGCTTCGTCTTCGTCAGCCACTCCCTTCTGACAATTTTTGCACAATTCAGCCATGTTGGCAACACTGTAACACCTTGCAGTCTGAGATATCGCAACAATAAATTTCGATTTAGTTATCACTCTCAAAAATTCACGAAATTTTTCAACTTGTGCGTATGTACTAATCACTTATAATCACTTTAGTTGTTTTTTTAATATAAATTTTCGAATATTAAGCACTGAAATCCTCAATTTTATGAAGAGCTATTGCGCACGTCTGCTTGCGTTAGAAGATATAGATAGTTATAGATAGTAATAGTGATAGCACTATTCTCAAGAAATAACTAAGTTGGTGCGTGGAAAGCCACACGATAGAAGTGTAACTTCTTTGGTGACTTTGGCCGTAAATGCAGAAATATATGTAGTTATGATCAATAGGTAATGGAACTTATATTAATCGAATAAAATTATAACTTCATTCATGGCTGAAAATAATATATTACACGATAAGTTTTTGGAAATTGAAATAGGATATGAATATGATTTTCAGGGTAATGCTAGACGGCGCGTTTTTGACCGAAACGTTTCACGAAGAAATGTATAATTGAGTCAGTCGCCCTTGGGTTTAAGTATGGATTTATGCAGCATCAAGTAACACTTACCACGTAACAATTATTAAGTAATAAATAGAAAAAATTTTACCATTTATTCAGACTAAATTAACAATTAACCTTACTTCCTATTATTATAACAAATGAACTGTCTTTTCCATATAAACTTCTGTTATAATTATAAATCACTAATCCTAAAATGAATGAATAAAACAAACTATGTGTTTTGACACAAGTTAAGGTTAATTTTCGTAAACTGATAGGCTAATGCGCGATCTGCGTATTGAGTTGCGCATATAAGAAAATCACGTTCAATTAACGTGAGAGCTTGCCAACTTGTCATATTTGTTGAATGATATTTGTTAGTGGGCTGCATCAACACTGTAATGTAATATGTTTCAATGTCATTCGTATCGGTATGTAACGCCGAAATTTTAGAACCGACTCGATGGCTCATCGAGTCCCCTGTACTCCTAGGTGTTTATGAGCCTTTCGTACACTCATAAGTGATATGAATAGGGTAAATGTCAGACGGGACGTTTATTTTGTTCATTCACGACCCTTTGAGATGTTAAGCGCCTATAAAAATATACCCCCGTAAACCACAAGCTCACGACAAACGCACGATTCGACAATAATCCTGTTTTTCTCCTTTTTTCTTGCCTTATCTTCAAGTCGAATAGTTGAAAATTTGTACCAAAGATGACCAGTATTCTCTTTATGAACATCTTGTTAACACGAAAACTGTCGGGTGTAATTAGATTGCCGAAAACGCCTCATCAAATTCGACATCGATAAGTTGTCGATCGATCGTGGTACCACTGCTGGTCTGACATCTACATGATGAAAGAGAATTGGCATAGCTATCCTAAAATTATGCTTGAATTGGCGACCCAATACGTTATTAATCGAACTAAATGATTCTTCTAGAATTCCCTATTCTAAATTGACTGCACGGAGATGTTTACTAAGATGTCTTATGGCCGTATGCACCGTTTGATTGAACGAAGCTTAAGCTCTAAAACGACGTTCAAGCATAGAATCTCTATGGAAAAAAAGGATGTTTAAGGAATTAATGTCATTTAATGAAACGGTGCAAATGGCCATAAACCACTGGTGTGTGCACTTGTCATTTTTTGCGAGCGTCAACATTTTTTCAAATCAGCGGCATGGGATATGTCAATTGCTTCATTCTATCCTTGTTCTACCAAAGAAAGTCCAATGATACTCTTTCGTTTTATTTTGTTCTGCGTTGATATCGATCACAGATATCAACCATAATAATCTTCAATATCGATCGTTCAACGAGATCAAAAAATGAACTGAACCATTTTCTCGGCTATAATAAATAAATATTTGTGATTTACCCTTCGATTTTCGCTGTAAAAACAAACCTGCAGATATTTCAACACTGTCGAAAAAGTACCTACTATTCTTCTACTCTGTTATCTGTGAGGGGAATTCAATGTCATTTCAATAAAACATAGTTGATTTATGACCGCGCTTTTTAGAGGATGGGATAAGTGGATCTTTTTACAAAATATAAGAACTTTTCAAGACGAAAAACTAGCTACTCTGCAACTCTGCCCCTTCAACAAGTTACGAGCCGCCACTGCTTACGAGTCACTATAACATTAATGGAAATGAGAAAGCTGATCATCTCGCCAAGTTGGGCTGCTCTCATAGAGATATTCCAGCTAATCCTTAAGACCTTTCACCTATTTTGAAAGACAAAATATGGAAATTATGGAATGAGGAATGGATCCAGATTAGTCAAAGATAAGGCAAATTTCTTTAAACCATGATCCCTTCTCTTTAAGTAAAAAATCTTGGTTTAAAAAAATTGATCTTCCTACAAGCAAATGACTACAATATGTAGTATCGTTCTTACTATTGTTGTAGCCTTTTCCACCTGAACAAAATTAGTTTTTAATTCAACAAAACGTAGTTGTGGGCCGTTAGCAGATCTACCCCAAATATTTTCTATGGATAACATTGAAAAATTATATTCAGATCTAGTTTTATTGAGGAAGAGAAATTACCCCCTTCTGAATAATATATATGATTGCTTTTTTCGTAATGAAATTTCCACTATTAAAGTTTTCAGTTTTTTCTTTCATGTTCAAACATTAAATTAGAAAAATGAAAATGGAATAGCAAATGAATCATTTTCTTTCTTGAATTTTTTAATTGTTTCAGTTCTTCATATCTAACCATCGTTACTTCTACTATTATTTAGTCCACTAAAAAAAAGTTCTCTTTACAGAATATACAGGTGAGTCAAAAATGTGTGCTTTCTGGGGGTGATAGTACATTGGAAAATAAGTATAGTTTGATGAATAAACTCCTGGTCCAAAATGCATAATCAAGGGAGATATATCCTTCCAAAGTTGATAAAATTAAAAAAAACTTCTCCGCGAAACTTCTAAACGGTGAATGCCACCAGATTGAAATATCGTGCATATATGTATAGTCCATTCAAGAATGATTGACATCTGGTGTGGCTATGGAAAATCGAATTTAAGTTGGTAATAGCTCATAAGTTGAGATTTTGTTTTGGGAAATTCAGGTTGGTATTGTGAATAAACATTGATCTATAGTCCTATCCTGTATGAATCTATGCACTGACCGAAGATAATATGAATTTTGTATTGCTATTTATGTCCTTAATTTAACCGTACAAATTGGAAACATAAGTCTTTAACACTCCAGTACTCGCGCGTCCGATAGATACATAAGCAATACGTGGAGCCTGGGGTATTGTAGTACCCCGCGCGAGTACTGGAGTGTTAAATTTTGAATGCTGAATAATATGCTCTGAATTCGAATATTCCTTTTTTCCAAATACTTGTTCAGGTTATATTTATATATTCCTGTTCTGTGAGGAAAGTACAGAAATTATTGAAGATATTTTGTGATCAGATATTAAGCTGCGTCTGGACTTTCAAGACCTACTGGGATGTCAATCATTCTTGAATGGTCTATATTTCCCTTATGTATTTTTAGCTATGAGTTTATTTATCAAACCATACTTATTTTTCAATGTACTATCACCCCCAGAAAGCTCGGTACACATTTTTGACTCACCCTGTCTATAAAATTCGATTGAGTATTTTAATTGCCATTGAACATTGTTAAAGGAAAAAGGAGAAAGAGAAGAACCTTTCAAAACTATTCATTTTGGCGAAGATAGAACTAGTGACGTCACACAGAATATTATTTGAAAATATAAACATAAACATAGTTCAACGCCAAAAAACAGCTCAAGTATTTATAAGGAAGAATGCTCACGCCTAAACGGGGAGGCAATGAATAAAATAATAAGGATAAATTCAGATGCATACCAGGTGGAGCGTACTCCATTTGGGCCTTGACGATGGCAAATTGGCTAGTTCAGTTCAGATCGTAACACTCGTCGATATTCATATCGTCGGGTGGTATGCATCTGAATTTATCCTTATTAAGTACTTATGTTGTGCGCTTGTCAGTGATTCCATAAAAACTCTACACAAAGACAGAATTTCCAAAAATCCATGCGATGCGCCCCTTATACCGGGTATTAAAAAACAAAGTTTCAATATTGTGCTAGCTGATTATAGACCTCAAAATATATAAATATTTTGGGTCCGCCAATAAGCAATTTTCAAGATATAAGCGATTTTCGGTTTTAAAATTAACCTCTAGCGCAACCAAATTCGATTTGAATCATTCGGACTTTTTTGTATTAGGGGTTATTTGAAATGTTTAGTGTATGCAACGTCAGTGAATAACATATCCTGAGGAACGATCTGAACACAAACAGGTCTTTTCGAAAGGGCACGTAATTCCTTCATGCGACGATGTACTGCCTGCATTGAAATGGAAATGTTGATCATATAGAACATCTTCTGTAAAACACTAGATGACAAAAATAAATCGAATATCATCTGTAATTTATCGGATTTGGTTGTGCTAGTGGTTAATAATTTGAAAACCGAAAATCGCTAATATATCTCCAAAACGGCTCATTTGCGGATCCATGCTTTTATGAAACTTTTTACATGCGAATAACTTGGTAACTGGACAAACTGAAACCATAATATCAAAAATTAAAATTTTGCAATAATAATATAACAGAAGTTTGTTACTTACGTTCCTGCTTTCAGCTCGGAGATGACAGATGGTCTGATCGCTATTGGAGGAACCAACATGCGTGTTAGAATTAAGTCTTCCGGTTTAGACCTGAAAAAATGTTCCATTAGATCAATGATGAATGGAGGTGATACTTTTCATGTTACTTTGAAATAGCTTTTAATGTAATCAGTTACGAAATGCCTAATTTCGTGTATCGCGCGAGCTCACAAATTACACAGTATTGCATTTCTTGACGTATTACATATAAGATTTTTTTCTGATTTTGAACAGAGTGGAAGTAAATAAAGAATATTATTTATAAAAAATTTAAATTTAAGACAACATTAGAAAGAAACTTATTTCATGAGAGGGGCACAGTTTTGTGAAGCAATGGTGATGTGGGTTCAAGAAAATGAAATTTTTTGGACTGTGTCATTTGGATACGGTACCTAGATGCAACCTTCCTATTCCTACCTGTTAAAGAGGACTACAATCAACGTGTTAGAAATTCATTTACGTATTCGGCTATTAATAGAAAAAATTATTGAGAGATTATAATCATAAAAACACTGCTATTTATGAAAATATAGCACAGTGCTATTATTATATTATTAATCTATCAATCAATTCGGTAAAGAGAAAGTTTTTGACAAAAACTCAAATAAAAATTCGGCATTTTTTTTATGCATACACTCTAAATTTTGTCATCAAAATAAGAGTGAAAAACGTACAACATGACATCAATAATAAATGCTGAAAATCTTTGTAATCAATCTGAAACGAAAATATTTGTCTAAAAGCTCAAAATCTTTGGAAAGCTTCGGAATATCTGAGAAGTCGCAATAAAAATAAGTAACATCAAAACTGGATGGAAAATCCGAAATGTGATAATTAAATGGGCATGCCATCAAAAAATTGCCACTGTCGTTACAACTGGAAGTGGCAGAAACTTGAAAATATGTTAGATTTTCTCGTCATCTTGGATAACATGCTGAAAATAAATTTCATGAAAATATCTTTTGTATTTCTCTGTACGACTTTGGATGCACTTGGGAAAGAATGAGGCTGTAAACCGTCTCCAATATACATGTATTTGCCCAATACCCGACAGTTATAAGCGCCTTTATGAACGCTTCTCCGAAAATGATCTAAATATCCACTACCTGGAATAATCAGCAGAATGTTATGATATTGCAAGTAATATTTTCTATTCAAACTGTTTGTTTTACCTTTCGAATTTCATGGCTAATAACCATACATCTTGTTCTGGAATTCTTTTGAATAAGGCTAGCACATCAATAGGTGTTAAATTTTCAGTGAGTGAATCTACTACGCAATTTTGTAGATTAGGATTTGATGCAACACAACGTTTTATTCTTGCTGAAAAAAAAATTTGGCAATTATACAAAATTATACTTCTAATCTAGTAAAGCTGCATCCACATTAAGCCGCAGTGTGCCGATCGGCAAGGCTCGGCAATGCCGGTGTGTGGATGCACCGTTGGCTTGTACCGATATGCCGCAGTGTACCGACGCGACGGTGCATTCACATACACGTAGGATTAGTCGATCGTCACCATTGAACTCTAAAAGAACTGGAATGGCATCTCGATGCAGGCAAACTGAGGAAGACTGAAAGGGAAGATGTAGAGCAATCTATCTCTCTCTGCGCTCTGTCAATTGGTTTGTAACGATAGCCATATTTTCGCGATTAAGACGCGTAAAGCGTCTTCAAGCGGTGCTATTCGAGCGAATAAGTCATGACGTCAGTCTTTAAGACGCTTTAAGCGGAACCTGGCGGTCTCTGGAGAGCGCCTGTGTCGTCTTAAGCGGAAAGAGGAAGAAGGGAGAATATGTTGTTTATATCGAATTGATTTGAATTCCTACTAGGGAAGATTGCTTTTACTGCCAATAATGCAGTTTCTGCATCATCATTTAGAATAAATGAATATTTTTCGAATAATAGCTAAAGAACAGAAATTGAAAAATTCACAATTCGATTCGCTGTCTAATGACAACGACAGATGACTCAACCATAAGCGATATTCTATTTTTGCGACAACAAAATTAATGACGTCACGCTTAAAGACGCTTTAAGACATCGATTAAGACGCTTAATCGCCAAAATATGGCTGATGTAAACAAAAATGACCCGGGGCGTTCAAGTGAGACGACTGCTGCGTCCGAAGTCTGATGCGGATATGCGATTGGTTGCCGAACCATTAGAAAGAGATGGGTTGATCTACATCTTCCGTCTCAGTTGGACACACTTTATGCGAAATTTCGTGAAGTGAAATAAAAAAAGGTTACAAATTTTAACCATTCTTTTCACTTCTTACGGATTCTTGAGTAATATGAGACAGTTTGAAATTATTTCAATATCTTTCATGTCCTGTATAAATTAAATAAAATTTATTTAAATCTACCTACCCATTTCTTGCAGCACAAATTCATTTCTTTCATTCCCCTTGCTGATTTCATGCACAATTTTCAGAACGGATCCGCCAGCTCCTCCTTTAGCAGCAGTGGCTTTTTTGACAGTACCATTTATTTTCGAACAATTTGGACACTTTCTTACCTTCTTGCACAGGACTAATACTTTCTTTCGCAGATTTTTCCTACCCATATAACTCAATCCTGGATTTTGAAATCTGAAATATCAACTGAATTATTTCTAAGTTTCACAAATATAAATTTTTATTGAAAGAGAAAAATAATGTATATTCCATTCAAGAATTATTACATCTCGGGTGGATATGGAAAATCGAATTTTAGTTGGTAACAACCCATTAGTTAATAAGTAGAAAGTTTATCTATGATGAGTTTTATATGCTGTGTACACGTACACGCAATATTGTCTTGTATGAAACAGTAATAAAATAATAATAAATAATAATAAAATTTATTCAATCCATTGAGACACTGTATAGTGTATAGGACGAGTCAGTTTAAAAACTAAGCAACTATGGTGTCGCACAAATATTCTTGTACAGAGTAATAACATTTTTCCATAAGAAGGTTCTTGACTTTTTTCTTGAACATTTTGGAATTTAATTGTTTCAAAGGAGGTGGTAGATGATTATATAATTTCATGCTTTTATAAGAAGGATTACATTCAAATATGTGAGTTCTATGCTTCGGAAATGAGAATGAATCAAGGTTCCTTGTGTGATACTTGTGATGATCTGATAATTTTAACCATCTACTCTCATTTTCCTTAGCATAGAGCGAACATTTAAAAATATAAATGCAAGGTAATGCTAAGATGTTCCTTTCAATAAATACCGGTTTACAAGAATTCAGAGAATGGAGGTTGAATATTGCACGAATGACACGCTTTGGTGCTATAAATACTCTGGAGAGGTCAGAAAAATATCCCCATAGCAAGATGTTATAGGATAAATGGCTATATACAAGGCTATAATATACATTTAATAGAGAGTGCAAGGGCAAACCATTTTATTGATTGCAAAGAAGGAGCTGTTCAATTTCTTACAAAACGCATCAATGTGATTAGTCCATCTTGGTAGCGTTCGGAATCATCGCCCGTTGTGCGTCCGACGTCTGAAACTATTCTATTGGTTGTCGGATCGTCAAGTCTCGTTAAAGAGCGCGTTGGGCAACGTTCGACGTTGATTCCGAACACAACCCTTAAGTTTTTATCCACATAGAGACCTAGAAACTTAGTTGACTCAGCAGTCATGATAGAGTTTACTCTGGAGCTCAGTATTTTATTATTCTTCAAACAAAAGTTGATACACACTGTCTTATCTACGTTCACCATTAGTCGGTTGGAACGACACCAGTTCAAAAATTCTCGAAAATACGTTCACAGTTCCGTAGAAGTTCCCCGAAACTGTTAGCAGAAACAACTACGGAAGTATCGTCAGCAAATAGAATAAGTAATAAGCAGGCTAAGTACCCAGGCAAATCATTAATAAACAGTATGAAAAGAAGGAGTCCCAGCACAGAACCCTGAGAGACACCAAGGTCAATGTGATGAGATCCAGAATAGTTATCGCCTATTTTTACCGTCATAGTTCTTCCAACGAGAAAACTGCGGAGCCAATTCAGAAACACACCTCTGAAACCCAGATTGTAACACTTTTCAATAATGAATTCGAAAGAGAGTGAATCGAAAGCAGAAGATAGGTCTAAGAATAGACCAGCTACGAATAGGTTTTTATCTTGGCATTCATATACTGATTCAAAGAAATCGACAGCTGCTGATTGAGATTAAATCTATTGAGAGAACACATAATTCTATATAGAACAATTTTAGCAAACACCTTGGAAAGCACGCTCAGAATCGATATCGGGCGGTAATTCTTAAGGTTTGTTCCTAGAGTGGTTTGCAACGGTTGTGAACTGTACAGAGCAAGCGCAATTCCATTTTAGGGTAGCGAAAATCCATTTCCGCTTGCTCTGTTCACAACCGTTGTGAACCACTCTACGAACAATCCTATTACTTCCGCTGGGTCACCTCTTCTGAATGTAGGAATGACTATAGATTTTTTTAGGATGTCAGGAAACTTATGGTGGTATTCTGCTTTCATCTGTAAGTCAATCTTTAACTTTTCATAAGCTTACAGGATTATTGCAATTCTGGACGTTTTTATTGATCTGTAGCTTACAGGTATCCGTAACTATTTACGATAAGTAGTTCGAAAATAACACGGTAAAGAAGATACTTACAGGAACATTTCCAGAATTGCATTATTTACGAATGAGAATCGGAATCGTGAATCGGGCACTGACAGATCGATCGTACGCTACAGATTTGTAACTTACAGATGAAAAGCAGAATACAACCATTAGCTGATGTTATAGATTTATTGATAAGACGCTTATTTTATTTTTTAGGGAACTTATTGTCTCCTCAACTTCATATTTATTCATAGGATCGAAGAAGAAATTACTGTTAACCATTGGTGTTCAAGTACGAGAATGTGCTAGATCATCACCATAACAAAGATCTCAGTTTGGAACTTGTAATAGTGGAAAAATGTTCTGCAAAGATATTAGGCAGTTAATACATATATCGTTGCGACTATTCGTTCTTCCAGTCAAACCATTTACAATATTCCACGCGGTTTTGTTTCTATTTTCTGAGCGATCAATGGCTGAACTATAAAATTTTGTCAACGCCTTATGTTGACGTTTAGCTACTTTATAGTTTTCATAAGTAATTGCAGTACCAAGATTCTTATGAAGCCAAAAGAGGTTGTATAGATTATGTTTACTTTCAACTATTTCAGGTGTCACCCACCTACCCACTGATAGGTTTCAAGCTAATTTATTCATAGGACAGTGCCGCTCAAGAAAATATTGAACAATGCTCAAGAGTGATTCGAAACGTTTCTCAACGTCGTTATGTCAATAAAGTTCATCAAAACCGTGGCCAGACAGAGAGTTTAGGAAACTATCAAGATTGGCCTGGCTCAGATTTCTGAATGTGCGTGTTTCGAATTTTTTCTTTTGTTCGGGAAGGAAATTCAATTAAATAAAATGGCCTTATGGTCACCAATATTTGGCTCAAAAACAACGACTCGGTAATCCTGTGGATCGACATTAGTAGTGATATAATCAACTTTTGAGATTCTCGTATGGCCATTGATGTTAGTGAAAACTCTGGTGGCATATACTTTGATGTAACCTTCAATTTGAAACAATCTAGCAGATCAATTAACATTTTTGAGTTTTTACAATCAGTCTTCAAGAGATCTATGTCAAAATCTCCAAATAGAAAGATAAAATCGACGGTATCGAAACATAACTGCAATGCACTAAATATTCTAGAGAAGAACAGATCAATGTTACCAGCACAAGGTCGATACACACTTTTATGCCCAAGCGGGAGCCCCCATCCGAAATCACAACACCACAGATCTCGATGTGCATTTCCTCTGAGAATCTGGAAACCTTCAGTTTTTTCATCTTTAAATCTTGCCTTGCATACAGTATAGATCCGCCATGCTCCCTGGAGACGAGGCAAAAGCAATCAGCCCGAATATAACCCGGAATCACCATTGAGTCTATACTGTCCGCACTACACCAATGCTCAGATACACTCAAGACGTCAGTATTCGTGTCCAGTAATAACAGTTCGAAGCTTTCCAGCTTATTTGAAATACACTCACAGCGGGTTTCATAAAAATTTGATTGTCCGATCAACGATTTGACGGTCACTCGATTTCTGAAACGAAATCATTGAAACCTTTTCATTTCTGCTATTCAAAAAGTAGCAATTGCGAATAATTGAATGGACATATGAACATCATAATTTGATGCGAGAATGATATTCTGAATAATCATGACTGAAAATGAGGACTGAAAATAATTTAACGTCAAGTGTTGATTCACAGATTTCAATATCGGGAAAAAGAAGTCAATAATGGGTCTTATTAGTGTTATTCTTCATTGAAGTTTTCCTAGCTTTCGTTCACAATTCTGAACTTCTTCAGGAACTAAAAACATATAAAACACCAAAGTCAATAGACATCGTACCCTATGTTATCATAATAACACTAATAAGACCCATTATTGACTTCTTTTTCCCGATATTGAAATCTGTTTATTAGCGAAGTCGAGATTGAAACATAGCTTACTCAAAGCGTTGATTCCCCGATCCAGTTTTATGAAACCCGGGGTGAGTGTTCAGCTGCATGATTCTCAGACCTTTAGAATTAGTAGGCGATAAGTTGCTTATCGTTATCAGACAAGCTGATAACTTTCTTTTCCTTTTTCAATTCGTTTATTTCTTGCTCCTTGTTTATAATTTGTTTTTCAAGTGATTGAAATTTGAACCTTAAGAGGGAATTATTTTCCATTAGGAGATTATTTTTTGACTCTAGTTCAAAAATAATCCTGAATAAAAGATCATGCTTAGTAGATTCACCGCTTATGTCCTTAGCCGCAGTCTCGCCTATAGGTGATGGGCTCATTTTATCAGATATTTCCACAGCACTTTTTTTTTTAGATCCACAACTTGGATGAAAAGACTTATGACAAATAAAACACTTCGCACTACTTTTCGCGATAGATTTCCTGCAATATCCACATTGGGGGATAACTTGCAGAGAGAGATTCGCATCGACTTCTTTATTCGCCGACATTTCTGTATGTATGTATGTATGTATGTATATATATCATTATCATCATCATGTACTTATAAAACGAACTTGTTTTTATTTCACCCTTGAGTTTACTAAGTATGGACAATACCATTTCTAATTCGGCACTTACGATTTCACAAATCATAATATTAGGTAAACAGTTTTTATGCACATATTTGGTTTGATCTCTTTTCGTTCTGATTTATCTGGATATTGAAAAGCAACGGGTACATTCTCGATTAATTTAATATTCCGAAGGCACTCGTGAAGGTTCGCCCTATATGAAATGCTGCTTAAAATTTTTACTTGAGAATTTGAAATAATCTATCATTCGAATTAATTCAATCATCCAACGTCAAAGATGAAAACAAGCCAGAGACAAACTCTTGTCTCTGAAACAAACTAACCAATATCTTGATTGTCATTTTTCAATTTCTAATTCGCGCATGCGTGTACAGGCGAAAACACATTATTAACACGCAACGCGAGCTGACGCGTAAATTGTACGCGCGTGGCGTCGCGTCGGGTGTTCATAGTATGATTCTGGTCTATGGAAAACAATACATTTGATTCGACTCAACACGCATCACGTTTCATCAGGTCGCGTCGCGTTTTAATAATGTGTTTCCGCCTTTAGTGAATTCCTGCCAACAATTTGGCTTCACTTTTTCCCATAGTCCCATAGCATAGAACGCGTGTTATCAATATTGGTATACTAGATATTGACATCTCGGGTGGCTATGGAAAATAGAATTTAAGTGGGTAATAGCCCATAAGTTCGGATTTTGTGTTGTGGAATTCAGATTGGTATTGTGAATAAACAATCTATAGATCTTTTAAATGTGATCTATGCATTGACCGAAAAAAAATTAAATTTTGTACTGCTGTTCATGTTCTTAATTTAATCGATCAAATTGCAAATTGTATCAATTTTGAATGCTAATTAATATGCTATGAATTTGAATTGTTTTTTCCAAATACTTTTCTAGGTTGTATTTATGAATTCTAGTTCTGTGATTGAACCTATTGAAATTATTGATGTTTTATGGCCAGATATTAAGCTGCATCTGGACTTCCAATGCCTACTGGGATGTAAATCATTCTTTAATGGACTATACATATCTCTAGTCCGAACAATATCAATTTGCAAAATTCGTTGTCTACCGAGGGGATCTCAAGAACTATAGCAGCTAGAAAAAAATGGATGACACATTCTGAAGATCTTTTTGTCCAACTTTTCTAAACCTACAAACAGAACCGGCCAATCATTTCTATATTTTGAGTTATGGAGAAATTGCCATTTTCAATAACGTTGAATTACTCGCTTGTTTCAACTCCTCCTAGAAAATGATTATTACATTCTACAGTCACTTTTTTACTTTAACATATGCGAATATCACGAAAGATCCAAACGGCTAGTCTGGAATGATTTCGAACCTGGGCGTATCGATATATAAGATTTGAACGGTGGGCTTTAGGGCAGTTAGTGTTCTAAATAGAGGGCGGAGTGAACAGATAACTCCCGAAAAGTTACAAAGTGCAAAGTGGTGAAAGTGAGTTAGTGAATCTAATATATAAAATTCTCGTGTCACAGTTTTCGTTGCCATACTCCTCCGAAACGGCTTGACCGATTTTGATGAAATTTTTTGTGCTTATCCGGTATCTATGAGAATCGGCCAACATCTATTTTTCATCCCCCTAAATGTTAGGGGTAGTCCACCCCTAAATTTTTTTAGGAAATTATTTATATGGCAAAACAACGTTTGCCGGGTCAGCTAGTGTTTAAATAAATTAGAGTAATTGGATAATCTTCAGGGTAGATAGAGGATACCAAGGTGCTTCTAAATAACCCAAATTTTATAGATCTATCGTTCATTTTTAGGAAGATACAGGGTGATTAATTGATTTACCTCTTTTATTCAATTGGTCATAACTTATAACCCACGTACGTTCTTTGTCTGAAGTACTGTCGATTAACATAATTAAGAAAATGCAACACGATGTCATGAATAATTATCAATGATTTCTTTCGATGCAATTGTATGTTCAATAAAAAAGCAGACATATTTGAATGTAAAATACAAACCTTTTTCGGAAAATATTTTTGAGACTACTGTCGAGAAGGACACAAGCACAACTTTTACATATACATCTTAGTATATTCAGAATATGATTGAAATAACCAACATGAAAAACTGGAAGCTCCAAATCAATGTACCCATAATGACCTGAACATTCTGTTAATGTCTCACCACAGGTTTCACATCGTTCTGCATTGGATAAGCTCCCCTGAAACAAAAAGATAGCATGAGAATCGTGACAATTCAATCAATTGATCACAAAGCTATATGGTTAATCATTGTCTCATTTAAAAATTGCAGGTTTTTTGGGCTATACTATACATGCAGTTTCCGAATCTTTTTTGAAGAGTTTAGGGATCATACACCAAATTGTATAATACTCCGTTTACGCTAACCTCTGCTAAAACTCATAAACATGCCGTAATTAATGTCATGCGCCCCATTTTCATTTTCATGAAAAAATATATAACTCAAATTTTCCTTTTCGCTTATTTTTTTTTAAGTTCAACCTAGCGTAGTGTAAAAAATAATATGGTTACCCGAGTGCCAATGCAAGGAAAAACAAGCCCTTTTCATTGCGACTCCGAAATGGTATAACTCTCCATATTTTCAGCAAAATAAATTCCTATTGCAATTAGTTGAAGTCTAGTTTAATGTTAACCTCGTCTCTAAAATTTTTAGCAGCTAAAATGAGAAATGCAAGCAAAATAAAGCAATCATCCATAAGAAGGTATGTACTGAATCTCATGGTGGCGACTTAGAGCACCTTTAGTGAAATTTTATTAAATGTTACGATACTTATCTCAAAATTGTTGATATGCAATAAAGCAATGATTCATTAGAACCCGATTGCACCGACTTATTTAAGACAGGATTAACGTTAATTCGGTGATTGCTATGGTAACTGCTATAGAAATCAGAGAAGTAATCCAGTATTAACGTTAATCTCGCCTTAAATAATTCGGTGCACACGGTTTTAGAAGGTGTAGACTGTAGACTATAGAGTATGTTTTAGAACTCATGGTGGCCAATTTAAACATCATTTGTAAACTTTATAGAATGAAACGATATTTTAAAATTGTTATTTTGTCTCGTTTTCTTTCATTATACCATATTTACGAAACAGAAATCCGTTGGGTGAAATTTCCTCCGATGGAAAACGAAAAACAACTGATGGCTCATACCATCATCGTTTCGAACGGTCACATTGTAGGTCGTGTATATCTGACTGAATTACGAGCAGCTGCAAAAATAATACATTCAAACTCAATATTGAACTGAAATATTTCAGCAACAACGCACGGGCTGGGATCATCTATTTTTATATAGATGGGCTACTTATTTCATTAGCGATATGTCGAGATCCTTATTGGCCGTAATACATATTCACAAAGGTATATCTTATATATACTCCCCAAATTCCCCACACCCAGGTTCCATTCATCAGGGTTGTGTACCGGGCCAAGTTTAGATCGTCTAACGATAACTAAGTGTTTCCTGCGACTTTTGCAATATACAGGGTGTTTCCTAATTGAATGTCAATATTTATGGGGGTGATTTTTGGGCCAATTCTAAGAAAAAAACTTTATATGAACGTATGTCCTAAATGTCTAACCTTTTGAGATAGAGGGTGGTAACGTTTTCAAAAATATATATATAAAATAATATGGGGACCTGAGTGCCAAAGCAAGAAAAATATTGCCCGTTTCACTGAGATTTTGAAATGTTATAACTCACTATATTTCCAGTTTTTTTAAATTATTTTCAGCAACTGAAATAATACATGCAAGCAGATTGAATAAAATCATTCATTAGAAGGTATAGAGCACCTAGTAGAGCTCTTGATCCACACTTTGAACCCCTTCTGTAAAACTTAATTCGGTGAAACGATATTTTTAAATTATTTTCTCTCGTTTTCTTTCATTTTTAAGCCCTATACCTATGAAATTAATATTTTTAAGTGAATTTCACGTAATGAAGTGATTTTTTGTGATTAAGAAAAAAAGCTAAAAATGAATTCCAATTACCTTGAATCAAGACCTTTTTCTAAGTTACAAAAAAAGCTGAAAATTACTTCATTACTTAAATAAACTCAAAAATATTGATTTCACACCTGTGGGGTTTAATAATGAAAGAAAACGATACAAAATAACAATTTTATAAAATCGTTTGTTTATTTTAGTATTACAAAAGATGTTTGAAGTGGCTACCATGAGCTTTAATACACATTCTAAAGGATGATTACCCACGATTACTCCAATAAATAATCGGAGAGCAAAAAGAATATTACTGGGGTAATAAATGAGACCAAAGTCGGTCTGAGAATATGATAAAATCAGATTCTGGATAAACAATCGATTATCGGTTTCGTCCAATAAATCAATAGTTGGCTTAGTGGAACCTCCGATTCCTCCAATAAGTAGAGAGCATAAATTTTTTACTGGGGTAATAAAATAGCCTGAAAGTATAGTGTGATCAGATTCTGGATAAATATAGTAATAGCGGTTTGGTTCTTCTAGCTTAACGGTAAAGCTAGCGGAACCCATTAAAAAAAAACGTATTCAAGGGAAATCCGCACTGGGTTCGAATGAGAGCCTAAAATGGGCCCGAAACTGTTATGTAATCAGATTTTTGAAAAACCATTGGTTATCGATTTGGTCTTGCTGGCAAAACTTCGAGGTTGAAGATCTCGCAATTTCTCTCACAATTGAAACTAAAAAAATTTTACTGGGGTAATAAATTAGCTTTAAGTTAGCCCGTATTTATACTAAGGTAATAAATTAGCCTAAAATTAGCCGGAAAGTATGGTATGATCAGATTCTGGATAAATATAATATTAGCGGTATGGTTCTGCTAGATTAATGGTAAAGCTAGCAGAACTCATTTTTTTTTCAACGCATTCAAGGGAAATCCGCGCTGAGTTCGAATGAGAGAATGGGCCGAAAATGTTGATGTCAGATTTTTGCTAAATGTTCGATTAGCTTTCGGGTTCGGCTAGCTTAACGTTAAGCTAGCAGAACCCCAATTTCTCTAAAAATTGGGGAACAAAAAAATTGTAATTGGGGTAATATATTTGCCTGATATTAAGCCCGTTTGTAAGAGCCAGAATTCTCTGGAGAATTCTCTACCAAATTTTGTTAAGAAAACGGCAAAGATTATTTTGTATGCAACTGAACAGAGAATTCTACCGAAATTGCGTATGTAACGGTAAAGAATTCACGGCGCATGAAATCTAGAGTAAATTTTCTAGAGAATTCTAGGCTGTTGCAAACGGGCTTTAGAGTAGAATTATGGCCGAAAAAAAATCCAAAATTCAAAAGTAGTTCTACAACCTTAACCGGAGTGTCAAGATGTCTTAAGCTGCGTTTACATTAGCGAAATTTCCTCGCGAAAATCACTCGGGCATCAATTATTCGCATCGAGTGAAATTTCGCAGTTCCCAAAACAAAGCGCAATTAAGAGCAAAATCTTTCGCGAGTGGAGCGAGCCGCCTTCAGTTTTTGTTTCGCAGTCAGTACGGAGATTGTGTACCACGTTTACACTATGCGAAATTCGATGAGCGAAACCCTTCGATGCGCGGACAAAAACCGACAGACCTGTGGCTCGCAGCGAGGGCCCTCGCCCCGCAATTCCTCGCGGTGAGGGAGGCGTCTACACTAGGCGAAATTTCCTCGCGCAAATATTTCGCGAGGGAAATTTCGCTAATGTAAACGCAGCTTTACTCTAAAAGAAATATCAATCCGTGCCTTGGATGTTAAAGCGTCGGCTCAGTATATCGCAACCGCAAGGTACTGAGTTCTATTCCGGGCTAGAGTTGAAATTTTCTAGTCGATACAGGTACGGGCCACCATTCACTGTTGGGTTTAAATTAATAGTGCTGTGCCTAAGGTGGCGTAAGGACATAGTAACAAAGCCTACACAGAACACAACTGGTTCTCTGAACTAGTACAAGCTCACAAAGCTTCTGAGGTACTTCGGTACCTACCTACGGAGAATCAGGATAATATGATATAATTAATATGTTTTGTCAATTGTCATTAGTTGTTTTCACATAAAAATAAAAAGCGGGTGATAGAAAATGATATTATTGATTTTGAAATACCTGAAACAAACAATATATCAAATACCATTGCAATTGATAAAAATTTCGTTAAAATTTTTACTGATTATCAACCTTCATTAAGTTAACAAGAGCTATGGGTTTCATAATCAAATATGAGAATTGTGGATTCTATTTGTGCTCCTAATGTTGTTGTTTTATGGGAGTCTTGTATAAAAAATGAAAATTATATTTGAAAAAAATTGCGTGTAATAATTCTTTTTTTTAAGGACTTCTATTGACTAAAGTTGAGGCAATTCTTAATTATGTTCCTAACCTTTCTTTTTAGGCTGTGACTAGAGTCCTGACTCGGGACTCGTGTCCAACTCCGAGTGACGTCATTAAATTCGGGACTGATATTCGGTACCGAATTCAACGATACGCTGCACTGGTGCTTTGAAATTATTAAGCAGTGAAAGAAGTAGCGAAAATCATGCGCCTATGCCCAGTCAATTAGAAACAATGATTTATATTTCAATCGGGCATATAGAAAACAATAATTTTTGTTTTCTTGGAATGTGTTTTGGTCGATTGTTCGGCCTAAATGGGGAATTGTAGCTCGACTGCTGCATCCTGTCTTGTTACTGGCTCTTGAAAATGGTGATTTACAATCACCGAAACTAGTCGAGCAGAGATTAATAGCAGTATAAATAAATTGTTACTACCAAAAAAAGGCTCAAATCATTTAATCATATATGATAATGGTAGACGCCAAAGGGTTTAGACAAATCATTCTTTTTATTGACAAACTTGAATGCGTTGACCCCATCACATTTTTTGACAGGAATAAACTTGACAGCTTATCCAGAACTGAATTTCATAGATTCTGTTATCTGTGTTTTATAGATATACCAGAAAATAGGCTATCACAATGGCAGAAATTGCAATGAATAACATAACAATTTTAGACAAAGGGAATATTTGAATGAACAGAGGGTCCCAGAGTATTAGCACAGTGCTTTCGGTATGGCACAGGGACATCTCTGTGCTTCCCAGTAAACACACCAACATAGGCTGGGCTTTTTAAGAACCAATCTATAATGACTGCCTTCACAGGAAATTGCAGAATCAAAGCTTACTAACACAAACTCAACATTGTCAATGAAACACTCTTCAGGCTTTGCCAGGTGGAGGACAAAACCATTGAGCATATCCTCTGTGATTGCCCGATGGCAGATAGAATCAGACTTGGAATCTTTAGGATACTCAAGCTGGATCAGTTGAACTCATGATTCACTCCCCATCTGACATAATTCATTTCTTTACGCTGATGGGACTGGAGGGAGAAGCTTAGCTCTCTGAGCTTGTTTTCGTGCCACAAATGACTGCAACTGCTTTAGTCGCGGTGGCAGGTCTGGTAGATCCCACCAACACGCCCAAGAAACTATAACTGTTTTCATTTGAGTCAGGTTGAGCCTTTGTTGACATCTAACTTAATACATCAGTAAATATGCAAAATTGTGTTTTTATTTCCACTTATACATTATTACATGTATTCAAATTATTCACCTCAATTTTCAAACAGTGTATCATTATTATGAATTATTAATGATAGATTAAATAATAAAATAGATTAACTCACCAGTCTTCTATCTAAGACTCCATAGGGAACTGGAGTTCGTGGTCCTTGATCGTACATATTTGTTTGAAAAATTTGGAGGCGAGCATGCATTTGCATATCTGAGGGACTGTCGACACAAAACTTGATGGCGGATCTGAAACAATTGCATGAATTCTGAAATTCGGTATTGTATAAAAATTATAATATGTATTTCCAAAAAGCATCACAAACATAAAATAAATAAAAAAGAAGATAATGTTTCATTTTGAGTTTTGGTGGAACAGAAAAATAGTTATACAATTTTTATTGCTTGCTGCTATGTCCAGGTTGACTTGTATACTTAATTGATCACACGAAACCTTAACTAAAAAAAATTGACAACAAAATCAGAGGAAGTATAACTGAACTTTTACCAATTATTATGGAGTTTCATCAAGTATGAAAAAATAATACAATATAAACGGTTTATTTTCTTGGAATTACAATTAAATATCTACAAAATATCTGCAAGTGGAACTCACATATCCTTAGCAACATGTATTTCTCTGAACTGATCTTTCGGCATTTTGAAAAATTGAAATCCAAATAAATAATGAGAAAGTATTCAAAACACAGCTGATTCGAAATTTTCGCACACACAACACTGAACACTGACACAAATACATAACCTCAAGTTAAAGAACACCACAGAACACGAATTCCCACATATACACAGAACTCTAGTATTCTTTTTCTATCTTTTATCGAACTCTAGTCATATGATATCATCACAAAACACATGGCATATTGTATATTGAATGAGGGCAGCCTCCGAACGCGAACCTAAGCGCTCCTAACATAACCTTGTGCTCTAATGATATCGGGTTCATCTCTTCATGGAAAGTTATCCCAGATCCAGGTCGAAGGTCGAAGTGACCTTCTGCCAACCTTGACTTCCATTGGCATGGGTTCCCAAATTCCCTCACACAGTTCCCATTTCTTCACTAGAAAGTTTAGCATAGGCACAGCGGATTGGTCCAAATACAAGCGATTCGTCATTGACAGCACAGAACACTAATATACATTTGATTTGACTTTATTGACAGTATGAAGTCACAGGCCCCCAGTTCCCTGCAGGAGTTTAGATATCGAGTATTGGAGGCGGCTGAACAATCTATCCCTAGATAGCATCAACCCCGCCATTCTCCTTATAGAAGATCATGGTGGAATGACGAGCTCTCTGCCCTCGTCAGAAAAAGATCGCAAGCGTTTAAGGCCTACTTTAAGGATCCATCCATTGAGCGATTTCTACGAGCAAAGAACCATGACTATGCAAAGAACATCCAAGTGCTAACGAGGAACAAAATCCGACAAACCATTTTTACATCGGACCCGATGTAAAAAAATTAAAATTTGGTGCTCGACCCCCGGCTACTTCGGTTTCCGTTCCCTCTTGTGGCCAGGAAGTTCTTGAAATATTGTGTCCATCCGGGCCCGGAACCCCTCAGGGACCACCATCCAGAATTCATCCACCTTTACGCGTATCTTTCCCTGTAATCACGTTGGATGAAGTATCATCCTGAATCAAATCAAAAAAGGACCCTGCCCCAGGATTGGATGGTATCACTTATACCATGTTGAAATACCTTCCCTCCAGGCCAAACAACTACTGAACAATCTTCTAAACCAGAGAACCTCTTTGTCTGAACGACCCTCAGTTTGTCCATCGCTCACTGAAGTGTTAGTTATCCCCATCTGTAAACCTAAGAAGGACCCTAATGATCTACTTTAGTTACAGACCGATAGCACTGACTGTTGCTTCTTTTCTTCTGAAGACCCTCAAATCCCTGGTGGCTGTAAGGTTAGAGAAATTGTATGAAGCATTCAACGACCTTCGCAAAGGAAAATCAACAAATGACACTCTTGATTTCGTCCATATACTCCTCATTCAATTGTAATGAAGTTATTATTATGACTTTAGCCTTGCGGCTTTCACACTCCTCTCCAGAGGAAAATTCACTTATCCCAGATATCTCAGATATCAAAAGGAATAAGCTCTGTTATTATTATTATTATTAATAAACAATAAGAGTATGGTTTCTCACCCATAAACACAAAAGTACAAAATAAGATGAAAATCATACACACTCATCCAAAGTTAACTCTGATCCCGAATAAACCTGTCAAGTCGGTTCTTGAAGGCGTTAACGGAAATTGCTCCGTCCAAAAATTCTATTGGACAGAAACGTTTTCCTTGGCGTGGTCTTGAAATTCTCTTTCGGCAATTTAAAGGCATGGCTACGGAGCTGTGTTCTGCTTCTCATGCCCGCAGACCAGAATTCGAAGAACTGATTGAAGAGAAGAGACCGGATGTCATAGCTCTCCAAGAAACAAGACTTAACCCCAACGTTCGGATAGCATTTCCCAATTACGATATCTACAGAAATGATAGACCTAACAGCACAGGTGGCGTTGCTATACTGGCTAGAAGGAATATGGATCACCATTTCGACCAAATATTCAATGGTCAAGCTGTCGATTATTGTGAATACCAATGGAGGACAAGTGAAGATTATTTCGACTTATAAATCACCGGATAAGGACATGCTGGAAGAGGATCTGAAAATGCTACTAGAAGGAAGACAACCGAAAATCATAATTGGTGATCTCAACTGCAAATCGCAGGAATGGAACAGTAGGGTGGAAATTACCAACGGGAGAAGACTGAAGATTTATGCTGAAAAACTTAATGCAGTTGTGATAGGACCTGATATACTGACCTACATACCAAGAGTACCGATGTACTGGACATTGTCGTAATGAAAGACATCACTGAAGAAATCAGCATTGATACAATAGAAGACGGAACTTCAGACCACAATCCCATAGAATTCATAGTGGGACATGGCCCAAGAAACGAAGAAGAGACACAAACCAAGGATCGCACAGACTGGGAGAAATATAAGAATTTACTTCAGGAGAAAATCACGGAAATTCCCCAAATAAACACCCGGGATGAATTAGATGAAGCAGTTGAAAAATTGGAAAATCAAATAAAGGAAGCCTATGAAGAAAGCACCAAGAGAATAAGGAAACCAATTCCGAAACATTCACACGGAGATACGCCAAGGGATATAAAGGAACTTATAAAAAAGAACAGAAGACTCAGGAAAATCTACAGAACAACAAAACGAGAAGAAGACAATAAGAAACTGAATAAGCATAGTCAGATATTGAAAAATGCTTCAACAGAACTGCGTAATAACAGATGGCACCAGAGATTAAGGGAACTGAATACAATAGATCACTCGGCTTGGAAAATGCAAAAACGCTTACGACGAGAACGGACAGTTATACCTCCACTGCATGGAGCAAACGGAATGGTATATACGAGACTTGAGAAAGCCGAAGCACTGGCCGACTCAATTGAGAGAGAAGCCAGAATAAATTACCGAAATGATAATGACAATGAAGATCTAGAAGAAGAAGTGGAGGCAAACGAAGAACTGATGATGGAACCACCGGAAACCGAAATCATTCCAAAACCGGCTTCACCAACAGAAATCAAAGAGATGATAATGAAACTGAAAAACCGGAAAGCACCGGGAGAAGATAGGATAACGAATTATATGTTGAAGAAATTGCCTAGAAAAGGAATAGCAGCCTTGACGAATATAACAAACGGAGTGATGAGGACCGAATACTACCCAAAGAGATGGAAAACTGCAGAAATGATAGTTTTCAACAAGCCTGGAAAGGAACGGAAATTTCCTCAAAATTATAGACCAATCAGCCTAATATCAGCACTAGGAAAAGTCGTCGAGAGGGTTATCGCCAAAAGGCTGAATGAGGAAACAGAAATGTTGAAGATAATTCCACCCGAACAATTTGGATTTCGACGAGAACACTCGACTGAACTCCAATTACTACGGCTCATAGAATACGTCACCGAAGGAATGCAGACCAAACAGGCCACAGGATTAGTTCTGATGGATATCGAGAGAGCTTTTGATAGAGTATGGCAGGAAGGCCTAATCTACAAGATGAAAAAAGCAGGATATTCGACCAAGCTATGGAAGATTATAAGGAACTATGTGAGGAATAGAAACTTTTATGTGAAGATAGATGGAGCAACCTCTCAAACCAGACAATTGGAAGCGGGAGTGCCTCAAGGATAGGTACTTGGACCTCTGCTTTACGTAATATACGTTTATGATATCCCGAAGAATGCTAGAAATATGCTCACCTTGTACGCAGATGACACAGGAATAGCGTTCAGACATCGACGCCCAGAGATCATACACCGGAGACTGCAGGAAGCCATAGATGAATTACTCAAATGGTGCATCAAATGGAAAATCCAAATCAATGGAAGAAAGACTCAAGCAATATTACTGCAAAAGAGAAGATTGAGGATGGAAGAAAACCTTGAAGTTGATGGAGAAGAGGTTGAATGGAAAAATGAAGCAACATACCTAGGAGTGACGCTTGACAGAGGACTTACATGGAAAAACCACATCAAATGTGCTGTTGATAAAACAAAAGCCGCAATGAGCAAACTTTATCCACTCATAGGCAGAAGAAGTCATATGAATAAGAACATCAAGTTGACGATGATTAAAACTATTGCGCGACCACAACTCACATATGGATCGGCGGCATGGGGCTTCGCAGCCAAAACCCACATCAAGAGAATACAGGCCACTGAGAATAAACTCCTTAGAATGGCAATGGACATACTCTGGTTTGTTAGGAACAAACAAATCTACAAGGTCTTGGAATGGGAACCAGTTACAGAATTTATGAAGAGAAAGGCGGAAAGGATATTCGACAAAGCCAAACAACATCCAAATGAGGAACTACGAAGATTAGTCGACTACGATCCAACGGAAGAAGCTAGAAGGTCAAGAACCTACCACCGAAGACCGAGAGATCAGTTAAGGATTTAAATGTAACCAAAGAAGAGCTTAACCTATAAAAGCTATAGGCAGCATACAACTATCAACACGACTATGATCGTGTGAGAGTCCAGAAACCATAAGAGTCAACTGGTTAATAGGCAAAATGCCCGGAACCTATGAAGAAGCAGTTAAGGGTTTTTAGTGGGTCTCGAGCTCAGAGAGTGAGAATCCCCACACTGTTCCCCCTCAGCAGAGGGTGTGTTCGTCTGTTTGCAGATTTTCCCCCTGCTACACCAAAAAACAAAAAGAAATCTGCTTCTCATGTAGAGGTGGTCGAGCTTCACACCAAAGCATTCGTGCATATCCCGATAGGTCACAGTCACAATAAGATCACCTCTATCACGTCGATACCCAAATGTTTGCAGATTTAGTAGCCTCAACGAGCATGATAGTCGGGCCTCATCCTCCCTAAAGAAATCCTTGTGTTTCAACGCTGTATGGACTCAAGGACAAGTTGATCACTCCTGAGAAAAGGACACCACACTGGACCAGCATACTCCATCAGAGGACACACGTAGCTACAGTAAAGTATTCAAACGTCGCCAAGCTGCACCCCCTAAAAGATTTCTCTATCATATAGGTCATCCGCATAGCTCTCGCCGCCACAGACGCCACGTGTTGATGGGATGATGGGATACAATGATATTCAGATCATTATGGTTGTCAACGGGGGCCAAAACGGTGGCCACATATTGAGTCTTAGGATTATTTTTGCCCAGATGTAACAGTGCCCAGATGGGCACTTTCTCAATGTAAAAGGGGAAGGGCCATCAGGATTAGAAGAGGAGGCTTCCTTGAGATTCATCAGATGTTTGAGCACTAATTCCCCATCGACAGCCACAGTCAGTTAATAGAAAGATATTTCTACTGGACCTATATTTTAAGAAGATTCTTGGTCTTGGTCTTGGCGCTCAAGAAAGTCCTGTACTGGTCAATGTTCTTCGTTAGAGATTACCATTCATTTGGTAACATCCCTAGTATGACGGTTCTCAAATACGGTGATGATACCATCCTTGTAGTCTCGGCGCCCGATTTCTCAACGGCTTATCAAACAATGACTCAGGCTTTATCCTCGATTGAGAGGTGGGCCTCCTCTAAGCACCTTCAACTCGAGTTGAAGTTGCTATTTGGAGAGATCTCTCCAAATAAAATAATCGCTCATCTCTGCTATCACAAGACAGCGAAATTGAACTCCAACACAGCCCTAAAACTGTGTGGTGCTGATATTCCGTGGGTCTAACATACAATATATTTGGAAGTTACCATTCATCAAAATCTGGAATGGAACATCGGATCATGCTTATTGAACGAATTTGTGCTTTAGCTTCCCAGGGAATAAATGTCATGTAATCGGTCTGTAGAACATGGCGAGGTTCTCATCCTGAGACCTGAGGCGCCTTTGTTGTTGTACAGGTCCATAATTCGTCCGTATCTCGATTATGGCTATTTCTAGTATGATGGGAATTGACCTGAAACCCTCATGGATCGAGTGCAGTGCGAGTTGATATGGGATACATGAGATCGACCCCCATTCCGATCATTATGGCAGAATCTAGGAAGTTACCACTTAAATTTCGCAGATTCTGGTTTGCGATCAAATTTATCTCTAAGCTAGCTCAGAGAGATCAGGAACAACCCGGTCCTTCCAAAAATCATATCCTTGAAACACTGGCTAGGCCGCCACTTCTAATTGAAGCCTTGCCTCTGCTGTCCGATGGCTACTATTCCTCTCCTCATCTTCCTCACTTCGCTCATGACTTGACGGTGCACAATATGCGGACTGAATATTCATCCCTGAGTCTATCGAGATCTGAATCAAGGATAATGGATTTAGGTTAACTCTATAATCTTTGATCTGAATTAGACTTCTCGATTTAGGAGAAATTAGGAAATGAAATGTTCGTTCTTAAGTCTTTGATCAAAGGCCCTGGTTTCATGAGGTCGACCTCCCTAGAAACGACATAACAACCGTCAACAGATTGAGGTCTAGTCACTCACCGTTGTTGTTTGTTATCTTTTCTGATGTTTATGTTCTGTGTCTTTTTAAAATTCATGTAAGCGAAACGGACGGTGGTTGTGCTATTTAACCGCAATCACAGAACACTAATATACCGCAACCAACGATACAAGAAAGAAAAAGTGGATATTATCAAATATTATAAAACCCTATAATCTTTGGAATAGAATCAGAGATATCTCTGGATAGAATAACTGGAAGAGTCAGATTGTTCCATGTGTAGATGGCGCCAGACGGGCACATAATAAGGAAAAAAAAAAGAAGAAGAATTCAGCTACTTTTTCTCTATGTATTTATTATTCTGTGACTAACTACTCGACACCGCCATTCTCTTTTCTCTGAACACCTTGTTGAGAAAGTTTTGGGTAAGGTTTCTAATATATTACAATTTCTTTCGGTAAGGTTTGTTTTCAATACATTAATCAATCCTGTGACGAGGTATTCACCTTATGGAAATAATTTTGCATTAGAACTCCTACGAATCAAGATGTTCAACTTCTTAAAAACAGGAGCACGTGTTAGTGTAATTCTAACGTTTCATTTTATTGACTTTAATTGTTTTTACAGTTAAGATGTCGTCTCACCTAGTTTGGAGTATTATCAGGAATAATAATGCCTTTTTGTTGAAAAAAAGGAACATAAGCAAACCCTTCAGCACAGTAGGTATTTCTTACATTTCATTACTGGTTCTTTTGAATATATCGACACATTTTTCCAAAACATCGTAATTCACAAGGCATTACGATGATGAGGCTTACGATGTTTTGGCGACAATGTATCGATATATGAGTGGCTTAGAGGAAAAGTGATCTAACTACAATTAAGTGAAATGTTGGAAATTAAGGTTTTACGTTTCAATTGATTGTTTTGAGTGAGAGGAAAAACATTAAATGCGTTTAACTCGATCAAAACGACGATTTGACTCATACCACTCATAAAGAGATAAATATACAACCTTTGGTACCCAAATATCGGTATAACTCAAAAATCGGAATTTGTGACTTATACCACTTTTCCTCTGAACGGCTCATATGTGACATTAGGATTCGTAGCTTTTTAACTAATTTTTCATGATGATTTTTTTTCCACCAAGATCGCTGAAGGCTATGCTGAGAAATCAAACTGAAGCTTTCCTGATAAATTTTTCTTCAGGTATTGTCAATAAATATTACTAATTGATATTCTCTCTACAGGAACCCAATAACCTCACCAACTTGAGCTCGTACAGGTATAATGGCCTAGTTCACAAAAAAACAGTTGGTATTGTTGATGGACCTGACAAAAAAGGATTCACCTTAGTCTACAAGAGGCCCAAAAAACAGGTAGCTTGGTTATTTAAAATTTAACACTCTTGTTCTAAATTCATAGATGAGTAAATTTTTTTCCTTTCTGATAGTTCATTGCATATCTACAAACTACTTCATACATAAATAAATGATGTGTCTTAGTTGCTTGAGTCTGGTACCATTCATCAGTGGTTCTCCACACAATCACTCATCTAAAGCTGGAAATGTTTTTGATCGCCAAAACCCTGTCGAAATCCTATTCCGAGATTAATTTGAATATAAATATTAATTATAGACCATATTAGTGAGGTTAGAATCAGGCAGGAGATCCATATTCAAATTTTTTTACATAGGAATCGACTTTAAGATGGAATATCGCTAGTTAGAAGTAAATGTTAATATAAAGACATGCAAAATTGGGTGCCGCAATTATTAGAGGTTGTTTCCAAGTACATTTTACATCACAAAATACTTTTATATGTCCTAAAATCAAAATTGAACATATTATACGGAATATATCCGTATGTCGTAGATCATTTCTGCTATACGTCAATCATGAACCGTAACAAAGAAAATGACATGCTACGCTTGCGCGTTAGAATGATGTCAGCTTCAGAGGTTAGAAACGAAATGAAGCTACGAAAAGTCGACAAACTTCCATGGATCTTGCCGACCAATTTCATATTGATCCATTATTAAAAAAATATACCATTTTATTACGAAATTTTGTTTTCAACTTGTTAAGAAAGGATCATAGAACACATTCCAACAGGAATAAATCTTAAGAAATTCGCTAAAATATCAAAAAACTGGCGAGAAGTACGCGGCATTTTTAGTCCCATAAGAAATGCATAGGGAATTCAGGGACCAGATCCACGGATGGATCGCGATTCAAATTACCCGCCTAAGCTCACTAATATGGTCTATATTATATAATCGTGAGGCAAGAATATAGGAAATGATCTTCTGAAAAGCTTCGCGGAAAGCTTTGGAATCATATGAAAAGCAGTGTCAGCAGAGACAGTCGTCTCTGGTGTCAGTGCGAGAGATTTTAAATATTCCAAATAGTTCAATATATAAAAGGAACCATATCAAAAAGTAAAGAACAAAATTGCTGAAATATTTTTATTTAACATAATTGGGACAAAAATGTTACATTTGCTTAACAATTATTAAATAAAATTAATTTAGTCATTTTCTGACGAATAGTAGAGGATCCCCATGAAGTTCATCATTCATCAATTTTGATTGATGAAACATTCTACACTAGCCCTAGTGCACTCTTCATGGTCAAAACAAATCCTAAAGCGAATGTCTTTCGACAGTGAAAAAGAATGTTGGTATCATCAATTTCCAATGATTCTAAATATTCTAGTTTCACTGAAAATTTCCCCAACATACCTCAGGGAAGAAGATCTAATTGGAGCTTTAAACCGTCTCTGGAACGGATTTCTAGAATTAAGAATGTCAAACACTCCCATCAATTTTTCTAATGAATTCAACGGTAGCGGCACTATCTTCGAATTGTAAGTTCTTACATTTTTTATCAAGAAATTCAATAGCATCCGCTACCACATTACTCATTGTTTGAGTAGCTAATCTGACATTCATAATCCTATTTTTATAATTGATATGCTGAGATGAGAGGGAATTAGCCAACCTTAGGCCTTCCTCCATTTGAACTTTTTCTAATTCCTTGACAAACTGCCAAGAAATGTTTCCTGTGGGGGACCGCAAATTTTTTTCTGCAAACGTATTTCTACGGATACCAATTTTTCTTTCCTGTAGCTTTAGGTCCGAAGTTGTAAAGCAAAAGGTTTTCGGAGAGGGAACCTATGAAAAACGAAAAATGAAAAACATGAGGCATAATTCCTAATTATTTACTGCTTCTCTCCTTTTGTGGATTTTCAGTTCCGTAAAACCGATCAGGATGGATTGGTTTATGTGATACCAACACTTCACAGAAAAAATATTATATTATATTAATGTCCCCTGCATTATGGCATCCGTTTCCAACACAATACTGGACCATTGTTGTTATGAAATTCTTCTTATTCAAAATGTTTTTTGTTACTTCAAAAACCACTTTTGTCACTCTGGGAAACACATAGACTTAAAAAACACTCACCAAAAAACTATATTTAACCTTTGAAAAAGCACAAGAAATTCTGTTCAACAGCTAACTTGACTTGATATATAGACATTTTTCGAGTTTCTTAGGAATGAAAATCGGAAGTATATGGCTTCTAAACAATTTTTCACCACGATTTTTACTAAAATACTGACAAAAAGACATTAATTTAAAATTTATCTACGGAAATAACATTTAAATTTAGGTTATAATAGTGTAAACAAAAACACGCTAGAGAGACAAGGGTTGCTCTTACATCTTCCCTCTCAGTCGGACACACTTTTCGTCGAATTTTGCTACCTACGAAGCCATTCCAGTTCCCATACAGTTGAATGCAGCATGATGACCCCCTAGATAGCCAGATTCAATCCTGTCAATTATTTGATGATATTTGAAATCATTACAATCTTAAGTGTATTTGCCTAAGACTGGAATATTTTGGGAATATGAATGTGGATTGAGCAGAATAGTGTAGTGTATGTGAGCGCCCGGGAAAAATAAAAATGATATTTCAGTCAAATTCAAAATTTTTGGATCAACTGGCTGTTGAATCTGAGCTTGACAGAAAATCCTGGATTTCTGAAATATTGATCGATTGACCTGTTGCAGCACATCATACGATCCATAAATTGTATTAATCGATAATGCTTAGTGGTTCAAAAGTTGTCAGATTTTGAAAATATTGCTGAGGAACCTCTGGGCAGCGTACAGAATCATCGCCCGGTGTGCGTCCGACGTCTGAAACGGTTGTTCTATTAGTTATCGGACCGTTAAGTGCCGTTAAAGAGAGCGTTGGCAACGTTCGACGTTGATTCCGAACACGACCCTGGTGTCGCTTTGATTATATCATGTATAGGTTTTTTGGGCTCTTCTAGAGTAGCTCTACATCGGGATACCCTATGATCGTGCAACAATGACACACTCTATATATGGTAGGATTAGGTTGAGTTCCTTGTGCTGTTTAAAAGCATGATATTTTAGGAGCCATCTTTGTAGGTTTTGTTAATATTTTATTTTGTTTTCAGAATAAACCTAAAGAATGTACCATGAAAACCACATTCAAATCTGGACCAAGAAGATCCCTCTTTAAACTGAAACGTCTGATGAAGAATGAAAAATACAGGACCGATTTGACCAAGGTAGCATTACGCAGAGCCAGTGCTGTCTTGAGGTCGCAAAAACCCAAACGTGGAAAACAACCCAAGAAAGCACAAGAATAACTTTTGTTAAAATAAATAAAAATCCAATTTATATTGATTTTCATTTCAATAGATCGTTAGGTAAGGTTTTTGACATACACAGTGGGCAAAATTGGTGATACCTTAATTACAACTTTTTCAACCCAACGAGATAGAGGAAATGCATTGCACATTATGGTCGTCATTTTTCGAGAAACTAGTCCTGTTTTGGTTCGCTTTTAGGATGGTTCCAGAACGGTTCAAAACAGTCGCATATTTATTTATTCAGCGTAAGCTCGCGCATAGCATGCATGTAGCTTCCCACACCATAGCTGCTCCACTACTTTGAACCGATTCAGAACCGCCTCAAGTGCGAACCAAAACAAAGCTATAAATAATGCAATCAACTGCATCACTCTTTTTTTTTTATTTTCAAGTTCTAGGTTAAATATAAATTTCCTCTGGTCATTATCTCCGTTTCTGTTTGAGCTAGGATGTTGAAATGAAAAAAATTATTTAGACACTTTCTTGATAGCATTCCAGTGGCGTACTATGATTTTTTCCAACAAATATATTTCCTGAGCCATAACATAAAGATGTATTTTTTCTTATCAAAACAGTAGATCAAAATGACGGGGATGTATGATATATTTCTGAAACGGTAAAAAAATGGCGATTCTTCATCTAGTACTACTAATTTCGTAAGCACCGAGTGGGAGAGGTAAGAGGGAAAAATAACGAGGAGCTAAATGCTCATACCCGTACCGACGTTGCCACGTCTGTCGTCTACTTTTTAAGCCACAGAACATTTGTAAACTGTCAACTGTCTATCTCTGACAGCCTGTCAACTCATTTCACATGTTTTATTTATTTTTATTTTGTTATCAGAGACCGTTTATTATTTACATTTTTCATTAATATTCTTTGTGAAATTGTGGTAATAGTTATATGAGAAAATCTGTATTGAATAGATGACCAATGCAACACAAATAACCGGGTTGCAATCACTTGCAACACGAGGAGCTAAATGCTCATACCCGTACCGACGTTGCCACGTCTACCTCTCATTCTGAAACTGTCAACTTCGGTACTGAAACTTCAACCAGCTGTCAGATAGACGTCAAAATAAAATTGTGGAGGTTGTGTAGGCAAAAATAACACATAATTTGGAATATTATTTTACTTCTAGTTAAAATACGTACATTGAAATGCATTATTTTTGTTTTTAATTTGATGGTGGTGTTAATCCTAGTGATTCTTTAGCCAACAGTGTTAAATGTGCGTTATTAATGCCAGTAATGGTAATGAAAGTATTCAATATCTTGGGAAAGTCACACAGTATTTTAGCAGGAAGTGAATAATTATGCCATTTTCTCGTTGTGTTGTTGGATGTGGAGGCTGAGGAAACAGTGTTAAGTTTTTTTCCTATTCCGGAAGAAATTTCTATATTTTAGCATAAGAAGCTTCACTTAAATTACTTGACGAGGAGACAACAAAAATGCTATTATTAAGAAAGCTGACTTATACTAGTTTACCTTTTTGGCTCCTGTTTACTTTAGCGCCCACCTTGGATGTTTGTCTTCGATTTTTTCATCAATTTCAATGAATTCGAATGTTGGCATTAAGAGAACTCGATGAGTTAATGATTTCAGTTATTTATACTCATTATATTTATGCTGTTTTTCTTACTAGTTCTATTTTGTATCGATTATATTTTTATACTGTTCCTGGGCAGGAAGACCTGAGTTGTTAGCGCTTGGAAACATTGTTTCAATAAAGTTTATTACTTCTACTATCGTGTTCCTGTGTTATATATACCTATAGTGAATACACCTTTTCAATGAAACGGTGCATCTTTTCAAGAATATTTAATACAACTAAATTACACAAAATTATGTATTTACATTTTGAGAAAATATTCATTCCATCTCTTATTACCCGTACAAACGCTGTAGAAATAAAGGCCAGGAACAATGGTCTACTATGGTGATCCATATGGATCCACGGTTTCACAATCCCCATAGCAGTATTTTATTACAGGTTGGTCATCATTCCTTTATCTGCATATACATCAATTCATCTGTGCTAACCCTTTTGTGAAATACTTTCCTGGAATATTTTGTTCCAAATATTTTATAGAGTAACCTAGGTAAAAGGCCAATTAAAAAGTATTTGTAGGCTGCTACGCTCTGAATGCTTTCGTACATCCGGCTTATCTTCTGGGAATAAAATCCGCCACTTCTTGATTTGTTTTTCAAAATTTCAATAAATTAGGTATTCTGTATTCACTGAAAGAAAATTTATTGTTAATTCAGAAATCTTGGTATATGATGATGATAGTTATCATATCAAAAGTTTAATATCAACTTACTTTTCATATATCTATTTATCTATTACAGATTGCCAAATAAATATTCTTAGAGTTCTAGATGAAGTTAAATACTTTATACCTTGGAACAACGAAAATATTCGTCAAGTGAGGAGTTTTACTTGTAATGACGCTTTTGCTTGCCTCCACAATTTTTGTGAGGCTAGAAGGTTGGAGGGGCCTATAATGGTCCAAATCTTTGTTTTGACCGAGAGGGTCTTTCGACCAGGTTCAGTCTTCCAAGTAATGATTCTAATGTTCTTCAGTTGTTCGAGGAACGTTACAGGACCCTTATGTTGTTATATGTAGATATATCAGTTTAATTTAACGTTCCGCTCAAAACTTCTTGTTGATAGTGTTGTTAATCATGTTGTAAGTGATTGCAACCCTGTTATTTGTGTTGCATTGGTCATCTATTCAATACAGATTTTCTGATATAACTATTACCACAATTTCACAAAAAATATTAATGAAAAATGTAAATAATAAACGGTCTTTGCGTCTTTGATAACAAAATAAAAATAAATAAGACAAGTGAAATGAGTTGACGGGCTGTCAGAGATGAACAGTTGACAGTTTTCAAATGTTCTGTGGCTTAAAAAGTAGACGACAGACGTGGCAACGTCGGTTCGGGTATGAGCATTAACACCACCATCAAATTAAAAACAAAAATAATGCATTTCAATGTACGTATTTTAACTAAAAGTAAAATAATATTCCAAATTATGTGTTATTTTTGCCTACACAACACCTCACAATTTTATTTTGACATCTATCTGACAGCTGGTTGAAGTTTCAGTACCAGAGATATATCTCTGTATTGTAGAGTTCCAGAATTACATCTCGGAGGAAAGAGAGCGAGCAGACTTTGCTCTGATTCGTAGATAGACGTAGATCTGCGCTCTGATTGGACGGTATGACGTAACAGATTAAAAAGATGCGATTCTGGAACGAGCCATCTATAGATATTCTATATCTCTGTTCAGTACCGAAGTTGACAGTTTCAGTATGAGAGGTAGACGTGGCAACGTCGGTACGGGTATGAGCATTTAGCTCCTCGTGGAAAAATAGCTGATTTAGGGTGCGTTCCACTAGGCGCTCACGCCGTTCACAACGATCACGACCACGACCGCCCGAATTACCGTTCCACTAGTGCCCGGCTTCAAAAGCGTATAGGCTAGTGGAACGGTACGTGAGCGACGGTGAACTCGTTTTTGAAAATTCAAATAGCGGAATGAATGCAGAAATCAGTTTTGTATAATTTGATTCTCTTGAGAAAGATGAAGAACCAAACTCTCGCCAAGTTCTTCTTTGATTTAAGCGGTTTAGCTTTCACAACATTGGTACAGTGGGAATCAGAATTTATTTACAAATCTTGTGTTCTTGTTCGTGAGAAAGCAATAGTGTTCAAAGATCTTTGGTAGTGTTGAAGATGGACTCCGATATTTTATAAAATTTACGAGTTGTAGCGGAATTTGATGATAAAATAAATAAATAATAACTTTATTTCAAAGTTCAAATGAAATCGACGTCACGAAATCAACGATAATTCATCCATTTTAAATTTAGCGCCACACGTTCACAAACGACCACTTCGACCAACGGGCAGACATGGGTCGTCATGATTATGGAGAGTAGAGAGAAGGAGAACGATCGCTGCTTTGAGACCACAGATTTTTTGTCCCCTAAAATATGTACCAATAGTAGTAGTTCATGCTTTTGCCAACAGGCGCGCTGGCCATCACGAGAGTGCAAAATTTTGTTTACACAAATCAAATTGTAGTTGGCTCGTTGGCTGAGTGAACTGTTTCCCTGGTGACAGATGATAGGAATATTATTATTGTCGATTTTTGATAAGAGAACAACATATGACCATGGTGAAATGTTGAAGCGTGCGCTAGTATAAGAGTGTTTTGGCATCGGAAAGAAAAGGAGAAGAGATAAAATTTCCGAGAGCATTTTTGAGAGAAAATTGGAAAAAACCTTATCTCAAGAATCAACTCCCAATCAATTTGTGTGTCAAGAGCACTTTTGCGATGAAGATATCAAAAAGATGATGGATTCATTATAAACGAAATCGAAATTGTCATCCCTCGTGAGAAGTTGACTCTTCTGAATTAGAATATTTAACCAATAAAACTACATGGTTCAGAAGTAAATATTCTTGAAGAATTTTGTTGGCATAACATAATATATGGTTTATATCGGTTCTCAGCTGAGTATTGGCAAAAGAATCTACTCTAATACCTAAGTGATAAATCTGAGACTGCTACCTTTTGTTGTCTTGATGTGTACTGCTCCTCACTACGGATTTATATAATTTTGAAGATTAGTAAACCAACTAACATAGCTGCTTTCAATAAACAATGATAAACAAAAGTAGGTACAATTTTTTTGATCAGTGATTTCTTTTGAATTTCATTGATTTCGACTTGCATTTTATTGCATATAATTCAGAGAACTCATATTCAATATAGATTTGAAGAAAGGTATTTGAAAAATCATCAGAAAAACCACGATGACACATAACCTTAAATAAAATGAAGGCTGTTCATTTCAAATTGACGCTTGAATCCCCACTCCTTATCGATACCCGTTGTAATCGCAGCGACACCTATTTTCCCCGTTTTTGGAGACACATTTTTAGTACGGCGATCGTTCTCCTTCTCTCTACTCTCCATAGTCATGATCGAAAACGATGCCGCCATCGATTCGAAGCGGGCGATCGTGATCTTCTAGTGGAACGGCCTTAGGTCGTCGTGAGCGTTGTGAGCGCCTAGTGGAACGCGCCCTTAGAGGTTCGGGAATTCTGTTTCTTCTTCTTTCGCCGCACGTTCGTGTCCGCGTAAAATGCGAAAGACGAATAACCAGACCATAGGCGCGTACTACTCTCGACTCGGAAAACAGATAGGCAATACGAGAAAAAAAGCTTCAGAAATTCGAGATTTTTCCACACGAATGTAAACGCATCCAGCTTCACCCGGGGCCTGTTGCCGTTTCTTATCACTCGAGTCAACAAGTTCCAATCAAAGATATTATCTTTGGTTCCAATAATATCAGCTTCGAGTCTTTCTTATTTTCACTGCCCAACAATTTTTCCCCATGCCAGTTATGTACAGTAAGTTCAAAATGAGGATCTTTCTTTTTTTCTTTTCTACTACTTTTCTCCATACGTCGGACACAGCAGCCGTCTCACTTGAACGCCCCGGGTTGTTTTTGTCATAGCCATAGAGACGTCTTATAGAAATAGAAGGCTGTGGTTATAATCAAAGATTATAGAGTATATCTATCTATAATCTTTGGTTATAATAAAGCAATGGGAGGAGGAAAATATCATTTTGGCTCAATAAGGTGAACATACAAAGTAAAAAGATAACATATTATTCAATACAGAAATATCGGATAGAAATCCTACTATGGATTTTCAGAAAAAACTGTTTTCATTGAAATATAATTGACAGAATAGTGGAAATTTTGATGTTTAACTTTTGTTACATTGTTAAATCCATCTGGCTTCTACATCTTAGCCTCATTTAATATACCCAGGCAAAATCCTGCATTCTCAAGAACGAGTCTATTAAACATCTGAGTGTTATCTTCTTTAAAACTATCCCACATTTTTGAAAAATTTTTCTTGAAATCTTCAACCATTATTCTTTGACTTGTGAATACAACATCTTCATAATTATTACTAAATGCAACATCTGTTAAGTTGAATGAGCCTGTAAGGAGATGGCCTCCTTTCTGTGCACAGTAGTCTTTGACTATATATTTTGTGTGCATGATACTATTTGATTTTTCTTTTGACACATATAATGTGATGAGTATTCCATTCCTCTCCATTTGCTTATAGAGTTGAAGAGAATTTTTATCCATATAAAAATTCGATATAACTCTAACATTCACTCCTCTCTTATGAGCCGCTATCAAAGATTCTATAATACATTTTACATTCAGAGACATGATAGCAACATCTAAGCTTTTTTGTGCTGTATCGATGAAATATAAGAATGGTTCATATACAGATTTCACATTGTAAATATTTAAATTTAACTCCTGAATTCCACACCAACCAATGTGACTCCTTCCTTTAGAGAATGTGACAACACAATTGTGCCTTTTATGATACAAACTTTCCTCATCACAGAAATCTTTCTCTTCTTTATATGTATCGTAGAAATATTTCCATGTTTTGTATGGAAGAATACCTATGGCGGCATAATTAATAAGTCGAAAAGTCTCCCATATCACTTCTTGAATTGTCAACATTTCGACAATAATGCTCTTAACATTAATGATTGAAGCTCTGTACACTTTTTGTTCAACTAAAACGTTATGTTCCTTTTATTCACCATAAACAAAATCTTTAACCACATAAGAGGAACAAGAGATTTTACCAAGAATATTACACATATCTTTGGATTTTACTCGTTCAACTTAGTTCCTGTTGTTGACAGCACACTCCCTCTAATCTGCGGTTGATAAACAGCGTAAAACAAAAAACTAAATATTATTAAGTTTGAAAAAAACAGTTCTACAGTTGTTTGATAAAACGCTACAGTCCGTTTGTTTTAATTTTTAATCATGGAAACTATAACTTAGGTTAGTAGCAAGGAGATAGGCTTTGAACACAGAACACTAATAATGTTCATAAACAAATCGCGAATCCAATCCGTTGAGGGCGCTGCGAAACGTAAACAAACTTTGACGTTTGTCAGTACTCTTGTCGAGATTTGTACGACCTAACAGAGTTTTTCTAGTAAGTCAAGATATTTATAGGAAGTGAATTGATTGATTTAGTTGTTGTTTTGGGGTGTAAGGGGGAAGGAATTTAAAGCCTCTCCTCTCAAATGTCAACCTCACCTACTCGCGGTGCACCCTGTTCTTACGAACGAGGCTCTGTCGACCGAACATGAGCGGTATAACTCTGTTTCCCACAATTACGTAGCCTAAACATTGGCTTGAGCAGGAAATGGCTCTCTGCGTTGCTCAAGTTACGTCTCAGACCTTGCCGTCTCAGGATACCTGTGCCACAAGATAATCTAGTCGTAACCGCAACCAAAGTTGCACTGACAGCGTTACCAGTGCAGCTTTTGAACACCTTCTAACGCAGCTCCTACAAAAAGATGGATCAGTCGAACAGGACAAAATTCGTATCCGGAGGTAAAATACCCTCCCATTCGGATCTCCGGGGGAGGGTGCCTGAGCGGGTGAATCATCGAACCAACACCAATGAAAAGCACATAGCTTTTGCAGCATGGAACGTCAGAACCTTGCTAGACAAACCCAAGGCCGACCGACCAGAGAGGCGTACTGCCCTAACCGCTAAGGAACTGCAACGAACATCCATTGCAATAGTTGCCTTAAGCGAGACACGCTTTTCGGACGAAGGTAGCTTGGTAGAACAAGCGTATACTTTTTTCTGGAAAGGCTTGCCGGAAGGCGAAATCGGACAACATGGCGTAGGCTTTGCCATTAGAAACGACCTGGCCGCCAAACTTACCGAAAATCCAGTTGGTATCTCAGAACGTTTAATGACCCTACGCTTTTCTGCAGCGAATAACACGTTTGTGAACATCATTGCAGTATACGCACCCACTTTGAACTCCTCTAAAATCCCAAAACGGGAACGAATCATTCTCCTTGGAGACTTCAACGCCAGAGTGGGCAGATGTCAAGACTCAGAACTATGGCCGGGAATAATAGGGAAACACGGCACAGACAGCATTAATTCGAATGGAGAACGTCTGCTGGCTCTTTGTGCAGAACACAATCTGTGTATAACGAACACCTATTTTATTACAAGACCCAATTCAAGGGGGACCTGGTGCCACCCGCGCTCAGGGCATTGGCATACCCTCGACTATGTGATCGTGAGAAGGAAAGATCTGAAAGAGGTGTTGGTCACTAAACCCAGAGTAGATCTGGAGTGCTGGACTGATCATAGGCTGGTAATCTCGAGAATAAAAATCTCAATGCACCCAAAATACCAACGCAAGCCAAAGATCTAAGAGAGCGCCTTCAAATATCCAAACTACAAAACCCTTCTACAAAGGACAGATTCACAGCTGCCGTCAAAGATAGCCTAACACAACCGGATTATAACGACGACATTGAGACTCATTGGCTCCGTTTCAAGTCATCCCTTACAAATACAGCGAAAGAAATACTGGGCACAGAACGCTCCCGAAAATCCCCAGGCTGGTTTGCCGACAGCGAAACTCATATCGCACCCCTTTTGGACGCAAAACACAAAGCGATGAAAACCGCAATTAACAAGCCTGGCGATGTTGCAGCCCAAATATGTTTTATAAATATAAAACGCGAGGTCCGTCAAGAAATAAGAAAAATCAAGGATAGCTGGTGGAAAGAAAAAGCTGGGAAATACAAGTTTACGCCGATAACCATGACTACAGGCGTTTTTTCGAAGCTATTAAAACTGTTTACGGTCCAAGCAGAAAAGCTAGCTTTCCTATAAGAGATGCTCATGGAGCTATTCTAACTGATGATAGAAAAATTCTCGAAAGATGGAAGGAGCATTACTCACAGGTCTTGAATCAAAATAACGACTCGGATTTGTCCATTTTAGACCTGCTCCCCGCGTATAGTCCGATGACATCGCTTGATTTGATGACGAAATCTCAATTTCGGAAATCATAAATGCGATTAAAAATATGAAAAATGAATGAAGTCACCTGGTCTAGACGGCATTCCAGCGGAGATATTCAAAGCCTTGGATTAGGACATTGTCAATAGTCTCCTAATACTATTCCGCAAGATCTGGGAACAGGGAGATGTGCCACAAGACTTCAGAGACGCTTTAGTTATCAACCTCTATAAGAACAAAGGCGATACGTCGAATTGCAACAATTACAGGGGCATATCGTTGCTTAATGTGGCCGGTAAAATTCTCTCGAAGATTATGGCTAATCGTCTGGTTCCACTCTTAGAGAAGCTTTTACCTGAATCCCAGTGCGGCTTTCGACCAAATCGAGGTACGGTGGACCTAATTTTTACACTGCGACAGCTACAAGAAAAGGCCCGTGAACAACAATCAAGGATTTATACAGCCTTCATCGATTTAAGTAAGGCATTCGACTCGGTGAATCGGAGAGCGCTATGGAAAATCATGGCATGTCTTGGAGTACCCGAAAAATTCCTAGCAGTGTGTAAAAGCCTTCATACCAACAACACCGCTAGAATACAGCATAATGGCTCTACAACCGACCATTTCTCAACCAACTCTGGAATAAAACAAGGCTGCGTATTAGCTCCTTTACTGTTCAATATTTTCGCCATAGCTGTATCGATAATTGCTGACATGAGCATGCCCGTAAGAGGTGTTGGGATAAGATTCAGATTTGATGGAGGCCTGTTTAACCTGAAGCGCCTCAGACCAAAAACCCGTACCAAGTGTATCACGGAACTTCAATATGCAGACGACTGTTCACTCATCGCTAGCAGCTCAGAGGATCTACAGATAATGATGGACACCTATAAACATATATACGAAGCTTTAGGCCTTAGACCCAATATTGTAACGTTTTCTTCGCTTGATTAAAACGTCCAACTGATTAAAATTATTTATTTACACTTAATACACTTATAACTCACAAATTAACTATTAAACTACTATTTATTTCCACTCTTGTTTATTTCCACGAGTCGCTTGCACTGTAACTGTACTTGTATTGGCCTACCTGCTCCTCCGCTGGGCTTATATAGGCGCCGGAAACATTCAGGTACCTTCGCGGTTATTCTGGAAGCTCTCGACCGCTCTGGTTCTCGAAAGGTCCGACCGCAAGGGCCGGATTGGTTACAATATTGACAAGACCAAAATCCTGGTAAGTCCGCCAGAAAGCCTTCAAACAGATATCAGCCTGGACAATGAAACTCTAGAACAGGTCAAGCTGTTCAAATACTTGGGAAGCTTCATAAATACTAGGAGTAACCTTGACACGGAAATACACAACCGTATCAATTCGGCATCACGGGCATTCTGGAAGCTGAAGGACAGAGTGTTTCAAAATCACGACCTCAATCTGAAGACCAAGACAGTTGTTTACAGAGCAGTGGTCCTCCCAACGCTTCTTTACGGAAGCGAAAGCTGGACGCCCTACAAGCGACATATTAAACAGCTTGAACAAACGCATCAACGTCATCTAAGACAGATAATGCACATCAGATGGTTCCACAAAGTTTAGAATGCAGAAGTCTTGCAACGCGCGAGTTGTACAACAATTGAGACTCAAGTAACGAGGGCCCGACTCAGATGGAGCGGCCACATTCTGAGGATGCAAGACACAAGACTCCCCAAAATTGCTCTATATGGCGAATTCACTGAGGGAGCCCGGAAACCAGGAGGCCAGTATAAGCGGTTTAAGGATACAATTCATCAATCCCTAAAATCAGTTAATGTCAATCATAACTGGGAACAACTAGCGTTAGACAGGTCACAGTGGAGGTCTTTGGTACACAGTTATAATGGAGAATTGAGAAGGATACAGCGGCGGCCAGATCTGGTTGGTGACTATCCATGCCCTGAGTGTGGAAGGATCTGCAGGTCACGCGTTGGGTCTCTTTAGTCACAGAGCAGGAGGGCACACAGTCGCAACTAGCACTAAGAAATTACAAGTCTGTTCGAATTTTTTTTTTCTTGTTTTTGTAGATTTATTCCCGGTAACGGGACACAGCAATGAATGGATGATTTAGTTTCGTAAAGAAAGATCAACATCCTTTTGAAATACTTCATTTGAAAGAGATGAATTGTGGAATAAAATCGAGCGATGATATTGGTGATCCACTGTACCTAGACACAAATTCCTATTATTTCACAGATTCTTTCAAGTAAACCTAGGTTAAGATGTCTAAAACTCTGGTGTATTCACTGATTCGATTTTGTTTTAAATTTCGTGGGGATATGGGATCAGTTTCGTTTTTCCCACTGTAGGTAGCGCTGTTTAGAATTTGACAGAGCATTGTCAATTGTTATTTGAAGGGTACAGGGAAAAAACCATCGATGTCAATTTTCCTTAGAGCTGAGAAAAACGTGTTTTGAACTTCACAATCCGTTCATATTATTTGGAATATGACAAATTATATACTATTGTTCTCGACATTAACATCATTAATATTATTACACATAAACTGTTTTATATGAAATGACTTAGAGATTTTTCTTTCGTATATTGATCGACATCGTTAGTTCTTTCTCTGCGCGGTAAATCTTCGGAAGCGATTTAACGTATGACTGAGATAGTTTCAATACATATACCATAATATACTACTTTTCATTCTGAATTGAATGGTGTGTCTAACTCATTTTCATTTTTCGGACTAAAATTGACATCAATGGTTTTTTCCCTGTACCCTTCGTTTGAAAATAATTTGAATACTTTCCAACGACTTACGAATATGTTGTATGTATAAGCGATTATTGGTAAGTGAAAATGTATTAGTTTCGAGAAAGGGATGTAGAACATTCATTTATTCAACATGTCGTTCAGTTTTCTGTATAGACAATCAAGAATTACAGCTAAGAATTCGGTGTTGTTGGAATTTGATGCAGAACCAAATCAGATGAACGAACATTCGGGTGGATATAGCTAAGTTTAATGGTAATTTTAGCAATATTTCAAAAAAACTGTATTGGAAATACGTAATGTGAATTGTGGGCATGTATATTGAGAAACAGTTCTTCAAATATATTGAATTACCCCCCTTATTAATTCAATTTGTGAAACGGAAATTATCTTGAAGAAGAATAGTAAATACTTGTATTTTCAACGAAAATTGAACTGTAAGTGACAAATATTCCTTAATGGTTCTTCTAGACTATTCGCAAAGTTTAACGAAGTTGAACGAATACGATAGTGTATAGAGGCCATTGAACTTTAGTTCAATGATAGAGGCACTTCGGTTTACCTTGTCAAACTTTACTTCTACTTACTTCTGAACTTCGCCAAACCAGGCCCGGATCTAGGGGGGGGCAAGCGGGGCGCTTGCCCCGGGCGCCAGCTTAAGGGGGCGCCAAAATCAACCAGAGGTTAAAAAAATTTTATTTTTGATTTTCTCGGAAAATATTAATTTCCTAGTGCTAAAATGGAAACTGTAGAATGGAAACATGATAAACCAACACTATGCCTAAAATCTTTAAAATCAATGAGGGATCAATTAACTGCATATTATTCAGTCATCTACGAATGACCGCCACACTTGGGTGAAATAGGTTGAAAGATCTGATATGTCTACACTGCGTCGCAAGCAGTAATTTCTTTGCCTGGGGAATTACCGACTCATCCCCATCTCATCTGGAACTAAGGGCCAAAATTTCCGATTTTCTATAGACCATTACTTAAAAATTAATCCACTGAGCATAATTCTGTTTGCATATTCGTAATCTATGCCCACGATTTAGTAAAAACACCAATTTTGGTGGAAATCGGTAAGATCGATAATTTTTCAAAGATGTACCGAGTTTTTCAAATGGCACACCCTGTATATTTCTCTATATTTGGCTAGCTCGTTTTCCCCTGATTTCTAATATATAACATATGTATGGTCTCTTTCTTTTATTCTGAGTACCACAGAGGCAAGCTCAGTAATCAGTTTTCAAGTGGTAGGCGTGCTGAAAGTGAATAGCAGGTCTTTTTTCAGCACGATTTTGGAAAAGTACTACTTTCCCGTCAATGCGTGTGGAAAGTAATACTTTCGAAACGCTAGTAGGAAAAAGGCATTTCGAATTATCGCAGCCTACCACTTGAAAACTGATTACTGAGCTTGGCAGGTGGTTTTTACAATTTGAATCTGTGGTACTCAGAATAAAAGAGACAGAGCATATGTACATATGTTAAACAAGGTGTACCAAGTTCTAGGGCCTATTACACGTTTCTGGAAAACTGGACCTATTTGAAATTGAAGTAGATAATGTCGAACAATATCATAATCCCAATTTTCAGATTTCAAATAGGTCCAGTTCTCCTGAAACGTCTAATAGGCCTTCGAACTTGGTACACCCTGTATATTCAAAATCAGGGGAAAAGGAGCTAGCCAAATATTCAGAAATATACAGGGTGTGCCATTTGACAAAATTAGGTCCGTTACTTTCACCTTCGAATAAATTTTATTCAATGTGAATAAGTATCTGTCAAATGATTTCCTATCTGAAGGATACCTTATTTCGGTGCTTTCAGATGATTTTATTTGAGGAATAACAATTCTATGAAAACACTGTATACTACTTTTCACTGATTATACATATAATACACCGCATTGTAGAAATTGTCATAATTCCATCTAGAAAGCAGATATTTCGTGAAAATCACACAAAGAATAACCATACATCAAGCATCTAAAAAATTCAACCAATAATGACGTACGGACATTCGATCTATGACAATAAACTCTTATTATTAAGTTTCAATGACATTTTTATTCCATGAATAACACTATCTGAAAGTGAAAAGACTGCATTTTTACTTATCCTAAGAATAAGACTTATCTATCGAATAAATTTAGTTATTCGCACGTAAAAGTACTGGGCCTTAATGGAACAATGGGAAAAAAATAACTTTCGATGGAACAATGGGAAAAAAATTAGAGGGATTTTTTTCCCAAAGTACACACCTTAAGAAAAATCTAATTGCATATTCGTAATCTATACGACCTCAAATTAGTGAAAAAAATAACTCGGGTTGGAAGCGATGACGAAATATGCAATTAGATTTTTCCTACGAACCTTAGAAGGGGGGGGGGGGCGTCATCATGAATTTTTGCCCCGGTCAGAAAAAAACGTAGATCCGGGCCTGCGCCAAACTTTATAGAGTACTTCGCCAAACTTTATACAGGATCTTTCACGAGGAACCTCACCAATATTTATACGGGAAACTACTGAACGTATTTTCATGAAATTCAGCACTTATGAGTATTTCACGATGCTGATGAAATCTAAAATATTTTCAAGGCATGAGCACCTCCGGTTTTTCCGGAAATGACGTCAACTTCCGTTTTTGAAATTAGAACACCATTTTTTTATTGCAGAAATAGATTCCTTAGAAAAGTTCAAGTTATTTTGATGTAACATTTTTCAGTTTTGGTTGGAAAATTCTCTCTGAGCGGGAAAATTCGAAAAAAAATCGATAATAGAGCTCCGCTGAAACAAGAATAACTTCAAGTTTTTTGGATGGAAAATTTTCATTTTTGGGATTTTTCAAGATGTAAGATTGATGTATCCACTTTAAAAATCGAAATCGCGATTCATGATACAGGGGGTGAAAAAATCGCTTTCAAAGTTAGGGATGACAAAATCGTGAAAAATCAATTTTTTCAAATTAGAACCCCATTTTTTTATGGCAGATATTGAATCTACGTTAAAAAATAATGTGAGTGTATCCATCACACCCTTGCCCTAAAGTGGATATTTTCTGAGTTATTCACAAAAAACTGTTTTTCGTCTTGAATTTTCAGCTATTTCTTTTCCCTTCACGCCAAAAAGATGAAATTTTCAGGAACTGTTATTTGAACCATGCTGTAGATTTTTCACCCCTTCTTGAAACCGACTTCAAGTTACTATTAGGAGAACCATGGCAAACACTCGCAGTTATAACTAGAGAAGATGCTCAAAGTTTTGACCGTTAATTTCTAGACATTTATTTATACGTCTCAGGAATGCTTCGTCCGTTGAGTTTCAAAACTATGAATCTAAAAATCTAAACAAACCTGAACGCATTCCTGACTCGTTCTATGCAGTCCTCTTTATCAGTCAGGGGAGTTGAGTAGACAATATTTTTTATCCTACCCCAAACATAATAGTCTAAAGGAGTTAAATCGGGAGAACGTGGTGGCCAAAGATGTGGACCATTGTTCGCCAACCATCGATCTTCAAATAGCCTGTAGAGGATATTTGACACATTGAGTGAATTGTGTGGAGGCGCGCCATCTTGTTGATACCATAAGTCATTATGGTTCTGTACTAGCGGCTCAATTATTTGAGTCAATATGTCAGAATATCTATCTCCTAAGGTAGAACATTCTTTAAATAATGCAAACATGTATAGTGTTCTATCTTACTAGTTAAAGTCCCATCATAAATGTGAACATCGAGAATTGCATTATTTTTGATGGCGCAAAAAACATTGAAACTCCAGGTCTCTTGAAAGTTCCATTGTCTGAAGTGGTGGTTGTTCTCTTCATCCCAATAATGACTGTTATGCCTATTGAAAGAACCATTCTTTGTGAATTTAGATTCATCTGTCCAAATTATACAGTCCAAAAAGTTTTCATTCTCTTGAAATCGAATCATCATAGCTTCGCAAAACTCTGTTCTCCTGACGAAATCAGTTTCCTTCAAATGCTGTTTTTTTAATATTCTCCAAACACTCGATTGAGATAATCCCAGATCGATCTCGGCATCTTTGAGAGAATTTTGAGGATTCACACGAAAATATGCAAGAACTGTAATTTCGTTGTTCTCATAATCTACTACACTTTTTTCTCTGTGTATAGTTTTCTCAACGAAAGATCCGACATTTCTCAAGTTTGTCATGGTTCTGTTAATGGTATCTCTCGTTGGTCTGGGTCGGTCAGGAAACCTCTCAATGAACAGTCGAATCGTTCTATCTACAACTTTATTACATTCTCCATGAAGTAGAATGAGATTTAAATGATCTTCATTGGTAAAATTAGGCATAGTGATCGATTTTATAACTTAATACGAATTATCACCAAATTAATAGTAAATACAAAACGCTACTGAATAAAGAGGAATTTGGCAGATGTAATTAATGATATCTATCATTAAAAAAAAAAGAATGTAAAACATGGTAAGTTTTTGCATATGGTTCATAAGGAATTATTTATTTATCACTGGAGAGAAAACCGATGGCCGATTAGTTGAAATAAAGAGGTTTCCGATACAAATTCGAATCAAAATTCGCCATCTATTTAGGAACAACCTGTAACTTTTTTCTCTTGCATATTAGGGTAGTAAAATCTAAAACATGGTTTAAGTAACACTTCCTGAAAATTTCATCTTTTTGGCGTGAAGGGAAAAGAAATAGCTGAAAATTCAAGACGAAAAACAGTTTTTTGTGAATAACTCAGAAAATATCCACTTTAGGGCAAGGGTGTGATGCATACACTCACATTATTTTTTAACGTAGATTCAAAATCTGCCATAAAAAATGGGGTTCTAATTCGAAAAAATTGATTTTTCACGATTTTGTCATCCCTAACTTTGAAAGCGATTTTTTCACCCCCTGTATCATGAATCGCGATTTCGATTTTTAAAGTGGATACATCAATCTTACATCTTGAAAAATCCCAAAAATGAAAATTTCCCATCCAAAAACCTCGAAGTTATTCTTGTTTCAGCGGAGCTCTATTTTCGATTTTTTTTTCGAATTTTCCCGCTCAGCAGTGACGGCTCGTGCCCATAAGGTGTGGGTCGGCCAGACCCAGGATATACAGGGGAATATCCTGAAATAAAATTAATATCTATTTTTTCAACCAATAACTGAAAATGAAAACGCGGAATCCCACCATAATCTCTGTTTTTCTAAAATTAAATATTGATATATTTTTTGTCGATTAAGTTTCTGAAGATAAGTTGGATAGGGTTGCGGCTAAGGGATGGAAAAAATATTCAATTTTATTTCCCAAAAATAAATGCAATGCAGAAATGACATGTTTTTCAGCATCTTGATGTTAAGTTATTGGTTGAGAAACTACTCATTGATAGAAGAAGAAGGTAATTGAAAAGCAATTGGTGGGTTTCAGTGTCTTCATTTTGAGTGGTTGATTAATATTGAAGAAATATTAATTTTATTCCAGACTTATGCCCCATCCTGTAGATATAGTCTGATTTATTTTTATACAACAGTGTATAAAAGTTTCGTTTTCAATGCGATATAAAGGCTTGTTTTTGGAGAAAGAATGTACTATACTTCTTTGTTTTTGCACAGCTTTTGAATAATAGTTTTATTCTTCTTCGGTGTCTCTCTGTAAATACCGATAACAAATTTATTACAACACAAAACGTCAATACGAATCAAAATTTTAAGTTCACTGAAATACATCTACAATTTTGATTTTAAGTGAAAATGTAGTAATTTTTCCTTTCTTTATTTCACCATTCTTCCTTCTACTGTCACATGATCTTGTGACAGGATGCAAAGTTTGTTTCGATTTGCTACTACTCCAATTATTCAACAATTAAAGAAATTTAGAATCCACTCAGATTGTCAAAATTCACGAAATGAATCGAAGAAAACTGATAAACACGTGCACCCCTTTCTCTTATTCTACGACACTGACCTAATTCAATTCATAATATGGGAACAGCGAACAGCGATGCGGTTGCGATTCTTCTTTCGGAATACCCTTTTTCTAAAATTAACTATTCATTTAATAATAAAAAATCTAACTATAATTAGGGATATATTATACTTTCATTGACTAAAACTACTCTTAAAAGGTGCGAATACGCTCTTTTCTAAAATAGACATAATGGTCGCATTCAGCGGACGAAACAGTTGCGCAACTGTTACCAAACGCTAGCGGAAACGTTCGGTGAAATATGCGCTACATTCTCAACACGTTCTGGAGCGGACGCCATTTTTGGGAGCGGATTTGATTTGTGCTAGGTAGCGGTAGCGAAAAGGAGCGAAAGTTGTTCTTGCACTGAGTAGTTGTTATTTAGTGTGGAAGATGTACGAATTTGAGTTTGTTGATGAAAATGAAATGGAAATTGATGGTTAGAAATATAGAAGGATGTTGAATTTTCCATTTTTATATACAGGTTGGTAAGTAGATGAACCGCAATGGATACAGAGTACACCTAGTAAGTAATTTTTCACACAAAAAAATTGACTTAACTAGCACAAGTTTAACGAAACTTAAAAAATCCGTTTATTTACGTCTTTCCTTCAGACTTCTCAACCAATCAGCTGATCGTGACAGCTCGTTGGACTGCCTTATCCTATCTCGGCTTGCCAGCGGACGTTCAACAACTTCAACATGTTCCCGACCGCTACCGCTACAGATGGGTAGCAGAAACGCTTTGCGCACCGTCCGCTGAATGCGACCAATATTTAATGATTAACTATTCATTTGATAATATAATATCTTAGAATAGACAATGAGGAAATCTAGAAATATGACAACTAAACGACCAAACCATAGCAAGGTAGGCCCAACTCGTGCTGGCCGACCGTGTATGTATCTAGCAGCGACGTAATACGATGTTCAACTTGGTGATAACTGCGTGCGACGTAGGTGCTGTATAGTACAATAACTTGAAGCGTTTCACTAGGCTACTGCCGGGCGCCGGCTGGCCGACCTAGCGTGTAGCGTGTTTATCGTAAGGAAAGAGAACTTCGAAATAAACTAACTCAGGGCGACAGGGGCGTCACGTTGATCGAAATAAGTTGTCGTACGTATTACTAGGGAATTAATCGAGAATTTAATATCGAAATTAATCATTTGGAATAAGTTTTGAAGAATAAAATAATTATAATTATTTTCCATTTCTCGATTATTTTTGGGTCGGCCCGGCCGACCCTGCATACCCAGACGAGCCGTCATTGCCGCTCAGAGAGAATTTTCCAACCAAAACTGAAAAATGTTACATCAAAATAACTTGAAATTTTCTAAGGAATCTATTTCTGCAATAAAAAAATGGTGTTCTAATTTGAAAAACGGAAGTTGACGTCATTTCCGGAAAAACCGGAGGTGCTCATGCCTTGAAAATATTTTAGATTTCATCAGCATCGTGAAATACTAATAAGTGCTGAATTTCATGAAAATACGTTCAGTAGTTTCCCGTATAAATATGGGTGAGGTTCCTCGTGAAAGACCCTGTATAGAGTACTTCGCCGAGGAACTTCGCGAGTAGTGTAGAGACATAAGAGCTGACAAAATGGGCCAGTTCATATTTTGAATTCGTTGACCGATGTTCGATATCAACGCAAAACAAAATAAAACAAGAGAGTATCATTGGACTTCCTTTGGTAGAACAAGGATAGACCGAAACAAATAACATGGTGACGCCGGCGCCGCCACGAAACTGATCCCATATCCCCGATTTACTGAAATCTTGATGCATGCAAAAAGTGACAAGTGCACACACCAGTGTGCATAATGCTGAGGTAGCAAGCATATACTGAGTTATTGAAGGAGGTAGAAACTACACATCTTCAAGTTTATGTGGAAGTTTCAAAGTTTATATTTAAAATATTTCAATTCCATGTTATGATATAGGTATATTCCTCATACTCAAATCTCAATAGCCATAAATTCATTCATTCATTGCTGTATCCCGTTGCGGGAATGAATCTACAAAAAGACCAAAAACGGAAAAAAAAAAGAAAAGAAAAAAGTGCGAACAGACTTATAATTTTACAGGGCTAATTGCGACTTTGTGCTCTCCTGTGATTGTAGAAACCCAGCCGTGAACTACAGATCCTACCACACTCCGGGCATGGATAGTCACCAACCAGATCTGGCCGCCGCTGTATCCTTCTCGAGTCTCCATTATAACTGTACCAAAGACCTCCACTGTGACCTGTCTATCGCTAGTTGTTCCTACAGTGACTTCATATACCATATGGTAAATAAAGTCAGTGTAGTTGTTCCCAGTTATGATTGGCATTAACTAATTTTAGGGATTGATGTATTGTATTGTAACGTTTTCTTCGCTTGATTAAAACGTCCAACTTATTAAAATTATTTATTTACACTTGATACACTTATAACTCACAAACTAACTATTACACTACTATTTATTTCCACTCTTCTTTATTTCCACTAGTCGCCCGCACTGTAACTGTACTTGTACTTCGTACTTGCCTACCTGCTCCTCCGCTGGGCTTATATAGGCGCCGGAAACATTCAGGTACCTTCGCGAACCTTTCTGGAAGCTCTCGACCGCTCTGGTTCTCGAAAGGTCCGACCGCAACGGCCGGACTGGTTACACTGTCCCCTCCTTAAGCCTGTTCTGTCCCAGAACAGATTTAGTGAATTCCTCCGAGGACCGTGGCGAAACCTGCACTCATCACCATTCCTACAGTAGCCATTCTGATGGAAGTAGCACTTCACAGTTTTTCCAGGCTCCCTGGCCTGCTTTGGGTTGGAACTGCACACCAGGATCCGTATACCAGTCCCCTGAAATACCACCTCCAGCATGCTTCGCACAACTCGCCAATTTAGCTGGTCCAATCCACAACCGAGCTTGGGAACAGCTAATTTCCTAACCCCAAAGCGTTGAAGGTCTTCTTTCAAGCTATGCAGTGCCGTCCATAGATTCTGATAGGTTGGCTTCTGATAGGAATGTTGCTTTGTGACTAAGTTATAAAAGAACCGACCTTCAGCCTTCAATTTCAAAACTTTTCCGATTCTTGGCTGCTGTCGCAATAGTTGTTCCTGACGTCCAAATTTATTTCTGAATACTCTGGCTATTCCTTTGCTCATACGAAGGTCCTCTGCTACGCAATGAGCGAGAGAGTATTCCTCAGACACGGTAAAGAGATCTTGATGTGCTTCCTGTGTAACGCCGAACCGTGCAACGCGTGTCTCACCAAAACAATCCATAAACTTCTGGTAATCGCTGCTTCCTTGCATCGGGGCTTCCACAAGACGTACCTCTTCTTTGTCCTGCGCGTACGGGGCTAATCGGTTGAAATGGACAACCTTTGGTTTTCCTCTGGGGAGCTTCCTTATCCGGTAAACTACATCATTTATCCTCTTGATTATTTCATACGGTCCCTCCCACTGTCTCTGCAGCTTTGGTGAAAAACCTTTCCTCCTTTGTGGATTATGTAGCCACACCAGATCTCCAGTGGTGAATCCACCTTCAATAGCCTTGATGTCGTAGCGCATTTTCATTCGGTCACTTGCTTGCTGCATTTGATTGCGTACCTTGTCATGAATGTAATCCAGCTTGTTCCATTTACTAACGTAGTCCTCCCTAGCTACGTCTTCTCCAGGCTTACATCCAAACTCTAAGTCGCAAGGCAGTCTTATTTCTCGGCCGAACATTATACTGGATGGAGTTTCCTTGGTAGATTCTTGAACCGAAGATCTATATGCCATGGTGAATAGATGTAAATATTCATCCCAATCCCGCTGGTGATCAGACACTACTTTGGCTAGATGTTTTCCCATGGTCCGATTCATTCGTTCGACCATGCCGTCTGATTGTGGATGAAGAGGTGTAGTCCTTGTTTTGTGAATTCCCAATTTGCTGCATACTTCTTGGAATAACTTCGATTCAAAATTTCGGCCTTGATCACAATGCAGCTCCAGAGGTATTCCAAATCTGCAGAAGAATTCTCTGACCAATTTATCAGCTACCGTACTTGCCTCTTGATTAGGAATACCGTAGGCTTCCACCCATTTCGTGAAATAGTCCATCGCTACCAAAATGTACTTGTTTCCATGGTCTGTTTCGGGAAAGGGGCCAGCGATGTCGATAGCTACTCGTTCCATGGGATATCCGACGTTATATTGCTTCATTGGTGCTTTTCCTCTACCATAAGGTCCGTTAGCAGCAGCGCAAACCTTGCATCTTCTACACCAATCTTTAACGTCTCTCTTACAATTTGACCAATAAAATCGCTGCCTGACTTTTTCCAATGTCTTGGTTATCCCGAAATGTCCACCTGAAGTTCCGTTATGTAGTCTGGTCAGAATGTCTGTCACACGGCTCTTCGGCACAATTAACTGAAGTCTCTGCTCAGTTCCATCTTCATTTTCCCAACAACGTTTCAGAAGACCTCCATCAATTTTCAGCGTTTCCCATTGTGCCCAATACGACTTTATATTCTGACTCAGTCTGGATACTTCTTCCCAAGTAGGTCGTCTACCGCTCTTCTTCCAACTCAGGATTTCTTTCAAGTGGTTATCTTCCTCTTGTGCTCTTTGAATTTCCTCAGGTAGCCAGTCGTCTTCGATAACGGTGGTCCGCCTCAAGTCGATCTTTTCTTTCAAGCGCGAACAATGGCTGGAATTCTGGGCACACTCAATGGTTTTGGTCGAGCCATTGTCTACCACAGCGACTCCTTTTATTTTCCCAGCTGTAGCCCTTTCAAATTCTTGACGATTTTGCTTGAAATGCTTCCTTTTGTTGCAATTCCAGCACACAGCATCCTTTTTCCTAGCAAGTAATATTCTGCGGACTTTTTCTCTGACAATGTCCTGAATAGATCGGTCTGATTCTTGGACTTGTCTAACACGAAGGTGTCCTCTATGCGACGCTTGCTCCGCTGCCTCAATTTCCAAAGCCTGGGCTAAGGCATCATCAATGGTTCTAGGGCGTGCTAGTCTCAGGGCTTGTTGTATTTCACTATCCTTTATCCCATCCACGAATGTCTGGATTGATAGCTGTTCCAGAAAGCTATCTGGAGCAGATGGATAAGCCAGCCTGACTAATCTCGCCACATCAGCTTCAAACTCCAGGAGATTTTCCCCTGTTTTCTGCACTCGGTTCTTTATTTGTGCATGGTATACTTGTTGTAAATGAGCATCACCATATCTCATCTGAAGTTTCGATGTAAGAACTTCGTAACAGGCTTGTTGACTCTCTGGGATCGTCTGCAGAATGTTGAGTGCCTCTCCTCGTAGAGCTATTATTAATGCCGTGGCTTTTTCGTTATCGTTCCAATTGTTCGCCAGCGCAGCAGCTTCAAACTGTTTTTGATATGTCGACCAGGGTATTTTTCCATCAAAAGTTGGAGGCTTGATCTTCATTCTACTACCTTCGCCGTCATTTTCCGCTTTCGCTGTGCTGTAGGGTGTTGAAACCAGAATATTTGTTCTGTTTGACATTCTTTTCAAGGAATCTATGAACTTGGAATGATGTTCAATTATTCCTGCCATTTCTTCAAACTTTCCGTTAACCTTGTCAAACTTTTCATCAACTTCGTCAAATTTTCCACTCACTATATCGAATCTCTCGTCCACTTTATCGAATTTTTCATTTATGATTTCCAGTTTCTCATCCAATTTGTCTGTAAGTTGACTCACCACATCATTACAATTTTCCCTAATCTGGTCCATTTTCTCATTTAATTTCTCATCAATTTTCTCATTCAATCTTCTAGAATTTTCTTCCAATTGTTCATTTAACTTACAAGAGTTCTCGTCCATTTTCTCATTCAATTTTCGAGAATTTTCTTCATTTTGGACCATTTGTTCATTCAACTTACAAGAATTCTCGTCCATTTTCTCATTTAATTTTCTCAAAAAGTCCATTACCGCTTGAGTCTCCATCGCGTTCTGCAGTCTTGTGGTCACTGGCATGAACTCCAAATATCCAAAATTATTTATTTAATTCGAGCGATGTTGAACCGCACACTTGACACCAATGTAACGTTTTCTTCGCTTGATTAAAACGTCCAACTTATTAAAATTATTTATTTACACTTAATACACTTATAACTCACAAACTAACACTACTATTTATTTCCACTCTTGTTTATTTCCACTAGTCGCCCGCACTGTAACTGTACTTGTACTTCGTACTTGCCTACCTGCTCCTCCGCTGGGCTTATATAGGCGCCGGAAACATTCAGGTACCTTCGCGAACCTTTCTGGAAGCTCTCGACCGCTCTGGTTCTCGAAAGGTCCGACCGCAAGGGCCGGACTGGTTACAGTATCCTTAAACCGCTTATACTAGCCTCCTGGTTTCCGGGCTCCCTCAGTGAATTCGCCATATAGAGCTATTTTGGGGAGTCTTGTGTCTTGCGTCCTCAGAATGTGGCCGCTCCTTCTGAGTCGGGCCCTCGTTACTTGAGTCTCAATTGTTGTACAACCTGCGCGTTGCAAGACTTCTACATTCGAAACTTTGTGGAACCATCTGATGTGCATTATCCGTCTTAGATGACGTTGTTTCGTTTATTCAAGCTGTTTAATATGTAGCCTGTAGGGCGTCCAGCTTTCGCTTCCGTAAAGAAGCTGTCTTGGTCTTCAGATTGAGGCCGTGATTTTGAAACACTCTGTCCTTGAGCTTCCAGAATGCCCTTGATGCCGAATTGATACGGTTTTGTATTTCCGTGTCTAGGTTAGCCCTACTATTTATGAAGCTTCCCAAGTATTTGAACTGCTCGACCTGTTCTAGAGTTTCTCCAGGCTGATATCTGTTTGAAGGCTTTCTGGCGGACTTACCAGAATTTTGGTTTTGTCGATATTGAGTCTAAGGCCTAAAGCTTCGTATTTATGTTTATAGGTGTCCATCATTATCTGTAGATCCTCTGAGCTGCTAGCGATGAGTGAACAGTCGTCTGCATATTGAAGTTCCGTGATAAACTTGGTACGGGTTTTTGCTCTGAGACGCTTCAGGTTAAACAGAATCTTATCCCAACACCTCTTACGGGCATACTCATGTCAGCAATTATCGATACAGCTATGGCGAAAATATTGAACAGTAAAGGCGCTAATACGCAGCCTTGCTTTATTCCGGAGTTGGTTGAGAAATGGTCGGTTGTGGAGCCATTATGCTGTATTCTAGCGATGTTGTTGGTATGAAGGCTTTTACACACCGCTAGGAATTTTTCGGATACTCCAAGACGTTCCATGATTTTCCATAGCGCTCTCCGATTCACCGAGTCGAATGCCTTACTTAAATCGATGAAGGCTGTGCAAATCCTTGATTATTGTTCACGGGCCTTCTTTTGTAGCTGTCGCAGTGTAAAAATTAGGTCCACCGTACCTCGATTTGGTCGAAAGCCGCACTGGGATTCAGGTATCTATCCATTGTTTCAGTTACTGAAGATAGAAAATGCATGTAATTTCGTTTCTATGATCTATCTGTAGATATATTTTAGAATGGATACCAGTAGTTACTAATCGTCAGTAAGTGAAACGATGGATAGATAGGTTTATTGAAAATGGCCGTAAGAGTAGTCTAGTGATTTTTTGACAATAAAAATTCGTAATTCCTAGTGAATTTATAAGGGCACGGTGATTTCGAAACTTCTTGAATACGCGTAGATCGGCCGGCCGAGCCTCGGAGTGGGGATATAAGAATCGCATCCGCATCGCTGTTCCCATATTAGAGAGATATGGAGAATAGATTACAGAGTAGATATGGAAGCATCCTTAACGTCCATTGAACTAAAGACTAAAGAACTTTCTTTAGTTCAATTAGTCCGGGAGGTGGTGTCACTTTTTTATTAGTGATTTATCTGCAAGTCAAATATGATTAATTAGAGAGTTGCACTATTACTGTACTCGAAATCGAAAGTCAGTCAGCGCGACCGTGGTGGGCGTGGGCGTGGGAGGCGATGGAACTCGCCGGAAAAATCTCAAAAAAAAGTGATTGATCTCCACGTGAAACTTTGTAATAATGTAAATTATTCATTATTATGAGCAGAAATGGGCGTCAGTCACTTTCCCGATGGTGGAAACATCGTCAGTCAGGCGGTTGAAGTGGTCGGAAAAATCTGAAAATTGACAAGTGACCCATCTTCACTTGAAATTTTTAAAACTGATTCTTTTAATCAAATCGAACGTCAAAATGGACGTCAGTCACGTTTATAGTGGTGGATTCTGCTTCAGTCAGGCTTCCAAAGTCAAGGGCAGTGACCAGCTTCCTTTGGCGCCCTGCACCTTATGCAGTTCAACTGACGCATATTCCACCGGCATTGCGCTGGCTGACGATTATTTATCGAGTGTACATAACAATTACTTGTTTATACAGGGTGTTTCATCATAAACTGGACAAACATATATAGTGGGTAAATGACGCCGGGAGAATCAATTTTGCCTTATGACATATACCCCGTTTTCAACGCATAAGCGACAAATAAGGTGTTGAACGTCGAATTTGAGCAATATTCTATTGAGTGTGCTCAGTTATGTATAAACCACAAAGTAACGGTTTCTGGTCACATCGGAGGATTTTTGAGTGCGCAATTCAGAAAAGATGAAGAAATGAATACAATTTTCGAACAATTTCCTTGTAGTTTCCTACAATCAGGAAACATTTCAACAATTTCGAGCTTTCCTTTCTTTGAAACGCGTCATAAGGCTTATATTCAAACTTCGGTCACGTGATTCATGTCGTCCGATTTTCAGGTAGTTTCGTATTCTTTCTTTCCCTTGTGAATTCATCCTTAATTGTCTTGTTTATATCCACCTGATCATCGGAAAATACAGGAAATGCTCTGATTTTCATGGGTACGAAACATGACACACTGATACCATAGCCTCCCCAGGCATCATACAGTTAAATATGAGTCCCCACCGACTTATATAGGTATCAAATTATAAAATCATTTGCCCAGTCGCTTGAAATCAATGATTGGAAAATCTTTCAAGAGAGAAGTTAAGTTCCTTTCAACTAACAGGTAATACTATAGTTTGGAGGAGTTCCTCAAGGACTCCATTTGTTGAATTTGTTATTATTTTTCTCTTGTATTTGTCATAATATATGACTTGTCCTATACATTTCTTGAGGGTCCAAGAGGATCAATAAATTTTATTTATTTATTTATATGATGAAACACCCTGTATAAACAAGTAATTGTTATGTACACTCGATAAATAATCGTCACCCGGCACGATGCCGGTGGAATATGCGTCATTCGAACTGTATAAGGTGCAGCGCGCCAAAGGAAGCTGGTCACTGCGCCCTTGACTTTGGAAACCTGACTGACGCAGAATCCACCACTATAAACGTGACTGACGTCCATTTTTACGTTTAATTTGAGTAGAATAATAATTTTTCAAAATTTCAAGTGAAGATCGGTCACTTTTCACAATTTCAGATTTTTCCGACCACTTCAACCGGCTAACTGACGATGTTTCCACCATTGGGAAAGTGACTGACGCCCATTTTCACTCATAATCATGAATAATTTACATTATTACAAAGTTTCACATGGAGATCAATCACTTTTTTTTAAGATTTTTCCGGCGAGTTTCACCGCCTCCCACGCCCACGCCCACCGCTATTGGACTGACTGACGCGCGGACCTCATATGTACAAGTGGAGAACTACTCATCCTAAAAAATTCGTGTGAAGATCGATCACTAGTTCAAAAGTGACGCCACCTCCCGGACTAAATGTTAACGTCAAAGATATTACACATATAATATCTTTGGTTAACGTCATGCGGTAATAACGTCAAGCGCTAATAACGTTAAGACGCATGCGTATTTCCATTTTCAGAATAGCGGGCGGTAACGTTACCGCATGCCGGGTGGATAACGTTGAACGTTATCGTAATTTAGGTTGTTTTCTTGCCTTGCGCATTACTATTTTTCCGTTTGTTTTGACAGAAATAGGTTATGTTTTGAAACATAACCCGAACCCGCGCCCCTCCGCGGAGGGGCGCGGGTTCGAATCCTGCCCGGAGGTGTACTTTTTCAGAATTCAATAATTGTCCGCATGCCGTAAACATATTCATTGATATTATAAATAGTCCTAAGTGAGTGCCTATAGTATATCCAAATCCAAGAGGCCAGCCGAAAACATTGCAGCATGCAGTTATCACGCGTCAAGAACGTGATAACGCAGAGGTGTACAAATAAATTTTATTCCAAGAGCTTTATATTTTAAAACTTTTCAAGTGTTCCAATTCCGTTGAAAAATATGTATGCTATCTACGAGTCTCAGTAATGAACAACCAATCTAAAGTTTCCACTTTAATACATACTATGTATATAAATGTGTAACAATATTTTTTGCAAGAGGGACTAGTCTGTAGTGTCGTCAGAAGATGGAGAACTTTCTGACGATGACTGGTGTTATATCATCCATAATATTATCCAATTTCCACATGTCCACCTCAACTTTTTGTTTGAGATGTTCCACGCACTTTCTCCATCTTTCGGAAGTAACCCGTGAGAGAGCCTCTTGAAAAAGATTTTGGACGTCAGCCATTTTAAATGTGGTGTTTTTATCTGCCACAAAATTCTTGACATCGGCCCAAATCAATTCAATAGGGTTCAGTTCGCAGTGGTAGGGCGGTTATCTAAGAATTGTAATATTTTGGGCCTTTGCGGTTTCATCCACGATTTATTTTTCGAAGTTTTCTTTGTTCCGCCTGACTATCTGCAACAATTGCGCTTTTATGAGGTCAGGGTTGAAATCAATAATTTTCTCTCTCAACCATTGTTGGCTATCACTCTTTCTGAATTGTGAGTTAGGAATTTTTTCCATTTTCCTTGAATGGTAAGGAGCATTATAACTACTATAGAATTTTCTCTAATTTAGGAAGTATACCCTCGAACCCCTTTGCCTGGAAAAATATATTCACTCCATTTGAAAAGGAATTTTGTAATTGTTTTCCACCAAAAAGGTACTCACATCAGTTTCACAAAACTTTGATTGCTCGATCAACGATTTGGCATTCGATTTCCCGAAAGAAATCATTGAAACTTTCATATTTCCGAATATATTGGAGGAGTAGCAGTTGAGAATTATTGAATGGGCGTGTATAGATAATTATTTGGTGCAAGAATGATATTCAGAATGCTTATGACCATCTTATCGACTGAAAACTAATTGACGTTCATCCGTCAATCGGTCGTTGATTCTCTGATCAAGCTTATTTATGAAACCGAGGGTTAAACTCAAAATTCAAGACCTTACCAGACGGATTTTTTAATCCAGTAGATAGTCCAGCAAGTAACGCTTGCCGAGAAGTTGTAACTGTTTCATCGGTCCACACTTGGGATTTAATATGACCGGCATTTACCCAAGTTTCATCCAAGTAGTAAATCTTCCTGTTTTCATCACGGAAGGCCCTAATTTTCACGAAATAGTTTCTTCTTCAACATTTAATGTCGTCACGGTCCATTAAAAAACCGTTGCGTTGGCGACGTCCATATTTGAAATTAAGTTTTTTCAATATAATAGAGAAGGTACTCTTCTTAAAATTTGGCAAGTTCGAGTCTTCATTAACTATTTTTAATACTTTCTCTATAGTCGGGTGTTCATTTCTAAAGAAAAACTCGTGAACTTTTCGCCGTATTACATTTTTATCGAAATCTGATAAGGACTCCCATTTGGTGGTCCGATTTTGATTTGTTGCCGGCTGTGATAGAACACCGGAATTATGTATTCGGCAATAATTCGCCTAACACTTCGAGCTTCAATGCCAAGTCTCTCAGCAACTCGCAGTTCTACGTCCTTTAAACACATTCCTGCATTTTGAATAATCTCAAGTTTATAAGAATTCAAAATCATTTCTTTTATCTCGGCAATGAAGTGTCGTTTCAGACGTTTCTTTTTTGGAGGACTTAAGTCAACACGCGATTCCTCAGCAGTATCAGTACTTGACATTATATTAAATGCTTGTAACTTGAATAACTTGCTACAACTATAAACCAATTTACGAAAGAAAAAGCAATGAATGACCTCTACAGTTCTGCACAACAATTCGCATACAATCAATAAATCAAACGTAATGCGGTCCTGCGGAGGGTGCTTCTTACTCCCGCCTGCACACATGGCGTTCCTGAAGCTTTGACCAATAAGAGGAGTACCTCAAATAAAATCACTTGCGATTTTATTGCACGCGCGTGTGCATGTGGACGGGATCTACTGTGCTCTAGTATCTCGACACGCGCGTTTCGAAACGCGCGTAGTGAATCGCGCGTTTCTCGCTGCATTTGGACAGGCTCTTAGTCAGTTTGTTTACGCTATCCTCTCGGATTTGGATAGACTATAGAGGTCCGCCGGATGTTCTTAAATATATTCGGCCGACTCTTATCTATTCAATATATTTGTTTTTTTCAACCATGTACGTTCCGATATATTCTGGGAGAATACTCTCAACCACCTCAGCAATTAGCAATTATTAGCTGCAGCTACTTAAATTGATCACCATGCTGATAAATTTTGCCAAATACGGGTAAATCAAGTCGTCTTGACAACCGGGCA